>NC_134409.1:33977276-34638942 GCF_038048845.1 Mixophyes fleayi
ACCATTCTTCTGTTCTTGTGACCCGTGTACCGAACCTGGCTTGTTGACTCCGAGTTGCCTTCTGATTCTGCCTGACTCTATTCCTGTGTACCGAACCGGCTTGTCTGACTCCGCTACCTCCGCTCCACTCTGCTGTACTACATCTTGGGGCGAATCTGAGGACCGCGACCTGTGACTCCTGGCAGCGAAGCCCACCCCGCCTTGTGGCGGTTCTTGGTGAACGCCGGGGAGATCGTTAGACTCCGCACCTCAGGTAAGCCAGCGCTAATCAAGATTAGTAGTAGAAGTATCCAGAATCTGTTACATCATCACACCGATGATGAGTCAACAACACATCAGCACAACAATGTGAAAGGTTATGAAATCTGGTCAGGCTTAAAGAAACGCCCAAATATATTGACACCTCTACCATATCTCAATCTGATACACCTGGCATTAGTAGAATGGTGGAAGATTACTTTAATGATAAAGTAGAAATTAGCATCTCAGACAGTCCCTTTGAATCTTGTAAGGAACATAATGCAATTTGGAGCCCCTTGTTTAAACTAGCTATGGTGAACTTAAGCTGCCCACCCTCCAGTATGCACTCAAAAAGAGTGTTTCACACAGCCTGGAATTTTGGGAGTGATCATTGGAGGAGACTACTTCCAAAAATGTAGAGAAACTGGTGTCCATCAAAATGAAATACAAATTGTATGAGGAATACTGATCCTGCCGTCAATTACAAACAAAATTTGTAATGATAGATTCCAGTGGTGGCAATGATCTTGGCATCAGTGATGAGGATGGTGATGAGGGCGATGACATTGTCAACAATGAGGAACATTACCACTGATAACCAAATGCCCATAAGTAATTTGATAGAATCCCTATCTATTCTCCAATTTTTCAACCGACAAACAAAATGTGCTCTTTTGTGGGGGCACAAGGAAATCAATCACTTCAGCCACAAAAGCAGCGTATCCTGTTGCTGAAGTGCTTAATTCATTAAACTATGTAAGTTTTTGTATTTTTCAAAATATGAGTGGGTGGGCAATTCCATCTTGCACTATTTTTCATTATGGCCTTGGTCTACCATCTTGTGTAAAATGTCTAAAGATGCTGATACCATCCATCTAATGAGCTCTGTTTACTGCCTTTTTACTTTCCATAACACATGCTGTCTAACATTAAAAAAAATATTGTGCTCGTGGTCTTTCTCCCACCATTTCAATTCTTGGTCAGGCCCACCTTCATTTATCATCTTGTGTAAAATGTCCTCTGATGCTGCTCTGTTTGTCTAATGAGCTCTGATTACTGCCTATTTACTTTCCATGACACAAGTTGCCTAACGTTAAAAATATTTTGTCTGTGGTTTTTTCCCACTAGTTCACTTCTGGGTGCAACCCTCCTTCATCTATCTACTTGTCTAAAGGTCTTTTGATGCTGCTTTCCATCTAATGAGCTCTGATTACTGCCTCTTTACTTTCCATGACACATGCTGATACATTGTGTCCCTAATCTCTCTCACAATTTCACTTCTGTGTCAGGTCCCCTTTGCCAATTTTTTTTTACTGAAATGGCCATGCTAGCAGCCAGTGCTCTGCCAATATGTTTTGCAAGAATTGTAGCATGATTTGTATGCAAAACTTGGCTATTCAGAAATTCTTAAGTAATGAGAAGTTGGTGTAGGAGATACTGTATGTGTTCCCAGAAAAATTTCAGGGATTTTTTGACATTCAGCGACTGCATGTATATCATTGCAGCAGCTTAAAAAAAAGTGACCTGCCGTACCACCAACTGAAGCAAGAGCTAGTAACAAGGTGGAATTCCACATTTAATATGCTTCAACAATTTTCTCAAACCAGTTCCATTGTGGGGTGGGCCTACCCTGGGCTTTTTCTTTTATAAAATTACTATCCTATCAGCCAGTACTTTACCTTTATGTGTTAAAGGTGTCCTTCACTTTATTAAACTGCCATCTTGTCTGCCACTGCTGTGCCACAATGTTTCATAGGGATTGAACATTTTATGAAACTACTAGGTATTTGTGATGATGCTCTGTCACTAATTTTAGCCAGCCAGCTTACTGCAGCCTTTGGTGAAAATTGGTTAAAAGGTTAACAGTTGTGAAAAGATCATTAGAAAACAGCCTGTAAATGAATGGTAATGCTATAAATATTAATGTAGGAACAAAAGCAGCTCAACATTGACAGATGTATTATATACACACACACACACACATAAATTGTACTTTATATTTACATACTTTTTCTTGGTCTACTTTATCTCTCCTGATCATAATAATAAGTAAATTAATCTATGATTTTACTATAACTACACCTATAGAGTTAATATCCCTATCTACCTTGAAAATAGACACTTCTTTGATATCCTAACATTTACTGGTAGAGATGTTCACTGACTCCCGTATTTTGGTTTTGGTTTTGGTTTTGGATCTGTATTAAGTTTGTGTTTTGGTTTTGGTTGAGGCAAAACCTCAGTCACATGTGTTGGCTTTGGTTTTGGATCTGTATTTTTTTTTTTAGAAAAGTAGCTCAAATATGCTAAAATCACATAATTTTGCTATTTTTTTGTTCCTACATTATTGTTAATCTCAATAACACTAATTTCCAGTCATTTTCAGTAAATTTTGACCACCTCACAGGTCACATTATTATTTTCATCCACTTTCGGACAAAGACTGCAGCGACCTGGCTGGATGCTAAGCGACAGAGCAATGACACAAACACACAGCAGTTCATAGCACATCTAGGAAACATTGCATACAGCAGTGGCAGAAAAGAAAAGTGGTGCAAGATGGAATTGTCCTTGTGCCCCCTCCCCACCCACTCTTATGTGAGATATTGAAAAGGACATGTACATTTTACCAAAGCAAGCACTCCAGCGACAAGAAGTGCCACTTTTGTAGCTGAAGTGCTTGGTTTGTTTGGGCTCCCACAAAGCAAGCTACCAATAGCTTAGCTGCCTTAAGCCCAACAGTGCTGTCAATGAACTCTACATTACTAAACCATGTCTGCTCGTGCTGCATCTTTAATCTCCTTCTCTTCTCTGGATACCTCCATCTCATCCCTGAAGAACTGAAAAACTTATGTAGACACAGGAATGAATATTACAACTGAAGTGGAATTACATCTGCTTCAGACAGACTGTGACATGGAACATGTGGACAGCATGAAATCCGTCATCTTGGAATACGCTGCATTGAACAGAGATTTAAACCAATATATAGATGCAGTTGAGGAGACCATACTTAAATTAAAACGTGACCCTCCGGATAAGATACCAGATTTAAGAGAGCTTGTACACGAGAGATAAACTGCGCTTCAGAAGAATAATACAGAGGAGGCCCTGATGCAAGATGACAAATATGTTCAGTTTAAAGAACAGCTGAGACCCCTGAGAAAACAAACGGGGGTGTCACTGGCCCTTGCAGACGAAGATTTGAAAGATGAAGACGAGGCGATCGCTGTCACCCAGAGCACACAGCTGGTGCAGTGAAACGGCAAATGGCTCATTAAAACAATTACGGTTCCTTTGATCGCTCCACCCATTTCTTGGATAACTGTGGTAATTCTACAGCTAATTTATGGCGACGAGTGCTGACTCCCCGGGATGTGTGCATTTATCAGACCAAGACCAATCCGGGTAAATGGTGAACCCAGTAGAAAAACAAAGTATGTGGTCACACGTACGAGAGAGAAGCAACTGAAAGGATGATTGAAAACAAACTTCATTCTAACACAATATTAATTCAACCCCACAGGAAACCACCATTACAGAAGTCTCTGTAACATAATTATCAAAAACAAAAATGTAAAAAAAAATCGTTTACCTTTTTAAAGAAAAAAACATATCTTTAATAAAGGTGAAACTTTACTGTAGAATAACATAAAATTGCCAACATGTCATTTTACACAAAATGTTAATAAGCATTTCAGCATCAGCTAGCTTCCTTCTCTCATCTAGATCCCAGCACCTGCAATCTACATTGTCATCATCCTCACCCTCATCAGTGTGTACATCATCATCACTCAATACTAAATAATCCCGGCTGGAATCCACCATTACAGAAGTCTCTGTACCTTGATCTAAATGCCAGTAAAGGCCTTCCTCTGGGAATTTGTAGTTCATTTTATGACAGAGCTGTCACAATTTTTGGGAAATTCTTTTAGACCAGACCAAATGTCAAAATGTTCTGCTGAATCATCTGCATTATCCTTGGGTCTTTTGGAAAAGCTTAGTTTTTTCCTAGCAGCAGTAGCCTGAGAAACTGAAGAAAAGTGTTTTTTCCTTTAAAAAGTTACAAGCTTTTTTTTACATTTTTATTTCCTTGACTTTAAACCACTGTGCACTTGAACATAGGCTTTAGCACATGACATAAATGGATTAGTTTCATCATGATTGAGACTACAGAGTGACAAGGACAATGTGACTGAAGACTGGAAAATGACAAAAACACTGCTACCCCTGTTTCTTTGTGACCAACGACACTGAGACTGGAGAGTGACAAAAACAATGTTACTGAAGACTGGAGTGTGACAAGAAAATTGTGACTGGAAACTGCAGAGTGACAATGATACTGCCATCCCCTATGTTTCTGTATGAGGTATGGCACAGTAGAATGTCACTGGAGACTTTTAAAAACACTGCCAGACCTAAAATTTTAATTTCTGTTTCAGCACTAAACACTGCCACCTCTCCTATTTCTGGGTGAGCTATGGCACAGTGCAAGGTGTCTGCAGATTTTGAAGAACATTGACCGTCCTATTATTTATATTCCAGGAATGACAATTAGCAATGGCGTAATCGACCTCTCCTGTTTCTGTGTAAGCTATAATAACACAGTACAATGTGACAGCAGATTCTGGAGAACACTGGCATCCCTATTATTTCTATTTCAGCAATGACAATTAGCAATGGACCTCTCCTGTTTCTGTGTGAGCTATATCTCAGTAGAATGTCACTGGAGACTTTTAAGAAAACTGCCACCCCTCCTCTATTTAGATATGACGCTGCCCAACTGCACTAGAGACTGCCAAGAACTGTGCTACCCCTTCTGTGTCTCTTTGAAATGGCACTGGATCACCGTGGAGGGCGGTATTTATAGAATCCAAAAGTCACGAAATCCGACGAGGCAATGGTGACATTTTGCCTCATTTTCACTTAGGAGGGCATGCGCTCGGCTCGGTACCCGGATCGGCAAAGTTCTGGTGGGCTCGGTTCTCGAAGAATCGAGCCTAAGTATCTCTACTTACTGGATAAGCACATAAATGCCGCCAATGATGCCTTGCCTAGATTTTTGCCTAGAAGCTTTTGAGAACCAAGATAGTAAAATACAGTGTTCAGTATTAACCTGACTTTCTAATACAGTTCTATTAAAATGTAGGTGATTCCTCCTCACTCCACTGCAGGCAATTTAAGCTTTATCTACATCTTAAAAACAGTAAGAGACATCATTTAAAAATACTACCATTAATGCCAAGTGCATTTTCACGATGCACGGCCAGTTCACAGCCTTCAGAAACACCATGTTAAAATAATTTTACACCGTATGGTAGTTGGTTGTAACACAACAAAGTCCAACCTACTACTGCTTTAAGACCAGGGCCTTAATTCTCTCATACCAAGCAGGCCCCTCTGGGGAGGCGCAAGGAGCAAAAATGTGGGTGGTGATGATGTAATCTCTGTGCTGCACAATGCTACAATTTGCATCAATGTACAACAGGGGTGTGGCCATGATGATGTGAATAGCAGCAATTCTCCTTCAGAAGGAGATTGGACAGGATCCGGGAGGGTGGCCAACTCTTTGGAGAATTCCCTAAAATTTGAGAGTCTTCTGGATATTCTGGGAGAGTCTGCAAAGTATGCCTCAAACTTCTCAATTATATTCCTAAAGTACTGTTCAGTTTAGCCTCATTTATGTCTTAAATAAATAATAATAATAATAATAATAATGACTTCATGATGCCATTCACACCATCAAGTGCATCATCACACCCCTTGCCCACTCAGTGTCACTAGGTTGCATGGGCTGATGACTCAATGTGAGCACATTTCTGCCCACTTTGAACGTGAATTGCTCACTTTCCCAGTAGTCTGTGAGGACTCCTACTAGAATAGGAGTCTTCCGGACATTTGGGCAGCGTAGACAACTATGGGTTAACAACTTTTTCATAAAAACATAACAGATTTTTAATCTGTCACAAAACTGAGCCACTAGGAGCATTACAGGAACGATTGTTGAGAACAAAAGCTGACATTCAGCTAGATAACAAAAATGTTACATGATCTAATGGCTTTTTTCTATTGTATTTTCTGTTTTAAGTTTAGTGGCCTTTACAGGCGCACTATTGAGAATAGGACTGAGACATTATTGTTATTTTATATAAATTCAAGCTTAGATTTAGTCACTCCTGTCCAATAAAAATCATAAAAATGCTATATCCTGCTTTTTATGGAAGCACAATATTTACTTAAGCTATTTCAGGAAAAAAAACAATTGTATGACAACAATTGTTCAATAACTGAATCATGTCTAGGTAATGTCCACACTGTAGTTCAAGGCCATAGTAAGCAATACCATACCATATAAGCAAACTAGACAAATGCCTTAGGCAGCACTGATTTTTGTCACTTAGGGGCAGATATACTAGGGCAGCACGGTGGCTAAGTGGTTAGCACTTCTGCCTCACAGAGCTGGGGTCATGAGTTCAATTCCCAACCATGGCCTTATCTGTGTGGAGTTTGTATATTCTCCCCGTGTTTGCGTGGGTTTCCTCCGGGTGCTCCGGTTTCCTCCCACACTCCAAAAACATACTGGCAGGTTAATTGCTATCAAAATTGACCCTAGTCTCTCGGTCTCTGTCTGTGTGTATGTTAGGGAATTCAGACTGTAAGCTCCAATGGGGCAGGGACTGATGTGAATGTGTTCTCTGTACAGCGCTGTGGAATCAGAGGCATGATATAAATAAATAGTGATGATGATGATGATACTAGGGGTCGGTTTTTGTTGCGTTCTGCAAACTGCCATACAAGAGATGCGGTTTCCAGTCCCATCCAATAACCACATCCAAAACGTGAAAGTTTGTACATCCCCAAATAGCTTGGTAAAACTGGGTGGCAAACATTCAGCTTTTCCTTCCAGACTACTCAGCATTGGGCCCAGTCCTTAAGGCATGGGCCCAGGGTAAATTAGTAGGTCCCGGTTAAAATCCTGAGTAGCACAGTGCTCCTTCACATACCCCGGGCTGATGGGTACCAGAGGAAAAAAAACTTAAAATGTAGTGCAA
This sequence comes from Mixophyes fleayi, assembly GCF_038048845.1. Classification (NCBI taxonomy): domain Eukaryota; kingdom Metazoa; phylum Chordata; class Amphibia; order Anura; family Limnodynastidae; genus Mixophyes; species Mixophyes fleayi. The sequence goes on from NC_134409.1 coordinate 33,984,569, forward strand.
TCACTTGTGGTACTATAAGTGCCAAGATACGCTATTATTAGTACATCTTATTAGTACATGTTAACGCTTGCAGAACAAGAAGCTCCGTCATGTATATGGACGGTGCATACCATCACTTGGAGTGCCACAAGTGTGTTGGCCCTGCAATAATCTAAATAAATAATAATACCCTTCCTCATAGTAATAATAATGGAGCTGTCTCTTATATGTTTGGCCTGAAATGTTGACTTATGGGATATTTGCACTCCTCAATAAAGGCAAGAAAATAATTCTTTGATTGAAAATAATTTTTTTTGATACTACCTATCCTTTTGCTATTTTGAATTCATTATTTGTGGATTCAGTTTTTTATAGGCTTTGGCACTTTAAATTTACAAACCAGATCAAATGAAGATGGAGAAAGAAGATTCTAAAATAAGAAAATATATGTGACGGTGGGGAAGCATCTGGAATGAACTTATGGATTGGGTCATTAACTGTGCCTTTTGCTATATCAAAGAGGTCGAACACTTTTGGAACCACCCTTCATTAGGATCTGTAACCCTCTCTGGCACCCATTTCCTCTTACCTAAAGCGTGGAGATTTTTTACTCAGTGCTACTGGAAAGTTGGGTTGTATGAAGCCCCACACATTCCGTTGCTACAATTTGGCCTAACTACGACTCAAAATTCCGTGATTAATTTTTTACAATTTTCCTTGCAGGTCACAATTTGCTTAGAATAGCAGGGATTTTCAGGGATCAAGTACGAATTTACCCAGCCAAATTCCTATCAGTCATATACAATCTCCGTGGGAGCAGCACACAAACAATATAGAGTGTAATTGGGATTATCATCATTTTTGTTAGTGTGCGCTAAATTCTTCATGAAATTTCTGCTCTGGAACCAAAACATCGTTATTTTGGAAGCTGTATTGTGTAATGACAAAAAAAAATTTGTAACTTTGAGTGTGCCTGGTTCCTATCAGTTTTGCTTTACTTGAGTCTAGCCTGAAGTATCACCCCACTCAATGCTAGGTGTGCTACTCTTTTATATTACTTTATATACAATCAATAGTTTACACCTTTGTGTTCTATGATTTTGTCTGTAATGTGAAAATAATTTTTGTATGGTATAGACCAATGAGAACATTCCCAAAAACACTGCGCTACCAGCTCCATCATTGTATTAGTTGCTTAATTTTTACAACAACTTTGGGATCAAGCCAATGTCCATATTTTACAATTTGGACCAAATGCATAGGGGGGAATTCAATTGACAGCATTATGCTTGAGAATAACGCGGCTCACGCATTATTACCATTACTTCGCTTTAAATTCAGTGAATGTGTCATTATGTGGGTTGTAGTGCACCTGTAGTCCACCTACATAGTACTGCATTTATTGTGCATACATTTTGCTATTCAGAAGCAAAGCGTTCCTGAAAACTATTTTTAAATGTTGCCAACTATGATTATAAGTGAGTCAAAAACATATACATTCCATGCAACTAATAATAATTATGTGGTGAACTTCTTTAAATAATCACTATCCTATCTCTTCATTGTTCTAGTCTAATCACCCTTATTATCATCAGAGTTAAGGGTATTTATTTATCAATGGTTGGCAAAATAAAAGATTTTCTATTGCTGCTTATCACAGCTATAAAAAAATCTTCTCTCAATTTATCAAGATTAGTTTATCGTGGCAGCTGAGTGATACTCAACTCTCTGGTGATACTGGTAAAATGACTCTTACCACTTTGCCAGACATTTTTTGGTTCATCTGCTCATGCGTGAGCCGGCATGTCCACTAGAATTTGAAGCATGGATCTGGGTTTCCAATTCCGGATTCATTAAATGATAATGCATTATTATTTATAATACACACATTTTCCTAATAAACACTGAAGTGATGGCACACTGTTCAAAAGTAGCAAAGAGATCACCAGCCATACAATTGTCATTAAAAAATTAATGCAAATGATGCTTTGTGCCTTTAGTGGGGAATGCAGATATCCCGCAAGTCAACGTTTCACAACTCACTGTTCATACAGATTGTATTTGTGTTATAATAAAGTATAATGATGGATAACCGTAGACAATTGTTGTGTTCAAGTAGTAAATGGATCTGCAGTGCCAGATATAAAACATATATTAATATATATAAACATTATAAACAGTATTGAATCAGTTTGTATTTTAAAGTTAAGTTGCCCTTTAATGAAGCAAATATAATTGTGAACAAGTAATATAAAGTTTTAAAAGAACTGGTAAAGAAATTAAATAGACACAAACAAACAGACATCTGCTCTATAGACCAGGGAGTATTCTTAACAGTCAGTAATAAGCGGTTACAGTTAGTGTACAAAAAAGGAGTAGCAAAAAAAATGGGATATTAAAAGTGGTAATTAAAACACTAGTTTGCATGCATGTACAGAGGAAAAAGAAAACAACTAAACATCTTACATAATGAATTGTGCTGTAAAGCACAGCACAGCGGGAAGGTAAATTAACTCTGCTATGATGGAAGAAAACGAGATAGAGCCGTCAAATAAAAATCCCGGCAAATTTCACATCTAAATATATTTACTAAAGCACAAATTCCCAGTATGAAAACGCAGTTTGGATGATTAATCCTACCAATGGTACTATAGAAGCATGATTGACTGTAGTGCTAAATGTAGGCATTACAATTTTGAAATACAATGGAGCCAGACATTAAAGCAATAGTCCATGGTCTTTTTTTAGGATTAAGGGGTCTATTATTTGCAAATATTGCAAATAAAGAAAAACCTTAAATCCAGTGAGGGATAGCAGTGTCTCCCAAAGAAAAAATGCTTTATTATTAAAATTGAGTAATGTATATAGGATAATACATTCTGTACATGGAGGGGAAAAAGAAACACAGAATGCCAATTATTAATCAACTACATATCAACTATATTACTACTATCTGTTGAGAGTGAATTGGAAAGGCAATAACTAAAATGTTGTGATGAATTATCCTGGATATGCTGTGTTTTATAGAAGGCTGGAAAAAGAATCATATTGATATTTGTAAATTTACAATCTGCACAGACCCTGTGGGAGGAAAGGTGTAAATTTCTGACTCCACAGGCCAAATAAAAACCAATTAGTAATAAAACTGGATGCACTCCAGCCTTTCAGTGTCACATATTACAACACAAGTCAAAACTATATCTCAATTAGGTGTGTATTTGATATATAAATATCTATCTCTCTGTCATATATATATATTTATATATATATATATATATATATATATATATATATACACACACACATATATATATATATATATATATATATATACACACACACATATATATATATATATATATATATATATATATATATATTCATACACAAGTTAACCCGTGCATGATACTCATGCATTTTTTTTGTCAAATAATGTCAGTATACCAAACTTCAGGGCATTCGGATGAGCCCTTTCTGAGAAAATAGTTTTTTCCACAGACACACACACACTAACACACGCCGCTACACATGCAGGGGCGGATCTAGAAAATGTTTGTTCCCTGGGGGGATGTTAGGGCAGGGCGATTTAGGCCCCGCCCCCCTTTCCGACTTCTGAGGCTGCCGGGGGCTGCACAGTATGTGCAGGTCCGCTCGGCAGTGACAGGCAGGGACAGTGTGCTGCCCGGCTGCTCTGATTGTGTTTAAAACACAATCAGAGCAGCCTGGCAGCACACTGTCACTGCCAAACGGACCTGCACATACTGTGCAGCCGTCGGCAGCAAACCCCTGCTAGGGGGGGGTGATTGCCCCGATCGCACCCCCCTGGATCCGCCACTGTACACATGTGTGTTCATGAGGTAAAATTACCTCATGAAAATAAGTTTGATCCCTCAACTCGTCAATAATGTCAGTATACCAAATTTCAGCCCTTTTTGAGGTTTTTTTTCCACACACACTAAGAATTTAGTAGGTCAGTTAACCCGTGCATGATACTCATGCATTCTAGTCAAATCAAGCTACTTAAGGTGTTAAAAACTCCCCACTGTCACCCCCGGCAACCACCAACCACTCCCAACTGTCACTTCTCCTTCAAGAAATATATAGGTCAGTGTATAACTCTGCCCAGCAGGTGGCGCTGCAGCTTGTGTTTTTTTTCCTACACACACACACACACAGACAGACTAACACACGCCACTAGACATTTATATTATAGATATATATATATATATATATATATATATATATAGATATATATAGATATATACATATATATATATATATATATATATATATATATATATATATATATATTCATGTGTGTGTGTATTGCAGTGATATTTTTAAACATATGTACACACATGCACCAATTGACTAAGTAATATGGGGCCTGATTCATTAAGTATTACAAAGCAATTTGCGTTTCTTAGCAATGCATGTGTATAGGGTATACGCACATCCGTATCCAACAAGGAGCGGATGTGAAGATACGTATGGTGATGAGTACGGGTCTAGGTCCGCTCTGCTCTAATAGACAGGACATGACCAATGCATATGTTCAATGTCAAGTCACAAAAGTAAGCACAGAAAAAAATAAAAACTATTCAATTAATGTTACCTGTTAATAATATACTAATCAATGACAAAACATTAAAAAACAAAAAAAAATGTTTTATTTTATTTTCCATGAAACACATTTATCAGTGTGTAATTAATGTCTACTGTACATAAAATACATTTATGATTGCAAACACATTCTGCTCTAGCATGTATACTCACTAGTAATTGCCACTTAGACTACAGTCATGGCCAAAAGTTTTGAGAATGACACAAGTATTGGTTTTCACAAAGTTTGCTGCTTCAGTGTTTTTAGACCTTTTTGTCAGATGTTGCTATAATATACTGGAGTAAATTACAATAATTTCATAAGTGTTAAAGGCTTTTATTAACAATTACATTAAGTTTATGCAATGAGTCAATATTTGCAGTGTTGAAGACCTCAGCAATTCGCCCTGGCATGCTGTCAATCAACTTCTGGGCCACATACTGACTGATGGCTGGTCATTCTTGCCTAAACAATGCTTGGAGTTTGTCAGAATTTGTGGGTTTATGTTTGTCCATCCGCCTCTTGAGGATTGACCACAAGTTCTCAATGGGATTAAGGTCTGAGGAGCTTCCTGGCCATGGACCCAAAATGTTGATGTTTTGATCCCCGAGACACTTAGTTATCACTTTTGCCACCAAACTGTTCTTGGATGGTTGGAAGAATTTGTTCTTGGTGGATGTTTTGGTACCATTCTTAGGCAGAATTGTAAATGAGCCCAATTCCTTGGCTGAGAAGCACCCCACACATGAATGGTCTTAGGATGCTTTATTGGTGGCATGACACAGGACTGATGGCAGTGCTCACCTTTCCAGTGCTCATGCTTGTCCAAAGAAGGAATTCTTTGGACAAGCATTTTCCCAGATGCCCCAAACAATGTGAAAGGGGATCCATCAAAGAAAATGACTTTACCCAATCCTTAGCAGTCCAATCCCTGTACCTTTTGCAGAATATCAGTCTGTCCCTGATGTTTTTCCTGAGAAGTGACTTTTTTGCTGGCCTTCTGGACACCAGGCCATCCTCCAAAGTCTTTGCCTCATTGAGCGTGAAGATGCACTCACACCTGCCTGCTGCCATTCCTGACAAGTTCTGCACTGGTGGTGCCCCAATCCCACAGCTAAATCAACTTTAGGAGACAGCCCTGGTGCTTGCTGGATGCTCTTGGGCACCTTGAAGCCTTCTTCACAACTATTGAACCTCTCTCCTTGAATTTCTTGATGATTCGATAAATGGTTGATTTAGGTACAATCTTACTAGCAGCAATATCCTTGCCTGTGAAGCCCTTTTTGTGCAAAGCAATGATGACTGCATGTGTTTCCTTGCAGACAACCGTGATTAACAGAGGAAGAACAATGATTTCAAGCACCACCCTCCTTTTAAAGCTTCCAGTCTGTCATGCTGATTGAGTTAGAATAACAAATTGATCTCCAGCCTTGCCCTCATCAACACTCTCAACTATGTTAACGAGAGAATCACTGACCTGATGTCAGCTGGTCCTTTTGTATCTGAAATGCAGTGAAAATGTTGTCTTTGGGATAAAGTTAATTTTCATGGCAAAGAGGGACTTTGAAATTAATTGCAATTAATCTGATCACTCTTCATGACATTCTGGAGTATATGCAAATTGCCATCATAAAAACTGAGGCAGCAGACTTTGTGAAAAATAATATTTGTGTAATTCTCAAAACTTTTGGCAATGACTGTAGACCTATAGCTGGTGCAAGTGATACAAAAATCACGAACCTTAGCACTGTTACGTCTCACAGGAGACAACTACCAGCCGGTATTAGCATTGGCCTTCCCAGGGTGCGGAGTCTAACGGACCCCCGGGTCTTCTTCAAAAACCGCTGCAAGGCGGGATGGTTTAAGCTGCTGGAGGCCCGCAGGTCGCGGCCCCTAGGTTAGCCCACCGGCATGATGGCTAGGTAGCTTGAGGATGAAAAGCTCCGAGAACACAGTTAAAGGCCACGTCAAGCTGGGTAATTAGAAGATTTTCTGCATAGAGATGGAAGCCAGACGTACCTTGCTGTTCAGAAGAGAGGCACGAGGAGGCAAACACAAGAAGAGTCAGGAACTGTAGCTGGGTCGGTACACAGTAGATCAGCCAGTGTGTGTTGCCAAGGATTCAGCAGGAGAATGGTTAATCAGACAAGCCGGGTCGGTACACAGTAGATCAGCCGATGCGTGTTGCCAGGGATTCAGCAGGAGAATGGTTAATCAGACAAGTTGGGTCGGTACACAGTAGATGAGCAGGTTTTCACAAGGAGAGGTGCACTGGGAAATCACAGGGATCAGAAGCAGCCAGGACGCTAAGCACACTTGTTGCTCTGACACAGGAGAGTGTCAGAGTGAGGCATAAGTAGCGGGGAGGTTTGAATTTCTCAGGTCACATGATCGCGGCGGCGCTACCCGGAAGTATAGCGCCATAGCGATCGCCGCGGACAAGAAGGAATCCTAACAAGCACGCCCTTACTATACACATTAACTACGTGCATCCGCCTTTTAACCTCCTCGTTCCACACCTGAAATCACAAGCTGTAGCAAATGTTCTTTGCGCTCGAAGGTGAATTGAATGTTGTTACGTTCACTGGTGTATGGTCTGGTTCTGGGTGTGCACAGAGTAATTGTGCGCATTATACTCAATGAGTCACTAGTTACTTACCTTATTGAATCCCATTATGTTCAAGAAAATTTTCCTCAAAGTTCAGAAAATTCACATGCTACAAAATCTAAAACTATAACAATAATAAAAATAATAATAATATATTATAAACATAAACAATGTTTTGATAACATGCAAGGGTGACATTTTACATTCTATGTTCAAAAATGGACTGGTGTCATTTGGTGTATTAAATAATATTCATTAAAATTATAATTGTTATATACTTTTATATATAAATTGTTTTGGCATTTATGCAAAATCTATATGTTTGTATAATTTAACAAACTTTACTCTATACTAGTAACAATAAAATACAAAACTGCTGAAAAACAAGAAAAGCAAAACAAGATGCAACATTTTCACAAATGAAAACTCAACAGAGAAAATCATGTAAAACAAAATGTTGTACATTATTTATGATATTTAATCTTACGTTAATAAGTCAGTATTCAAAAAAACTTCAAAGACAAGTCAAACATGCCAAACCAATGTTGTCTACAAATGTGATTACATATCAGTATGATCCACTTGCATGGTTGGGTAATTCTGTTGAAATTGCTGTGGCTGAATCTTTGCTTTGGCTCATTTTTTTTTTTGTTGACTCTGCTCCAGTTCTGGACACTGGGCCAAGCGTACAGCATAGTTTGATATTAAGCCAGGCATAATTCGAGTTTTTTCACAATGTGAAACACAAAAGAAACATCAGATACACTGTAGCAGTGGCCTTTCTCACAGCAGGAGAATTGTAGTATTCACAGGGGCATAGATCACTCAGTCAGTAATTCTCTCTAGGGTAGGCACACTGCCTCCAGCATAATATCTATAAGAATGACATTCTAATCAATTGCAGATGCTGTATACCATTTTCAGTTGTGTACTGTACGTTGCTATTTTTGTGACACAAAGAGTTCTAAATGTCAAGGATCACTAAATACAGTATGGGCATGCTTCAAAACATACCAAATTGTCTTCTATTTTAAGAGGGCAGACTTTGCGGCTTCCTGAAAGTCACGTATTTGTGCTCCTATTGTTAGGACATATATGTATTATTTATATGTCCCCTTGAATGTCTACATATGTTTACTCACTTCTTCACATTTTAAGATCGTTTCTTTATTTTTATTTTATTTTTTATTTACTTTATATACTTAGACGTCCATTAATCACAGTAATTTATTTATTTTTGTAGTAAATAAGCGCTGTTAAGACATATGTATTTATTCCAGTATCTGTTATAGCACCATATTTATCTTTAGCCCCAATATTAATTGTATTTCAACCTCACCATCATGCTATTACATGAATCACTCGCATTTCCTTAGTAGATTAATAAATGTCATTAAGTATACAGTGCTCGACCAACAGGCAAAATTAGACCAAAAAAAGTCAAATAAAAAAAATTATTGTAAAACACTGTATATATATATATATATAAATGAAAAAAATAATTAATGCATGACATAAAATTCATAAAAAAACATTTTTGTCCTATATCCCTCATAGATCTATATGATTTTCCATCTAGAACAACTATTTCTTATATCCCCATAGTATTTATTATCATCTTGGTGGAAATCAGTCCCTTCCATTCCAAATATAATACAGATGCTGATAAAAATGATTCCAAAGCAATCACATATAAAATGTGGCTTGGTAATTAACACCTTATCTATGTGTGATATAGAGATGAGAAAATCTCTGAAATTCAGACAATTTTCAAATTGGATGCATTTCAGAGATTCTCCATAGGGGACTTCAGAAAATCATTCGATGCACCTGAAATTTTGTGAATAATCAATAATAACACCTGGAGAAGCAGACCAATCACAGTGCATGGACAATAAAGAATCAACAAATTTCACATGTCCTGAGCTTTAGAGAAAGACCTTAAACCCCCATAGGAAACTCATTCTTCTTGAAATGTACTAGGAGAATATTCTGGGGATGCTCTCTGAGACTAATTAATAGTAGCCCAAACGCCTGTACATGTGCATACTGCATTTGCTAATTAGTCATGTAAACAGTACTGCAAATATCAATCTTTTCTTTTCTTTCTACATATTTTAAAATGAAACTACAATATACTGACACAATTGTTTTCAGTACTTATCATAAGCGCTATTAGCTAAGTAGGTGTTATTTTGTAACACATATTGCGTTACAATGTTAAGCCCCGCCCCCTTGGTGGCAGCAGGCAAGGTCACTGGTGGGGATATTCTAGGGTAGTGAGGCTAGTACTTCATTACAGCAAGGAGCAGCTGATGCGGCAGCTGCATCACCAGCAGTGAGCAGCATCTAGCCGGATGGAGCAAAATCACCAGTGGTGGCTATTTGAGATTCACATAAAGAGCCAGCATCTATAATGACACTAGTTTCCCTGCGATTTGTGATAGCAGCCATATTGACACTGGGAGTAAGGAGGAGGTCTCTGGGTACCGGTGTGAGGGGGGAGGGGTGCGCACCCCCTTTGTGTGGATAAGTAATGGGGGAGCACCACCATAAAGGGTACCCTGGAAGAAACACCAGATGGGTGAGTACTTTGTGGACAGCCATTAGGGCTTATCCCAGTAACTAGAAAAACCCTAGAGTAGATATTGGAACGGTGGATCTGAGAGATGGCCATCTGCATGCCTGCAATTGGGAGAGATGAAATAATTGGAAGAGCCTGTGTGATGCAACCTGTGGTCTGCCTGTGGTACTAGGACTCCCAACAGCTAATATGTCATAGGACATCATCCATATTACTCTAATCAAGAGACTGTGGAGTGTGAGGCGTTAATAGAGCATTAATAGCTGCTGAAGAATGTGTAGGAAGAGACTGGCGTTATATATGTACAAGCAGGGCTGCCACCAGAAATTGCAGGGCCCAGTACAAATGTAATAGGCAGGACCCCCTCCTTCCATCTCTCACCCCACCCTCATTGAAAATTATTCTCTACCCAACATTTGCCTCTCCCGATTCTCTACAGCCATCCCACATCCCTGGTTCCGTCTAACCCCTGCAGTAGTTTACTTACCTTTCTGCGTCTTCTTGCTGTCTCCTTTCGGCTTCCTCTATTGAAAGCGCTGGGACGTTATTAATTATATGATGTCAACGATACTGCAGGGAGTCTATCTGCTTTGTCACAGCTCTCTGCTGGGCCCCTGGGGGGATGGGACTGGAGCAAATGGTGGCAGCTGTGGGGCCCCAACATGCTGCCTACATGGGGCCCACTACTGCATCCTTAATTACATGCAGAAGTCTCTCTCCACACCAACTCTCTCACATCTCAGGAGAAGTTGCTGCCTAGAAATCAGGCCCGCTACCTCCCTTAATTCAAGGTGGATTCCTCCTCCACAAATAAATTGGTTTGGTCCCAGGGTTGGCGGGGCCCCACTCTGCTGCTGGGCCCCATAATACATTACCCCCTGTACCCTCCTGATGGTGGCCTTGTGTACAAGTATTCTTGCAAACATTATGCTTTTCTGTAATGGAGTAAGAGGAGTAAATAAAGTTTTTTCTTGGTTTGAATTGAGATGGCCTGGCACCTAAATTTATTTGCACTGCGCCACACCGCTGCACTAGAGTCTGCCCACGTGTAAAATTTGTTAAACATCCCATTTTTCCAGGGGGGGGGGTGTCCTCTGGTATTGTTTGGCCATATCTACCAGATTACCGGGGGAACAAAGACAGTAGGTATTTGCATCAAAGGTCAACAGAGGCTTTCTGACAAATTTTAGCACAGTGGGTGAGAAGTTCATAAGTCTATTAGAAGGAAAAAAATACAAGTAGCCCAGTGTTCCAGCACAAGGTAGCCTGTGGGACAGGCCCGGGGGGTGGGCAGATCGCCCCCTGCCTCCCAGCCTAGCTAGCCCCTACCAGGGGCACCCTTCACAATTGTGATCTCAACCAATGTATTATTATTTTGAATGTAGACAATCAATGTAACAAGGTGGAGATATACAGTACCCCGCAATCCACCACAATCTCAATTTGTATGTTTTTAACAATACAAGATGGAAAACAGAATGTTTATCTGTATTTGTCATTAGAGCCATTAGTTGCCTAAATAGCAATAGAAATATACAGAAGTTAGTGGGCAATGACAAGATGCACTTATGCAAACTCTTCAATAGTTTATACAATAACAAATATATGTCAGAGGAATGACATGAGTCCGTGTTCTCACAACATCTTCAAATTATGCTGCCACACACTCTGAACAGTCCATGTACAGTTCTATAAAGTGGCACATTTGTGGGTGTATGTAATAAAAAAAATTCAATAGAGATTGCCACATGTGATAATGATAGCCCTACTGTCCCATCAGTGCTACGATTAAATTGAGCAATAAATGAGGCTAAACCAAGCGATATTGTAAGAGAAAAACTGAAAAGTTTTTATTTAAGAAATGTGGTTCTTCTAAAGTGGAAGAAGGTTGGACTTCAATAGGACATTTACACTTTTGCACAGAGCACATCTCAAACCAGGCTCCAGATATAGGTGTCTATTTACTATAGTGAGAAGAACCCTATCTCTGAAAAAATGGGTGTTTTCACTGAAGGTAAGGCTTCTCCCTATCTATGAAGGGCTACTGCCGTACTACCACTTGCGGTAGTCTACTCTGGTGAACGGATTTGATGGGAATTTTAAAGTAAAAACTTGGGGAAGCCTATTTAAGAATGATTGTGGAGCTACATGTACCACCACAATCCTCTTACTGCTATCGCCATCTAAGTATGTCAATTGCAGGGTGTATGAATAGAACAATATTTCCTTAAATTAATCCCTTTTCTCTAAATAGAATACCACCATAATTATAATTTTTTATTTTCTCTTCGTTACATAATTTTAAACATTTTAATTAATTTTTATTTACTTGTTAAAAGTTGGACTGGAAACCCAAGACGTGCAGATGGACCCATGACTGGTCGTCAAAGCAATTAGAATTCTCTTGCTGCTGACTGGTCGGCAAAGCAGTAAGAGCTCTTACAGCTGCGAGCCATTTTCGCTGCTCCAGCGATATTTTTTAGTTTTTTAAAATAAATTGCAGCAACAGTAGACTTTCTATCACTACGAAACGTGGCGATAAAAAACAATCTATTATCAACGCCTAATAGTAAGTAGGCTCTTTAGTTTCTAGAGGCACCTTAAAAAAACAGAAAGTAGGTCTACACATTTAATCAAGATTGGCAAACTATCTACGATGCACAAGTGTGAATTAGGGAAAATCGGCTTGAATAGAATTACTGGAGTTTCCTATATTTCTAATACTAAACATCTAATTGCTTCAACTTTCATGGCAGTAATTTATAACACAGGGTTTTTAGAGAAACATACAGTGCAGTGTCAGAACTTCACAATATGAAATAATTGTGAAAAGTGAATACAAAATAGAGTAAATCATATTTTAAAATATATTGAAACAAAGTAAATGACTAGAGTTTTGTTCTGGACAATCTCATAATTGAATGTAATATAATTTAATGAATGTGTCATATTTTTACTTTCTATCTCTAAAAGAGGTCTGTGCAATATCCTTTGCAAATCAATTTCCTGTAGAAAAGACCCTTATTGACTTATGATTTGAAAAAAAATGTCAGATTTGATTATCACCAGTGAAGATGATCCCAAAGGGAAAAATAATGTCATAACAAAGTTAATTTTCCCAGTCCAAAATCTTGACTTGTCCATTGTTTTCCATTGGCAGATAAGAATCATGACCATACAACTATAGGGTCTATTATCTGTAATGCTTGGGCTTTTACAGACAATGCTTTTGTCCTGTAATTCTGAGCACCATGTCTAAGATATAATAAATTATATTTAAGAATAACCTCTGGTTTTACCCACACTGCTGCTGGCACCCCCTACTGATTAAATGGTGCTCTTCACAGTGACTCTAGAAGACTGCACTTAATGATAATATTTGTCTGTATAACACAATCATAGAGTAGCAACAACAATCCACACTTTTATCTTTCTGATATTTGGAGCTTTCTGGTTAACAGGTTTCAAGGTAATAGATCATATACCTATATTAGATTGTATTTAAAAATTCAATAGTAATGCATTATTATTTGACTTATAGGCAAATATATTCTTCTTATATCAGTATTTATATAAGGTATTTGGTGCTACCCACAAGCAGAAATGAACAGTACTATATCTCTTTGGATTTCATATAAAATTTGCTAATCTTCATAACCTCAACAATATTGCTTTATGTAGTTTATTACAAACTTTGGATAAACTGAATGAATGTCCTGGAAAATCACATGGACACTGTCTGTGTTGAGCATGAAATGGAGGAGTTATCGATAGTTAATTATTAGCCTTGATTCTTCACATTTTTAAGGTGCTTCTTTTTTGGTACAAGCACCTTACCATAGTTGATCTTCATCTTGCTCTCTTCGTGGATGCCCAAGTTTTAAAGTTTGTCTGGGAATAAAACATCCTGTTGCAAACCAGATAATCAGAATGTTCACAGCAGCACAAAGTATTTCACAAGACGAGAGTGCTGATCTTGTGGGAGGAAGTGACTTTTCCACTAGTGTGATTACGTTAGTGAGGACAGGGTAGCATGAGGCAAAGGCAGTGTCATGATGTAAAGAAAGTAATGGAGGCAAGCAGGAGACCACAGACTGTGGCTATGAAAATTAAGTGATCTTGCACCCGAACCAAACTTCAATCATTTTGCCACAGACTCCATTTGTGCCAAAAATTCTGGTGAAAGGGGAAATACTTCAGGGAACCAAGATTTCACTAAACCAACCAAGATTTGCTCACATTCACCTTTTTATTATTAATTAATGTCAGGCAAGATCATATGTTATTGCAGGAACTAGGTATGGGTAAGAGTTATCAGCTGCAGATGGGATGACACCTGTGGGTTGAAGACCACCACTTGACACAGTATACTGGCAGGTCTCCTCTTGACTTCCATAAGAAATGCAGATGTCATGCCTTTAATAATAGATTTATGATGACTGTTGGACCACAGAAGAAAAAAAATGTGGGCATTATTTTTTTCTCTTTCCCAATTATCCAATGTAAGTCACAATCCATTAAAGGATAATTATACGTTTGTAGAACTGCTAAAAAAAAATCTCACTAATGGCTCATTCCAGTAAAGTAGTTTTACCTTCTCCACGACCAATTCCTCTCAGATACGGAGATCCAAGGTGGACTTGGCTATCCACAAATGAGGATCTGATCTGCCTGCCCCCTCTCTCCCATATCATTGTTTTACCTCCTGATGTTATGATATGAGAACCTTCCAGCATGGTTACTGTTGCAGTTAATGTTTGCAGACAGAAGCAATGCGATGACACGCAGATTAGGTTCATCCTTGTGCAGGTTCACACTGCACAAGGGAAGAGGGGCTTTCCGCAAACCCCACAATTTGACACTGGAGTCGTCAGCCACAGTTGCCAAATAATAACCATTTTCTGAGAACGCCACACAAGATACAGGACCATAATGACCAGGAAATTTAGCCACATTAGATCATCCTTTAAATCTTAGATTTTAGCTTGAGAGTCCATGGTCCCAGCTCCAAAAATGAGTCCATCAGGATGCAGGGTCCATCTTTGTGCAGGTTCCTACAGCACAAAGGAAGAGGGGATAAAGGGAGGTGCTCCCACCACACTATCCCCTATAAATCACTATTTAATTACGTTTTAATTACTAATGCACAGCCCTATAGCATGTTTCTAATATATGCAGCAACTCTTAAACAACAATATCATCTTGCAAACTCAGTGGGATATAAAGTAAGCCTCTTACCCCAAGCTCAGTGTATCTTTTTTCATTGTCTACAGCCTAGTTTTTCAGTGGACCCCCTTTTAGCCCTATGGCCCCAGATACTGTATTATAATCAACAGCTGCACATCTCAAAAATTTCTCCAAGATACAAACAGGCATTCAGGAGAAAAGGGCAAAATAAAAAAAAGAAACAAAAAAAAAAAGCTTTCAACGTTTCTTTATATAATATATAAAAAAATTATTTATACCCTGAAAGCCTATAGTAAGTACTTAGCATTGTTAATGAAAAAGGAATGCATGTTTATATTTGCTGCTTGTCAGATCATGACCTGCTCCACTATTAAACAAGCACAAGCGCCTTTAAACACAGCAACAATGAAAAGAAGATTTACATACTTTACACTTTTTTTCATCTTCTCTTCAAACTTTAAAATCTTCCACCGCATTATTTTAGAATTCAGAAGAAAAAGAAAGCATGCTTTAGAGATTGCTATGTAATTATGCACATATCATCCCCACCTACGCTGCACTTCAGATCATTTCAGGTAAACCATCGCTAAGCATTAACAATGATGCCAAGCAAACGGGGGAAAAAAAAAAATAAGCTAGCTCTATTCATGTGTCTATAAGTGCACATTTTACGCTGAAAACCTATCATCAACGCATTTTTCATGAAAAGGTAATAATTAACGTCTTTCTTCTTTTCACTACATGTCATCTGACCTATAATAGAAAATATATCTTATTCTCATTTATTTTTTTCCACCTGAAAAGCTTGGATTGATAAGAGTGTCACACAAATTTAAATTGTCTTTTGTCAGGTTAAACATATACCTATCACAGTGGTTGTTTAATGTCACTCCTTGGTCTTGGCCTTGGTGTCAAAAGAAGGAACAGCAGTGACGGAATTCGTACCTGCTGCATATGGAAATTACATTTTTACTTGATGGCATCTAAAATTGAAGGCTATGTAATCTATGTACCAAAAGCATTCCTTTCTTGTATAACGCTAGAAATTGGTAATGTAGCTTCTCCAACTCATATTTGGATTTATATATCAATGTGCATGTAACTGGTCATGTTATTTTAGTGCAGCATATAGTGATCATCCATTAAAAGTCATAAAGAGATATCTGAACTGCTCACTGACACAAATGTACACTGTAACCATAGCAACCAGGGGCGGCACTACCATTGGTGCAGCAGGTGCCGTGAACCACTGACACAAATGTATACTGTAACCATAGCAACCAGGGGCGGAACTACCATTGGTGCAGCAGGTGCCGTGAACCACTGACACAAATGTATACTGTAACCATAGCAACCAGGGGCGGAACTACCATTGGTGCAGCAGGTGCTGTGGTCCGAGGCCCATGGAAATAATGTGGCCCACTGCATGGCAGATGCAGAGGGTGGGGGGCCCCCGATTCCCTCCTCCCTGTGTCCCTTCACCGGGGACCACAGCTCGCTAGTTCTGCCTCTCATAGCAACCAATCAGGCATTTGGTTTGATTGTAGACATAAAAGCTAATTGCTGTTTGGTTTCTATGAAGTTATTGCACATCTGCACTTTTCTGTAATACTCGTAAATAACCCTCATGCGTCTTTAACATCTTCAGGGCAAAATCTGTTTTAAATCATATGACCAGACTATTATTATTATTATTACCATTTATTTATATAGCACCACTAATTACACAGTGCTGTACAGAAAACTCATTCACGTCAGTCCCTGACCCATTGGAGCTTCCAATCTAAATCCCCTAATTTACACACACACAGATTGAGAGAGACTAAGGGCAATTTGATAGCAGCCAATTAACCAACCAGTATGTTTTTGGAGTGTGGGTGGAAACCGGAGGACCCGGAGGAAACCCACGCAAACACGGGGAGAACATAGAAACTCCTCACAGATAAGGCCATGGTTGGGAATTGAACTCATGACCCCAGAGCTGTAAGGCAGAAGTGCTAACCACTGAGCCACCATGCTGCCCATTTTCATAATTTTGCAAAAAATCATTTTCACCAGGATTAGTAGTTTAGAATACTCAGGTAAATTTAAGGTTTGTTTTTTTTTTTTTGGGGGGGTGGGGGTAACTTCCCTTTGTATAATATTGTGATAAATACATTTTGAAAAAAATGGATATCTTACAGTGAAAAAGTTAACAAAAACAGGAAAAGATATTTTCACCCCTCAGTATTTTTACACTGTGTAACCACAGAAATATACTGATAAATGTATTATATGACCTATAACATTTAAAAGGATGCATAACATGTGCTCTTTAATACAGATTACATAATACTTTTTTCAAGGCCTCAAACCTTGATTGGCTCTTTAATCTATATATTCCTAGATTTGAAAGATGCCCTGAACCTTCAATTCTCTCCATTGCTGTACCTATTCCCAACAACCATGGACTCCTGATCTAAATACTTCCAGCTACAAATTCCTAGTCAGATATGCAAAGCACAACCCACATACTGTATCACTGCAGAACCTGCAGAAAGGCTTAGCCAGCAGCACTGGACCACAGAGCAGGATTGCTGATATAGGGAAACCCTTTTACAACAAAGTCTGTAGACCTACGAAACTAAAACTGAACTTTCTGGTAACAAACACAAAATATGCAGTTGGAGAAAACAGGTGAAACATTTGAAGAAAAGAGCACCTGCAAATCATTGCCTGGGGGTGCACTTATTTTTGTTTAGATAGCTTCCAAAAAAGTTTGGAGATCGTGATTTCTTCCATTGGATGTGTCAGAGAAGGAGGTGTAGGAGAATCAGCATGTGCCTACTTACTAAACCCAGGGCTTTCCCTCCTCTATGCCTAAACTGTTGATTGGTGACGTCACCAAGGTTTCTTTCCATTCATAGTATTTTATATTGGACAACGTGCAGGTGTTATCTAATGGACTTGCACCACTCATTTGAACACCCAAATTTACACATCCCAGTCTTTACTCAGGGACCCGTGGCAATCAGTGACAGTCCATTTTCTGTACTGCTAGTGCTTGCAGTGGATTGCTACTGCCTGAAATTCAACAGCATATAAATGTATTGCCTGGTATGCGAATGCAGAATGTAGCAGAATATACCATCATGTCATGTTACACAAAGTGTTTAATATCTCTTATGGACCACTTTGCTTTCAAGGTTTTATTAAAGCAAACCCCACAACTCAAGTCTTTTTACATTTCGATCACGTCTTATGCTCCAAGTATTTTGCAACACATGTCAATAGCAGTTCCCCAAATGAATTGCAATGTAGAACAAGCCTATCATTCCAACTTACTATATAGTAGTTTTTCACTTGTACAGATGAACAGCCAGTGGCATTTCAGGTGGGCAATGCACTCACTATAGAATAAGTCTGCATCTAATACTCTGCCATTTAAATGAAAGCAGAGGTATTGATGCAATAGCTGTCAGGAATTTTCTATTTTCTTTGTCCCTACAATCCTCATTTCTCCTCAAATAGGTTTAAGCATTTGACCCCTGAACTACAGAAAAGTGTGGTGTGTGTGCAGAGTGTCCCATAATTTATTAGCAACTCAAATGTTGTTCATTCTTTACAAGTTTTGCAGCATTTTTGAGACTTGACAGACCTTTCTAAATGCAGTTACTTTGCTATTTGCAGTATACTAAAGATGTTTTATTCAAGCTTTGGAAGAGTTAACACTGTGCAACACAATACCTTCTCTTCACCACAGTCTATGTTTGTAGCGATCAATTCTAATCTACTCACAATAACTGTAAGATGCTAAACTACGATTTCTAAATTTGTGTCAAAATGATGGTATAAATTTATGTCGGAATAGGAAATTAAAGTTTTAATTTAAATAGTACACCTTGGAAACAATTAATAGACTAATGTATTCATGCTCTGCATTTTAAGTACATTTTTGCATGCAAATAAAAACATAGCTTATAGCTATGGGTTTTCATATATTCCTTCTCGTTGCCAATACCACCCAACTCATTGTTGGTTATTTGTACTTGTAAACCTGTTGTTTCATTGTAAACTCAAACTCCTGGATTTAACTATCACACCTGGTCCTGATGCTCACCTGTGCTAACGGGCCAGGACCTGGAAGTAAAGAGGAAAAAGAGGAACTACTTGCCAGGGATGATCCTGGCCATCTTTGAGTGCTGCAAAGTAGTCCCCCATCATACCAAGGTGCTGGAGGGGAAGTAACATCAATGAGAGGCTGGTTGTGTGCAAATGAGAGGAGGGAACCTGGGGAAGGAGGTGCAGACATAAAGGAGAGCACTAGCATGAGAGAGAGTGGAGTTGTTGAGGAGGGAGAAACTTTAGAAGAGAGTACTGCCCATGAAGGGATAATGATTGCAAAGAAGAGAACTGTCTGAAAATGGAGAGCAATTATTAGGTAGAGAACTGCCAGAGAAGTGTATATGATTGTAGATGAGAGAGCTGATGTAGAGGAGAGAACGGCTGTCATAGAGTAGTGTCCTTTGTTCTATAGAGAAGAATAGACTTAGAATTTGTGAGCCCTAGGGTGGAGCTTCAACTTGCTGATTCAGTGGTATCTAGGTGTCCACATGGAAACCAGATGTGTTCAAAATGTCAACAGGGATTTCAGATCCAGTCCAGGTGTCCACAGGGAGACCAGATCCGGTCTGTGTTCAGTGGGGGTCAGGGTTTTTTGCTCACCTGAGCTAGAATTTTAGAGGTAAATGTAGTAACTTCTGAATTGAGCAAGTCACCGCTATTCGGCGAGTTTGCAGTGAAAATTTAAAGCGGCAATGGCTTTAAAGACATTGTTTTGCCTTTAAAGTCATTGCCGCTTTAAATTTTCACTGCTAACTCGCCAAATAGTGGCTACTTGCTCAAACCGGAAGTTAATACATTTACCCTCTGGTCATGCTACTACCGGTAAGACTTCTCCCCTCATCTTCCTTAGTATATATTGCAATGACTATTCCTCCTATCATCTTACTTCATATGTAGTATAGGGACTATATTTATCATGATTAAGCATCACTGTGTAAGGTTAATATACTAGTATCAGTATAGGGACATATTAAGCCTTACTTGCTTTGTAGGCCAGTGATTATATCCAACTAAAGCTGCTGCTACATCATTGTTATGACTCCGGGCACAAACTTCTTATGGTAACATTATCTGAGCTCATCGATATTCATTTCTCCTTATCGTATTTACAATTGTATGCAAACACTGGTAGACAGTTTAAGGTGTGTGTCTGTAGGTCTAAATGTAAATACTGTACATAATAGGCCCACCTAACTGGATAGAATAGTCTTTTGTAATGTTACAAGCCTACTTTTGCACAATTGTCCCTGGTTTTACAAAAATCTCTATACATTATACCCCACCATCACAGATTCCCAAAGGAGCAATAAAGTTACCATTACATCACAAAGTATTATTTCAACGGGACAGATCCAAATTTAGGGCTCTGTCCCACTGTCTCATCCGGGGAAATGTTTGTCCTGTGGGTGGGAATGTTGGGGGAAGGGAGGTATCTAATAGACAGCCTAGCTCTTTACAGCACAAGGCAGCTCTCTGGGGGCATCGCCACGCTCCTGTTGTGATATGGCTTTGCCCCCATCGTGATATGGTCAAATCCCCTGTCTTGCAGCCGGGGACAGACATGTTGGGACGATTGACTCCATGAATGAGTCTCACGCTGTACTAAGACTGTGCAGTGGCGGTCATATCCTTTGCTTGCTAAGGTGTCAAAAAAAAGACTATGGGAGCTTCCCCAAGATATAGAAGTAGGTTTTGCACTTTGTCTCTTTAACAGAAAATAATAATAAAAAAAAATGTTATCAACTTCCTAAACTCTGATTTTAGTAACACTCTCTGATTTAAGTTTGAAGGATAGACTGTTAACAATTTTGATCATATAGCTGCAGTAGGGTTAATTTAGACAAATGGTGCAGCTTGATGTTAATTGTTTAGATTAAAGGCTGATTACATGCAAAGGTGATCATTCAGTTTTAGGTGGAATTACATAAATTAAACACAAAATATTTCCTGTGTTCCAGTGATTCACATAGCCTGGTGAGTCCCACAGGACAACATGCTGTCTGCGAGTGTGACTTCAGATGACATCAGGGGGTAACTGTATCAAGCTGAGAGTTTTCCGGCGGGTTTGAAAAGTGGAGATGTTGCCTATAGCAACCAATCAGATTCTAGCTATCATTTTGTAGAATGTACTAAATAAATGATAGCTATAATCTGATTGGTTTTTCAAACCTGCCAGAAAACTCTCAGCTTTATACATTTACCCCCAGGAGTCACTGAAGATCAGATCTATTGCTGGAATTTTATATTTAGATTTAACTAAGAGAACTATGCTGGATCTGAGGTAGTAGTAACTATTGTTCATTGTAGCATAACTCTCACCCAAACCTAATTTAACTCCACCAAAATGTTCTAGGCGGAGGTCTCTTTTAAATCAATCTGTGAGCAAAAAGTGCTAAGCCCGCAACTAGGCATGAATTTTTCATTCTATATTTTAAAACAAATATGACACTCAACATAAAGCTACCTCTGAGCTTTGGAACCCCATTATGAGGCTCAAACATGTAGAATATTTGGATACAAAAAAATTGTGAATAGTTCAATATAAAGAGAAGTTCAAAATATGCAAGCAGACTGATCAACTAATGTATCTCTTCAACCCTGCACAAATTAAAGTCGCAGACCATACACCTCAATGAATGCAATAATAAAGTGGTCAAAGCAAATGGTCTTATGTATTGCTTGAGAAAGAGTGATCTAATATTCACAACTGTACAAAAGAGCAAAATGCAGTGCTCTATATAGTGACAATTACAATTAGCCATTTGAAGACACCATTATCAAGATAAAGAACACTAGACACTACTTCACTTAAACATAACACAACAACTTGTTGTCAACAAGCCTTGAACAACAGTCACTTTACCAATGTGGATGGTGAACACTGTGTCCGATTCAGCATTTAGGTAAGAATTCCCTGCAGTAATAGGAGAGTTGTCCATTGTAAAGAGCAGTTATTGGTGGGATCAAGGGATTGATAGAAACAATGACTCACTGATCCAATCATTCTCAGGGTAAGTGTATTAAGTAAACAATACCCATTAAATGTGCAACCAGGACAGCCCATTGCTATGAAGATATAGGTATTAACTTTATCCGCTTATATAGTGGGAGAGTCTCTTGAAATACCTCTTTAACAGGCTGAGATATACAGCATGTGTTGTCGACTTCAATACAACAGAAAAGGCTATTAATATCCTTTAAATCAAACAATCATTTTGATCTTTAGTCCTTTTTAAAAACTTCCATAAATGAATTCAGCAATAAAATATAATGTATTCCAGATTAACTATCCATATGTGATTTATGAATCTGAAAATATAGTTTACATTTCTTTTAAAAAATGTCTTTTCCTCATTGGGGATTGGTAAAGTACGAAAAATAAGCATGTGACATGATAAATGGAGCAAGGGAAAATAAATGATTATGTCTATCTTTTTAACTTATTTATTTGGCAAAACAAAATGTCCCCTACGATATCTCTATTTAATAACTGGAGAGCGTCTTTACTTTACAGTTACCAGTAAATCTCTACTGTGTATGATCCCCTCAAATGAAGCATACATTGGCATATAATTGAAAGTTTGATTTATACTCTGTTTGCAGACACATATCACCTTTAAGATGACAAATGGACTATTAACAATTTAAAAGTTGACATTTGTCATCATTCCAGCCCATTCTCATCTTTCCAATATAAAGGAGCTATTATAAGAGAGACAGAGGAGCCAGCCGGAGAAGGTCAGACAAGTTACAGCATGCCAGGCAATGTATTTATTGGAGAAAAGATTTTCACATGAAAATATATAATAAACAGTGCAAAAGGTTTTACTGGCTACACTAAATAAAATAAATCTGTTCAGATCTAAAAAAAAAAGGATGCCACAGACAAAGTTTGTGAAGCGATGCATCAGACCCATTATTCACTACAGCCAAGATATAGAGATGCAAAAGGGTGCAGACGATATTCCTGCTGATGGTTTTAATATGTACATACTTTCGTATGTATTAGGAAGTTGCAGCAACACTCTCCATGCTTTTTCAACTGCTGATGTAAATGGAGATTATATGTGAGAAGTATACTACGGTGCACTGCCGAAATTACAACAATGTGCACTTCATCTGTGTATAAAGCAGAGATTCATTGTAAAATGCACTATAATGTTTACAGGGGTGGAACAGCCCTAGAAAATTTTGGGTACAGGGCTCAGCGATGCCGGTCAAGCACTCCTGGTTCCCCTCTTTGCAATCAAAAGAGCAAGACTGGGTGACTCTTCCAAGCAGAGTTGGGGCTTTGGAAGGTTGATGACCTGGCATTGTCACGCCCTCCTCACTTCCAGGCCCCGTAGCTGCCGTGCTTCCACTCCCCCAGTAGATCTGCCGTTGAATATTTTAAAAGTATGGCTGTCAAAGGTCCATAAAACAGCAGACTTAGACTACCGGGCTAGAAAGGGTGATTTACATAGTGCAAACCGCACACGGACATGCCATGGGGGCCTGACATTCAGTGAGGACCCAGACAGAAGACAAGAAAAGAAAAGAGATGAAAGAAGCCAATACAAATGGAAGTAAAGGAACGGAGGAAAGCAGAAAGGCGTGATGAAAAAGGGGGAGAGAGAAAGGCACTGTGTGATGAACAAGGGGGGGAAAGGCACAGTGTGATGAAGAAGGGGGGAGAGAAAGGCACAGTGTGATGAAGAAGGGGGTGAGAAAGGCACAGTGTGATGAAGGAGAATGGGGGCAGCATGGCACAGTGTGATGAAGGAGAAGGGGGGAGCAGCATGACACAGTGTAATGAAGGGGGAGCATCATGGCACAGTGTGATGAAGGGGGGGCAGGTGAAGGGGGGAAAGCAGCATGGAGGGTGCAGTGTGATCATAAGGAGGCACAGCATGGTTGTGATGAAGGGGCACATTGTGATCATAAGGAGGCACAGCGGGGTGATGATGAAGTAATGTGTGTGTGATGGCACAGGTGTCTTGTGGCAATGTAGTGTGTAAGGTAGGTGGTGGCTAAATTAATTGGTGCTATTTTGTTTGTGGGGTGATGGTGGGGCAACTAAATAGTGGGGACTAATAATTTAAGATGTAGTGGTATGGGGCTATTGAATGTGGGGGTAAGTTTGGGGAGACTAAGGTCTCTTTATTAAATGTGACTATGAATTATTTAATGGCAGTGTTCGTTGCGGGAAATAGGTATATTTATGAAATGTAAATACTATTAATTTATTGCTGGGACTATTTGGAGGAAGGGAAATAGGTTTATTTATTAAATGGGAATACTATTATTTTAATGTTGGGGCTGGAGGAAGGCCTTATTAGTAATCATGGGTGCTATTGGAATTTACTAATAGTACCCTATTTTTTTTTTCAAAATAGGGCCCTCAACATTCCAGGATCCAGACAAGCCACACCTAAAGAAACCTACAGCCACAGATGGTGAAAGAGACAAGAACAGGTAGGAGAGATCAGGACAGTGTGTTGAATATTCTGATTCTAGTGGGACAATCCCAATTTTTGGCGACTGTTCTGACCAATGGAAGGGGCAGGCCAAGTCTGTGAACTCTTTATGTACACACTGCATTCTTTATATACTACACACTATGCTGCTAGATGTCCTTTGTGGGCTTACCAAACCCCCTCTTGTGGTTCGGTTACGCCTCTCTAGTGGCTGGCCACACTCCCTATGGTGGACCTCTTCCATGAATTGGGGCACTTATGTGTGGCATTTAATGAATTGGGGGCATTAATGTGGTATAATATGAACTGGGGAGTTTACTATGTGGTATGTTATGAATTGTTGGCAGTACTATTTACCACAGTATTAACTGGGCCTCTACTATGAGGGCACAACTAAGAGGCACTATGTGGTTACTGTCATGCTGTCCTGATTGTCAGGACTGTTGGGACATATATTATGCTCTGGAGAGCGGGCACTGCACACTTCTGCTAATGGTGTACACAGCAATGCAGGGTTTTTTTCTGTAGGAGGGTATCTAGCGCTTTTCACTTGCTAGACCAGCCCCCAATTGTATGACCACCCCCACTTATGCGCCGCTGCGCAAAATTTTTGCCATGCTCAACTATAAGGGGGGCCCGATGAAGTTGCTGTACCAGGTTATACATCTATTTGTGCAGAAATTCACCTGTTTATGTGGGAAATACATAGAATAGTGCAATCCAGGCCAATATGTGGCTCTCCAGGTGTTGAGAAACTATAAGTCCCAGCATACTCTGCCAGCTATCAGCTGGATATCTACT
The DNA here is from genome assembly GCF_038048845.1 of Mixophyes fleayi. Lineage (NCBI taxonomy): Eukaryota > Metazoa > Chordata > Amphibia > Anura > Limnodynastidae > Mixophyes > Mixophyes fleayi. Next base: position 34,009,891 of record NC_134409.1, read on the forward strand.
GACAAAGCATGCTGGGGCATGTAGTTTCGCAACACCTGGAGACTCACAGGTTGGCCAGGCCTGCAATATAGCATGCTGTGTTTTTCACTATTATTATTATTATAAGTATTATTGCAGATTTTGAAGACGCCACAGTGCTCAGCAGCACTGTATAGTAGGGAAAACAGTACATACATATTATAGGGACAGACAAGGTAGACAAAATAAATGCAGACATGAAAACAAAGGATAGAGGACCCTGCTTATTAGAGAGTTTACATTCCAAGTATAATATATTTATTATGTATTTCATCATTTATTATTTTAAAACACAAGTATGTTGAACATTCTTTTTGCATAATAACCAATGCATAGTAATCAATGATCCCAAATCATGTCCATGACAGTGCTGCAATCACAGGGGGTGAACACAGTAAAGCAGCACTTGTGTACACAGTACCTAGGGCCTCAAGTCATTCTAAATTGTTTCTATAAATATCTTATGACTTTTGACAGCAAGCTCTGTCTGTTCTCATGTGTTGGTTCATTTCATAGAGAAGTACATAGAGAAGACAGATGTAGCACTTCTCTGGATGGACCAGAACATCTGGAACAGAGTGAAGCAGAAAACCACCGGTGATTGTGGTAGCATTAGTAAGAATTTCAACTACAAATTGAATTACACACACATTCAGTGACTCACTTCTTACCCTGTCTGAGCAAGTACTCTTCGTTTTTACACGAACATGAATGTTTCTTCTAATTTTACTTTGCAGAACAGCGACCACAATAACCAACTATATTCAACTCCAAATTTTGCTTGAAGTTTGTAGTGTTCATAGACTTTTTCTCATTTTACACTATCCCAGTTTTTCTTTGTCCCTTTAAATATGTTAAAATGGATTTTAGCTAATTAAAAGATGTGCATCAGCCTTAAATATCTCTGGAAATGCTTTCATGCTCGGTGGTAGTCATTACTATTATGATTACGAGAATTAAGACAACAGTTATAGCGTCACTAAAATGACGATCACTACAACCCTGACATGTAGGAAATACAGACTTAACAAAAAAGTGTCAGACAACATTTCCGACAGGCCTGGTATAAATGCCGACAGAAGAAAAAGCCGGCAGTGGGATCTTCATCACTTAAAATGGCGACTGTCAAATTTGCCTGTTTTAAAGGGGCAATGGGAGGACCTGCCGGCTGTATAATGTAGAACCCTTAGTAAAAAACATAAAATAAAAAGCGTGGAGGTCTGTCCTATAAACACTATTAACCCTAGTATTGCCAAGGTTAATAGTGTTTATAGCAAGCACGCCCACGCTTTTAATTTTATGTTTTCTACTAAGGGTTCTACATTATACAGCCGGCGGGTCCTTGCATTTCCCCTTTAATACAGGCGATGTGACTGTCGCCATTTTAAGTGACCAAAATCACACTGCCGTCATTGTCTCCTGTCGGCATTTATACCAGGCCTGTCAGAAATGTTGTCTGCCACTTTTTTGTTAAGTCTGTATGTAGTGATTGTAGTGATTGGCATTTTAGTGTCGCTATAACTGTATTCGGAATTCTGCTCATCATCATTTAGTACCCCACCCTTCACACTACAGAGTGTATTAGTGTTATAACAGTTACCATTGTTGAAATAGATATTGGGCAATCAGCAACCAAGAAGCCAATGTTTCCTGGATACCCCTAATGGTTTTAATCCACAGGTACATTCCACATACCTTGTTGGTTACCCAGACCTGACTTTTAGGAAAAGCTGGTTATTATAATTTTACTTTGAGTGTATTATGTACAATGAGAAAAACATAACTAGCTATTTTCTCCTGAGATACCCACTGCAAGTATAGTGCAAATGAAATGACTTGATATCATTTGCTGATATCAGTTAGCAAATCAATACAAGATAGTTCTTCATAAATGAATTGTGGAGCTTAGAAATCCCAGAGAGTTTCCTTCACTTGTGCACTTGGGGTTTCATGAGCTTTGTACCATAAATTCTATTATGATGATTCACTAAAAACTATTAACAACCATTTTGTTTCAGGGAAATAAAACATAAACCACATGAACTAAATGATTGTAAACCATAGTTTATACATGAGAATAGTGCAGGCAAAAGTTTAAATTTAATGTCCGAACCATCAGAAGACATGAGCAGACTTGAAAACTTGTCAATACATATATAAGTAATATACTGTATGTATCATAGTTATCAACATTTTACAATGACTTCCATGTGCAGTTGATGCATTTAATTACAAGCGGTACTGTCTTGGTGGACCTCAAAGAAATATTTTTATTATGTCATATTTATAAAAACATTTCAGTCACTTTTATAGATACTCCTTTACAATAAGGCCCAGAGGATAAGGGGGGAATTAAATTGGCTGCGTTACCTGTGAAAGTAATGCATCCCGCATACTATTACTGTTAGTACGGTAATTTCAACACTGATTTTTGCTTGCAGTTTTGAGAGCCAAGAGCAGAAATCAGCATTAAAATTAACGTACTATTGGTAATAGTGCGCGGGAATCGTTACTTTCACGCTGCGGCCAACTGAATTCCCCTATGAATGGATAGTGATCATTGCATCCAACATGCATAAAGATATAATATTTATTATACAGACTAAGATTCTACCATGTCAGGTAACTGTAAGTGATAAAATGCTGAACTCTCCCAGGTGGTGAACTTGTAAATACATGTAATATCTATTCAATAATATCCATGTTTGACATCAAGAGGGGCTTTATTGAACCCCTACACAAAAATAACACCATGAAAGAACATTGACCATTAATGAAGATTGCACAATGGACCACTACAAAGGATAGAGGCAGCTAAATACAGCTTAATACTCCCAACAAGTTCAATTAAGTCATCCAATACGAAACTTTAACTTTGCAGTATTGTCCTTCTGCCTTGCATGTGCGCAGCTCAGGAATGCTGATTTCAGTAAATCTGGTTAGCTACATCTGGAGAAAATTTATATTTTAAGGACAGTTTAGTGCATAAAGTTTGTGATACCTTCGAGGGAATTGTGAGTGTATATTTTGACATATTTTAGATACTGTATGCTGTACTCCAAAAACATACTGGTAGGTTAATTGGCTGCTAACAAATTGACCCTAGCCTGTGTGTCTGTCTGTGTGTATGATAAGGAATTTAGACTGTAAGCCCAATGGGGCAGGGACTGATGTGAGTTCTCTGTACAGCGCTGCGGAATTAGTGGCGTTATATAAATAAATGGTGGTGGTGGTGGCGTATAGCTACCTAAGAAAATCATCCATACAACTGATGAAGTTGCCCATTAATTAAAAATATACCATGTGCAGTACAAACATGTACTTGTCCCTTTTAAAAGAAAAATACATAATAAACATGATGGGGGACATCTATAAAAGTCTATGCCCAGCAAAAATGGTACTCTAACCCAATACAGCCAAGCAGATTCTGCCACTTTCTTCGAACATGAAAGAAAGAAAATGTGATTGGCTTTGCTCTTCACTAGATTCCATGCATGTCTTCCAACACATTTCTTCTTTAAGTATAAAAATTGCAACACAAAAATGTGATACAAGAACATGAATAGAAAATCCCCTGCACTAAATTGCTTTGCACTGTGGCTGTGAGCTTTCATTTCTGTAAGTGACATTAGTTTGCAGGGAATAATAGAGTAAACTGCTTGGTAATGTTTGTCATGCAGATCTCTCTAAATACTTACTGCTGAAATGTGATCATTTCCCTCTATTGCGCTTTAAATGTGGCACTGAGAGAGCACAGCCACGGGTCCATGTAAGTATTCCGGAGGAAGAAAAAAAAACTAATATAAGAGGGAATGGAATGAAAAGAGCTGGCAATGCATTTCCCCCCAGCATATCAAGCAGGTTTTCATAAAGAAGCAGTGGTCATCAATCAGTAGCTCATTACCAAGCTGTCATCTGGGCTTAGGCTAAATGTATTCTGGCTTACTGCCATACTAAATGTTCAATGAAACATCCTTTAGGCTCTCTACAAGATCAGCTGAAGTCTCACATGCTATACATCAAAGAGGAACATTAGCGTTATCATAGCCTTAATAAATAGTGCCATCCGGGCAATGTAATCCTGCGTTGTTCAGCTGCCTACTATTCCCAACAATATCCCACTAAAGTAAACACTTTTCTATACTGCGTGAGTCTTTTTGAAATGGCTCTTGCTAGCTCTGCAAGAATTGTCTCCAATCTAACCACAATAACAGAAGCATGTATGAATGGGAGTACAGGGGCTTGACTAGTACAGCTTGGGATTAAAACACTACAATCACTTTACTGGGGACACAAAGGCCAGTGTTTGATGTGCTTCAATACTCTTTAATTCTCTTATAAACTTTTGTGATAATTTCTTAAAAAGAATAACTACTTCAATGCCTGAATATTATATACACACAATACATATATCTATCTATCTATCTATCTATCTATCTATCTATGTGTGTGTGTGTGTGTGTGTGTGTGTGTGTATGTATGTGATACCACAGGTGCAGTACTATGTGAATTAGATTATTTATTTTAAAACTTATGTCTGATGGTTTTTCCACATACAGTTGACTGCACTGAAAACGTAAAGTTTAATTACTATTGTTCTACTTAGCCATCAACGAACATCTAATTTGACACTTTTACTGAGGTTAAGCAAACCCAAGTACCCTAAATTCTGCCTAATTGAGAATTGTGTGTTTTTCAAGAGTGGTAAAACCTTTTAGTTTTCAGCCTTCATCTCTTGCACATCCCAGACTTAGAAATTGAAGGACTGGGGAGGGGGGAGTGGGAAGGGGTGGGGTGGTGGGATGAATAACAATGTAGTCAATTTGCTCATTCTAACTCTCACAACAGCACAATGTGTTTCAGGAGACTACTGTCAGTGGGTCTTATTAATAATGAACACAACAGGCCTGACTTATTAAGGAGAGCAAAGCATAAAAAAGGAGCAACTTTGCACCTGGGCAAAACCAAGCTGCATTGGAAGGGGAGCTAAATGTAAAATGTGTGGACAGATTTATAGTTGGGGTAGGGCATGTCCTAGATCAACTTTAAATATCAGTGTAAAATTAAAGCTATCAAGTATTTGTGTGCTACATGAAAAAACAGCCAGTATTTAACTTATGTGCAAAATAATAAACTAATTTGCACCCCTTGCATTGTAACATGGTTTGCCCCAGAGATGATTGACTCCTTTTTTTTTGCCTTACTTTCATTAATGACTCAGGCCCAATGTGGTTTTGCACAAATGCACCACAATGGTCTACCCTGCGCACATCGAGATACACACCTATAATCTGCTCTCGGGACATGCCTCCAAACACCCCATAGTGCAGAAAAGCCTTACTTCTGCATACTACTTAATGACATCATTTGACTTTATGGCGACTGCTGCAGTTTAGTTCTTAATTACTTTTAGTACCTATCTGAAGCTGTCCATAATAAATAATTACAAGACAATCCTTATTTTCACTAAATTTCCTTGCATTTAGGTAAATGCATAAAACAGCATCCATTAAATACTAAGCTTATCATAAAAGTCATACTGAATACATTCTTATGAGTTTATGTCAGCACAGAGAGAATTTCAGCACTATGGAAATGGACAGCGCAGCTCTGAGGAGAGTTTCAAGCTATAACAGCAATTTAAAGAGTAGTTAAAAACATTTCCCTTATTTTCAGTTTTCTCCTGTTTTAAAATCTGCTGTTTACAAACAATTACACGATAAACTAATTACACGAACTCACTACATGTACACTACTTTATATGTTTTGATATGCCACATTTTAAAAGACAAACATTTCTCTTATTTATTTGTATATATGAGAATGATTTACTTTAAGCACTCCAGATATTACATCACCAACTGTAAAGAACTGTTGAACATGTGTTAATCTAGTCTCTAGAGGATACAAAAATGATTTCACCTTTGACTGCTACTGCAGGTTTTTTGCAGTCTATGTACCAGCATAGAAGTACATGTGCCAACCTGCTCACATTGAATTTACTCAAGCCTGCACATATCTGCCTGTATCAGTGGCATGGTGCTCATTTACAGAGCTTGTGGTAAAAGCCTGTTTAAGGTATATGAACTTTTAAAAGAATGTAATTGGAGAAATACATTTTGACTTTTTACACTAAGGGAGGTATTCAATTGTCAGCGAGTTTTTTTTTCCCCTGCAGCATAAAAAGAAAAAAAATCTCTTGCAGGTTTTTTACGGCAATAGCGATCGTTTTCAGTTAGCGCAGCGGGAAAACTGGAGCAATTCAATTGAAAAAGAGGGAACGCTGCCCCGTGCGTTAAAAATTGTGTTTGCAAGATTTTAGGGGAGTGAAGGGGAGTTTTAACGCAGTCATGTATAACACAGAAAACAGGTTTTGCATACAGTTCCATACATTAGATTGCATTACACATATTGATATATCTACATTACAGTACTTTACCATAAAATCATCTATACCATGTCAAAACACATTACTACATTCATATTTGTTCCAAAAACATACATAAATATAATAAGTGATTTTATTTAATTTATTTTTTTTATGTTTAGTTTATTTCATTATTTTTTCACAAGAAAATAAACTTATACAAGTTAGGCATTAGTGATAAACATAAGTTTAACTTTTTTTCCACATTATTACATGATTTCAAATACTTTTCAGAGGTTTTTTATTTTTAACACACCCCAAAGAGGTCCGAGATAAAACAGCATATTTTCTGTTTAACCCGCTGCGTTAAAAACAATTCAATAGCTTTTAACGCGGATGCCTCTCGCACACCCTATACTTTCAATAGACCTTCTACTGGAGCGTGAGAGGACCGTTTCACGTAAAAAAAAAAGTAGCGTTAAAAATGGAATTGAATCGCGGGTAAAGTTAACCCACTTGAAAATTATAAAAAGCAGCGTTAAAATTACTAAGCGCGGTCAAAAAAAACCAACTTGCGGAGAATTGAATACCCTCCCTAACACTTGTGCATAGAGAGTCAATAATTAAAGAGATATCATCCCGTTCCATCTCACTTTTTAAGAAAGCTGATTTACAGACGCAAGAAATGAACAGCCTAAACCCCCCCCCCCCCATTTTCAAATGGTTTCATGAACATTACTCTGTGACCTCTTACATTGTTACATCTGTTACATTGTTTCATCTAATTGGATGGTCTAATGTCTTAACCACTTAGTGCCTGATTTAAAGAAGGATGCAAGTCTATTTGAATTCTGCAAAAATGCGACTTATGTTAAATTTGTTGCACTGTGCATCTGCACAACTTGCATCTGTATTTTGAGTTGCATGCATCTTACACTTGTGCGTGGAGAGGTGGGTCTTTGGCGCTGCCATATAAGTTCAGCAAGGTAAGCGCCTGGAGATGCAAGTTGTTAATATGCGCCCTTTAGCAGGTGTTCTTTAGGTCTTGTCTAAGTTTTCTGATCACACATTTTTACTCCAGAAGAACCTATGCTCTAGAATTAAAGTTCTAAAAAACAGCTGTGAAAACTTAAGTATACAGATGTGTTTTTTGCATGTACACAATTTGTGATACTGAAGTAATTTTAGTAAGTGAAACATAGTAAGAGAAAATCCTTAAATGCATCAATAAGTAGTAAAGTAACAATGACATTCTTGAACCATTGCTGGAAGCAAAAAAGCTATACAAGCTGTAAACAGGGGAAGCTTGTGATATTCAATAAAGCACACCCAATGGAAGACATAACTTCCCAAGGCATCATTTTTTCAATAAATGACAATTCAAGACATACATTTTGCACCCTTGAAATTAATATTAATGCGTCACCTTAGCAGTTCTATACTTCATGACTTAAAAGCAGGAGAGGAGAAGGTGATGGAGAGAAGGAAACGGTGAAGTAGGAAAGTAGAGGGTGAAGGAGGAACGGAGAGGGTGACAGAGGGAGGGTGAGGGTGAGAGACGGAAGGAGGAGATGAGAAACGAAAGGAGAGAGTGAAGGAGTAGAAGGCACCTTTGAAAACCAATAATGATTGTCTGTAAGTGTAAATAAACTGACTATACTGTTATTACCCAAATAAAGGACACAACACCGATATAGAAAAGAAAAAAATTTGAGCTAAGTGTTCCTCTATGTAAATATGAAATATAAAAATGTTTTTGTTAGCCTCACCTAAACCCGGCCTATAATTACCATCAGTGTATACTCTTTGCTACAACTTAATATGCTCTGTCATCAAGAATTAAAAAATGTAAATATTATCTGGCATCTCATTCCTTATGCCAGTGGTATTCTATGCAAAGGCAAAGGTGAAGACAGATTAAGATTAAACGGTCATTGTAGATCTGGTGAGAATATATAATCTAGTATTTAAAATTTCAAAGACTCCAAAGTAGTTTTATGTAGGGAGGACAGTGTCATTATAAAAGGAATAATGTATCTACTATAAATAATAAGGATAGTATAGTTCACAGAGGAGTTACACGACCAAATAAAGGCACAAGGTCACAGGCTGAGTGCTTTTATACAGTTCACAAATCTTCAAGGTGAATTTTAATAGCCATAATCATTGATAGTAGCGGTTTACAGTAGTGGGTCTTTTAGCAGAATTCAATTATTATAGGCAATGACTTCAGAAATCTGTTTATACAGATATTATTATAGGAATGTATACATATATTTGCATCACTTGTGTATTATATAATTCATAATATGTGTAGAATATATAATGCAGTATCTTAGAAAAGTAGAGGCAGAACAACAAGGTGCGTACTTACACTATATGGATAACAGTATTCGGACGCTTGACCATTACACCAACTGGGATTGTAGTAACATTGTATTCAAATACATACTTTAATATGGAGTTGGTCCCTCTTTTGCAGCGATAACAGCTTCCACACAGATATTGGAGTGTTTCTGTGGGAATTTGTGCCCGTTCATTCTGTAGAGCATTTATGAGATCAGGCAATGATTTTGGATGAGAAGGCCTTGCTCACAATCTCCGTTCCAGTTCATCCAAAAGGTGTTCAATCGGGTTGAGGTCAGGGCTCTGTACGGGCCAGTCAAGGTCTTCCACACCAAACTCATCAAACCATGTCTTTGTAGTCCTTGCTTTGTGCACTGGGCACAGTCATGTTGGAATAGAAAAGGACCTTCCCCAAACGGTTGCCACAAAGTTGGAAGCATAGCGTTGTCCAAAATGACTTGGTATGCTGAAGCGAACTGGCCTGGTGAAACAGTAAGTTAAGTCTTACTGCTACTGGCCAGTACTACCAGGCAGCCTCGAATTGATAAATGCAAATGATAAGAGTTCTATAAAATCATACTGATTTCCGGGTTCAAGGACATATTGATTAATGTGTCCAGTAGTATTTGAAGAACTTGTACACAACAACTGCTACTATATTTGTAAATGTATCACTCATTATTTTAGCAACACAACTAGAAGAGTAAAAGTTGATAATGCTGTTTTCTACTTTACTATCCACCTCTGGGAATAGTGTAGTTGTAACAAAAAGTACAGTGTACACAGATTAACTGTCACTATTCCACTTTAACAAGCAATAATACTGACAAACTTATAATATTTATTATAAAGACATAATTATTTGTAATATTGCAGAGAAATCTTGAAAGAGGGGTACTAAGCCATCATGCAGTGCCCATAATAAACATGTTTTTATATCAGTCAGTATACTGATTTTAATTTGCTGCACTGTATATGAATGGTCTTTCTAAAATCCAGGGCTCACAAATATGATCATCATCTATTTATATAGCATCACTAATTCCACAGCGCTGTACAGAGAACTCACATCAGTCCCTGCCCCACTGGAGCTTACAGTCTACATTCCCTAACATACACACACAAACTAGGGTCAATTTGATAGCAGCAAATTAACTTACTAGTATGTTTTGGAGTGGGGGAGCAAACTGGAGCACCCAGAGGAAACCCACATAAATACAGGGACTGTATACAAACTCCACACAGATAAGGCCATGGTTGAGAACCAAACTCATGACCCTAGTGCTGGGAGACAAAAGTGTTAACTACTAAGCCACCACACTGGGACATATAATCCAAATGAGGTACAATGCAGTAAACAGCAACACATTTCAGATGTGCTGTACACAGTGTCTAGACCCGAGTAAAATTGTGAGGAACTTTTGCAGGAATTGGGGTTTCAATACGGATCAGGCTGTTTTGCTGAAATGAGAACTTCTAGTAATACCATCTTCCAGATCCACTTTTGCTCAGCCATTGGGCACTGCATTTGCAAATTTGGATTTCACTGAATGCATAATGAGTAAATTATTTTGCAGAAGAGTTTTTGAAAATGTCCCTTATCTTTAATAGTATCCCATTTTTTGCGGTATCATAACTCTAATGGGATTAAACCAGCTAGTTATGCTATGATGAAAAGCAGAATTGCATTGAAATTTATGTACGGTGAATGAGACCAGGGTACATTACATAAATGCAGGTTGTTTCGCTGTCCACATATGTGTCTAATATTAGGCATTTTTTACCATGTTGGTTATAGCGATTAAAACTTGCTCAGAATGTACCAGAATGAGGAACTGCTATGTTTTTTAACTGTAGAGTTTTCATTTTTCTTTTTCTCTCCTTTAATTACTCACAAAACATGGCAAAGAAACATTTTTACATGTACCACTGGGATCAATTTATTTCATATTAAGTCATCTTGACAGATATAACAAGCAGCACAATGATGAATTCAGCATTGGCTTTGTTAGGGGAAAAATAAGCTAGAATGTTCAAGGTGACCTTTTTTATTAGATTAATTTAATACATTGAAGGCTAACTTTATTACTGCTTATTTTACTGGATAGACAAGACTACAGAACCATGCTATTTATGGAAAGTTAAAATGCATTTCTGGCTTCCAGTTCTTGATTCTAAAGTATAAAATGTGAAGCACTGCAAAAAGTTGCTAGGGCTACATGATCCAACTAGTGCCACAAAGTGTTACTCTAAGTAAATGTAGCGCACAATGTGTGAAACTTTAATAGGTAAAAAGTCTCAGATCAGGAGTGCTGCAAAGCAGCGTTCTAGTGTTCACAGATAGTATACACCATTATCTATATTTACCATTGTGTATTTATATATTTGTATGTATTAACAGTGCATTATAGAATAAGTCAAAATACCTGTATCATAAGAAAATATGTGTACATGTATCTGTATGTATATATAATTACATAGATATTTTGTATTGAAAACTGCCGCAATGGTTAGGTCTTTCTATTTTAGTATAGATTCTTATTCTTATTCATTTTGTTTAACTTCTGCCTAACGCCCCTTATGAAATCTTAGCAAAAACAAGAGAAAAAAGAAAACGTGTTGTCTTTAAGGTACTCATTTATTTATATAGCGCCACTGATTCCGCAGCGCTGTACAGAGAACGCATTCACATCAGTCCCTGCCCCATTGGAGCTTACAGTCTAAATTCCCTAACACACACACACAGACAGAGAGAGAGACAGACTAGGGTCAATTTTTATTTTTTTTAAAGCAGCCAATTAACCCACCAGTATGTTTTTGGAGTGTGGGAGGAAACCGGAGCACCCGGAGGAAACCCACGCAAACACGGGGAGAACATACAAACTCCACACAGATAAGGCCATGGTCGGGATTTGAACTCAGTGCTGTAAGGCAGAAGTGCTACCACTACGCCACCGTGCTGCCCTATCAATTTTGAAGTTAGAAAAACACATTTTTATTAGTATACATTAAAAAAATAATTCATCCTCTGCAATATTCAGATTTATTAAAAAAGCATCAAAATAAAATTACGCGTGTATTAGTTCAAATCCTGTTCTTGTAACTTATCTGAAAAAGTCCTGTAGTTAGCAAATATTTATTATAGTTTGTATCACAACAATTCCATCAATAGTGTTTTATTAGATGAAAAACCTAAGCTTCCTTTCATGTATATCTATAAAATAACAGGATCTATACAGCTTTATAAACATTAATCACTAATTAAAACTCCTATTGCTCTCTGTTACAGACTTCAAGGGTATGTTCTATTGCGGTGATTCTAGCACTAACAGACAACAACCATAGCATTAATAAGTATCAGTGTCCCTGGTTTGATGCTTGTTTTGCAACCATATGATAATGTTTATAAATAACCGAATCTTTTTATATATAAACTTTTATTTGTAACTTAGAGGTTAAGTGCATACAAGAATAATGTATTTGCAGTTATTTATTCAGACGCTTTACAAGGTATCATTTATGGTTCTCACTTGTGTTTGAAAAAAAAATTCATGCACCCAGTAAAGCTGTCTTTTCTACTAATTAATACTTGAAGTGTGGGCTCCTGAGTAGGTATATATTCTGATAAGCACACAGTGAAATTAAGCTGTTAATCACTTGCTTCCTATAGTGTATTTTGTATCCTTACAGTAAACACCTTTGATTTATCACTTGCCAAGATATCGTTAAAATAACTTAAATGACAGTAAAATAAATCATTCCTTAACAATAGTTATGATGTTTTTAAGATTTTAACACAAACTTCAATCAAAAATGTTAATAGACAGTCTCATATCTTCAAATACTAATTAGTTCAAGTAACTTATACTAAAGCTGCGTACACACTACAGAATTTTCCACCCAATTTTTTTGCCGATCGATTTTACATCCCATCGATGGTCCGATCGCTCGGGCCATGGACTGCATACACACTAGCCTTGTTTTAGACAATATAGGGAAGAGCGGCCATCCCGTTAGCTACTTTTTACAGCCATGTTGTCGTTAGCAATGATTTTAATTTCGCACACACTGAAGCAACATTTGCGGGGCATGTAACGATATACCAAAGACATTAGCATAAAGGGGCAGAGCTTTCACTATAGTTAACACCCAAAACCGCATAAAAAGACAAGGCAACATTGTCTCTTCATTCACCCCTAGAAAAAAGAAGTTTATAACCATACATAAAATTTAGAAAAAACATTTAACTTGTAGAGTGCAATACAATAATTATTCCCTAATAATAAAATCCTTTTGTATGTAATGGACCTGTACGGGTTAAAGTTATATCCCAAAATCTCCATACAGGAGGTTATTATACACGAATAGGCATCACCCACAATGCTCCAATCTCTGCAGGTATTATTGCAGGACTACAATCAAAAATCTGTTTGTAGGTTCTTGATGATATTATTAAGACTAGGGCAATTAAGTGATTCCTAGTATACACTGGTATGCGATATTTTCACCTAAATATTAGATGTACACATGATTAGGACAACTGTTAAAAAGATACTGTACATAACAGTTTTGACACATAAGGCAGAGACCTTAGTAATTTCACATTCAACACTTGACACTATTTTCAATTAATCTTAGGTTTAATATAATGTGTGTTCACCAACGGATTTACTGTAAATCAAGCACATGGAAGTTTAAGGGGATTAATTTCCTTATTAGGATTACTGGGAGAACACGATAACTCAGTACCACAGGTCACTACATGAATACCCCAACAGACTCACAAATAATATCACCCTCTTATATTTCATCCCTAGAATTTGTCAACAAGAATCTGGAATAACACAGATCAATAGGAACTAGAATCGCGCTTTGAGATCTCGCTATATAAATGTGTCCTCAAAATAGCATCTGTAGCACAACTAAAGATACCTAATGTCATTCATAAGTGAGCCAGTGAACACGTCATCAAAGGGGAGGTTTCCCCAACTATAAAGGAGAGAACGCCCGGACAGTTCGGGTCAGCCTTGTTAATTCTGTTTCAGAAGACTAGCAGGTTGTGGACTTGGAGTACACAGTATGGTTTGACAATCAGCAACTTTGTTGGGACTTAGGTGCCACACTTTTAAAAATCAAATACTTTAGTTTATTTTAGGTTAGAGGATGAGAGTGAAGTTGAGTGAGGTGTCTTCCATTGAAGATGATGTATGCAGCACACAGGGAACAGCAGAGGCAGGGTTAGCAATTGACTTCACTCCTGTAGGAACAACCCTGGCACCTTCAAGGTGCCTGTTGTTGCTCCTTAAAGAGTTCCAGAGTTAGTGGGAGAAATATGGGCAGATCCTGACTTGGGGGCTGCAACACTTACAAGATCAGCTCTGAGTCATGGACATAGGGTTATCTAAGAGTCCTGATGAGTCAGGGCTTTGCAACTCTCACTCATCAGGACTCTGGTGGTAATGATTAATTTCTGAGTTGATACTTAAAATGTCACTTTTTAGGCAACAGACTATGATGGTGTTTATATTGAATTCTTGACTGGAGCCTGTTGCTAGTGAGACTTGAGCCTGCTGGGAGTACCCTAAATGATGAATGTGGTGACTCTGTTCTCGGTAAGTAAAGTGTGAGGTAAGATAAGTTGGATACCAGTGAGTTTTAGGCTGTGCTTCCAGCTTCTGTCCCAAAGCCTCATCGAGCAGCAAATGCCTAGAAGGCATGGCAGATGTACTGAACAAATTTCAGGCTTCATCTGAGTGATACTGATCTGAGTAGAAGATTTACCTCCTCCCACTCTGTGCCTTGCAGTACTCGGAGTAGGAGTCTGAGGAGTATGCCCATTGGCAGAGCACTGAACTAAACTTAGACATTAAGTCATTGGACTGAAAACAATCATAATTAATTTAGCTTTATTTACTAGATCTTTATGATGGATCAAAAAACTTGTAGTAAATGTGGTAAAATTCAGATAAAAATTCTGAAACTGGAAGTAAAGGTCACAGTAAATTTGAAGCAAAAAGGCAGCGAACTGGTGGTAAAGGTATTGGTAAACTCAAGTTAAAAAAATGACCTCCATTATAAATTGAAAAAGTTTGGGAACCACTGCTATACGCATAAAATTGGCAGCTGTGTTCCTTGTTGAATCTGGCCCTTAATAAGTAAAGTTTGTGAAACCACACCATAGAAATCCTTGTTATGCACACTGATATATAAATATTACTAGATTTAGTGACATTGAACAATACTGACCAGATGCATAAAATGAGAGCACATGCAAACAGAAAATCTAAAAGTGGCGACCCATTTAAAATACTTTACTTACATCTACACTGCAAAACATTATTGATCCTAGTTAAGCAAAAAGAATAAAAAGCAAAATATATATGACAATGGCTGCTAATATGTTTGTATAATTTCCAGCAGGAATTGAAACGGAATATAGATTGCACAAATGTAGGCCTGAAGTGAAAAATGACGCCGTCTGATGTTTGGTTCGATTTGTATAACAATGCACTAATTTGTTCGGAGGAGTAGCAGGGGAGATGGTGCAGACTGTAGCTATACAAAATGTTGCATCTCCTCTGATGGAAGGAGCTGGGTGGATTGGATTTTCCGTTGCTGAATGCGGGCTATACACAGTGATGCCCCTGTTACATTGCTGGTGGAGCTCCCTGGTCAGCAGGATGTCACAAAACCTTCATCCCACAGAATGGCTTGAATTTAAGTCTCCTTAAGGTGGTAGAAATCAGACCTTGAATTATACTTTCAATAGGATATCTTCTACATCTTCCTGGTGCACCTTATATGATTGGCTGGTCTGGATGGCAGGGGGCATCTGCCCCCCAAGTCAGTCCGATAGTTGGCTACCTTGGGCTACATCACTGGGTTACCTGCATTTTTGATCGGGGAGGGGAATATAGACATAGTCCTGTATCCCACTTCCCTAATTTAAGACATAGAGGAGGCTGTAAGAAGCAGTTAGAAGAAAGATAAGAAAAACAAACATCAAACGAATGGCAGTGTGACATTAAAGAAATTGTGTCTCTACTGGAGTGAGGTTTTTACTCATACTTGCCAACTCACCCGGAATGTCCGGGAGACTCCCGAAATTCGGGTCAGTCTCACGGACTCCCTAGAGAGCTGGCAAATCTCCTGCAAACCGCAGGGGCTAAAATGACGCGATTTGCAGTGAATTGCGTCATTTTTGCCCCGCCCTCGTGACAAACAGCCTATTTGTCACGGGGGCAGGGCCAAAATGGTGCGTTTGGCCGTGCCCCGCCCCCTTCCACCATCTAGACACGCTCCTCTCCCAGATACAACTTGCCAAAAGTAGGCAAGTATGTTTTTACTCTGTCTACCATGTGAATATACAGCTGGAGCACAATACTACACCTATGTATTATTGCAACAGATAAATAGATGCACAAGAATTTCTTGTAAATGAGACCCACAGTTTTTGTGTATTATTCATACACTAGACATTAGATTCATTTCCATAACATGACCACCAAACATGTTGTATGTATGTTATCCAAAGCATACGTCCCTTTAATAAAGATACCAAGAAACCCATTCAGCAGATAGAGAAATGATGGAGCAGTTGGTTTAGTAAAAAACAGTGGCCATGTCAGGCACAAATGTTGAAAACCACAAACTGACTTTGATCAACATTTCTAATTTCTTCAGTTCTAAATAATTTGCAAAGGTTTCTGCAGTTACACAAATATTTTTCACTTTATATTACATAACATATATTACACTCAATGACAATATTTCCAATAAACTGAAAAATGTAACAGAACTGGGAGAGAATATATATAGAAAATGGAAGATTCATCCAAGGCCAAACAGTTGCAAGATGTTTGCAGGGCTAAAAAATATGCCCCGGTATGTTTTATCACAGTATCTGACATGAATTGCTATTCTCTCACCCTCTGTAATGTACTCATCTAAATTCACATCTCTCTTGAACATACACATGCATACATTTTTTTGACCACCAAGCTATATTCAGAACATTTAAAGAAGGTTACAGCACATTAAGTTGAACCTTCATTTCTGTCTTAGATGATAGATGGAAGAATTCCAACTGAGTTTATTTTATGAAGCGGTTAAATTATTTCATGATTTACATGCGGAGGCGCATTAAAATTCCTAAGACAAAGTGAACTTGAACTAAAAAAAAACAGTAAATATAAATATATATATATATATATATATATATATATATATATACACACACACACACACATATATACACACACCGGATTGCAAAGAAAACCCTTTGTAAGTAATGTGCTTTCATTTTTCAAATGTTGCAACTCATTTATTTTATTCAGCCACACATACTTAAATCTGCAAGATACTGCAAGCATCCAGCACCTCTGAAATAATACATCATTTCTTACAGATGTTTCCACCCGCTGTAAGGCTGACGCTCATTAATCAAACATTATCTGTTGCCATCAGTGCCCAGTCTTGGAGAAAAAGTGGCACTTCATTTAAAATTTTGACTTTCATTCACTTTTTCCTCACTGACCCTGTGTTAGATTTGTTTCCAGTCTTTCCATTAAAGAAGATTGTTTTATGCCAAGAAATGTTCAGTTATTTTTAAATCTTAGCTTGAATAAATATTGCAATATAATACAGCAGCAACACTATTTATAAGCAACTGTAAATAATGTATGTTCAAACGTTGCTGAATGATTTTGTCACATCAACATTCAAAATGAGCTGTTTAGTTCTTCATTTGTAGTTTTGGCGTGTTCCATTAAGCCACGCGATAAAGGCATCTATTTTTAGATGTGCTTTAAATGGGTTTTCAGACACATTTTTCACATGGATATCAGCTCGGTTTTAGCATAATCTCGATGTTTTGGCTTATTGTAAAAGCCAAGCATATGCATTAATGCGGCATGCTGCATTAAAAGATACAGACCACACACGCCCCATCGCAATGGTGCCTTAGAAAAATCATTGAGTTTAATTTTCATCCAGTTCTCATGTGTCTATAGCACACAGAGATCGCATAATAACTGTACCAATGTGAGTCCTTTACAACGTTATATTATGTTTTTTTGGAAACAGTGACATAGGCTTAAGTAAAATAATTTGTTTTATACATAGCAAATTCATTAAACAATTCTAAAATAATTCACAGTAAAGGGAATAGTAGGGTGGATAAAAAATAATAATGAATGGCCCCCTCTACTAAAGGCAACCATTATCTGTTAAAAGATATGGGGCTCTCCCAGACCTTATTTAACTGTGGAAGCCAGGGTAATATGTAAATGGATCCCAGAGGTGGCAACTATACCACACCCACAGTCCCTGTTTAATAGACATCTAACACAGGAAGAAAGCACCCTCATTGTGCTTTCTGATTCATTACAAAATATAAAGTAAAAAATTATATATATATAAAACCAAAACCGAAACACGCAAGGGCGGTTTTGCCAAAACACAACGTTAATCCAGATCCAAAACCAATTCCTACATATATATATATATATATATATATATATATATATATATATAAATATGCATATATTTAATTGTTTCATTAATATAATTATTAGATTGCTATATTAGTAATGGCTGGTCATTGGTACTCCAAGACAGAGGGGCATGTTGGGAGGCCCGTGTAGTAAGTGGTGATAAGTGGCTGAGTTTTGGGGTACATGAGGCATATGAAGGCATGTGGGAGTATGAGGGCATTTTATGACAAGTGGGAGCACTAGGTGGCAAGTGGATACATTTTGTGGCAAGTGGGGGTCTGAGGGCATGTGGAAGAATTTTAGAGCAAATGGGAATCTGAGGGGTATATGGGGGCATTTTGAGATAAAAAATGTTGGGGTGCGGTGGTCATTTCTTTTATTACTGAAATTAAGTGTAATGTGTGACTCTTTTGGATGGCCGTACATGCGGCCCTCCATTGTATTAGAATGCCCATCACTTGTTTAGCTTATCTGTGTGTACTTTTCTCACCCTGGCATTATGTGAGTTACTGGTGAGTTAGCAGTTGGATTGGGTGATACATGTGTCCAATGTTTGAAAGCCCATATATGGGAGATACCTTTTGATATGCAGCATATCTCAAGCTAAAAACATTGTCATGTTTCAGGTATATCTTTCTCCCTCGGCAGAAATAACAACTTTTCCAACTCTTAGTAGCTAATCTACATTGTCAGATTTCAGTGCATTCTGATAGGCCTTACATAGGAGCCCTGACAATAGGCAGCCATGCATCGTATTCTATCATGGTGGTGTTGGAACCAGGAAGTCCCTGGAAGCCCTAAAAATTAACCAATTAAACTGTGGAGCACATTTCCAGGCTATTTACATGAAAGTTACCATGAGAACAATCATGGAAACACGTATTTATTCATTTCAAATCTGCCCGCCCCTCCAAACCAATGATTTTGCTCCAGTATTTTCGAAACTCAGCTCCATTTGGCTTTTTAAAAGTGTCACAGGAATCTTTGTCCCTCATTTCGGTTTCATTCAAATCAGAACACCATAGAAGAACAGAGGCATGAATGAGCACTGCTGAGGGTGAAGGGCGCTGTCTCGTCTGCACCTGCTGCCATCCTTGTCTCTCCTACTCACTTATCTTCAAGCATCTGCCCAAAGATGACCCATTGGGCTTCATTTAGAGTCTTACATGAAAGAGTAGGTGTGGGAGTGTGCCGCAGCTTGCTAGGTTATTACGAGTGGCATGCAACCCCAGTTGCATGCCACTCGTAATACCCTACCAAGCTGCGACCAGTTCCTGCAGCTAGCTAACTACTTGCACCACCTAATTCCTGACGCACTTTTTCAGTTTTGTTTGATGTGGGTTCCGCCTGCGTCTTGATCCGACTAGGGTAGATTGTGCGGGTAGACGCCCATATCATCTGAATTATTCACGGTCACGCCTACATAATTCCGTGTTCCACCCTTTCCCTTGAACTGAGAAGCCAGCTGTAGCAGTGTGCACTGCGTCTGAAAAGCAGGCGGAACTGCAGGGAACTGTTGCTTACTGCGCATGCCCCATCAGTGGAAATGTGGAGGATATCTTACTATATTTTTCTTTTTTGTTAATTTTTTACATTGAAGAACAACTATTCTCTTATATTTTAGAATGCATCTCAGTTTATACCTCTTCTTGTCACAGTTTTGCACCCCCACAGAAAAGTCTTACGCATAGGCTGCAGCCTTTTCTGCCTATTGGATAATCAGGCCCTGCACAACTGGACTTTCCAAATAGTTGTCACTGTTTAACAGCCCCCCTCATTTCTGACATTGGAAATATGTTTTTTTATTTTGCAAGCGAATCAAACATATGGAGTTTTACAGAACATGAATGCTAAAATATTACATAAATAGTAACATTTCCCCTTGAAAGCTTTAAGGCTTTAGTGAAGATCTGCAAAGCATTCTTTTGTAAATTACAGCTACAAACTAATTGGTAGCTATGGGTAACAGCACAATTCTACACATTGCACCATTCGATTATATAAAAAGACATGTTAGACCATATTCAATACATAAACATTGCTTTAGTTATTAGGAAGCAAATTAACAAATTCATCAGCTAAAATCAGAAAACGCTTTTCCATACGCATCATTGATCAAATTAGCTGCACAAATGCTTACATTTATTTCCAAGATTCTGCGTTAAATTGGTCTCGCTTTCTACACAGTTGTATAAAAATCAAAGACTCAGTTTTCAGAAGGAAATAAAAGATATGCAATCATAAAAAAAACATGCTTTTAGTATCCCTGTTAAGCAGTTGGCAATTATCAATTATTAATAAAATGATTAAGAGTACAAGTAGAAAAATAGGAAACTGAAACAAACACATAGGGCCTATTTAGACTGTCAGACATAAGTTCCTTTCAGCCACGTAAAAATGCCAATTGCATAAGAATTGTTGCAATATGTATACACACAACTTGTGCCCATATTTCGAGTTCAGGGTATCTTATGCTTATAAGTATTCATATGTAAGACAAGTTAACCCGTGCATGTAACTCATGCATTCTAGTCAAATCAAGCTACTTAAGGTGTTAAAAAGGTTCTTGTCATGCATTTGGGGCTAGGCCAGGCCTCCTCAGGGGAAGAACGTTACTTCCCGACGCAAGCGCCCTTTTTTAACGTGGTTTGTCCACGTCACCACCTCATCATTTTTCTCCATCACCTCATAGTTCATCTTTATCGCCACATCTATCCAGACACAGGGATCTCTCTCAGCGGTCCTGAGTATCACACTCCTCTCGCTCTGTCACCCCCGGCAACCACCAACCACTCCCCACTGTCACCCCCAGCAACCACCAACCACTCCCAACTGTCACTTCTCCTTCAAGAAATATATATATATTTTTAAATCTTTATAAACACTTTTAACAATTAACAAATTAAATTAACAAATTAAAAACATCTTAGTATACCAAATTTCAGCCCTTTCTGAGTTTTTTTCCCCACACACACACACTAAGAATTTAGTAGGTCAGTGTATAACTTCGCCCAGCAGGTGGCGCTGCAGCTTGGTTGGCACTAGGCTTTTATATAGTAGATTAGTACAATAAAGGCATAGGGAGTTGCATGTATCTTCAAGATACAAATTTTACGAGGCATATTTGCACATCCCATAGCCCTGGGACAAGATTTGGGGGTAAATGTATCAAGCTGAGAGTTTTCCGGCGGGTTTGAAAAGTGGAGATATTGCCTATAGCAACCAATCAGATTCTAGCTCTCATTTTGTAGAATGTACTAAATAAATGATAGCCAGAATCTTATTGGTTTTTTAAACTCGCCAGAAAACTCTCAGCTTGATACATTTACCCCTTGGTGTCATCTTTGCGCAGGGCATATCTATATAGCTTCATTTTTGCTTTTAATGTTATATAAGGCCCATAAAGCACTTATACAAATGATTAATAACAGATGAATTAATATATGCATGAAATATTGCGTAAAACCATCCATACTATTTATAAAAGCAAATGATGTTATGGTCAAAGAACTTTAGTAATATCTGACATCTCTATAATTTACAGAAAAATCTTTTTATTGTGTTGAAAATGATCATCTTCATTAAATCTATACATATGCCTGATATATCAATAAGAACAGAAATACACCCCAGTGCAAAGATCAAGAGACGTAATCCTGTGCAGCTGGAAATCCTAAATAAGTGGTTTTCTCATGAACACATAAGTCCAGGGACAATTCCTAAAACCTTGGAACTGTTCGATAAATTTAGCTTTCGGCAAAGAATAAGTCCATAGCATGGAAGAACCCTGGTTGCATCATGTGCTCATTTAGGGGCTGCCTAAGGTCATAGGTTTTTTTTTTGCATGTGCTGTATAACATGCTGCTATGTTGGTATCATTAATGGGGTAAAGAAAACAAAAAAAACAGCTAGGGCACAGTGAAAGGACGTCCAACAGTTACCTTGAGTCTAAAGGTTTAGGCCTCATTGGCAACTATATTTGAGATCCTTTGGAGACTCAGGAGTAGGCAAACTGGACTTATTAATAACATGGTACAGCATGCAGAATAAAGTGCTGTAGACTGTACCCCAAGGCAACAAAAAGAAAAATTATAGTTATACTTAACTGGTTGCTTTGGCTTAGAAAACCTTTGAGCACATTGTCTATTTTATAAGGCTCTGAACACACCGACATCAATATGGCGCTAATAAGACATCTCCCATGATGAGGGTGATGTTACGGTGTCCATGCCTGCAGAGTGATTGTTTACCAAAGGTTCAAGGAACCTCAATTTTTTGAGTATTCACTGTGTTAAACTAGCTAAAGAGCGATGCCCCACACACTATGTCTTATTTGCCCCATGTGCATCTATTGACAAGAGGATCAGGATCGCATGTTTTGTAAGACTTAAATTAGCCATGTATATGTAAATTAGTGCCATAAGTATGTTTCTTTTTATTAGCTCATATATATATTTGTCAAATTTTCTACTTCTAATTTATGTGTGTGTAGTAAGTTACTAGATAAAGTGGATGTGTAACACTGAAACAGTAATTATTGAGTAAGTCTACAATGACAAGGAGAGAGAAAGAGAGAGCGAGAGAGAGATCCAGGCCTGGTGCTCCCATTAGGCAAGGTTAGGCAGTTGCCTAGGGCGCCGGGCTCTGGAGGGTGCCACAGAATGAAAATTGCTTTAAAACTGTGCGGCGACCGCTGACCTTTTACGGCCGCCACACAGCATTCATATAAATCCACGGGGAGGGGTGAAGAGTCTATTGCTCACCACCGCCGCCTCTCTGCTCTGTCTCCTCCCCTCCACTCACTGACTGTCGGCCGTGACATCATCATCACGGCCCGACAGTGTCAGTGAGTGGAGGGAAGCAGACGGAGCAGAGAGGCGGCGGTGGTGAAGCAAGGTAAGGAAAGACGGGGATGGGGGAGGAGGGTGCCGATTTTCATAGTGTTCCTGCTGAGGGGTGGGGCACCCATTTTTGCGCGGGAGGGGGCACCGATTTTGACAAAGTGCCTAGGGCACCATGGACCCTAGCACCTGCCCTGGAGAGATCAAAACACATTATAGAGACATTTTTTGCATGATGTTAACCTTGTATATGTATCTCTTCTAGTGAATAAAACCTGTATACGTGGTTAAGTGCCATTATCTATAATTGGAAAGTTCAGCATGCATTAGGAATACAAGGAATAACATACTCCTGTCATGTCTTTTTATAGAGTAATTTCTTGGTGCCTTAACTGTTTCTGAATACTTCCATGGAGCATAATGGAACAATACAACACAATACTGCTTCATCAGTGTATTTCTATAGGAAACTGTCTCTCAAAACAATATTTTTGCAAATATTTGCAAGCCAGAGGATTACAGATCTTGCAGCTACTGAGTAACACAAAGGTAAATTATTTAGCACATTTTTGGCCAAAATAAGGAAATGACCTGATCCCTCCATAATTAGGTCCACTGTCTATCAATGATCACATACCCCAAACATCTATAGGGGTAGACTCAATTCCCTGCATTGTTTTTTAGAACAATGCTGGGTGCACATCATTACTGTTAGTAGGGTCATTTTAAAACAAGTTAACCCGTGCATGATACTCGTGCATTTTTTTTGTCAAATAATGTCAGTATACCAAATTTCAGGTCATTCGGATGAGCCCTTTCTGAGAAAATAGTTTTTTCCACAGACACTAACACACGCCGCTACACATGCAGGGGCGGTTCTAGAAAATGTTTGTTCCCCGGGGGGATGTTAGGGCGGGGTGATTTAGGCCCCGCCTCCTTTTCGACTTCTGAGGCTGCCGGGGGCTGCACAGTATGTGCAGGTCCGCTCGGCAGTGACAGGCAGGGACAGTGTGTTTAAAACACAATCAGAGCAGCCGGGCAGCACACTGTCACTGCCAAACAGACCTGCACATACTGTGCAGCTGTCGGCAGCAAACCCCTGCTAGGGGGGGGGCGATTGCCCTGATCGCACCCCCCTGGATCCGCCACTGTACACATGTGTGTTCATGAGGTAAAATTACCTCACGAAAATGAGTTTGACCCCTCAACTCGTCAATAATGTCAGTATACCAAATTTCAGCCCTTTTTGAGGGTTTTTTTACACACACATTAAGAATTTAGTAGGTCAGTTAACCCGTGCATGATACTCATGCATTCTAGTCAAATCAAGCTACTTAAGGTGTTAAAAACTCCCCACTGTCACCCCTGGCAACCACCAACCACTCCCCACTGTCACCCCTGGCAACCACCAACCACTCCCAACTGTCACTTCTCCTTCAAGAAATATGTAGGTCAGTGTATAACTCTGCCCAGCAGGTGGCGCTGCAGCTTGTTTTTTTTTTTCCCACACACCACTAGGCATTTATATAGTAGATAGTAGATGGATGTCTGCTCGAGGCTCAGGGAGCTGCAAGAAAAAAAATCAGCATTGAAGTGACCATACTAACGGTAATAATGTGCACCAATTACCGTAGTAATGGTATTGATGCGTACCCCGCATTTTTCTAAAGAACAACATGGGGAATTGCATCTCACCCATAGAAAAGCATATTGTATAGCCAAGCTGTCACATATTTCCTAATGACTCCACAGTTGATAAATAATGTACATTCCTGGTGCCACCAAATCTTCTTATTCATTTAGGGTTTCCTTTAGGGTTAGTATATTAACCTAGAATGTGCAATTGTGCACATGGGCAAATACACTGTGGGCCTGAGTCATTAAGGAGAGCAAGGCAAGCAAAGAGGAGTATATTTGATCATGGACAAACCATGTTACAATGAAAAAAGTGCATATTAGTTTATTGTTTTGCACAAATACTTGAGAACTTTATTTTTACACTGAAAATGAAAGTTGATCTAGGACATGCCCAACCCCAAATATAAATCTGTCCCCATATTTATATTAACCACCCCCCCCCCCCCCCCAATATAATATGTTTTTGCCCAGGTGCAAAGTTACTCTTTTTTTAAGTGTTGCTCTCCTTAATGACTCAGGCCCTGTGTGCTGTAGGTAGGGTAAATCTAAAAAGGGTTGAGATTTAGAAATGAGAAGAGGGGCCGCACCCTATCTCCACTCTACATTGCGGTGTACAATAACGCTGTCCTATATTTGTGTACTAATGAAAAAGCAGCCAGTATTTTCCCTGCATGCATTTGCACCCCTTCAATTGCAACATGGCTTGTTCGGTATTCTTGTATCTGGATTTATGGGCAGCACGGTGGCTTAGTGGTTAGCACTTCTGCCTTACAGCACTGGGGTCATAAGTTCAATTCTCATCCATGACCTTATCTGTGAGGAGTTTGCATGTTCTCCCCGTATTTGTGTGGGTTTCCTCCGAGTGCTCCGGTTTCATCCTACACTCCAAAAACATACTGGTAGGTTAATTGGCTGCTATCAAATTGACCCTAATCTGTCTGTCTTTCTGTGTGTGTTAAGGAATTTAGACTGTAGGCCCCAATGGGGCAGGGACTGATGTGAGTGAGTTCTGCGTACAGCGCTGCGGAATTGGTAGTGCTATATAAATAAATGGTGATGATGATGATGATGATGGATTTGCTCTAAATGAGGCTCTTGGTGTAATATAAATGGATAAAGCAAACAATTACTAAATCAGACATTTTCACAGGGCACTATGCCTATACATAGTATAAAGCAATGTGGGATGTAAAATGTTTGGCTTTATAAACACCCATATTCAAAGTTATGAGTCAAAGGCTGGTAGTTGTATCAGATGTTTCAGCAGAGAGATTACATTTTGCCCAATAGACCAAATAGTTAATTGAAATTCAATTTTTGCTATTCAATAGTTGAAACTCAATTACAATTTGGACCAAGGCTAAAGTCATGACTAAGTTTTGGGTTAAGAAAGAGCAGTAGAAATGTATATTATTATAATATTATAATCAGAGTTTGCAGAAAATTATGCAGTGAATAAAGGCAATAACAAACACAATTCATATTCTCCCCTGATTCTGTTTACAGAGAACCTATTCTAAACATTCATCCTCAGCATAAGCTTTTTAGAAATACAATCCTTCATTATGTGTAATGAAAATGGTAACTGAATAGCAATAACCATGGAATGTTTCCTAAACATAAAATAAAATGTAGCCAAACACATCAACTGTGCAGAAGTCATTTATGGATACTGCCCATAATGTACATATTACACAGATAAATGTCTGCTATACTATTCTGCTGGCATTTTTATACCATATAAATTCACAGGAAACCACTTGAATTTGTTTTTTATGATTTGAGATGTGGAACACAAAACACGCAAACACTTCACGCTGCAAAGCTTGATTTGATGCATGCTGCAAGTACGTGTATTGAAAGCAGCTTTCTCTTTTTACTTATGTGATATTGCGATGCGATGAGCCAAGACGGTACATGCAGTTTTCCACTGTGATGAATTAATATGTCTTATGCACTGCATTCTTGAGTGTTTCAATGAATACAGATCAATTCAGGTGAAATGCTTAAAGATGTAGAAACCAGTGTTTACTCCTGAACACCATTAGAGGAACCATATATCTCTCAATCATCTCAGTTCATTGAGTAAAATGACAGGAGCGAGCCTGTGCACAGGGGAGAAGAAGTGTAACACTTGACAAATGCATTTTCTCTTGACATGCTGTAAATTTAGATAATTCAAACCTACAGCATATGGCCACACTTATGGACTAGAACGTTTTCCTCCTTTACAAATGCTGTTTATTGCATGAGCAGGTATAGAGGATGCAGAGAACACGTAGAATATGTTCATTCATCATAGTGATTGTTATATATCAGAGGATAAAAACCACAGTAGCTTCCATTAAAGTATAGAAGAATTTTCTAAATATATTTTAATTGAGGTTGTATGGGGCATATGAAGTCTAGTGTCTAGCGATTGTATCAAAACCTAGCATTCAAAAGGACTTTATCAAATGACTTATTAAATATATTTGGCAATGTATGCACCAGTCATAGCCTCTATTTTTGTGCTGTTTTAATAAGTGAGTTTACCGGGTGTTTTCCTTGGGTCCACCATTAATATTATTATTATTACCATTTATTTATATAGCGCCACTAATTCCGCAGCACTGTACAGAGAACTAACTCACATCAGTCCCTGCCCCATTGGGGCTTACAGTCTAAATTCCCTAACATACACATACACAGACAGGTACACATAGACTAAGGTCAATTTGTTAGTAGCCAATTAACCTACCAGTATGTTTTTGGAGTGTGGTAGGAAACCGGAGCACCTGGAGGAAACCGCTAGCAAACACGGGGAGAACATACAAGCTCCTCACAGATAAGGCCATGGTCAGAAATTGAACTCATGACCCCAGTGCTGTAAGGCAGAAGTGCTAGCCACTAACCCACCGTGCTGCCCCACGTAAGGAGATGGTAGAGGAGAAACCCTGAAAGATAATCAATTTTAAATATGCAATGTAGCCCTGGTTATGTTAACCCATTAGGGTGCTTTAAAGTTTTTTTTAATAAGCTTTAATCTATTTTCTTTAAAAGATAAGTCTACGTTTGTGAAGATTTTGGGGATAAATGTGTAAAGTATATCAACCACTTAGGCCATTCTGCAGATTATTCATTTTGAGAGTCCAAGCAGTCAACCACACATCTTTAGTCTATAGCCAGTGATGGACTAGTTTATTGTCAGAACCCATAACAAAAATTTGGATAGGGGTCCAGTGATACTACTGTAGCCTCCCAGGCCCCCAATCTAATTTGAAAAGGGCATAGAGTTGTTCTCTTCTCAGCATGGGTGGCCCAGCACAGAGCTGGAACCTCAGGGGGTGATGTGGAGTCCATGCAGGTGTGGAGGCCTCAAAAGGAGAGAACCTGGCATTGCCAACCCTTTACCTTCAGGCCCCATAGCAGCTGCACCCACAGTACTTCTGCCACTGTCTGTAGACTACTCAGTGTAAAAAATGACAAATGTGCATAAACGTTGTCCACCGATGATGGAGAATTTGTAGGAAAGGTAAGTAATATATCTACACTCTGTTAGACATTGGATAACAGAATATATATTAAAAATATGCCTAATTTGCTTAAAAATAGTAAGTCTCAATATCACTAGAATTGCAGCAACCTCTACGGTTGATATATAATTGTTGTCCACGTGGGCAACATAAGTGTCGCACTATCAATTATGCCTTGGTTCCTCTGGTGTTTCCTGGCTTCTCATGACTTCTCCTTTTGCATTCCTTTTGCAATGCAGCAAGAAGAAACGGTCATCTGAATAAACCCAAAAGCAGATGTCATCATTGTTGAGTCGTGGTGAATAAGGACTAAGGCCTGCAATAAAGGCTCATTGTCCTTATAATATACTGAATCTACTGGACCATCATATTTACCTTGTCTTGTTCCACAAACTCCAGCTAGAGGTCACAGACTAGTAAAGTTTCCAGTTATTTAAGACCTTTAATATATGTAGTCCCTTGTTGGACATGTGTTGACCATATTAAGTCACAATTTTAAATGTTATAGAGGATTTATAAAAAAGCTATACTACTAGTTACTTTCTTGTTGATACAAAATAGTTTATACAATATCGATGATGAAGACTTTCAAACTGTTACTTAAACAAGTAGCGATAATCTATGTTGCCACTGATCATGTTTATTTATACATGTGTAATTGGTTTATTAAATACACCCAGCTCAGGGTCAGGAGTAAAGGAGGAAGCATGATCTAGATGGGTATAAACTAACATTGTAAATTGAGCTAACTTTTTTTTTTATAATTTGTGAAAATGCTTTATAATTATACAATGATCAGATATTTTAGCTGCATTTAACCTACAACATTCAGAGACAGTTTATCATTTTTCTAGTTGTATTTCAAAAATTAAAGCAAATGTCTGCTTAGTTGCTATTGATTACAGTACCTCTTTCATTGGCACCAGTTTTCATAAATACAGTGTTGTCCTTTAGGCAAGGCAAAGAGACCAACTGCAACACACACACACACACACACACACACACACACACACACACAACACCACATTGTGCTTAGACAGTGCTCCACAGAGTCTGTACAGAAGGATTAGTCTTGTGCATTTAAAAATAAATGCATGAGACTAATAACTGTCTCCGACAGCCCCACAGTGCAGTGCTCAGAGCACACTGAAGAGCTGCATGACAGTCACGGAGGTCACTACTGAAGGTAAGTGACAAGCATGAATGGGCCTGCAATGAGACCTATAGGGGAGGAGGGGGCTGCAAGGAGACCATCTATGGGGGAGGGGGGGGCCTGCATTGAGACCTATGGGGAAGGAGGGGCTGCAAGGGTGAGAGGCATGGAGGGGTTAATGGGAGCGACACGGAGGGGGCTGCAATAGAAGCGACATGGAGGGGCAGCAATAATAGCATCATGAAAGGGGCTGCAATGAGAGAGATATGGAGGGGGCTGCAATGAGTGCAACACAGAGGGGGCTGCAATGAGAGCAACATGGAAGTGGCTGCAATGTGAGAGGCATGGAGGGGCAATGAGAGAAATATGAGGGTAACAATGATATTGTATTTTTCTCTTGTGAATGATAACACTATGGCTTATTTTTATAGGTGCCCCGTCTCCTAAATGCCTTGGGCCCCCAAAGCCCTAATTCAGGTCTGATTATGTCATTGAAATATCTACATGTCGAGGAACTTTCTTCCAATGCATAGGAAAAATGAAAAATTGTAAACAAAAGCATAAGAACCTTTAAATTAAACATGAGTGTTCTATGCTTAAATTCTCAATAGGATACTTAGATCTCCAATAAATGCAAACTCAAACTGAGCAGGGATAAAACAATATTATCTTGGATATAACGAATTCTTGTGCTATATTTGTGCATAAAAAAATAACACATTGTACTGTATAATCATCATCTCTTCTAAATTCCTCATCTTCACAGATGTATTTTTAATTCTCTATTCCTTTACTTGTGAAATCCTGAAAACCATTTAGTATTTACATGAATGCTTCATCACTTTTTACACAACACAGAAGCAGCTAAAGAAACATACAGTGCACTGGTAAAAAAAAAACCAATGTATCAACAATTATAACTTAATAGCAAATACGTTGCAATAATATAGTAAATAGTGAAGATTGAAAATTGAAGATGATGGGCCTGGTTCATCAAGGAATGCAAAGTGAATGCAATTTGTGTTGTTTTTAAATACATTAACACCTGTTAATAATATAATCAGTAATGAAAAATACAATGAAAATACTTTTTATTTCCTTTTTTAACATGTAGCACACTGTAGCACAAACTGCTGTAAAAGTTAATGCTGGTTATGATAAGAAGGTGTCAGAACACACAATGCATCCAGCTTTCTGTGTATAGGCTGCATAGCTGCAGACTGGTCAGAGTGCCCATGCTGACCTCTGTCTACTGCTGAAAGTGCCTGCAATGGCCATGTCAGCAGAACTGGCCAATAGAAGAAGGTGGCCTGGTCTGATGAATCACAATTTCTTTTAAATCTTATGAATGGCCGGGTACGTGTGCGTCATTTACCTGGGGAAGAGATGGCACTTAGATGCACTATGAGAAAAGGGCAAGCTGGCGGAGGCAGTGTGATGCAATCAGTAATGCTCTGCTGGGAAATTTTGAGTCCTGGCATTCATGTGGATGTTACTTTGACAAGTACCACCTACGTAAACATTGCTGTAGACCAAATACACCCCTTCATGGCAATGGTATTACCTAATGGCAGTGGCCTCTTTCAGCAGGATAATGCGCCCTGCCACGCTGCAAAAATTGTTCAGATATGGTTTGGCCTCCAAATTCCCCAGATTTCAATCTAATCGTCTGAGCCATGGAGACCCCATCTCACAACTTACAGGACTTAAAGGATCTGCTGCTAATAGCTTAGTGTCAGATAATACAAGACACCTTCAGAGGTCTTGTGGAGTCCATGCTTTGACAGGTGAGAGGCGTTTTGATGGCACAAGGGGAGCTTACACAATATTAGGCATGTGGTTTTAATGTTGTGGCTGATCGGTTTATGCAGCATTATGGTATTTTATTATATAGCACCAAACTGTTATTAAAATTATGGTCCTTAAATTTTACCTTTGATTACTTTTCTTCTTACTATACTTTTCCCCCAATTTATTCTAATTCTGACTAAACTGTTCACCACATTTGTCCCAATGTATGCAGATTTGTCTGTGTCTGTGCTACATGTCATCGGCGTCTTTATATACAGCCAGTTGGATCATGAGAGGTGAAGTAAACTTAGTCTGTATTGAAGTCTGAGGGGAAGCCGCACTGAATGTATTAACAGCTGCATTTTGATAACAAAACAAACAATGGTAAGGAAGACTCACCTATACCGATGAATATTGCTGCAAACCCCTCTTCCTTCAGAGATCTTATATTCATTCCATGCATTCCCAGGCCCTTGCCCTCAATTACCTTATAAAAGAAAATACATTGCCAATTAAGAAAACTAATGTAATGTAACCTAATAAGAGAGAAGAGTGTTTGGAAACAGAGGAAAAACTTTGAAAGCCTGGAGGAGAATAAGACAGAATAGATAAGACAAAGAGGATACATAATATGATTTGCAAACTGCTCATTAAAATGTGATTAGAAAGAAGGTTCTTCTATTTCCAACAATGCACTGTGTATGCAAGGAACAGACATTTAATATCTCTAACCACATTTTAACGCATAGAAATGGAAAAATATAAAATAATATATTGCCTTTTAAGAGAGGTAATGCAAGGTAACGTTACACTGCATACGGGTTCCTGCATTCGAGCATTTCTACCTGCAATTAATCACCGCTGCTTTGTGTTGATGAACAATGCACTAAGGACATTGGAATATGGATCAATAATGCATATGCCAGTTCCTTCCTCTAGACAAGAGGCACAATCCTGGGCAAATTGAAATAAATGCACCAGATCCCGTTGCATTAGCTTTGCCTGCTCAAGTTAAATTCCATTTCAGTGCATGAAAACTACAGGTAGGTACAATCAGAATTCTCTGGTACAGACATCTGATTGCTCATTGTGCTCTACACAAAGTGGCTATTTCCTTGTTATAGAAATAAGTTGATAGAGTGCTCACTCAGGTACATAACATCATAACAGACGATAGGTGCATTAAATGGAGCAGAGAAGAGCATGCACCATTTTTTCTACTCATGTTCTTCATCTGTACACATAATATCCCCGTTTCAGTTTGTAATGCGTCTGTTCACCATGCAGTGAAAGCTACACAACGTAAAGAAGTTTGGGCGGACGTAAAGATACTTTTTTACATATTCAACTTTTCTGTAATCCATAGCAATCATACATTTGTTTTCATTAAAATTGCACTAGATCAGTTCTGAATCTTTTGGCCCAGTTGTTCATTACATCTAGAAAGTAGGCCAGCATGGTGGCACAGTGCTTAGCATTGCCGCCACCAGGGCCCAATCTATTTGGAGTTTGTATTGTGCTCTGGTTCTTCCCACAATCCAAAAACATACTGGTAGGTTGATTGGCTTCTGACAAAAAAATGGACACTAGTCTGTGTGTGGGGAATATAGATTGCTAGTTCCAATGGAGTAGGGAGTGGTGTTGATTAAATATTCTCTCTACAGCGCTGTGTAATATGTTTGGAGCTATTTAAATAAAATATAATAAAAATCTATTAGAAAGTTTTGAATTAATACTACAATTTCTTTAAATTACTTCATTGTTGACTTCAGCTTAGATGAATAAAAATATAACTATAAAATGCTTTGCAAAATAACCTTATAATTGGGCAATTGTTATGTTTCTATTCACCAATTTTAAAATTGTTTTGCAGGTAAACCCCTTTCAATACATTATCTTAGAATGTTTAATCTGCACTGGAGCCATAACTATCCCAAAAGGAAATTATTACATTTGCAGCCAATATTATCCCAAAGAGTATGTATATTAGCTTGACCTAGGAATACAGCTTAGCAAACCATTTCAGAGTTCATTATCTGGGGTTTTCTGAGATATCACATTTGGATAACTCTAGCTACATCTGTAGAGGTGGTTAAATTGTACTTCTTCAGAAGCAGGGAATCAACAGAATACATATGGGAAGCTTAACCAAGAACACATCAATAATTTCTATCAACAGCAGCCATCTTATTCCTTACTTCCAATTTCCTCCTCTCATACTTTACTTGATTATTGATGTAACAGTTTTTTTTTTTTAACAACATAACATTAGAAACAGCTTTAACACAACACAGTTGATTCCATCTTGCAACACAAATGACTACTGTGTATTTATTACTATGTGAAATGATGCCCTTCTGCAACTTGTGCTAAGAATGACAGCAGGTTGTGTGGAGCTTGTTTTATGAATCATTTAAACATGGAGCCCCCTACTTTAATTTTAAATAAGTTTATCCTTTAGTCCATAGTTTTCAAAACTAAAAGTAAAGACAAAAGCCTGCATTATTCAGGCAATGTGCTCTTAATTTGTTTTGAATAAGAACCTTTCAATTCTGCACATTTTTGCAAACAATATCTCTGTTTTTTCTCAAGTTATTATCTACTGGCTGCAGTTACGTCAAATGTTTGTACAGCGCTGAAATCCTGGAGAGCACAGGGAGCTAGGGTCATGGCACAATAATGGAAATATGTGGAAATTTACTGCTAAAAGCAAACATCTCATTACTGTTTTCCTGCATTGCAATATGCTAGCAAACTACTAAAAGCATATGCATTTTCCTCTCTGGAGAAAATAAAGGAGAAGCAACACTGCAAACAGTATAATTTATGTGTATAACTAAAAATGTGAAATAGTACTGATAGAGTGTACTACTTCCTCCTTGGCTCTACTGCTTATACTGTAAGGGCTTGAGTCATTCAGGAAAGTTAGGCAAAAAAAAAGAGTAAATGTTCTCCGGGACAAACCATGTTACAATGCAAGGGGTGGAAATTAGTTTATTATTTTGCACATAAGTTAAATACTGGCTGTTTTTTTATCTGGCACACAGATACTTGGTGGTTTTATTTTTACACTGAAATTTAAACTTGATCTAGGACAGTGATGGCCAACCTTTTCAGCTTGGTGTGTCAAAAATCGGAAAAAAGTGTAGCCTTCCTCGGGTTCACATGTCATTTAAAAAAAAATAAAAAAAATTGTATATATATATATATATATATATATATATATATATATATATATATATATATATATATATATATACACACACACACATACACACAAGTTAACCCGTGCATGATGCTCATGCATTCTAGTCAAATCAAGCTACTTAAGGTATTAAAAAGGTTCTTGTTATCTTCATCGCCACACACACACACGCCGCTAGGCTTTTATATATTTGATAATGCTAAGAATTTAGCAAGTCGGTGTAGTATATAACTCCACCCAGCAGGTGGCGCTGCAGCTTGAGCACTCTGTCACCCGGTAGTTTTTTCCACACACACACACACACACACACACACACACACTAACACAGCATGTGTGTTCATGAGGTAAAATTACCTCACGAAAATGAGTTTGAGCCCTCAACTCGTAAATTTAGCCTTTACTACCCCTCCCACGGGGGGAAGGTGGGATGATGGAAGTTAACTGACTTCACTATTCTAATATTTTTGTCAAATAATGTCAGTATACCAAATTTCAGGTCAATTGGATGAACCCTTTCTGAGAAAATAGTTTTTTACACACACACACACACACACACACACACACACACACACACACACGCCGCTAGGCTTTTATATATTAGATAGTGCTAAGAATTTAGTAGGTCCATGTAGTATATAACTCCACCCAGCAGGTGGCGCTGCAGCTTGAGCACTCTGTCACCCGGTAGTTTTTTCCACACACACACACACACACACACACACACACTAACACACGCCACTAGGCTTTTATATATTAGATTTTATATATATATATATATATATATATATATATATATATATATATATATATGTATATATATTTATTTTTAAAATATAAATATAATTTAATAATAATATAAATATAAAACACTACATAAGATTGCTTGTGGCCAGTATCTGGCTTCACCCTGTAGCCCAATGACACTATATTATATATATATATATATATATATATATATATATATATATATATATATATAATTATCACTGGGCTACAGGGTAAAAGCAGATACTGGCCACAAGCAATCTTATGCAGTGTTTTTATTATTAGACAAAAGACTCCATTTCTGGTGAGGATGCAGGGTATAGCAGAGCTGTGTGATTATATATAAATATTGTATTATAGGATTAAAAAAGTAGAGAAATCCTCTACTTTTTTAATCCTATAATACAATATTTATATATAATCACACAGCTCTGCATACCCTGCATCCTCACCAGAAATGGAGTCTTTTGTCTAATAATAAAAACACTACAGATTGATTGTGGCAGGATCTAAAGATATTTTACAATTGAATATTTGATATATTAAGTGCAAGCCCTACCGTGCTCCAGGTAATCCAGCCAGTGATGCCGAGAGATATGAAAGGGAGGAGCTGCTGCGACCGCGCATGCGCAGCAGCTCCATTTCGCCGACGGGGAGATGTACAGCAGCCGCGGCGCTGTCAAAGAAGCGTCCGTGGCTGCTGTACAGAAAAAATATTTGGTATGTTTAAATCAAGCAGTTTGACTGACTCGCCTGGCGTGTCAGTCAAATTGCTGTGACACGCGTGTCATAGGTTAGCCATCACGGATCTAGGACATGCTCTTCCCCAGCTATAAATCTCTCCCCTCATTTTAAATTTACCTCCCCCTCCAAAGCAACATGGTTTTGCCCAGGTGCAAAGATACTGCCTTTTTATGCTGTGCTCTCCTTAATGACTCAGGCACTAAATATCTACATGCCATTCAGGGTTTTTTTTTTGAGACACAGACACTGAATCCTATTGGTACAATCCAACAGAATATACAGCAAACAATGGAGATCAGTTTGAGGATCTTTTTCTCAGCTATTGTATGAATCATTATTTTATCTGACAAAAAGCTTTGCTAGCCTTTGAATAAATTAATTTTGTTATGAGCACACACATTGTGCAACCTGTTTGGGCCCAGGGTTATCAATAATTAGGCATAATTAAAGTAAACCTTAAGGCAGTTAAATGCAAATAAATCTGTATATACATGATTGTCTAACGATGGTCTACCCTGTACTGTAAAGAAATGAAATCTCCTTGTCAGTTTGGTGATATTCACTTTACTTTACACTGCAGGAGTCATTGGTCCATATCTTACACTGATGATCTCTAACAAGAGGAAAACAGGCTGATTGTTGGATTAGATCTATGGCTGTGGATCTCTGCCTGGATCCATGTTAGAAAGCTAGTGGTTCTGGATGCACAGAGGGCGATCGATTGGGACCATAAATTCTCCTCCTGTGCGATAATGCTGATTACTTTAAACTAGCTATACAAATTTAATTGTCTTCTTTTACAATACGACTTTGATTGTATTACTTATAAAGAATATTTCATAGACTCCTTTTGACCCATCTCACTATAATACTGATCTGGAAATGTTTATCTTTACTTTTAAATCAACCCAAAGTTGCCCTCATTGATTACTGCAAGTGCAGCCTTGAGGTGGCTTCTGTAGCATAATTTTCTTATGAAATGTCCCTGCTTGAAAAAAATCACCATATGAACTAATAACTAACAATCAAAGGTGAAACAGTCTCCATCACTGTGTTCCCAATGCAGCACTTGGAACATACACTTAGGATAGTTCCAGTTTGAA
Organism: Mixophyes fleayi; assembly: GCF_038048845.1. Lineage (NCBI taxonomy): Eukaryota > Metazoa > Chordata > Amphibia > Anura > Limnodynastidae > Mixophyes > Mixophyes fleayi. The sequence goes on from NC_134409.1 coordinate 34,046,871, forward strand.
AAATAAAGTCCACAAACAACATGATGTAGACAGTGAAAAATATGTTGTGCAAAGTAAATATTGTATGAATACTGTTTAACAAGAAGTGCAAAACATTATTGGCATTCACATATATAAGGCTGTGCTTTAGAGGATCTGGTTAGCTAATTCTACTCCTTCCAGTCTCCACATGGAACCCCTAAAGCAACTTAACTTTGTTTTGTATCTTTTTTTTAACGGGCAATTAATCACATGTAGGCATGCTAAATGAGAACTATCGATTGCCCTTTTCCAGACTACTGGCATTCAGACAGCAGACAGACAAATGCCCTGAGCAAGAGGAAACATCTCCCTGCTTCTTCCTACTGTAGCTTTTAATTGTTTGCTACTAATGGACATGGTATTTAGCGGTTTATGTCTGGCAGATCAGTTTATGCTATCATTATCATTACCTTAACTCCGAGGTCCTTCATCAGCTCAATTTCAAAATTGACAACATCATATGGCAAACGGAACTGTGGGATTTCTGATGCACTGTTAAAACACATAATCCAGATATGTTAAATGTTTATTAACCCTAGAAGGCTTTTTTTTTTTTACAGTGCTAAGACATTGATTCATTGCTGAATCTAGTTGGCACCAATGATTAAGTTGTTATTTTTCTTTTAAGTTACTAAAATGATCTATAACAATTGGTACAAATGAACGTTGCCACGTATGATTATAACAGATTATCTTTGCGAAGCACAAGCACTAGACCGCCATCAGTTTAACCAAAGTGCAATTTGGTTTTGCTTTCAATATCCTTTCTTCATTATCACATTTGTATTTCTCTCGCAGTGTGTATCCTGCATTTGGGAGTACCACAGTTTGGGACACTTAAAATGCAGTATCACATGCACCCCTCATTGCCACATGAAGACCCTGCACTGGACCAAAGGTTCTTCCCTCAACAAATAGTGACACACCCATTTGTAAGGTCAGTACTGACAACACTGGAATAATACAAAAGTTACACACAATTTTCAATAAAGGAGGAAAATTAGATCATATAGTATTTGCTTTGAAAAGAATAGAACTTAAATGATAGAAATAACAGCTGAGCTTTCTTTCCCCTTTATTTTAATAAGTAATCTCCTCACGATCGAAATTCATAGTGCTAGATGGAGGCCTCTGATTGGACAAAGGAGATCATCCACTGCTACTATATGATAAGCTGTGGCACTTTGGTGGATATGACTGATAAATTAGTCTTCTTAAACAGATTAATTAGTATTATTAGTAGTGCCACTTTGTATGAAGGAGGTGTCCGGGGAGTGAACAAACATTGGACTATTATCTTACAACTCTGAACTGAGCGCCACTATATTATTGTTAATGAAATTAAATATATATATATATATATATATATATATATATATATATATATATATATTTAAAAAACTTTTTTTAGTGATGTATAGCAATTGAAAGCATTGGTCTGGAAACAGCTCGTTCACTTGTTATGAGCTTTGTGAATCAGTTAATGCAACAGGACACCTCCACCCAGCTGAAGGTAGCCCAGGTTGTTAGTTCAGTTACCAGTGATTCATTGTCCCAAGTTTAAGCCACATTAGAAAACAAACCAATATGGGAATTCATCAAAGGTTCTCCATTGCTAACATTACATGGCCATTCTAATAAAAGCTATGATACTACAATGACTGATCTGCAGTTCCTCTGATCCACAATGCATTGCTGGACAGAATGGTTTCTGATGCCGGGAACAAGCAGTTTTCTATAGATTACTGACAGATCTCTCCATCACTGACATACAGTACTCCCACTATGCACCTGAACCCTGCATCATGTGATGTTTCTCTTACCTTAACCCACCAACAAAACTCTGCTTTTCAAACACGGTGATGTCAGAGTATCCAAGCCGAGCTAGGAAAGAGGCACAGCTGATGCTTGATGGTCCAGCTCCAATAAGAGCAATCTTACTCTTGTATGATGTCGGCATTTCTTCCACAGGGGGGAGCATTGGATTTCTTACTTGTGGGATCTTCATAGCTTTAAATATCTGTCAAAGAGTTAAATGACCTAAATGTGAAAACAGCACAAGGTCGTCTAGACTTTGGTCATTAAGATGATCTGTCAATGCTAACAAGAGTAATACTACAGTAGAGCTATAGCAACAAAAAACAGTGCTATGGACACCAACACCTTATGATGTCCAAGACCCATTTCAAAACATGTACTTCTATAACCCATCCCCCATGTCAAAGACTGTTCTGGTTCTTTTAAGTGTTCAGGATGCAGTTGAGACTCAAGCCTAGATTTACTAAACTGCGGGTTTGAAAAAGTGGGGATGTTGCCTATAGCAACCAATCAGATTCTAGCTGGCATTTTGTAGAATGTGCTAAATAAAAGATAACTAGAATCTGATTGGTTGCTATAGGCAACACCTCCACTTTTTCAAACCTGCAGTTTAGTAAATATACCTAGTTATGCCCCTGATGGGCAAAGTAAGTTTGTACTAGAAAGGATAAGGGAAAATGCAATGCCCTAAGCATGTACTGTAGCTCTCGTGTTTTATTAAACAGACAGATTTGACTTGATTATATCAAGCCAAGCAAGTATTTCTTGGCACTATCAGTAGCGAAAATAATACACAATTTTAACACAACAAGAGTAAAGAAAAAATAATAAAGATTAGGTGTTATTTTGCTTATGTCTTCATTTCCACCAGTTATCTAATTAACATGACAGAAGTCCAGTTGACTATTTCACACTTAAAGGCTGTGAGAGTGGAATTACAGTCATTTAATAGCAAGTAACCTCTGTGGTTTGCCTTCTAGGAATATGTCCAATGTAATCTCTTTCCAGTCAATTGCTTAGTACTGAAAAGTGTAAAAGGAAAATATCACCATAATAAAATATTTACAGCACTTGCAACATAATAGTGAAATGTTAAACATAAAAATCCATGTTGTTTAATAAATAGCCATGTACTTCTTTTTTGAAGTAAATCACAATCTTGTTTTGTTTAGAAAGTAAATGAAACATTTGTGTTTATATTCTGTAGCATTAACACAGTAGAGCAAAATAAGTGTCTCTTCCCACCAGAACATGTGTTTGACACAGATAACTTAACCAAACATGGGCCACAAGAAGTTGGCAGGTCACGGACGCCCGCAAGATCAGCATATTCATCTCCTGAAATAATCTGTGCACTGTGAACATTCTGATGATCTGAAATAGTACAAACTGTTTTATCCCTGCTCACTGCAAAACTGGGGACACACAGATAACCAGTAGATTAAGACTGACCCTAGTCAAACACACTTAAAATAGTATCTATGGAGGATGCATCCCTATTCCTAGGTACATGCTCTATGTCACCCAGTGACTGGAGGGAGTACATAGCTTTAGGATTGGGTACTGATCTTCTGCCTTTTCCAGATCTCCATGTTGACCTTTGCTAGTTGAGGTTCTACATAAATACTTCCTGATTCCCAGCTCAAGTGAAATTCTTAGTTGAAGTCAGTAGTGCAACATGAATGGTGAATACAATGCTTTTTAATGCAGTGCCAATCAAAGTGGGTAGCACGGTGGCTAAGTGGTTAGCCACCGAGCTGTTAGCTTCTGCCTTACAGCACTGGGGTCATGAGTTCAATTACTGATCATGGCCTTATCTGTGAGGAGTTTGTATGTTCTCCCCGTGTTTGCGTGGGTTTCCTCCGGGTGCTCTGGTTTCCTCCCACACTCCAAAAACATACTGGTAGGTTAATTGGCTGCTAACAAATTGACCCTAGTCTGTGTGTCTGTCTGTGTCTGTGTGTGTCTGTCTCTGTCTCTGGGTGTGTGTTAGGGAACTTAGACTGTAAGCCCCAATGGGGCAGGGACTGATGTGAGTGAGTTCTCTGTACAGCGCTGCGGAATTAGTGGCGCTATATAGATAAATGATAATAATAATAATAATAGGTTCCAAATCATTTACCTGAAAGAACTACTATAGCGTTTCTTGTGTTGATGTAAGATTTAGTATCTAAGCTTCCTTCTGCAGTAATCAATAGCTGTTATCTTGCTTATGAGGCTATATTTGGCCTCTCTGTCAAACTAAAGCAAATTACAGCCTTAATCATGCTGTCTATAATAGATGGTTTCATGTGTCTCCTGCCAAAAGTGAAGGTCATCCATGTACCATCCATGATGGGAAATCTCATTGAGACTCCCATCAAAAAGGATATGGTGCCTTGAAGTCCATATCTGAGTTCCAGGTTGTGAGCTTTCCCCAGTAACCCAGGCATACAGTATGCCAACTATGGTGGGCCACTGAGTATGAAATGGCACAAGAGAACACATCTGAGTACCTTATGTTAAGATAAAAGTAACAAAGTGGCAACAGCACCCATTTGATATCCTTAAACTTGGGAAAGCTAAATAATTAAATTTTGTTGAGTGTGTATTTCTGTAAAATTAATAAAGAATAAGCAAATTAATCATATTTTCTTTGTGCTTGATATGTACAGCACAACATTGCCAATTATTCAAGTCAACAAGCAAACACAAAGGGGTCTTTGTTCTAATCCAAATATAGGAGTGGCGCATTTGCACTATTTCATCCAAATAGACTTTTAATGGCCACGTTACGTGGCATCTCACTACTGAGGGGACAGCAAACTGTAGCACTGCGTGCAAACATAGGATTTGCATTGATTAAGTGGTCGGAGTAGAAAGCAGAAGTGGCTTAATAGAAAATGTAAGCACATAGAGCCCTAAGACTGTAGAACTGATGGTCAGTAAATTGAGCTTCAAAAGAAGTGTTATAATTTTTTTAATTTAATTCCATTTCAGCGTGGATGTGTTTAATTACAATAGCACTGTATTATTACTTTTGTACACATTGGAAAACAACACTTTGTAATGTATGAAAAACGATTGCAAACACTGGCCTGAGTCATTAAGGAGAGCAAAGCGTAAAAAAGGCGTAACTTTGCACCTGGGCAAAACCATGTTGCATTGGAGGGGGAGGTAAATTTAAAATGTGTGGACAGATTTATAGTTGGGGTAGGGCGTGTCCTAGATCAACTTTAGATTTCAGTGTAAAAATAAAGCTATCTAGTATTTGTGTGCTAGATGAAAAAACAACCAGTATCTAACTTATGTGCAAAATAATAAACTAATTTGCACCCCTTGCATTGTAACATAGTTTGTACTGGAAAACATTTACTCCTTTTTTTGCCTTACTTTCCTTAATTGCTCAGGCCCGATGTGCCTAAAAAGAAGTATTGAAAATGAAGCATACAGATAAGCAGCGAGTGCCTGTTTTGCATCAGCTGAAAATTACTAATGTGAATACCTAAATGCTAATTGCAATGAATTATAGGTTAGCAAATTAGTTTTAGCTAAAAATACCTTTCTAGTTTTAAACAATAAAGATTACTAAAGTCTATTATTAATGGACTTAAGAAAATAGGCTGTATATGTAAAAAGAAATAAAACACATTTAACCATTAATGTACCAATGCTTACCAGTACCTCTCACAGAGACACTGTTAATAACATAATCATGTCTTGTAACAAAACACCAACTTTAATAATTATGTTTACCCACATGCCAACTATCTAACCTAATTCCCAGTAACACACCTAGGGTTAAGTGATTTGTCCCTGAAGACATCCCTATTTTTAAATGTTGTCCTAAAGAACAATATATTACTACTTCTATACATTTTGATGAAATATTTGCTGTAGAGACACGTGTCTGGGGAGGCCCCATGTGGGTACAAATTAATTAAGCAAAGGATTAATCATGCAGTAATTTGCGTAAATGCAAACGGAACATAAGAATAATAGCCCTGCGCCAAGGACTCACTTCACTGACAGATACACAGATCTTGCTCAATGTTCGCAATCAAGATGTCCTACTCTTTTACAGCCATTCTCCCTCTTATTTCATACCCTAGTCACACTATTGATCAGATAGAGGGTGTCAAAGTCAGATAAGGGGTAGAGACAAGGGGCCTGATTCATTAAGGATCTTAAATGAAGATGATTCTTATTTCAGTCTCCTGGACAAAACCATGTTACATTGCAAGGGGTGCAAATGAGTGTTCTGTTTTGCACATAAGTTAAATACTAACTGTTTTTTCATGTAACACACAAATATCAACTTTAAATTTCAGTGTACAAATAAGCTATCAAGTATTTGTGTGCTACATGAAAAAACAGTTAGTATTTAACTTTTAACTGTTTTGGTGTCTTGGTATTATCCTACATTAAACAGACATTGTGGTTGTACCAAGTTGTTGAGTATTTCTTTACCTTGCTGGTAATCTAAGTATAATATCATAATGTTCCGCTTTGGCTCCTAAGGGGCACCACCTATTTCACATACTTCATGATACATTCATATCACTGGAAGTGAACATTGATGCTTTTCTGCACTAGGAATTTGTCCCCTTGCTCTCTGTCATTATTTTTCTTGCAATTTTTTTCTTTTATGTTCTTTTGTATATTATTTTGTGTTTCGAGATTTCAGGGTTGGATTGTTACCCGAGGTGCTAAGGTGAAGACGCTGGTGCCATTTGAGCTCTATAGAGATAAGAACATGCTCTTGTTGGATGCAGTTGTGAGATTCTCAGATTTGTGGTGGGACGTTCACTATGTATGCATGAAAAATGACTGCATCCCAGTTGGATCTTATGACCTTCCAGAATGCATCTCCCACTCTTTTTTTTTCCAGATATATGGAGAGTGCGTCACCCGACAGACAGAAATAATACTTTCCTTTCTGTGTCACATAGTTCCCTATCTCAGATTGACTATTTTTTGACAGCTGATATTTTTTACCCTCAAATATCCAACACAGACATTGAAACGATAGGTCTCTCAGATCATGTTCTTATTTGGCTTAAAATTGACACCCTTAGTCAGAGACCCCGGAAAATTTGGAATATTTCCAGCATACTTAGCTACTTCAATAAGATTTCGAAACATGCTTGATGCAGCCTGGATGAAATATATAATAAACAATCAGGATCATATTGAGGACCCATTATTACTATGGTAAGCAACCAAAGCTGTAATACGTGGATAGATACTCTTATGTTAGTCAACAAAACAAAAATCATGCTGTCCTACTCAATAAGACACAAGCTGAACTAACTGAGGCACATCAGCAATATATACAAACCCCAAACCCACAATCAAAATCAAACTATCAAAGACGAAGGATACAATTTGATAACACGGTTACACATTTGGGAAACTGTTCTATTTCATCACTGTGGCAACAAATCGGACAAACTTCTTTACAATCTGTTGAGAGGGAACAGACTCCTATTTCTATAAGAATATTAGTATATAAAGGGGAGCAAATAGCGGAACAGCGCTTACAATTCTATACTAAGCTATACGCACAGGACCCCATCGATGAGGATAAAAGGCTACAATTTTGGAAAAACATTAATTTACCTAAAATACAAAATGACAATGCAAGTTTATTGTCTTCACCCATCACAGTTGAAGAAATCCGTAAAGCTTTACAGACCCTTAAGACAGGAAAGCACCGGGACCAGATGGTCTCAGCGACAAATTTTATAAAATTTTGTCTCCTAGGTTGTGTGATCTTGTGGCAGAGGTATTTAATACAATAATTTATAATCAAGTAATCACGTCATACTTTAACTCAGCAATCATTAAAGTCCTTCCAAAATCGGGGCGAAACCCAACGGTGCCGGGTTCATATCACCCAATATATTTCGCTTATAAGATATTTATCAAAATATTGGCTGAAAGGATGACTACACTTCTCGCCTCTATAGTAGATGTTGATCAGATAGGCTTTGTCTGGGGGCATCATTCTGTGGTTAATTTAAGAAAAATAATCTCTGCAATGCAATTTTTAGAGGTCTCTGAAACACAGGATCTTTACCTTATTCTCTCATTAGATGCTAAAAAAACGTTCAACATGGTAACATGGGACCCTTTATTTAGTTGCTTACAGAAATTTGGCTTTCCAGAGTTATTCATTACCACCTTAAAGACACTATATACCAAGCCTCTGACTCAAATAGTATGTAATGGTGTCCTCTCATGCTCTTTTCATGTTTAGCGGTGCGCAAGACATGGGTGTCCGCTTTTCTCACTACTATTTGCGGTGGCCTTAGAGCCCTTAGCTATAATCTTACGTAAGTCACGCAATTATAAAGGAATAGTGGTGGGAAACGTGAAGGCCAAATTGTCAATCTTTGCAGATGATATGGTTCTGTTGGTTTCTGACCCACAAAAATCAATATCCACGATATCATATACCATTGACACCTTTGGCTATTTTGCGGGCTATAAGGTAAACAACCATAAATCGGAGATTATGCCAATTAAGGATAGGACAATGATCCGAGGGATATCTACTGTAATCTCATGATTCACATTGACATGTAGCTTTATTAAATACTTAGGAGTAATTATTCCACCTTCAGTTGGGTCTCTGTATCAAGCGAACTTTGTTCCTGTCTTGGGAAAGATTGTCCAATTAATGGATAATTGGCAATTTCTTAATTTGTCATTGTCAAATGTCACACTACAAGTACCAAATATATACCAATACGGGATAATCCAGATTTTTCATCAAGTTTGGAGAATGCTACTTTCTTACTTTAGAGGGACAAGAGCATTCAGGCCATCAGAGACATGTTTGACCCGGGAGGTGGAATGAGTTTGTTTCAGCAATTAAATGATAAATATGGTCTATATATAACTAGCTGCTGATGATGATGATGGTCTGCCAAACTCACATTTTTTTATGTTTCTCCAAATTTGCCACTTTACCCAATCTCTACCTATCCCTGTGGAGCTAAATGCTTAGGGTAATTTGGCAGCCGCCCTTGCTGACTTGATGCATTTTTTGTCCACCAATAAATCTAAAACAAAATACCTGTATTTAGATTTGATACAATGTACAGGCATTCACCCTTGGACAGGTATCTGTAAGAGCTGGCAGTCTAACATCCCTAATATGGTTGACCTTATTTTACTCAAATATCATAAATCTGTCAAAAAGTCCTTGAAGTCTACAATGTTGCAAGAAGTCCATTTAAGAGTGATTAACAGAGCGTACATCTCCCAAAACCAAAGGAAACATATGGTATTGGATGGATCTGGACATTGTGTAAAGTGTCAAAGAGCAAATGCCTCCTTTTTCATAGTAATGCCGAAAGATAAGTAGATTTTGGAACAAATTCGAGAATTTTATTAGCACTACTTTTTCTCTTAGATTAAAGAAAGAGATAATCCCTATGTTATGCTCAAATATAGATATATGGAAACCAGGGGGTATATTTACTAAGCTGCGGGTTTGAACAAGTGGGGATGTTGCCTATAGCAACCAATCAGATTCTAGCTTTCATTTATTTAGTACTTTCTACAAAATGACAGCTAGAATCTGATTGGTTGCTATAGGCAACATCCCCACTTTTTTCAAATCCGCAGCTTAGTAAATCTAGCCCCAGATCTGCAAGGCATTGAGCTTATTACTAAAAAAGGCACTGTGAAAAATGTATTATTAGAACATTACTATTTTGACAGATGGGCAAAAATACCCGAGGTTGAGAAGGGAGTGGAATCACTTGCTGATATTTGGACTGCTAAGCTTGGAGTCACAGAGTCTAAACATGCCCCCGGTCTTCGCCAGGGACCCCTGGAAGGGAGTTTGGAGTTTGCTGCAAGGGACATGCAGGTTGCGGCCCTCCAAGTTAACTATCAGCGAAAAGGATGGTGAACTGACGTGATCGTACAGGCAGGGGTCAAACCGTTCGGGCAAACGTGGTACCAAAGGAATAAGCAAACCAGAGTCAGCAAGCCAAAGCTAAGATACAACGGGAGCAGTCGGGCCAAAGGAAGCTCCAGGAGCAGAACCAGAGGAAGCCAGCTCAGTACACAGGAAGTCAGTCAGAGAGCAGGGAAACAGGCAGGAACGCTGGAGCATAGGAAGACCTAGATACTCTGGCACCCTAATGGCGCCAGAGCCTCCCTTAAATAGACAGAGGACTTCTCCGGTTGGTGGATAGCAGATTCAGCGGCCAGAAAAGCTGACCATTGACCAAAGCAGAAAGCAGTGTCCTCGTTGCCAAGCAATGAGGACGCGATAGGCTACGCATGCGCCCAGATGCTTGGCCGGCAGGAAGGTGATGTCCCATTACCTAGGAACAGGACGAGCGGCTTGAGGAAGGCGACCGTCCCTGGTTGCCAGGGAGAGAGCAGGTACGGCGTCTGATACAGATGAACAGCAAAAACACATCATGCAATTGTTTGAATCTACTAAATAGTTCTTATATAGGCAACTCAATGCTAGCACCTAGCCTAGACCTTCATAATTGATGTTTGCAATCTTATATTTGGATGCTTGATATTTGTTGGGAAGAGGTTTTCTGAATAGATGACTTACACTTCAAGATAAAGAAAAGAGTGCGGAAGGCACCAGCACAGGTTGCTCTTATTAAGATAGTAATTATTCTATACCTTGGGTGTTATTAAAGTTTGAGATGTCAACGGATGCTGATTACCTTGACATCAACACTAGGAATGTTTTTTCAGTAATTTTATCTTAATATTTCGTTTTATGATATTTTTCTTTTTATATTATTATATCATAAAAACTGTACTGAATGAAGAGTACCCTACCTGAACTTTATATGAAGACTGGAACTCTATTATTGCTTCTATATGAGCAACGCCCTGTCTAAATTGATACTAGACACCACTTTATCCTTAATGTTTAAAACTGCACAATCCTGTCTCGTGTTGATACATGCTTGGTTGCATGTTTGCATATTGCTCTCTGTTTGACATAATAAAACAGTTTATAAAAAAAAAAGGAGAATCTTGGTCAATCTTAGAGACAACTTACAAGTTACAGGGACTATATTAGGTAGCAATAGACAGCAGCATTCATATCGAACATAGGGAACTAAGGAACAAGAAGACAGCTGTTAAACATTTCTATGCCTTTCTAAGAGAAGCTGGTCACCAATTTGCCTTGACAATTTGTTAAGCAATCTTCTTGGTTAACCTAATATAATATAGCATTTAGGGGTAATCTTGAATGTTCTGTTGCTATTATCTTTCCCAAATCTTACATTCCTTCATTCGAAATGTGTCCTAGAAATAGCTGGTACTATTTCCCCTGTATCACTTCAAAACTGTTCTACAGTTGCTAGCAAGTAGAAGGACCCTAATATGCAGTAACATCTCCATCAGGTCCAGTTAATGCCACAATTCTCTGGAATCCAGGCAGGAGGCTTTAAAGAATTAGTTACACTCACTATAAATTCTCAGCGGGATAAGGAAAGCCAAGTAAGTCATGACCGAAAACAATTGCATGGTCCAATTAAAGATCAGAAGTTTTATCAGGTTGGCTGATAAATTAATTTAGTAAATTACAGCAACAGTGCGATTGTTGGCTGAAAGGAGACATTGTGCCCTTTGCTTTCTGGGTATTTGGCCTACACAGTGATCAAGTTGCTGTAAGTTTTAATTTTTTAATAAGTTTAGTTTGTACTGTTGAATCAAAGGGGCATTATTCGAGATCAACAAAATCACAATTCAAAACATCAACTCCTTGGCTAAAACAGGTAAACAAGCAATTATACTCAACAGAATAAGCATAAATTTGGTTGAACCTTGACTAGTGTAAATCGATAGCTCACATCTTTAGATACAATTCAAAATTCTCTGTATGTCATATCGATGTATCACTCATCGTACAGCTTTTACAGATAAGTACAAAATAAATCTTTCACATACAAGCATCCTGTATTTTACTTATAATTTTCCTCCAAGGTTTGTTCTCTGCCAAAAATAAAAATCATTTAAATTGACATTCTAATAACAGCATCAATGCCGAATAGTGGATAAGAAGAAATTTTTTTTAAAATGCTTCATTACATACTTCAGAGATTAAACACTTTAAACGGCAAAAGGAAAACATGGCAATGTTACAGATAAAAGGGCAATGAAGGTCATTTAAGTTACGTTAAAAAATTAATAATTTCTACAGCTACAATTGTTCTAAAAATAAGTGCTTTTTCTAAAACCGTGTTAATATGTCATACCTTACAATTTACACACAAAAAAAGATTTTAGGTTGAAGAGTCAGGACCATTTTTTTTTATGCTTTAAATTATATACTCAGACTTTCTAATTTAAATGTGCATTAGAAAAGGTTTATTGGAAGACCTATCTTAACATTCTGGGCATACTAGGGGATAGATTTATCAAACCTTTGCAAAAAGAAAAAGTGGAGATGTTGCCTATAGCAACCAATCAGATTCAAGCTATTATTTATCTAGCACATTCTAGAAAATTATACTAGAATGCGATTGGTTGCTATGGGCAATACCTCCCTTTTTCCTTTTTAGAAGGTTTGATAAACCTACCTCTAACTGTTATTCATTTTCTAGCTTTTACCTACAAGTATGTTTTATATTATAATAAGCTATTTATTTTAAAGTTTTAATGGAAGGCAAACAGTGATTCATGCAAGGGACATGAACTGAGCTCATATAAGAAATTATCTTCAGGAACGCTATCTCCATAAAAACTGTAAAATGTTCAGCAAATCAAAATACTGTTTGAATTATTCCTGGTTTGTAAGTATGAAATGCTCGGTAAAACAGACTGAGACTAGCCAGTCAGGTTGCCAGTGGATTCACTGGTGAAATGCAAGCCTCTGTGGGTCCCAGTAGCATGTTAGGGCAATTCATTACTGATAGATGGTTCAAAACATCTCTTATTGTATAATATATGGTATCTTGAGTATACAGTACACAATCTGAAGGTTATAATTTAATTTGGACTCTTCAGGAGACTCCTATAATTAGATTTCCTGGTGAACCTTCAGACTCCAGTTAGTCCAACACCACAGAAAAAAATACTATTAAGTGTCTCTCAAGGGGTAGATAGAGAAGGCCAACGTCCTGGAGATCTATAGAGAGGTCAGTAAACCAATGATCTATATATAAGTAGTAACTACAAAGTTATGGATAGAACAGTAGGTACATTAATACATTAATAGATAAGAATGAAAGTAAAGCAAAAAAATCTTACTTGCTTACCACATTAATGCATTATTGTCTTACATTTCCATGATAGGTGCAAATGCTAGTTCTTTGTACTTTCAGAAACAATTTTTTTTTTACTTGAATGGTGCCCTCTTAATATATACTCACACAACAATGTTTTAGTTCTGTCATTTTTTTGTTTGTTTTTTAACATCTCTCAGCTACAAGATTGCCTGCGTTCCATCCAGCAGAAGAGTTTCAGTCTACTGCAAGTATGAAAACAGTAATTTAAGAAAGATTTTAATGGATTTCTTTTGGTAATATGTTATTATGGGCAGGGGCCGGACAAAAAAAAGATTATTTTGGGCTGTCCGGTCCCTATAGTCTGTACTTGGTGGCTGGCCCCTTCTCTGGGGAGCAGCCACCTTCTCCAATTGGCTGCAGATCCTAACGATCCATCCCCCCTCCCTCCCTTCCTTCCACTGTGTGCGCGTGCCTCTATTTGTGTCACATGGGACGCACACCACGTGACAGGTGCCGTCCCATGTGTGAAGAGGTGAAGAAACTGACAGCGTGTGTGGATTGAACCAGGTAAAATATGGGGGGGGAGGGAGGGGGGAGATGGGGGGGGGTAGTATGTTAATATAACGTGTGTGTCAGTATGCTAAATTAATGTGTTTGTATGTGCGTGGGTGTGTGACAGTATGCTAAATTAATGTGTGTGTGCATGTGTGTTTGTCAGTATGCTAAATTAATGTGTGTGTGTCAGAATGCTAAATTAATGTGTGTGTGTGTGTGTGTGTGTGTGTGTGTGTGTCTGTCAGTAAGCTAAATTAATGTCTGTGTGAAAGGGGGCAATATTTGAATGTATTGTGTGTGTGTGGGGGGCAGTATATGAATGTATTGTGTGTTTGTGTGGGGGCCAGTATATGAAAATATTGTGTGTGTGGGGCCCAGTATATGAATGTATTGTCTGTGTGTGGGTGCCAGTATTGAATGCATTGTGTGTGTGTGTGTGGGGGGGGGGGAGGGGGCAGTATATGAATATATTGTGTGTGTTTGTGGGGGACAGTATATGAATGTATTGTGTGTGTTTGTAGGGGCCAGTATATGAATGTACTGTGTGTGTTGGGGGGGGAGGGGGGCCAGTATATGTATGCATTGCGTGTGTGTGTGGGGGCCACTAAATGAATGTAGTGTGTGTGTGTGTGTGTGTGGGGGCACTATATGAATGTATTGTGTGTGTGCGTGTAGGGGCCAGTCTATGAATGTATGGGGGTGGGGGGCAGTATATGAATGTATTGTGTGTGTGAGGGGCCAGTATAAAAATGTATCGTGTGTGTCTGTGAGGGGCCATTATATGAATGTATTGTGTGTGTGAGAGAGAGAGGGGCTAGTATAGGAGTACAGTGTGTGTGTGTGAGACGGGCAAGTATAGGAGTGTAGTGTGTGTGTGAGAGAGGGGCCAGTATAGGAGTGTAGGGTGTGTGTGAGTGGGCCAGTATATGGGTGCAGTGTGTGTGTGAGGAAGGGAGGTCTTAAAATAATGTGGGAGGTAGGTTAATAATTTAATCGAGGAGTGCAGGTGGGGGCTAATTATTGGGTGCTATTTTATTTGTGGGGTCATTGTGGGGCAATTTAATTTAATAGTGGGTCCTCTGAATTTAAGATGGAGTAATTGGACCTTTAATTTAGTGCTGGGGTGGTAAGCTATTAATTAATTGTGGGGCTGTTTGGGGAGAATGAGGTCTATTTATTAAATGTGATTATGAATTATTTGGGATTGTTGTGGGAAATGGTTATATTTGTTAAACGTAAATGCTATTTTAATTATTGCTGGGGTTGTTTGGAGGGAGGAAAATAGGTCTATTTATTAAATGTGTATGCTATTATTTTAATGTTGGACTAGTTGGAGGGAAACAGATCTATTTATCAAATGTGAATACTATTATTTTAATGTTGGAGCTGGAGGGAGGCCTGATTATAAAACATGGGTGCTATTTTGATTTAACATCGGGGCTGGTTGGAGTTTTCTAAATTTCATGTACTTATTTTTTTTTCCAAATAGGGCCCCCAACATACCAGGTTCCAGGCAAGCAGCAACTGTTCTAAAGACACCAGCCACAGGTGGTGAAAAAGACAAGAACAGGTAGGAGAGAGAGCAAGACAGTCTGCCAGCTGTCCTGAATGTTCTGAGGCAGTCCGGAAATTGGATGACTGTCTCGCTTAGTCAGGATTTGGTCTGACTGCAAGGGGACAGTTGGGAGGTATGTCCTGCTTCACTGTGTACTGCTCGTGAAAGCAGAACTGTGTGCACCTAACAGTAGTGCACACAGTATTGCCTGTGTATTTGTCTAAAATGATAACCATGTTACATCATAGGGCCCCCCCTGTCTAAAGTACCCCTAGAACCTTAATCCAGCCCTGGGCTAGGATGTCAGATTGACACCCAGTGCTCTGCTGCTCCTCCCAGTAGCATCCCTTATATGTGTTTTAGGTTAACCCTAAATCAAATAATAACCATATTTGTATATAGTGTGAAGCAAAAAACAAGCCCTTTTGCTGGCAAAAACTTCAGTGGATATATTTACTAAGCTACGTGTTTGAAAGTGGAGATGTTGCCTATAGCAACCAATCAGATTCTAGTTATCATTTAGTTAGTACATTCTACAAAATGACAACTAGAATCTGATTGGTTGCTAAAGGAACATCTCCAAACCTGCTGTTTAGTTAATATACCCACAGGTTTTTAAAGCAAAAGGGCTTTTTGCATTTTGATAAATCATCCCCTATGTTCAGTACTGTAATAGAACATTATTATATAACCTATTGCTATATGATTTATACCCATTATAATCAGCCAGGTATGTGTAAAAGTAAATAAATAAAGGGCTGTAGGGAGAAGGGACATATAAAATAAAATGTAATATAAAGTGAGGTTTGTTTTTTTTGTTGCATTATTTGTTTCCAATATTTAAGATTTATCATTTATAATAAAGTATCGCTGGGTTAAGAAACACTAAAATAGCCTCTTTTTATATTGATAAATATATATTGTACCGAAAACTACCCTTTAAGGATGGGCCGCTACTTATGGCCCAGTGCTATGTGCTTGTCCCCCGGGCTAAAGTCTGACAGCCAGCCCCTGGTTATGGGGTAGGCTGAACTATCTAATGATATACACACACAAACAAATGTACAGTGTACTACATATGTAATACCCACAATACAGAATATAATTTTTAATACATACATGTATACATATATGTCCAATTTATTCAACAATGAAAGAATGATCACATGCCTGAAGCCAGATCTTTACATTTTAATTTAAAACATACGTTCAAAATATCACAGTGTCACGGTTTTGCAATATTTATCCCTTGCCGCACATTCAGTATTAATCATAGTGTCAGCACAAACCTTTGTAATAGATTTCTAATGATTTTAAAGAAAAATGGCAGATATTTAGTACAATATATCAAGGTATAATTTATGTCTATTAATCATCATGACAAGACTAAAAGGAAACACAGATCACGCTTTAATGGGTATTGCTTGCATTTAGTTTCTAAAATGTAACATTCTGCCAAGGGATCTATCATTGTTTCCAGGGGAGGGGAAAAAAAGAAAAAGCTTAACTCCGTTGTCTTAGGTGATCCATCTTCAGACATCTAAAATATACACATGCTACTTATACTCACACATGTACAGCTTATAGGGTTATGTAAAACAAACACTGTCAGTTGGCTGAGATGAGCTATTACACATGAAAATCCTTTATGCAGAATCACAAATGTAGTACATTAATCAAAATAATAACAAAAGGGAATAAAAGCAATAAAAATAATTAGAGATATAAAGCCAGAAATAGATTGTTTTGATATTTTATAGAAATATTTGACTAGAACCTAAGTAAAGTAAATAATTTGTCAGACATGTAGAATGTCCTGGGCAGAGGAGGGACCAATCAACACGTAGATGCCAATGGTCAATGTCAATGTCAAACTAGGCAGGACCAAACAGGAAATCTGGTAAGCAAGGTGCCAATGTATAAAAAAAATATATTTTTTTTTGTAGCACATAGATATTCATCAATTTAGAATATCAACATATTTGTATCATGATTTTGTGATAGTTATTTTGGACATCAAAAAATGTCATAGTAAGATATAATTTAACGGTAGAACAGAACATACAGTTCCATTTAGTCTGGTTATGAGCCACCTACTCAAAGTGGTCCGCTTTAATTCTTTCGTCACACTCTGCTGTGTCTGGCAACCAGCCATGATGCTTTTTCTGTCCGGTCTTGTGACTTGCTCCTCTGATCCCTGCATTGGGGCTTGTCTCTGCAGGAGCCTGTGATTGGTCACCAGTGATAGCATCTGTGACCTACATTCATGAAGCCTGCTGTTTTGCTGAAAACCTTTGTCTGCTGATTACCTGTTGCCTGACTTCTGCTTGCTCTTGGATATTCGCTGCCTGCTGCCTTCTTTAGACCTTTGCCATGTTTCTGGACCTCTTTGCTAGCTGCCTGCTCTGAATTTTGGCTCTTCTCCGGTAATCACTGCTTGCTGCCTGCCCTTGGCCATTTGCATGCTATCTGGTTTATCTTTTGGTGTTCCTCTTTGCTATGGCAACCAAGATAAACTCTTACTTCTCTGAGCACAAGTCTTGGGGACATCCAAGTACCTTAGAGAATAATGTTCTCAATGGGAAAGGTGGTTTCCTATAGGTGAAGACCTCTCACATATCTTGTTTTAAGAGTTTATTTAAAATCTAGTGGGAGACCCTAGAGGGGTGGATTGGTTTTATAGTAGATTGATGCTTTTTTGTTTGTTTTTTGTTCATTTTGTGTCTCTTTTTTATTTATTTTTTAATGTTTTCTAAGTCTTAACAATAGAAATATGCATGCTTGAATTCTTGCAGTGCATGAGTTTAGAGTCACCTGAAGCTAAGAACATAATCCACCTCATTATCATACCACCAAACTCACAATATGCAAAAAAATGAGTAGCATAACAGGCAAAATAATTTTTGGGAGTTTCACATCAGTTCACAAAACAATGGAACTTCACTCGTAGGGATTTCTAATAAAGATATAATATCCTGCTGATCTCAGAAGTATTTATAAACCCACTCATATCAGTTCCTGCAGCTCCTCTTCGAAATGTTTAGCAAATATTTATGGGAGCTAGCAGGAAAAAGGAGGTGACATAAAAAATGTAGTTTTATGGATTGACCTGTCAGACAAGATTCCAAAAAATGGTGATGATAATGATATAAAATACACTTACAGAGATCTTGTGTGCATTATGTGGATATCCAAATATAAAAGTGCAGTAGTCACATTGGTTTAGTAACTTTGAACATTGAAAGTAACTACACTGGTTTACATTTAAATAATGGGGAGAAAAACAGTTTACAGGATGCAACCTAGTCCTCCTGGAATTTGGGATCCATCCCAAATAGAGTGAAAAGGTATGTCACCAAACGTATCATTTCTACCAGGAGGAATCCAGCAAAGCCGGAGAGGCTTCAACTGGATCCCACTGATATAGACCAGTAATCCAGAGATCCTGAGATGACATTGACTTATGCTGCTGTCCCAATAGAGGTGAATGGGGACAGCGGTAAGTGGCAAAAATTAGGTTAATGCTGGATAAATCTATGATTTCTCTAGCATTAACCCTTTTGATAATGAACATGTGGTGAAAGAGCCTTTGTGCCAGCGTTTATGTCAGCATTGTGGCACTTTACCACTTGTTAAATAG
Source organism: Mixophyes fleayi (assembly GCF_038048845.1). Taxonomy (NCBI): domain Eukaryota; kingdom Metazoa; phylum Chordata; class Amphibia; order Anura; family Limnodynastidae; genus Mixophyes; species Mixophyes fleayi. The sequence continues at coordinate 34,065,670 of NC_134409.1, forward strand.
AACCCTTAGGGCTAGATTTACTAAGCTGCGGGTTTGAAAAAGTGGGGATGTTGCCTATAGCAACCAATCAGATTTTAGCTGTCATTTTGTAGAAGGTACTAAATAAATGAAAGCTAAAATCTGATTGGTTGCTATAGGCAACATCCCCACTTTTTCAAACCTGCAGCTTAGTAAATCTAGCCCCTAATCTTTGATCAGCCTGAGTTCAATTTTAATCAATTTGAAATATTCTTAATAAGGTAGTCTGTATGACTATAATTTTACTAATATGATCTAAATGTAGATCTTAGCTCTGTCTTTAATTTACATATCAATATTAACTATTATTTTAGGATAGAAAAATCAATCTATCATTATTTTATGCACAATACATTTTATGCAGTCATCTGCTGAGATTGTTAATATATTTTTCTATATATTGTGACAAGCATGCCAAACAGTTGATGCTGACATAGGTTTGCTGACCCACTTTGCTGTAGTTTTATCCAGGGATATCAGGATTGTACAGAAACCCTTGTAGTTCCAGCAATCAAACAAACAGAAGTATTTACAATACCATGCGACCCTGCTTCTAGCTAGACACTCAGTCCCCTCACTAGTCACTAGCCACTGGTTGGCATCTGTTGCCCTGCCCACAACACAGACCCAGCTATTTTTCTTCCTCCTCAGCAGTTAGGGGAACAGGTGCCATCTTCTGGGGTAGATGGTAGTGTACAGCAGCAGAGAAGTCACACAAGTCTGTGGTTTTATTATGTAGAAAAAGTTAAAATAAACACCTTGACTGTCTGGCACTAAACACACAGGAACTTCCTCTCTCCTGTGAGGAACCTTGTGTCCCACACACATACAAAATCTACAACTTACTGTTCACTATTTGCACTGTCTCTCAGGAGGCATCCAACCTCTTTCCCAGGTTTGAGAGACCAAGGAAACTGCCTAGCAGATTTTTGTCAGCACCTTGCAGGTGCAACTCCTGATAACCAGCAGGTGCTAGCTGGTTGGAAAATTCTAAATGGAGCCCACCCTTCTCTCTCAATTTATACCTCAGGGACACTAATACCAGCTCCCAAATGCAGACAATCTCCCTGGGGTTTAAAAGCATATAAGACAGCCTGGGACATATACTTTTGCCATTCACAACTTGCCTGGTGCTTCTATCACAATATATGCATACAATTTTAATAATAAATGTAATATGATAAACAATTCAATATATTTTAGGACATACTGACAGTATAGTTACATTTACAATTATAATATCGGGCGTTACTCACACCAGGAAAACTATCCACGCTCCCTTTTCTTTTGAGTGTTGTACAGTATTGTATCCAGAAATCATGTTCAATTATCTTTATTGCATGGGTCTTAGTTTAAAAAATAAGCAAGTGTGATTGGGGTGATTAATCATTGTAATGTCAGTGCAGCCATTAAACTGCTCACTATGGTAAGTTCAACTTCCCTTTGAAATAATAAGAAAGATCAGGTTTTAGATACTCTGCATATGTCTTTCAACCCTTAACTAATGAATGTAGTCAGTAGCTGCTTAAAAATATCCTTGGTAATTAAGACACAGACAATGCTGAAAGACACCTCAAGTACTGGACACACTTGCTACAGATATCACCATCACCAGCATAAAACCCTCTAAAGTCCTGTCACTCTTCCACTGGCAGTGACATCAAATGCAGCGTCTCCGTGACAAGCATGTCTAGCATAGAAATGTCAGCATCAGTGTCAGCTGCAGTAGGATCAATAATAACATGGCTTTGGTTGATGGCTGAGAGCACAAATAAAACAGGACCAGTAACTGCACTCTTAAGCTCTCCAGCTATTCACTAAATAAAGCAGACGGATTGATGTGACTGGATTTTTTTACCCTTAGCAGCACTTTGGGCCATTATAACTTATAGTTAATAACTGTTAAAAAAAAGAACGTTCATTAGTAGAAAATATCTACAAAGTCACCTACTGAAAGCTAGAGTGTCAGCTCAGTTTATAATAGCAAATTTCGGTATGTGTGTATATATCTATATATATATATATCTATATCTATACATAATATATATATATATATATATATACACACATACCGAAATATATATATATACAAATTTCGGTATGTGTGTGTATCTGTCTATCTATCTATCTATATATATATATATATATATATATATATATATAGATAGACAGATACACGCACATACCGAAATTTGCTATTATAAACGGAGCTGACACTCTAGCTTTCAGCAGGTGACTTTGTAGATATTTTCTACTAATAAACAATCTTTTTTACATATATGGACAAAAGTATTTGGCCACCCCTGTTAATTATTGCACTGAGGTGTTTTAATCAGACTCGTTGCCAGAGGTGTATAAAATCAAGCACCTAACCATGCAGTCTCCAATAGCAAACATTTGTGATAGAAAAAGGGTCGTTATGAAGATCTCAGTGACTTCAAGCGTGGTACTGTGATAGGATGCCACCTTTACAATAAGACGGTTTATGAAATTCCATCCCTGCTTAGTATTCTACGGTCAACTGTAAGTTATATTAGTAGAAAGTGGAAGCATTTAGGAACAGCAGCAACTCAGCTATGAAGCGGAAAACCACATAAAATCACAGAGCAGGGTCAATGACTGCTAAGGCAATTGGTGTATAAAAGTCGCCAAAGCTCTGCTGATTCCATAGCTGAAGAGTTCCGAACTTACACTGGCATTAATGTAAGTAAAAAACTGTGCGGTGGGAACTTAATGGAATAGGTTTCCATGGTCGAGCAGCTGCATGCAAGCCTCATATCACTAAGACCAATGCCAAGCGTCAGATGGAACGGTGTAAAGCACACTGACACATGATTGTGAATCAATGGAAACATGTTCTGTGGAGTGACGAATCACTCTTCTCTTTTGGCAGTCAGATGGCTGAGTCTGTGTTTGACGGATGGCGGGAAATAGTTTTCTGCCTGACTGCATTATGCCAACTGTGATGTTTGGTGGAGAAGGGATAATGGTATGGGGCTGTTTTTCAGGGTTTTGGCTAGGTCCCTTATCTCCAGCGAAGGGCACTCTTAAAGCTTCAGCATAACAAGTCATTTTGGACAATGCTATGCTTCAAATGCTATGCATCTAATGCTGTTGCTTTGTGACAACAGTGTCAAGGCTCTTTTCTATACCAACATGACTGTGCCCCAGTGCACAAATTAAAGACTACAAAGACATGGTTTAAAGAGTTTGGTGTGGAAGAACTTAACTGGCTCGCACAGAGACCTGACCTCAACCCTATCGAACACCTTTGGGATGAACTGGAACAGAGATAGTGAGCCAGACCTTCTCATCCAACATCAGTGCCTGACCACACAAATGCTCTACAGAATGAATGGGCACAAACTCCCATAGAAACACTCCAACATCTATTTTTTAGAGTTTGTTAATAATATTCAAACTGATGCACTCTTACAACTGTCCCAATCTTCACTCTAAGCCACATTTGCTCCTCTTGCTTCAGATGTGCCCTCTTCTACTTAGAATGTAAGCTCTCTAATGATCAGGGCCCTCCATACCCATTATTTTCATGTCTGCATTTATTTTGACTACCTTGTATGTCCCTGTTTAATGTATATCCTGTTTTCTCTACTTTACGGTGCTGCGGAGCATTGAGCACAAATCTATGAAAATAATAATAATACTAATAACATGTTCTACTTCCAGTTCTATTGCCTTTCAAGGCGTACTGCCTGAATGTTTGACAGTGTGCTTGGATCCTGTCCACCAAAATACAGCAATCAGTCAATTACATGGGCCTGAGATTAGTTACTATGGTCACTAAAAAGGGAATGTACTCTGACCTGTCAAGCAAGAAACAAGTGTCGAAGACACTGGGCTACTCATTACCTGCAACAGTATGATTCTGAACATCAATGAAGACCTGGGATAGAATCTATGGCAACCAATGCAGAGACATCTGCTGCTAACATTTATGCCTTAGCAGAGGAAGTGCTGCTAGAGCTGTCACTGACCATGACATGGGCAGGATCTGTCACCCCAAAAGCTTCCAAATATGTCACATACAAAATTTGTTCATTGTCACTAGAAAAAGCAAAAGTCTCCACACTGTCCCAGAGTTGCAAACTGGTCACAGCACTCCCTGCTCAAACAATCTTCCTCCAAACTGGAACAACCTGTCAGAAGTGGAAAGCCAAAATTACTTGCCTAAACCTTAACCCTTTCCATGGTAAGTGCAACAATAGATGTGGAGTCAGCATTGCTTTCAGTAGTGTCAACAGAATGTAGTGGCAGTGCAGCTGCCTCACCTGCTTTTCTGCGTCCTGCCAAAAGGGGCTGGGGGAGAGTTTGACTGAAGTCAAAATTGACTCCTATTCAGCCGACTGCTTATTCCTATTACCAAAAACAGTAAAAACATTCTAACTAAAAATACATTAATTTTAACTAATCTCTAGTCTGACCTGAAGTCATGTTGTCTTACCTGTTAGTCTTTGATTAAATCTTGGTCTCCATAAAAATGGCCACCTCCATAGGCATCAATACATGGACATGAGACACAATTTCTGAACAGTGTCATCATGCCACAGATGGCAAAGCCAACCACATCTTGTACTAGCTCAGCATCAGGGAGAATGCCAGACTCTTCAGGGAATGAGGGAGATCACCCCTATTTCAGGGAGTCTCCCTGACATTCAGGGAGAGGTGGCAAGTATGATCTTATCCCACATCTGTTTAACTAGTAGCCATTACACTCATAGGGGGGAGGGGATGTGAGATAGCTGAGGCAGATTACACTATACAGTGTGTATCCTTAACTAGCAGATATTTACAAGCTATTTTATACAGTGTCACACCATATAGTCAAATACAATGCAACTATATTCCCAAAGTAAGTATTCCCAAACTTATATCTTCCTAAATAACAATATATCTTACTATTCACTTACAAACGTACACTTCTTGATCTGTGACTCTATAGCAAAGCTAACAACACAAATATTGTATGCCACAATAGGCTCTTTGCTAACTCCCAATAATATCACTTAACAATAGTCACAGACAATGTAAAGACATCTACAGTATTTAAAATCTTTTAACCCTAAACTACCAACAATATACAGTGTACATTTTACTCATATTTAAGAATATTTCCTCATGTTCAAAATATTACCGAGGCCCCCAAGGGCACATGTAGCTATATATATATATATATATATATATATATATATATATATATATATATATACACATACAAGTTAACCCGTGCATGATACTCATGCATTCTAGTCAAATCAAGCTACTTAAGGTCTTAAAAAGGTTATTGTCATGCATTTGGGCCTAGCCCAGGCCTCCTCAGAGGAAGAGCGTTACTTACCGACGCAAGCGCCCTTTTTAATGTGTGTTCATGAGGTAAAATTACCTCACAGAAATGAGTTTGACCCCTCAACTCGTAAATTTAGCCTTTACTACCCCTGGAAGTTAATGGAAGTTAACTGACTTCACTATTCTATTTTTTTTGTCAAAAAATGTCAGTATACCAAATTTCAGGTCAATTAGATGAGTCCTTTTTGAGAAAATAGTTTTTTCCACACACACACACTATCACACGCCGCTACACATGTGTGTTCATGAGGTAAAGTTACCTCACAAAAATGAGTTTGAGCCCTCAACTCGTAAATTTAGCCTTTACTAGCTTTTAAAATAGTTTTTTCCACACACACACATACACACACACTAAAACACGCCGCTAGGCTTTTACTTTTATATATTAGATAATGGTAAGAATTTAGTAGGTCAGTGTATAACTCCACCTAGCAGGTGGCGCTGCAGCTTGTTTTTTTTTTTTTTCACACACAGACTAACACACGCCGCTAGGCTTTCATATTATAGAGATATATATATATATATATATATATATATATATATATATATATATATAGCTATCTAGATAGATAGATAGATAGATAGATAGATAGATAGATAGATGTAATTAGCTAAAACAAGTGCTTCAAAATTCAGAATACATTAGAAAATATATTGTTGATTTACATAGTTTATAAAATAAAAATGGTTATATTAAATAAGAATATTTTACTTCACTAAAATATGTTATTATTCTAACCCTGTATGCACTTACAACATCATTTTACAACAAACACTTAATTATAAATTACAGCATGCATTTTTAGCATATCATTATATTTGTAATTGGTGCAACATTTTATCTACATTCAAAGCATCTTTTCAAATGTCAGGAAACCTTGATTACAGTTACTTCAATACAAGAGGAAATTTGATGTGTTCTGGCGGGGGGAGCATTAACCCTTTAAAGATTAACCCTTTGATGGCACAGACTAAAACACACTCCACAATGCCATTGACCCACTTTAACTGACTGAGTTGCATTTATGGTTGTGTAGCAGAGTTAGAAGGGTAATTTTGCCATATATGTATCAATTTACTAAGGCTTCATACAAGGAATCACCAGGGTAGTGCAACAAAAACATATCTATTCCTCTCACTAAACTTTAGTGCCACAGTGCATCACAAGTTGGTTTTACCAGCTCTGAAAAACCACAGCTCTAACTTGTGGAAAGTTTAATTATATTCTATAAGAGTGCCATTACTTTTTCCCTTTCTCAGCTTTATTTGCATATATACATTTTAGTATAGGGAAAAAATAGTGGTTTTTTTTCTTCACAAATAATTCAAAATCTAGATGTGCACATATTGCATGAGTTGAGAGCTTCCCATTCTGTTTCTATAACATATGAAGTAAAGTATCATCCATAGATAGCACAGTGCATTTCAGAGACACCTTGTCCTACGAATTGGTAAAATAACATAGGCAAACCAAGGGAGGGTTTCCTAGTGTTTGGAAACCCCCTCCAAACCTTGGGCACTGTATAATTGAGGTGGCTGGACCTTGCTCCCGCTTCACACAGCTCTGCTTGAAAATGGAGAGCTGCGTGCACCTAACAATAGTCCACACAGCATTGCAGCATATTATGGGTATAGGAAGAGTTGGAGAGCAGCCAAGCACTGTCTAAAATTATAGCCACGCCCCCACGCATGCTGGGGCAAACGCAGGATTTGTAGAGGGGAGTTTCCACATCACGCCACCAGTGTGGAAACTCCCCTCTACAAATCCTGCGTTTGCCCCTGAATAAGTGTCATAGAAATAAAACATCTCATAGATGTTTAAGAAACCTGATTTTGGTTTATTTACAAAACGAATATGATTATATCCTGTAAAAAATTGCATTTAGGTTGTAGACACAGACCTCTCGGGTTTTTCATCATTACCATTTTATTTTTCTTTAATGTCTTTACATCTGTACAAAACGATGAGCAATCACTACATACCTCAGTTGCAAACTGCTGTAGGCCTCCGATATTAATTGGTCCTTCCTCCGTTGCATATAAATTGCATCCACCTACACAGAGGTCTGATGTTGGACAAACCATTCCACATGTCAAGCCGAGAGGGTTATCGGAAAGGATAGTCCTGGCAGCTCCATAGTAGTTCTGCACAGAGAATTAAGTCATTATTAAAATTCCATTAATGATAACACAGACATAATACAGTGCTGCAAGCAATCATTGTTATGCTGGATCTGTTATATGACCTTGTCTCATAGCCCTGGTTTAGTGGTTCAGCTGTATGCAGTCAATAACATATTTAATTTCTATATTAGTTTGGACACCCCTTGTCAAACTGCACGTTTCACTAAATGTTTAAGTAAAATGAAGTTAACACAATTTTTACAAACTTAATCATTGCACAATTCTGAACAGGCAATTACTCAATTGCTATTTATTTTCTGAATGTAACAGATTTTATAAAATAATACAGTGAACGTGCCATGTGCATAAGTTTGGACAACATTTGTTAGTACTTGGTAGTTTTTGGCAGAAATCAGAGCTTCTAAACATTATAGCCAGCCAAAATGTATTCTACTTTTTTTATTTCAGGAATTTTATCACACTTTTTCTTTTAGAACTCTTAGAGAGATAGATAGATTACACCGATCAGCCAGGGCATTAAAACCACTGACAAGTGAAGTGAATAACATTGTTTATCTCTTTACAATGGCACCTGTCAATTGGTGGGATATATTAGGTAGCAAGTGAAGAGTCAGTTCTTGAAGTTGATATGATCAAAGCAGGAAAAATAGGCAAGCGTAAGGATCTGAGCGACTGTGACGGAGTCCAATTTGTGATGGCTAGGTGACTGGGTTAGAGCAGTCCTCCTGGTATGTAGTGGCTACTACTTACCAAAAATGGTCCAAGGAAAGACAACTGGTGAACTGACAACAGGGTTATGGGCATCTAAGGCTCATTGATACCTCTAGGTAGCAAAGGCTAGTTAATCTGATCCACAAAAGAGCTACTATAGCACAAATTGCGGAAAAACGTAAAAGTTGGCTATGACAGAAAGGTGTCATCGCCGATTGCTACATATGGGACTGCGTAGCCACAGACCGGTCAGAGTGCCCATGCTGACCACTGTCCACTGCTGAAATGCCTACAATGGGTATGTGGGCACCAGAACTAGATCATCGAGAATTGGAAGAAGGTGGCCTGGTCTGATGAATCACGTTTTCTTTTACATCATGTTGTGTGTGCATCATTTACCTGGGAAGAAATGGCACCAGGATGTACTTTGTTATGAAGGCAAGCCAGCAGAGGCAGTGTGGTCCTCTGGACAATGTTCTGCTGCAAAATCTTGGGTCCTGGTATTCATGTGGATATTACTTTGACATGTACCTACATAAACATTGTTGCAGGTCAAGTACACCACTTCATGGTAATGGTATTCCCTGATGGCAGTGGCCTCTTTCAGCAGGGATAATATGCCACACTGCAAAATTGTTCAGTAATGGTTTGACGGCCATGACTAAGAGTTCAAGGTGTTGACTTGGCCTCCATATTCCCCTGATTTCAATCCGATTGATCATCTGTGGGATGTGCTGCAAAAACAAGTCAAAGCCATGGATGCCTACCTTGCAACTTTCACACTTAAAGGATTTGCTGCCAACGTCTCGGTGCCAGTTACTACAGGACCCTTTCAGAGTTTTTGTGGAGTCCATGCCTGGACGAGTCAGGATATAGAAATATATATATATATATATATATATATATATATATATATATATATATATATATATTATAGACGTATATATATACATGAAGGGTGAGGTTGAGCTTCTGGGTAAAATCAACAGCACATTGTGGGATTTTATTGCAACATATCAATTTATGAAGAATGTAAGAGTAATGTGTGTATTTGAACAAGAGATAGTCTGGCACCCATAATTGTACCAATTTAATGTGAACTATGGTGTTGCATTGTGCCCTTCTTGGTGGCGGTATGAATTGTGTCACAATTCCAGGAACTGTAATGTTGAGAAGTTTGCTAGTAGAAAATAATGTGACATGCAAATAACCATGCTTATTCCAAAAATAGACAAATGCAATATCAGACTCAAAGTCTGAAAAACTTTATGTTACAAAATTCTTTAATAAAGTGCAAGTTTTAGCAATATTCATTGATATGGTTTGTGGGATCATTTTCAGTATCACCAAAAAGGCATCATATGATCTAATTTGAAAATATATTTCATTAATGCAGAATAGAATCAGATGCTTAACTGAACTGCCAAGAGATTAACTCCAGGATTTTGGCCTTACTGACTCCCGGCTCATTAGCCTCTAACTACAGGCTAATTTTTAATCAGTGCAAGTTACTCTTGCCTTTTAAGATATTTCCAGATACAAGTCAGTTGTCAAAAATGTTAATCTGCTTGATGATTAAATAACCTAACACTTTTATAGAATCTTGTGGTAAGAGATGCCTTAAATCTAAACATAATATAGAAATGAAAAAATAAAGTAGCATTAAAGCACATATGAAATATCAAGATGCTGCTGGTTCCTGAAAACTATCAAAATATCATCAGACCATCTTCATTACAAAACATTTTTTCTGATTTTACTATATGTTACCTTGCACATAGGATAGCACGGAAATAATTTTAGAAAAACCAGGGCTGTAATACAGGCTGTGCGCCTGCTATTTACACTTGAGAGCCCATGTGTGAATGAATGTGGCAGTAACACAGGACAGCGGGGGCTGGAGAAAACAGGGGAGAGGGGGATGAAGAGAAGGGGGGAGGTGGATGGAGAAAACAGGAGAGAGAGGGGGCTGTATAAAACATGGTGGAGCTGGGGAAACTGCGATGTGACCCAATTTAACAAGCAATGAAAATCTTTGCTTTTTGCCGGCAGCCTTAAAGGTGACCTTTGGACTGCATCGCAGCTGGAGAAGCGCCTCTCTGTCAGGCACCGGGGTTCCATTGCAAGGCGCAGCCTTAGCTGTGCATGTGCAGTAGCCACTAGAGTCAAATCCTCCCCTCACCAGCAGCGTTAGGATGCCGGTGAAGGAGGTTTTAGTTAGGTTAGATGGGGGGGCTTTCATCAGGTCTCACTAATGAGCCCCGGCTTGATAAATTCAAATGCATACCGCAGCGATAATTTTTTTAAACTTACTGCCACTCACTGCCCACCAATGGCCAGTGTTTTAATGTCCCTGTGGTGACCCCACATGGAGTGCTGACTGTTGAAAATGAGGTGAAGCAGCCAGAAGCTTCTTACCTGTGAAGTTTTTGACTGCTGCTACTCAAAGTCAGTGAAGGACTAGCTGAGCTATGATGTAATGATGTCACTACCAAGCAAAACTTTCCCAGACTGAACGGAGCAGGAGATATCACCCCCATACCAAGTTAAGAAGCAGTGTGTCAGGCGCTGTCTCAGCACTGTCACTAAGTGCCGGAGTCGGCTGCCTGACTTACCCCGAACCCTGCGGGACGCTTCCTGATTCACGTTAGGGGTCACGATGCATGCGCATACTCAGTGAGGCTTCGCGTCCCATTGACGGGCACCTGTTGGCGGTCAGCGTCTCTGACCACTGGCTTCCCGGCATCAATTAGAATCCTAGAGGATCTATTTAAGGCTGCCTCTGGCACCACTATGGTATTGGTTACACCCAGCTCCAGCTCCTTGTTGTTTCCAGATACTGCTCCTGTTGTGACACGGCTTTTGTCCTCTGACCTTCCTTTTGGATTCAATTTGTGTACCTTGCTGCTTGTGCTGGTTTCCTGACTTCTAGCTTTCCTCTGACCATTCTTCAGATCTCCCCTTGTACTTCGCTGTCCGTTTGGTTCCGACCCGGATTGATTGACTACACTCCGTCCACTCTGTTAATACGCTGGTGGCTGACTCGGAGAACCACGACCTGTGCACCCTCCTGCAGCGAAGCCCAAACTCCCTTGCAGGGGAACACCGGTGCAGATACCATCTAGTAGCTATCCCACAGCTTGTGACAGCGTGACACAATGTGTGTGTGGGCAGAGGGTATCTCTGGGCTGGGAGATGGGTGCCTAGGCTCCCCACAGTGACAATAAGGGACCCAATAAGTGTGAAAGAGTCTGTACTTGGAATGATGTCTTTGCACTCAACCTTGTCATGCTATAAATAATCATAGGCGTCTGATCTCCTGTATAGCATACTTGCCAACTCTCCCGGAATGTCCGGGAGACTCCCGCATTTTGCGAGAGTCTCCCGGACTCCCAGGTGAGTGTGGCAATCTCCCGAATTCTGCCCACTTCCTAGTGAAGTGGGCAGAATTAGATCCCAAACGCCGCGATTCCCGGTGAATTGCGGCATTTGGCCCCGCTCTGTCAAATGACGCTGTTTGCGTCATGACGTCACAGGGGGCGGGGTCAAAATGCTGCGATTTTTGCTGCCCCGCCCCCTCACGCCCACATCCACAGGCTGGCTCCCAGAAGAGAGCTGAAGAAAGTAGGTAAGTATGCTGCATAGCAGTAGCTTATTTGCAGCAAACAGAAGCATATCAGTGTCACAGCTCATTGCAACTGACCTTACAATAAATACAATCATTGTGGACTTGTCTGTTTTTTTAACTACTTTAAATAAGCATGCAGTGTTGCTATGTTATTAAAAAAATATAATATGTGATGAATAGAGAAAAAATGATTATACACATTTTTAATAGTACCAGTGTTTGCAAGTCATCAGACTGCAGACAGAATTAAAGGGTAAATCAATTTCTGTTATTAAATATGACCTAAAATATATTTTTATTTTAATGTATAACTATATATGTCAGCTGGAATTTTGTGATTTGTGGCAAAAATTATTTTTTATTTTAATATAGCAGGGAGTACCAAGCAGGGAGTACCATGACTTCCTTAGAAGTCTAGGCTAGTGTTGAGGTTAACACTGTATGCGTGGTCTATTACAGATGTCAATGCGCTAGGGGCACAGCTTCCCCCCATAGTTTGTTCATTAGAGACTGATTTAGTAGCTTTAGTGGGTACTCCTGCAGCTTTGTTTCATCGGATGAGCCCGATATGATATTATACCAGTGATATGGCATCACTGGACCCAGTGATGCCATAGACTGATGCTTCTGCTGCAATTGCCATAGACTCTTTGTGCCAGAGTGTTCCATTTAAGCACAAGCTCAAAAGCCTACAAATATGAGTAGCCCAGAATCCTGCCCATGGCTGCCTCTTGCAGTATGACATATCGCCAAGAAGAAGCACCATAAATAATTGCAGTCTGTTCAGTGCCATTGTGTGGAGCAGCCAACCTGACCTTTCACCAATGCCTCTGGGATTGGGGAAGGTTGACATAGGCATAGTAGCAACCGCAGAAGTTCCTGACTGCAGTGGGATGGCAGTTGCTCTAAGTGACGGTGGCGTAACTAGCAAAGGAGACCCTAGCAGAAAGGAGGTACCTCTGCCAGCATTATAGGATCTGTGGCTTCTGCTCCATTCATGTAGCCCCAACCAATACCTGAGCAGTAGATACAATTCTGAGGGCAGGATGTATTAGCAGCTACAGTAGGTTCCTGTTCCTTTCTAATGACAAAGCAGATAGTTTTAAGGTTCCTGTATCTAATGGTTTGCTCTGTCTGTCCCTATATGTCAGGATTTGAATCCAGGGCTTTTGCTTCTGTGGACTGCTGCCCTGTTCTGCTGACTGAGTTATTCTGGCTGCTGGATAGCGCCTTGCCTTTACTGTGTGTTCTACTAGCTCAAATTCATTGACCTCCTGATATTCCAGCATGTTCTAATTTCTCCCCTTGACTTCTTATAAAAGCCTGGCCTATTACTGTCTTCCTTACCAGATTATTGTGCAGTAATCAAGTTACTGTTCGTATTGCTTACTTGTGTACTGACCTTGCATTGTCCTCAATTACACCTCTGCCTGAACCCTTTGCCTTATTGCCTTTCTGCATACCGATCTCGGCTACTGTTGACCATTCTTTATTTTTTAATCCTCTTGTTGCCTGCCTTCCTTCTTGCCACTGGACTCCTATTCAGTCTCAGAACCGTTACACTATACTTCTCAACTGTTCCAATTTAGGTAAGACAGTCTCAACTCTCTGTTTATCACAGATTGACAGAGGTGTTTCTAGGTGAGAGAGTTTATGGACAACCTGGCAGTTCAGAAACACTGTGCACACCTCCGGGAATGTGACATGCCCATAAAATAATGTGAGCACACACTCTACTTTTAAGAGAGGCACCACACTCCCTAATTTTTGGAATGTCCACGATTCCCAAACCAAGAATAGATCAGAGAGGGGCCTCTGCTGAGCATGCACAGTCTGGCTCATGTTCACAATGTGCAGCTCAGAAGAGGTCTCTGTTCTGCTCATTTGAGATCAAAGCAGAGACCACAGGGGGGAGCAGGAGCCTAGCAATGCCTAGGAGCATTGCCAGGTGCACTTCTCCTGCAGACTGCACAGCTCCTTGCACCCCCCTTCCTCTATTGGTAAGCTCCTGAGTTTAGCAAACTATTTGTCCACATACAGGGCACTAAAAAAGATTGCTTGGTAATTTGACCACACTTCAATAGGGCTTTGAGATCCATTTATTACCATGTCTCAAATCTGCACTACAACATAGTGTTCTATAGCGCTTTCAAAAGTGCTAAATGAGTACTCCCATATCACGCTATTATATTTTACTGAGCACTACTGACTGTGAACTTAGCAAGCAACTCGGAAATTGATGAAATGCACCAATGTTTGCCATAGAGTTTATTTGCTTACATCATTATCCAGAGCCCCATGTGTACAAGCCCTTAATGATACCAGCAAATCATTAGTAGAAAAGTAAATACTTCATTAAAGAAAAAACACTGCATATGAAGTCGGCTGATAAAAGCTTATTTTCAATGAAATGAGTACCAAAAAGAAAATAACTGTCTTCACCTCTGTTTAAAATGTTGTTGCTGAGGCAGGTATTGCTTTTATCTATAGAAAAACACCCTATGGGAATTGCAGCATATAGAAGAGAAGTAATGATGTGACAGTTAGTTTACTGTTTGTGGCAGGTACTGAGCAATGTCACCACCATAATGTAGAAATCCTGTTGTTTTCTACCAGTAGGTGTCTTTGCTTGCCCTCGTGTTCAGTGCTCAGACAAGTGTTGAGAGATTGGTTGGAATGTTGATAGAGCTCAGTAATAGAAAACCTTGGAGTTCATATCAGTGGGTTTCTGGACTTCTGTGGAATCAAAGGAAGGGGATTTACTTCATGTTTAGAGACAGATAGCAAGCTATACCGTAGGGAGTCTCCTTAAAACCTAGTTTTGCTACAGTACTTTTGGCTTCAAGATACGATCCAGAACCAGGTCCAAGATAAGTGTAGACTGAAATTGAATATTAATGTTATTTTTGGTGTAGATAAAGACGACATAGAGAAACTGCAAAAATGATCAAAGTCCTTTACGTTGCAGTGATGCAGAAGATACGTTATCATAAATATATACATTTATCAGTATTTAGAGCAGTAATAGCTAATTCTATCTATTTTACAAATCTTGCGGTTGTCAGATATACTAACATTTCAGTTGACCGATAACCTTTTGAAAAAAGTTGTGCTGCCCAGCTGATGAGGGCAGCCTATTATTAAAATCAGGAACGCACAAACCACTGGAAAACACATATTAACCCATACATAGTATACATGTTCAATCAGATGAAATGTTAAATAGTGGCAATACAGTGCTTCAGTGTAGCAGTTTTCATTCTGAGAAAGCTATTATGCACAATGTACTACAATTAACTGTCTAATTTAATTGTATCCGGGAATAAAAAATGTATGCTACTGTCTAATTCATATATTATGAGATTGTTTTCTGGCATCCTTAAAATAACTGTATAGCCTTCTCTGTACTTCCTTTCATCAAAATGTCAATAAATACTGCTCAGGTTACCGAGACAACAGAAGCAAAGGTTTAAAAGACATCTATAATCAGAGGGAAGCAGACAGTGTTGGATCCACATGGATCATTTAGAAACACTGTCTTACTTGCATGCAAATCAGTACTTTAGGAAACACCATTAAAATATGGAGAATCAATATCCTTGCGCTAAAAGAAAAAAGCTCATAGAGTCTTGTTTTAATTTACATTTGCTGAATATGAATATAACTTCAGACTAGGATATTATTCTACCTCTAATTATACCAGAAAGTGACCTGCAAGTGAATTGTAACACATTCAAAAACATTGGTCAAATGCTACATTTTACAATGAAGCAATGAAGCAGCAGGGGGGCAGCTTAACATGTTCTTTTAATTGTTTCAACGTAGGAATGTGTACTGTAAAAGCTTTGTAAATTGTATTAAAGTGACTTGATCATAATCTACTATGTAAAATGAAAACTGACATTATTATTATTATTATTATTATTATTATTATTATTATTATTAATATAGATAGAAACAACACCTCTGCCAGTAGTAGACCAAGTAAGCATATACCTCCTTACTACCCTGGCACAATCAGGCTTTAATCCTGAATCCAGCATAGTTAAGATGAATGCTCCTTTAATGCCGCATATACCAGTAGGAGGTGCGCAATGAGAGAAACATAAGTTGTGTGAAAGGTTTGGTACAATATCCCTACGTTTGGGATACAGACACCCACTATACCTAAAAAAAACCACGAAGACCGAAATAAAGACCAAATTAAAAAGTACACTTACCTTTACCCTGACTGCGGAGATTAGCGATAGCACGGGTAAGTGACTGCTGGTAAATGTGAGGATGCTGGATGACGGCGCTGCATTGTGACATCAGGTAAGTTAGCGATGTTCGACGCACCCTAACCCTGAACCCCTAACCTACCACTTTAAAATGTAGATGTCGCTGTCTTCGGTGACATCATAATGAAGCAGTGGCATCCAGCATGTTCATATTTACCAGCAGTCGCATACCGGTGCTTTTGCTAATCTCCGCCATTGGAGTTAAGGTAAGTGTACTTTTTAATTTGGTTGTTCTTTCAGTTTTCAGGGTTTTTTTGTAGGTATAGTTGGTGTCAATATCCCAAGAGTCAGGAAATCGATTACCACCGGTGGGAAATCGGTGAGGTACACCACAGATGCCAGTGGGGAGTGGGCATTGTTAATCAGTTTGTAGCATTAATTAGGAAAGGTCCTAATACTTTAAGTAAAGTGAATAATTGTCATTTTTACAGGGCCAGGTTATAGGTTTGCTCGAACAATTGCTTGTTCTGAGACAAAAAAAAATGATGTCCATTCACAGAGCAAAGATTTTGTTAGTAATTATACAACTGAGGCTAGAAGGTTGACTTACTAAAAACATCTAAAAAGGAAATGTAGTGGTGTTGCCCATAGTAACCAATCAGATTCTAGTTATCATTTATCAAGAATATTCTAGCAAATGATAGCAAGAATCTGATTGGCTATTATGGGCAACACCTTCACTTTTCCTTTTTAGAAGTTTTAGTAAATCTAACACTAGGATTTTGAGTTGCACTCTGCAAGCGATTAAGACTGACTGAGGGGCAAGAAGAATGTTGTATAGGACTTGCTGTAGTTAATTCTGCTTAGGAGGATGGTGCTTCTGAACTCCACAACTATTTAGAAAGCAAAAAATGTTCAGAAGCTGTTCATTCAGCTCTAACCACATTATTGTCACTCACCGGACCGTGAGTGCCTCTTCCCGGACATTTAGGAACCGTGGTCGTCCACCATCCTGAGGGTCTGCGCATGCGCAGCCCTTTTCTATACTTCAGTGTATACCCCTTTAACTCAATTGGCAGATCAGGCAACACTCCCTATATTAAGCACCTGTGGTCAACACCACGTTGCCTGATCTTGGAGTCTCATTCCTCATGAGTCTCTGAAGGTGTTCCTGTATTCCTCGTGTATTCAGCGCTGCTGATTCCTGTGGTTTCCAAGCCACTTCTATTCCTGTGGTTTCCAAACCACTTCTACTACTGTGGTTCCCATACCACTTCTACCATCAACTGTATCATCATGACTGTTTGCTGATTCCTATCCGCTGCCTCCGTGCACTACAGTCTTCTATACCCCTTCATCGCTATTGTATATCTTTGGGACTGTTGCTGATTCCTATCCGCTGCCTCCGTGCACTACAGTCTTCTAAACCACTTCAACGTTATTTTATATCTATGTGACTGTTTGCTCATTGCTATCCGCTGCCTCCGTGCACTCCAGCTTTTACTTCACTCACCTGCTTCTCATCAAGTCTGTTTGCTGATTACTATCCGCTGCCTCCGTGCACTACAGTCTCCTGCTGGCAACTCGCCTGTGTTCATCATCGTGACTGCTAGCTGACTACTATCCGCTGCCTCCGTGCACTACAGTCTCCTGCTTGCAACTCGCCTGTGTTCATCATCGTGACTGCCAGCTGACTACTATCCGCTGCCTCCGTGCACTACAGTCTCCTGCTGGCAACTCGCCTGTGTTCATCATCGTGACTGCTAGCTGACTACTATCCGCTGCCTCCGTGCACTACAGTCTCCTGCTTGCAACTCGCCTGTGTTCATCATCGTGACTGCCAGCTGACTACTATCCGCTGCCTCTGTGCACTACAGTCTCCTGCTTGCAACTCGCCTGTGTTCAACATCGTGACTGCCAGCTGATTACTATCCGCTGCCTCCGTGCACTACAGTCTCATCTCATCTTTGCTGTGACTTCCTCGAGACTGCCGCTTTCATTACCATCTGCTACACTTCGTGATCAACAGCTCCTGCCCTGCGCTGCACTCCTGTTCCCCATCGCTGTTGGTTCCTGTGGTTGCTACTGGTTACCTCCGTGTGCCGCTGAGTCCTGCTGCTGTGGTCAGCGCTATCGTCCATCTCCTGCTGATCCACTCTCCACGCCTTCACGTGTTCCACTGGTCTCTACTCTCCTGTCAGCATTGGATTTGTATCTCATCTACTACCCTCTGCTGGATCATCTCCATTCTCCTGGGTCCCCTATGAGTCCAGTTCCACGTGTTGCTGACTCCTGTGGATTCGTGTCCCTGTTGGTCTACTCACCTGTGCGCTGCACCTGCTAGACCGCTGCCTCACCTATCCAGGGACTTCCTATCCAGTCGGTCTCCAGCCGCTCAGGTACCGCTGCAATCCCATCTGACTGCTACTGCTGAACCACGGTATGCATACTTCTCATTGACTGTGCTGTGTATTGCATATCTTGCTGGACTGTGTTTGGTTCTCTCTGGAGTCTGCTATCCGCTGAGTCTATTGCCATCATTGACTGTGTTATCATTGTGCTGGACTACTTCAAGAGACTTTCTAGATTGCAGACCTGCTCAGTCATTTATATCCATATATATATCTATATTGTGCATATTACTGTGGATCGTGTATAAGGTGCCTGTGTATATCCTGTGTTGCAGTCTTCCCCTGTGCACCTCCTCACATATATATTCAGTGGTACAACTTGCTGATGTCAGACCACTGATCCCTGTTTCCGGTATCACCTGTTCCATCATCCTCTCACATAGCAGTGGTACAACTTGCTACCGCAGACCACTCACTACCTGGATACCTCCACTTGGATTCCATTCCTTCACTCAGACAGCGGTACAACTTGCTACCCGCAGACCGCTGACTCTCATCACCTCCTTGTTTCTGTTGGACATTCCTCCTCACTATAGCAGTGGTACAACTTGCTATCGCAGACCACTGACTACCTTCACGTGTCCTTGTCCATACAGTTCCTTGTGTATGATTACCTCATTATTACCAGTGTTGCTAGTCATAGACTTTCCTGAGCATCTCATCGGCCATCATTTCATGTTCCGTGATCACCCAGCTACCAGAGTACCCTATTACCATCTACATTGCTCTGGTAAGCCTACCATCTGGTGATCCCTGGGTAAAGACTCCTAGTGCCCGTGACAGTAAGATCAGGCCATGACAGACCCAGATGCGGAACCTACCGCCAAAGAGATGCTGCAACATCTGGTTAGCCGTGTGGAGCAACAGAATGCCCGCCAACAGCTGTTACTTCAGTGTTATCAGTCATTAACCTCCCAAGGAACATCTGGACAGACTGTGACAGCTACTACTGAAGCTCCTGTGCTTTCCTCCGTTTCCCCATTGCCATCCCAGGTGTCTACAGCTTCCACGCTTCACCTGCCTACTCCGTCAAAGTATGATGGAGACCCCAAAACTTGTAGGGGTTTCCTTAACCAATGTTCAGTCCATTTTGAGCTCCAACCTCAAAATTTTTCTACCCATCGTTCCAGAGTGGCCTATCTTATCTCTTTGTTTTCAGGACAAGCCCTGGCTTGGGCCTCCCCTCTGTGGGAGAGGAACGATCCAATATTACAAGATAGTGCCAAATTCATTTCTACATTTCGAAGTGTGTTCGATGAACCAGGTCGTGTGACCTCCGCTGCTTCCAGCATCCTCCGTCTGCGACAAGGATCTCATACTGTAGGCCAGTACGTCATTCAATTTAGGATCTTAGCCTCTGAACTTCAGTGGAACACTGAAGCCCTAGTTGCCGCCTTCTGGCAGGGGCTTTCCGATAAAATTAAAGATGCACTGACTACTCAAGAGCTTCCTTCGTCACTTGAAGATTTGATCTCTCTATGCCATCGTGTTGATATGAGATTTCGTGAAAGAGAGGCTGAGAAAACGACTTCTGCTAAAGCACCTCTTCGCTCTAACCCTCAATTTCGTCCAGTGTCACCCGCTGTGATTCCCATGGAGATAGGACGTTCCAAGTTATCTTCTGAGGAGAGGAAACGAAGAGTCAAGAATAGACTCTGTATCTATTGTGCTGATTCCACTCATGTCCTCAGCTCCTGCCCTAAGAGATCGGGAAATGCCAGGCCCTAACTAGTTCTGGAGAGGTGAAGTTAGGGTCCCTGGAGTCCTCTCCATCGTCTATGAAATCTAAAGTCTGCGCTTTTGATGTGACTATTTCCTTTGCTACCAAAACCTTTGAGTCACAGGCATTGATTGATTCCGGAGCAGCAGGAAATTTTATTTCCAAATCGTTAGTAAATCAATGGTCTCTACCAGTGATTACCTTAAAAACTCCCATTACTGTGACGGCTATCGATGGATCACGTCTCATCAACGGTCTCATCACCCAGAGTACGTCTCCAGTAAGCCTTCAGATTGGTGCTCTGCATCATGAAGAGATATCGTTTTTAATTCTTCCTGTTACGACAAGTCCGATTGTCCTAGGCCTTCCATGGCTTCAGTGTCACTCTCCCCAGATTGACTGGCGCACCCCTCAAGTCACGTCTTGGGGGCCTGAATGTCACCATCATTGCCTTTCCCAAGTCATTCCTCTCAAGGTACAGCAAGCTTCCATCTCAGCTATTTCACCGGGACTCCCTCCTCAATATGCTTTATTTACCGATGTTTTTGATAAAGCTCAGTCTGAACGTCTTCCTCCTCATCGTTCTTGGGATTGTCCGATTGACCTCCTTCCTGGCAAGACTCCTCCCAGGGGCCGGGTCTATCCACTCTCGTTACCTGAAACTCAAGCTACATCTGAATATATACGGGAGAACCTCCAGCGTGGGTTCATTCGACCTTCCACCTCGCCCGCTGGAGCTGGGTTCTTCTTTGTCAAAAAGAAGGATGGATCATTACGCCCTTGTATAGATTTTCGTGGACTCAATGCCATTACTATCAAGAATCGGTATCCCATTCCGTTGATCACTGAGCTATTTGACCGCATCAAGGGAGCCCGTATTTTTACTAAGTTGGATCTTCGTGGTGCCTACAATTTAATCAGAATCCGTTCCGGTGACGAATGGAAGACAGCGTTTAACACCAGAGACGGGCATTACGAATATCTGGTAATGCCTTTCGGGCTATGTAATGCCCCCGCTGTTTTTCAGGGCTTCATCAATGAGATTTTTCGGGACTTATTATATGTATGTGTCGTCGTCTACCTGGACGACATATTGATTTTTTCACAGGACCTGCCTTCTCACCACCAACATGTGGCAGAAGTCCTCTCCAGGCTACGGAAAAATTCATTGTTCTGTAAATTAGAAAAATGTTCATTCGAATTACCCCAGATTCCATTCTTGGGGTATATAGTTTCCGGAGTTGGCCTGAAGATGGATCCTGACAAAGTAAATGCTGTACTACATTGGCCCCAGCCAACTACTCTTCGTGCGATCCAGCGTTTTTTAGGTTTTGCCAATTACTATAGACGCTTCATTCAAGACTTTTCTTCCATTGCATCTCCTATTGTGGCCCTGACTCGAAAAGGGGCTAATCCTAAGCAATGGTCAACTGAGGCTATTCAAGCCTTTCAAACATTAAAAGAGTCCTTCTCTTCGGCTCCAATCCTTCGACAGCCTGATGTGACACTCCCCTTCTTCCTAGAAGTAGATGCCTCTAATGTGGGCTTAGGAGCTATTCTCTCCCAACGCTCGGAACAGCAAAAATTCCACCCTTGTGCCTTCTATTCTCGGGGTCTCCTACCCGCAGAGAAGAATTATACCATCGGAGACAAGGAATTACTGGCTATCAAAGCCGCATTAGAGGAATGGAGATACTTGTTGGAGGGAGCTCGCCATCCGGTGACGATCTTCACGGATCATAAGAACTTGTCATATCTCCAGTCTGCCCAATGCTTGAACCCTCGTCAAGCAAGATGGTCTCTTTTCTTTTCCCGTTTTGAATTAATAATTACCTTCAAACCAGCTGCCAAGAACAAAAAAGCTGATGCCTTATCTAGAGCCTTTGTTACGTCCTCTGATATAGAAGAGGTTTCCAACCATACCATTCTAGACCCCAAATGTATCTCACTGGCTGCTTCATCCACCAGAACGCTACCATTTGGGAAGACCCTTGTGCCTCCTATACTAAGGAGGAAAATCCTTTCGTGGTTCCATGCCTCTCGTTTTTCTGGACACGCCGGTGAACACAAGACTTTTGAGATCCTCTCTCGAAGTTACTGGTGGCCTTCAATGAGGAGAGACGTCAAAGAGTTCATTGCTTCCTGTGAATTATGTTCGCAATTCAAATCCTCCCGCAGAACCCCAGCAGGGTTGCTGCGACCACTACCCATTCCGTCCAAACCATGGACCCATATTAGTATGGATTTCGTTACTGACTTACCACCTAGTAAGAACCATAACACTATTTGGGTGGTAGTGGACAGATTTTCGAAGATGGCTCATTTCATCCCTCTGTCTGGTTTGCCTTCCTCGTCTATCCTGGCTGAACATTTCATTAAAGAGATCTTCCGTATCCATGGATGTCCATCTGAGATTGTGTCTGATAGAGGAGTACAATTCGTGTCCAGATTCTGGCGAGCCCTTTGTAAAACCTTGGGCATACGATTAGCACTCTCATCTTCTTACCATCCACAATCCAATGGACAAACCGAACGTGTCAATCAAGATCTTGAGACTTTTATAAGGATATTTTCATCAGCCAATCAAGACAACTGGGTAGAGTTACTCCCTTGGGCTGAGTTCGCCCATAACAACATGTACCATGAGTCATCATCCAAAACTCCATTTTTTGTGGTCTACGGTCACCATCCGTCTTTTCCGGAATTTCCTGCCCTCCCGCCCACCCAAGTTCCTGCGGTGGAAACTGTTTGTCAGACCTTTAAAAATATCTGGTCTCAGGTCAGAACCTGTTTAAAGAAGACATCTGTCAAATATAAATCTTTCGCTGATAAGAAGAGGCGGGCTATTCCACCACTAAAAATTGGAGATCGTGTCTGGTTATCCACAAAAAATATTCGTTTGAAGGTTCCATCCTTGAAATTCGCCCCTCGTTTTATTGGTCCATATAGGATCATTCAAGTTATCAATCCAGTATGTGTGAAACTCCTTCTTCCTAAGAGTCTTCGGATTTCTAATGCCTTCCATGTATCTTTGCTCAAACCTCTTATTATCAACCGTTTTTCAACTCCTCCCTCAGCTCCGCAGCCAGTTCAAGTTCATCAGGAGGAGGATTTTGAGATTACCGAGGTACTAGATGCAAAAATTTCGCGAGGAGTCCTCCACTTCCTCGTTCATTGGAGGGGCTTTGGTCCTGAGGAGCGCTCTTGGATCAAAGCTGAAGATCTTAATGCTCCTGCCCTTTTGAAGAAGTTTTACTCCAAAAATCCGGACAAGCCCGGTTCCAGGCGTTCTGTGCCCACCTTTAAAAGGGGGGGTACTGTCACTCACCGGACCGTGAGTGCCTCTTCCCGGACATTTAGGAACCGTGGTCGTCCACCATCCTGAGGGTCTGCGCATGCGCAGCCCTTTTCTATACTTCAGTGTATACCCCTTTAACTCAATTGGCAGATCAGGCAACACTCCCTATATTAAGCACCTGTGGTCAACACCACGTTGCCTGATCTTGGAGTCTCATTCCTCATGAGTCTCTGAAGGTGTTCCTGTATTCCTCGTGTATTCAGCGCTGCTGATTCCTGTGGTTTCCAAGCCACTTCTATTCCTGTGGTTTCCAAACCACTTCTACTACTGTGGTTCCCATACCACTTCTACCATCAACTGTATCATCATGACTGTTTGCTGATTCCTATCCGCTGCCTCCGTGCACTACAGTCTTCTATACCCCTTCATCGCTATTGTATATCTTTGGGACTGTTGCTGATTCCTATCCGCTGCCTCCGTGCACTACAGTCTTCTAAACCACTTCAACGTTATTTTATATCTATGTGACTGTTTGCTCATTGCTATCCGCTGCCTCCGTGCACTCCAGCTTTTACTTCACTCACCTGCTTCTCATCAAGTCTGTTTGCTGATTACTATCCGCTGCCTCCGTGCACTACAGTCTCCTGCTGGCAACTCGCCTGTGTTCATCATCGTGACTGCTAGCTGACTACTATCCGCTGCCTCCGTGCACTACAGTCTCCTGCTTGCAACTCGCCTGTGTTCATCATCGTGACTGCCAGCTGACTACTATCCGCTGCCTCCGTGCACTACAGTCTCCTGCTGGCAACTCGCCTGTGTTCATCATCGTGACTGCTAGCTGACTACTATCCGCTGCCTCCGTGCACTACAGTCTCCTGCTTGCAACTCGCCTGTGTTCATCATCGTGACTGCCAGCTGACTACTATCCGCTGCCTCTGTGCACTACAGTCTCCTGCTTGCAACTCGCCTGTGTTCAACATCGTGACTGCCAGCTGATTACTATCCGCTGCCTCCGTGCACTACAGTCTCATCTCATCTTTGCTGTGACTTCCTCGAGACTGCCGCTTTCATTACCATCTGCTACACTTCGTGATCAACAGCTCCTGCCCTGCGCTGCACTCCTGTTCCCCATCGCTGTTGGTTCCTGTGGTTGCTACTGGTTACCTCCGTGTGCCGCTGAGTCCTGCTGCTGTGGTCAGCGCTATCGTCCATCTCCTGCTGATCCACTCTCCACGCCTTCACGTGTTCCACTGGTCTCTACTCTCCTGTCAGCATTGGATTTGTATCTCATCTACTACCCTCTGCTGGATCATCTCCATTCTCCTGGGTCCCCTATGAGTCCAGTTCCACGTGTTGCTGACTCCTGTGGATTCGTGTCCCTGTTGGTCTACTCACCTGTGCGCTGCACCTGCTAGACCGCTGCCTCACCTATCCAGGGACTTCCTATCCAGTCGGTCTCCAGCCGCTCAGGTACCGCTGCAATCCCATCTGACTGCTACTGCTGAACCACGGTATGCATACTTCTCATTGACTGTGCTGTGTATTGCATATCTTGCTGGACTGTGTTTGGTTCTCTCTGGAGTCTGCTATCCGCTGAGTCTATTGCCATCATTGACTGTGTTATCATTGTGCTGGACTACTTCAAGAGACTTTCTAGATTGCAGACCTGCTCAGTCATTTATATCCATATATATATCTATATTGTGCATATTACTGTGGATCGTGTATAAGGTGCCTGTGTATATCCTGTGTTGCAGTCTTCCCCTGTGCACCTCCTCACATATATATTCAGTGGTACAACTTGCTGATGTCAGACCACTGATCCCTGTTTCCGGTATCACCTGTTCCATCATCCTCTCACATAGCAGTGGTACAACTTGCTACCGCAGACCACTCACTACCTGGATACCTCCACTTGGATTCCATTCCTTCACTCAGACAGCGGTACAACTTGCTACCCGCAGACCGCTGACTCTCATCACCTCCTTGTTTCTGTTGGACATTCCTCCTCACTATAGCAGTGGTACAACTTGCTATCGCAGACCACTGACTACCTTCACGTGTCCTTGTCCATACAGTTCCTTGTGTATGATTACCTCATTATTACCAGTGTTGCTAGTCATAGACTTTCCTGAGCATCTCATCGGCCATCATTTCATGTTCCGTGATCACCCAGCTACCAGAGTACCCTATTACCATCTACATTGCTCTGGTAAGCCTACCATCTGGTGATCCCTGGGTAAAGACTCCTAGTGCCCGTGACAATTATACTTTAATTACTATACAATGTAGTGGACAGGATTAGTGTAGTATGAACAAACTCAGTAGCTTGGGAAGCTCCAGTTCATGGTAAATTTCCAATTACAACATGCCTTATTTGTTTTACATTCAAAAGACAATCCCTATCAAACAAGTTCGCTTCAAAGTATTGCTGAGAGGAAAAGCAACAGATGGAGAACTGTGGTATAAATACTGATCATTTATCGAATGATCTGTTTGCTGGACTGAGATTTGTGGTTACAGTTTAGTTAAACAAGCAATTGGTGGTGGGGAGACCCAAAGCTATTGATTTAAGACCCTTTTGCAGGACTGTGTTTTAGTTTCAAGGGTAATAGTGCAGGGAGAGTTAGTCAGGAATACTGTAACTGAGATATGAAGAAGGAACAGTTGTAAAGGCAAGGAAGGAACATTTTATTGAGTAGACTGCACTATTTTGAAAGAAAGGAAACAGTTAAATTTCATCATTTTAGCTAATAGGATGGAGTTGCCACCTTTTTGTTTACACATGTTTCTACCTCCATTTTGAGAAATATAAAGTGAGGGAGAAGAAGTGTTGGATGTTATAATCATGAGAAATATATATTTATTTGGAGTAAAGATACTGGAGTAAAGATACTGCAAGTTGTGTGTTATTACTAGAGATGCTCAGGCTCGGTTCCTCAAAACCAAACACACCCAAACTTAGGGGATCCAAGTACTGAGCTGAGTTGGCTCGGTAATGTCGCGCACCCTCGAAATTGGAAATGAGGCAAAACATCATTGTGACTTTGTCGGATCTCGGATATCGGGAGTTTTGAATTCCTTTTTAAGATCCAACATAGCGAGAGGTGGGAGGCAGGGCAGACCCCCGTTTTTTTTTTCTGCTACAGCTGTGTGCCAACGAGTCCCAGATGTGCAAGGAACTGCCGTGTGTTTGTGTCATTGCTCTGTCGCTTACCATCCAGGCAGGTCGCTGCAGTATTTGTCTGAAAGTGTATGAAAATAATATTGTGATCTGTGAGGTGGTCTAAATTGACTGCAAATGACTTGAAATTAGTGTTATTGAGGTTAATAATAATGTAGGAACAAAAAAAGAGCAAAATTATGTGATTTTAGCATATTTTAGGATTTTTTCTAAAAAATCCAAAACCAAAACACACGAGGGCGGTTTTGCCAAAACCAAAACACAAAGCTAATCCAGATCCAAAACCAAAACCAAAACCAGTTCACGAAGGTCAGTGAGCATCTCTATTTATTATGGCTGTTTTTAAGTTCTGCCAAGCCCGGTAATTCAAGTGAGCTGTATTATTCCTTTATTCATCTGAATTGTATATATGTTTCTAAAGTATTGGATCAGGAGTAAGCAAGAATCTGTACTTTTGATACTATCAATTATCAAAAATTTGGACATTTATTACTGCATTACCGTTTTATTGCATGATTTATGTATTGCACTCTTTTAGTGAGTTTAAGTGTGTTGGCACCTTATGTTTAATGAATACTGCTGGTGTAATTAGAGTGTGGTATACGTTTTTTTTAGTAACAACTAGTGTTTAGCCCGTGAATCTATTGATAAGTGGGCCTTAGCAGTACTTTTGTTATGGCATCAATTGCATTATAATACAATAGCATTATGTGCGTCTCCCCAAGCAGGTCAGGACAGACCTTGGGGGATACATTTTTACACACTTCTTTATTCTAACTGGAATTGACATATCAGTGTGAGTGTGAGTCTGCCATACAGAATAGCATACATTTATGGGAGATTTGTTGTAGATAGCAAAATAGCCCAGTCCCATCTGTCGTAAATCTACTGGTTACATTTTAAAAAGTGACATTGTACTTGTCCCAATATACTGTCATGGCCAAAAGTTTTGAGAATGATACAAATATTATTTTTCACAAAGTCTGCTGCCTCAGTTTACAATGAACTTTATCCCAAAAATAACATTTCCACTGCATTTCAGCCCTGCCACAAAAGGACCAGTTGACATCAGGTCACTGATTCTCTCGTTAACACAGGTGGGAGTTTTGTCGAGGATCACTCTGTCATGCTGATTGAGTTAGAATAACAGAATGGAAGCTTTAAAAGGAGGGTGGTGCTTGAAACCATTGTTCTTCCTCTTTTAACCATTGTTACCTGCAAGGAAACATGTGCAGTCATCATTGGCTTGCACAAAAGGGTTTCACAAGCAAGGATATTGCTGCTTGTAAGATTGCACCTAAATCAACCATTTATCGGATCATCAAGAACTTCAAGGAGAGAGGTTCAATAGTTGTGAAGAAGGCTTGAGGGCGCCCAAGAACATCCAGCAAGCGCCAGGACCATCTTCTAAAGTTGATTCAGCTGCGGAATCGGTGTACCACCAGTGCAGAACTTGATCAGGAATGGCAGCAGGCAGGTGTGAGTTCATCTGCACGCACAGTGAGGCAAACACTTTTGTAGGATGGCCTGGCGTCAAGAAGGCCAGCAAAGGAGCCGCTTCTCTCCAGGAAAAACATCAGGGACAGACTGATATTCTGCAAAGGGTACAGGAATTGGATTGCTGAGGACTGGGGTAAAGTAATTTTCTCTGATGAATCCCCTTTCAGATTGTTTGGGGCATCTGGAAAAACACTTGTTCGGAGAAGAAAAGGTGAGCGCTACCATCGGTAATGTGTCCTGCCAACAGTATACCACCCTAAAGCCATTCATGTGTGGGGTTGCTTCTAAGCCAAGGGAGTGGGCTCACTCACACTTTTGCCTAAAAAGACAGCCATGAATAAAGAATGGTACCAAAACATCTTCCAAGAGCAACTTCTCCCAACCATCCAAGAACAGTTGGGTGACTAACAATACCTTTTCCAGCATGATGGAGCACCTTGCCATAAGGCAAAAGTGATAACTAAGTGGCTCGGGGATCAAAACATTGAAATTTTGGGTCCATGACCAGGAAACTCCCCAGACCTTAATCCCATTGAGAACTTGTGGTCAATCCTCAAGAGGCGGGTGGAAAAACAAAAACCTACAGATTCTGATAAATTCCAAGCATTGATTAGGCAAGAATGGGCGGTCATCAGTCTGTATGTGGCCCAGAAGTTGATTGACAGCATGACAGGGCGAATTGCAGAGGTCTTTAAAAAGAAGGGTCAACACTGCAATTATTGACTCTTTGCATAAACTTAATGTAATTGTCAATAAAAGCCTTTGACACTTATGAATTGCTTGTAATTTTACTTCAGAATACCATAGCAACATGTGACAAAAAGGTCTAAAAACACTGAAGCAGCAAACTTTGTGCAAACCAATACTTGTGTCATTCTCAAAACTTGTGACCATGACTGTACTACCAAAATAAAGCCTTATCCTTCCTAGCCAATATAAAAATTTGGTTTGCAATAGTTTAAAGAAACAAATTGCTAACACGTCTGTAGTGGCACTGCAGGAAACCAACTAGGATCTGTAATTGATCTTAACTGGGGACATCACCTTGAGGCCAGGACAAATACTATTCCTATCCTCCCTAAATCTGTATCTGTTTATTATCAACTTGTAATACAAACAAAACAACACAAAAACATCACAAACATTAAAAACATTAACCACTTGTCTCTTACAAATATGTGTAAAAAGAAAATATATCAGGTTGGGTACATATTTGAAAATGCAGACAGGTTAAATGTCAATACTTTAATTTGGCCATCACTGATTAAATATAGACATTGTGATTGCCGACAGTCAAAATGTCAACATTAAATCTGCAATGCCAACGGGTCCAGCGGCTGCCGCCATCAGTAAACAGGGTTAAAAATAAATAATTTTATTAAAAAAGTATGCCCCACCTCTCCCCAGTCATATTAACCCTAGTGCTGCCAGCCTAGTGCTGGTCGGAGAAAAATGGTGGGGACAAACAGTGTGGGGGCCCCCTGATTCTCCTCCTAACAGCCCTAGGCTTTGCCAGTTGGGCTTGGTGGCACTATAGCAGGGAAGCCGCAGCGTGGGGTCCCCTTTCCATAATAACACACAGCCTCAGGCTGGTCATCATGGGGCTGGATTCCTTAGGGATTTGGGGTCCGGAAAATAAATGCGTGCTGATAGCAATAGGGCTCTTCCCACACCCCTGAGCGGTGGTTGTGGGGTAATAAATGGTTAATTATAACTGTAGGGCTGCCAGCTTAGTGCTGGTCAGAGGAAAATCAGTGGGACAAACAGCGAGAGGTCTACTTGATTTTCCTACAACCAGCCCTCGGCTTTGCCAGCTGGGGATGGTGGTACTTACAGCAGGGGAACCCGCAGCAGGGTTCCCCATGCCATAATGACACACAGCCCTGGCAAGGGACTGGATTCCCTAGGGAGTTGGGTCCGCAAAAAAAAAAATGCAGCCTCCCCCCCCCCTAGCTGTACCCAGCCCTGTACTGACAGCACTAGGGCTCTTCCCACACCCCTGGACGATGGGTGTGGGGTAAAAAATGGTTAATAATAGAAGAGATTAATTAAACATTATTTTACATTGAATTACAGGTCCTAGCAAGCCCGGGCTGCCATGAGCATTCTGGGCATGCTGGTGCTTGCAGGAAGCACCAGCATACCCATGGCTGTCAGGGCATGCTGGCACTTGGGAAACCACAAGTGCCAGCATGCCCTGACCCCAATGGACAGTGGGCCCTGTAGTGCACCAATGCAAAATGGAAATAAAAGACACCCCTCAATATTTTATAAATAAAATTTAAAAAAACATTCATACCTACCTACTCTGTTCTTTATCTGCACGATTCAGTTTTGCAAGCTTTTAATCGAAATAGCGTTAAAAAATCAATAACAAAAATAAATATTCCAAGTTTGTTGTAAAAAAAAATCTTGTCTTGCACATTGATCCCCAAAATTTCACTACATTTTGCTTATCTTACTGGAAACATAATTACCTGAACACAAAGTTCAATAGAACAATGTGTCCTTCAATGCTAGATCAGTCAGCTACTATCATCTTGCTATTATATGTAGCAATAAGATTCACCATAAAATCCAACATTGGTGAAAAATAGAGAATAAATTAAATACAATAGAAAAAACACATAAGTCCATGTTACTCATTTGAGTGGGGACTTTGAAAAAAGGTTACATAATAATTAATTTGATATCCCTAAAGTAAGATAAGTAACTGAATTAATATTGGGCTTGTTTCTAAAGTTGCTCTAATTATATGAAAATAACCAAGAGAGAATTATTATAAATACATTTGATTATATTTTTCCAATAAAAGCTAATAGTTCACATCTTAACCAATAAACTGCAGAAATTGTGAAAACTGGTATGATTTGGCATAAAAGCATTACAAATATCTGGTCCTTAAATGGTTACATGACAATTGTGTTTTTGTTAACATTCCAAATTTATTGTGGAACTTTTGAAGGAATCGAACGTTTTTATGCTCACAGATTGCCAAAAAGGATTCAGATGGGTCTTGTGCTACCACGGTGTTAAGACCATTTTAGAAGTCATAGTCGTCAGTTTGCTATATAAAAGAGCTGCCAACTAAATATAAGCCAGCTTCAAATTGCCCTAATGAAATCATAAAGTGTTATTTGACATGGAATCTCAACCCAACAGTTGAATATTAAAAGATAAAAAGCTTAAGAGAAAATTCCGACTTAAAAATAGTTCTTGATTGTAGCAAATTTTGGATGCCGTTTAATACAACCAAAGACGATTATTAAAGGATTTTGATGCTCTTAACAGGTATTAAAGGTATAAAACCTTGTGAAGTACTAAGTACTGAAATCCTTTAATGCATACAAGGTCATGTTTCTACTTATTTATAATCAGTTAGTCGTTCCATAACTCTGGATTACCAGATCATAAACATTGGCAGAAAATACATTAACCCCATCCCTGACTTATTGACTTGCTAGACTTTTTCAAAACTATACTAATATTTCATCCTTCAAATAAAATTACTTTAAAAAAAAAGTGAATGTTTTCTTTTTAAACAAAATTACAAGAGTTCCTAGTGATATAATGTCATCTTTACTCTCTGTCTTTCACCCCTACACATTTCCCTGTATAATTAACATAATGGAAAGTGTAGCCATCTGTCAGCCATTGTAGAACAGTGCTCAAACTGACATGAAAGACAGTCATTGCCATCATCAAATCCATTTAATTGCATTAATACAAGTTTTAATAGGTATTACATGTATTATCGTACAGCATATGGTGATTACTACAAAAAAGGAATTCACTATCAACCATGATGTAATGCAAAAGACATTGAAGCATGCGCCAATTTATTAAACTGAAGTGGGGATTTATGATTTTGATGCCCAGCAATGGAAAAGATTGTGATACACTGTGATGGCATTAAGAGGTACATTACTAACCCATTACACCCATGCTCGAGATTGTCAAGATTCAAGATGTATAAAGAGCCTAACTGTGTACTGCATGTATAAACCTTCATCTCAGTAGTATCATATAAAATGATTTGTAAGTTGATTTTTTTAAAGGGACAGTGAGGAGATAAATCCCATTTTAATGAACGAGAAGCCACGTGACTACTTAGCTTGAATAGCGATAACTAAACAATTTCCTTCCCCACAAAAGTTAATCGGTCTAGTCATAGATCTGGATCCAGATAAGGCAAGTGTAGTGTATGGTAGTGTTTATTATTTTAAATGTGAGATATACCCGTTACCTAGAACAGGATTCAGAAGGCCACAGGGGTTTCTCCCTGAGACAACTCTCCATTGAGCGGTGAACCAGCTTTGTAGACACGGCCAGCCTGTTGTTACACGCTGACGTGTCATCAGGAAGCCTTCTCGAATACCTAGGATTTTTAAGAGTACCTAAATCGGACGTTTAAATGGCGGATCTAGCAAAGGGTGTGGTTAACTGCGCTCCCTATTAGGTAATGGTCAAGCTGCCAGAGGAAAGGTACAGGTGACCTTATTCCTATACAGAGTAGACGATAGAAAGAGAATACTCAGCACTAAAAAGAGGGGGACCTCTAATTGTATGTGAAAAAGTGGAGAGGTGTGTAATTTTGGCAATAGTAGTGCCTTCTTTATTTATGAATCGCAGACATAAACAAATGTGATCCTGGCCAGAATAAAACAATACACTGTAATGCGTCAATTAGTACACAAGGTAACACAAACAGCCTTGGCTGGCAATGTGAGGCGTAAATGCAAAAAAGAGGGGTTCAATGGGGCAGATATGCTATGAAGGAAGCAGGAAACAATTCTGAGCAAGTTCCGTGCAGGAGCCCTATTGTTAGCCCACTGCTGGTATACATAGAGAGTCTGCAGTTGCAGTTCGTAAACAAAGTTCCTGGGATGAGATATGCAAAGTCATTGGTAACGAAATGCCAGGAGAAAGTAGTAGAGGACTTACAAGCTGGGGGGCAGCATGTGAACTCACAGACGGTAAAGGGTGCCTGGGACAAAGAGGAATAGAAATTTTTATGTAAACATTATAGAAATGAGGGCAGTCTGGAAGGCAATTCTCATATTTTCAGCCTTTCCCGCAACAAAGATATCTCAAAGTGTTCTCAGATAATCAAACAGTTGTGGCATTCCTAAACAAACAAGGCGGCACCAGGAGTACATTGATTGTGAAGGAGTTGACACCAATAGAATGTTGTAAAAAGCAACCTTCATGCTCTTCATGTAGCAGACAAGGACAATAAGATAGGTAGATTATCTCAGCAGACATCACGTACATCCAGGAGAATGGGCTCTAAAAGAAGAATTATTCCGGCTACTGAAACAGCGGTTTGACCTACCAGACATAGACCGAATGGCAACAACACAGAATGCCAAATTGTGCAAATGTTTCTCTTGCCACAAAGATCCAAATGCAGAATGAGTATATGCTTTGACAAGACTGAAAAATTCATCTTGATTATATATTCTCTCCATTTCCAATCATTTAAAGAGCCCTGAGGAAATTAGGAAAGGAACAACTAGAAGCAGGGGAGGGCTGGCAGATCTTAGCCCGTTAGGCAAGATTCGACTCAGTAGCCTATTTTAATGGAAGAAAAATGCAGGTGGCCCAGCCCAAGGTAGCCCACTATGGGACTGGCCTGGGGGGCAGATGCCCCCCCTGCCCTACAGCCCAGCCTGTCCCTGACTAGAAGTGATTGCAATTCTCCCACTCTGGCCTCAGCAACCATGGTTTAATATAGCTTGGAGAATGCTTCTAAAACCACCATGGCCTCTACCATTGTGCCCAGATCTCCGGTACCAAGGACCAGTGTCACACCAGAACCGAATCTCAAATGAAGTAATTAAAGTCCTGTTCTATTACAAGCTAGGAAATAAAATTCTTAAACCATTTACTAAGTTTGAAAAAACTTATTTATTGTTGCAAGCAAGGCTCAATTAACCCTATGGTGCCAAGTATTCCATACATATTAGAGCTCTTTACAGGAGGGCCTAAAGAAAAATATAATTGGAGGAGATAATAAAACACTTTTTAAGACAGTCAAAAAGATTCAGCCATGCATCAGACCATTTGTAACACCATGGGATCGTAATTTGGTACTGGACGCCTTACTGACAGACCCAAATGAATCTCTACAAGAGATTCCTCTTAAATGGCTTACCCGGAAAGTATTATTTTTAGTGGCATTTACTTCTGCAAGGAGAATTAGAGAAATACATGCATTATGGTGCAATGAACCATTTCTAAATATTTTTCCTAATAGTGTGATACCTGACAAATCCTATTTTTTTTTTGCCTAAAGACATTATATGCTGGAAGTAACACCAGTAACTGAAACATAGTTTGGAAGGAGTATCCTTCAGACTGATGCTCAGTAAATATTCTCTTTTTTGCACTCATTATGGTGTCACTGTTTATTTGCCCACCCTGTGTTGTTACTGCTTGGGTACGTTCCAGTGGTTAGGGCTGCCAGGGAGTCTGAAGTGGAAATAAACAAATTATTATGCATACTTGCCAACTCTCCCGGAATGTCCGGGAGACTCCCGAAATTCGGGCCGGTCTCATGGACTTCCTTGAGAGTAGGCAAGTCTCCTGCATCCCGGACCTGCCTAACCTAAATGACGCGATTTGCAGTGAATTGCGTCATTTTGGCCCCCGCCTCCATAACAAAACAACATTTGTGTCACTGGGGGGGGGGGGGCGGCAAAATGACGCGTTTGGCCACGCCCCACCCCCTCCTGCCCTCTAGTCACACCCCTCTCCCGGAATACACTTGCAGAAAGTTGTAAAGTATGAAATTATATTTACCTGTTAATTTAATTTCCTCAAAGGACTTCATGGCAGCCCTAATACTCTTCCTTATTATGCATCATGTGTTTCAGAAGCATCTTGGGAAGTTACTTAAAGACACTGAGGAAGAGGAGGAGTTACATTATATAGCCTCAGGGGCAAACACAGGATTTGTATAGGGGGGTTTCCACACCACGCCGCCAGTGGGTGTGACCAGCATGCATGGGGGCATAGCTATAATATTAGACAGTGCTTGGCTGCTCTCCAACTCTTCCTATCCCTATAATATACATGGGCAATACTACGTGCACTATTGTTATGTGCACACAGTTCTCCCTTTTCAAGCAGAGTCGTGTGAAGCGGGGGAAGGGTCCAGCCACCTCAATTATACAGTGCCCCAGGTTTGGAGGGGGTTTCCAGGCACTAGGAACCCCCCCCCCCCTCTCAGTTTGTCTATGAGCCTCAGCTGTGTTTCTTTCCTGTCTATGCTCAGCTTCTGATGAAACAAAACTAACAGGTAAATATGATTTGTTTATTTCTTGCTATACTTCGCAAATAATCCATACAAGATATTTCATTATCGAAATTTATATGTTTTTCTAGTGTACTGGTATGTCTCAAAGTTAAATATAGCATGACAATGACAAACAGAATGGATTAATCATTCTAAACTATGCTCAGCGAGGCTGGGTCTTTGCCGGCACAGTCTTTTTACACAGTAAGTCATTCAGGAACTGAGCTGAACTTTTCAAAGCTGTCAGAAAATGTTGTGGGTTAGATCAAATGACTCCAGCAGTGAGCATACCTGCTTTTTGTACATGGCTGATGTGGCACACAAACGAGGAGACTGCTTTGCAACCTGTGATGCTATTAAATGTTAAAGAGTTGGAAGAATCTCAAGAGGGGACTTGTGTTATAATGGTAGATACACTAAATCAAGTCTTTGTGATTTTCTATGATTTGAAGCCAAGGTCTGAAACATCAGGCCAAAGCAAGACTCGACTGGAATTTAATAGATTTATTTCTTCACTGGATTGATGGTTTTGCTCAGCAACAAAATAAATTTCATTAAAATAGAAAAAAATGACAATCTCTCTTAATAAAAATGGTTACAGGCATGTATTGCTTCTTCAATAAGGAAAGGTCTTCTATGTAGTATCAGGTCATGATAATATTCATGAAAGTGTAATCTATGTTTGCATGGGTTTCCTCTGGGTTATGTGGTTTTCCCCCACATTCACAAGACGTAGTGGTAGGTTAGTTGGCTTGTGTCAGAAAATTAATCTGTGTGTATGTTAATAAATAAATCTGAGCAGGGGCAAACGCAGGATTTGTAGAGGAGGGTTTCCACACCACACCACCAGTGGGCATGACCAGCATGCATGGGGGCGTGGCTATACAGTGCTTGGCTGCTCTCCAACTCTTCCTATCCCCATAATATACATGCTTGCACTACTGTTAGGTGCTCTCCCTTTTCAAGCAGAGCTGTGTGAAGCGGGAGTAGGGTCCAGCCACCTCAATTATACAGTGCCCCAGGCTTGGGGGGGGGGGGGGTCACAGGCACTAGGAAACCCCCCTCGGTTTGCCTATGCTGTGTGACCAGCTAAAGGTCCTTAGGCTGTGGTAAAAATTCAAAGATGGAATGGCCCAGACATTATTACCACCCTACCCATCCCTACTAACACATCAAACATACATATCACTCACTGTATCTCATCTGTAGATATATCCCCACTCTGCCTCTGCCCTACCTGTTCTTTAACTTTTCTGTCTCAACCGATGCACTGCTTAGAATAAACTGGTTCCACTTGTCCCTTCCTCCATGTGACAACGGCAGTTGCAACAGGGTCAGATCAGCAGTTCTATATTGTTGCTGAAGTGCTGTGTTGTGATGTTGTCACACAATGCACCTGGATTAGATAGGTCATAATAGTGCTATATTGACAGGGGCTGAATGGACTGGGGGGCAGGGGGGCATATGCCCCCCAGGCCAGTCCCATAGTGGACTACCTTGGGCTGGGTCACTGGGCTACATGCATTTATTTTCCTTTAAAATGTTCCTAATAGGCTACTGAGCCGAGTCTCGTCCCCCGGGCTAAAGTTTGCTATTCTCCACTGTATATTGATAAAGATAATTAGGAATGGGACACTCGAAGATCATGCAGAGTGCTTCAGAGTGAGGTACCTATAGTTTCACAGATGACCTCCAGGGGCCGTAGTTTCAATCACAGGTACATCCCAACTAATACGTCTACTGATAAAATACATGTTTTATGTATGAGGCCGAGTTATGCACACTTCCATAAGCTGAATGACATTTTCAGACCTGCAAAGAATCCAGTGGACTAATGGTGAATATTTCTGATCAACAGATGTGTCCCTAACTGAGGTGAATTGTGCGTGGGGGATTGTGGTGCCACAAATCACCTCATGTTGACCTTGCCCCCATGGTGCAATGCCAAGTTTGCATAATTTTGCTGCGGTGGTTGGGGCCAAAATGATGTGTTTTGCTGTGAATCATCAAGGCACCCATTCTGCCCACTTCACTAAAAAGTGCGCGGGGTGCAGCGGATTGGCCTGCTCTCATAGGAAACCAGGAGATCGAAATGGAATTTAGGAGTCAAACAAATATTACGGGAGAGTGGATAAGTATGGTACATTTAGCTATAAATCACATCAAACAACTCTTTATTCAGGTGTTTGACATATTTGTATTTCAGTTTACAAGTAGTTTACATGCAGTCATGAGCAAACATTTGTGATCAAAGCAAAATATAGCACAATACTTCAGTATTACCGATACTTTGGATAATAGACAAATAATATAACAATAAAATGCATACTCATAAGTGTAGCATTTCCCTAGTTGTCAGCTGTTTCTACTTACCAAGGACATCACCAGGTTTTAAAAATTTGTCACTGGAAATGTCCTACTTTTCAGTTTGAACAAAAGGTGAGATGCAGTTTCTTCTATTCTTTATAATAGATTAGGTTTAATAGGTTTAACTATACATTATTATTCTCTTAACTTTATAAATTATTTTATAATAAGGAGTATTTATAATGCAGACAAATGACTAATTAATTTTAGTAAACATGATACAATGGTAGTCCGAAACAGTGAAGTGAGGCTTGTTTCCCTGTATCGGCTTATTCGATAACCTTGCTAATTTTTGGAACCTGGACGAACATCTCAAACATCGGGCAGGCAAGATAAAATAAACACCTAAGACAGTGTACTGACATGAGTACACTGGTCAGGGGAGGGCTGACCATGGGAGGGGCAGGGCTGGTTAATGATAGCCCGGGGGGGGGGGGGAGAGAGTGAAGACATGACTTAGCAGCCTATTAGGAACATTTTAAAGGAAAAAAAATGTAGCTGGTCTAGTGACCCAGCCCAAGGTAGCACATTATGTGACTAGCCTGGGGAGCAGATGCCCCCCTTCCCCCCAGCCCAGCCCACCACTGGGCTTTGTGGGATTATAGTTGTGTAAGTGTCACACAGGGCCAAATGGATTAATTACCTAAAAAACTTGTTAGTGACCTGAATGGATGCACAACATACAACAAGAAGCACAGAAGGGACACACCAATAATAAAGCAATTTATGTTTTATCCACATAGCTGTGCTGAATGTGCATCAATAACATGACTCGCTTACTATATTGCTCAGCTCATAGTGAATGGGCTAACAGTACAGACTAAAAGTTCTATCTATATCCTCTGGTCAGGTCTGTACATGAATCTGTGTTCATATTATTCTGCAGTCGCATTTAATTACCTTTAGATGGATAAAGCACTAACTAGCACAACAGAAAGCGGAAAAAAGAAGAGCGTTCCACCAGTTGTTTATAAGCACAACAGTGGCGCACGCAGGGGGGTTTCTGAGTCTCCAGAAACCCCCCCCCCTTGCGCTAACTTAGTGCCCACCATAGCGGCACTGTCCTATACAGCAGCCGCGACGCTGTCAAAGAAGCGTCCGCGGCGGTGCTGTATTGTTACAGCACCGCCGTGGACGCTTCTTTGACAGCGCCGCGGCTGCTGTATAGAACAGCGCTGCCGAAACGGAGCTGCTGCGCATGCCCGGGTGCTTTTTTTGGGGTCGGGGGGGGAAACCCCCCCTGACAATCCTGCGTGCGCCCCTGCACACTCCATGCTTTATTTTTGGAAAGATATAATAAAAACACTCAATGCACTTTACGCGAATTGCCCATTTCTCAAAACAAATGTAAAGTTTAAGGTGCATATTTAGTAATTACGGAAAAGCCTTAAATACATCGAAAGTGGGAGATTTCGGACAATTTAGGGCTTCTCGCTATTTATGAAGCCCCGTCTACTGAAACTTCCCCATGCAAAGCATGAGTAAGACTTTTATCATGGACATGTACTTGTACCACAGTTCTCCTCCTACAGTTACCACCATCTCAGGATGGTGATATTAGCACTGGTAAACAGAAAAAAATGCTTTATTATTATAATAAAGTTTTCTTTTTTTTTTCCTACTTTTACATTTCATTAGATAATGGAGAGGAGAGCACGAAGTCTGCCGGAAAGGGATCTGAAGATGCTCTCCCCATAGGATAGAACCAGGGCTGCCAAGAAGAATTCAGGGCCCGGGTACAACAAATTCATGGGGCCCCCCTCATATTCAAGTAAGCCCCAAAATTTTTTTGCGCCGCCTTACGGCGGCGCAAAACAATTTAAGTGTATGATCATACATTCAGGGGCGTCGCTAGCCAAACGGCGGTGCAAAAATTTGGGGAGGTGTGGTCATGCATTTGGGGGCGTGGCAAACGTGCCATTGGGGCGTGGCTAACATAAAAACCACTAGGCTCTCAATTCGCCGGAGCGTCACATATGTTCAAGCACTCCTGACTTTCAGGACATCTACCACCACAGTGTAGTATACAAACAATGCAGTGTGTACACAAACAGTTCAGTCTTGGCCTACACCTTACATTGGGCACAACATTCACCAAAAATTGGTATTGTCCCTACTAGAATCACAACATTTCACACACTGTGCTGCTCTCTCCTACCTGTTCTTCTCACTTTCTCCACCTGTGGCTGCTGGTTTCTTTAGTTGTGGCTTGTCCGGATCCAGGAATGTTGAAGGACCTATTTTGAAAAAAAAATGGCTACATTTAGAAAATTACAGCCAGCCCCGGCGTTAAATCAATAGCACCCACAATTAATAATTAGGCCTTCCTCCAGCCCCAACATTAAAATAATACTATTCACATTTAATAAATAAACTTCCTGCAAACAGCCCCAGCAGTACCTATTTCTTGCAACCATCACTGCCATTAAATAATTCAGTCACATTTAATAAATAGACCTCATTCTCCCTAAACTCACCCCAACATTCAATAGCCCCCAAAACTTTTTTTCTCCTCTGTTCCTCTCTCCTTTTTTTCCTCCACTGTTCCTCTTTCCCACTTTTTTTCCTCCTCTGTTCCTCTTTCCCACTTTTTTTTCTCCTGTTTCTCTCCCACTTTTTTTTCTTTTCCTCTGTTGCTCTTTCCCACTTTTTTTTCTCCTCTGTTCCTCTCTACCACTTTTTTTTCCTCCTCTGTTCCTCTTTCCCACTTTTTTACCTCCTCTGTTCCTCTTTCCCACTTTTTTTCTCCTCTGTTCCTCTCTCCCACTTTTTTTCTCCTCTGTTCCTCTCTCCCACTTTTTTTTTCCTCCTTCCCACTTTTTTTTTCTCCTCTGTTCCTCTTTCCCACTATTTTTTCCTCCACTGTTCCTCTCTCCCACTTTTTTTCCCTCCTCTGTTCCTCTTTCCCACTTTTTTCCTCCTCTGTTCCTCTTTCCCACTTTTTTTTCTCCTTTGTTCCTCTCTCCCACTTTTTTTTCCTCCTCTGTTCCTCTTTCCCACTTTTTTTCTCCTCTGTTCCTCTCTCCTTTTTTTTCTCCTCTGTTCCTCTTTCCCACTTTTTTTCCTCATCTGTTCCTCTTTCCCACTTTTTTTTCTCCTCTGTTCCTCTTTCCCACTATTTTTTCCTCCACTCTTCCTCTTTCCTACTTTTTTTTTCTCATCTGTTCCTCTCTCCTTTTTTTCCTCCACTGTTCCTCTTTCCCACATTTTTTTCTCCTCTGTTCCTCTCTCCTTTTTTTTCTCCTCTGTTCCTCTTTCCCACTTTTTTTCCTCATCTGTTCCTCTTTCCCACTTTTTTTTCTCCTCTGTTCCTCTTTCCCACTATTTTTTCCTCCACTCTTCCTCTTTCCTACTTTTTTTTCTCATCTGTTCCTCTCTCCCACTTTTTTTCCCTCCTCTGTTCCTCTTTCCCACTTTTTTTCCTCCTCTGTTCCTCTTTCCCACTTTTTTTTCTCCTTTGTTCCTCTCTCCCACTTTTTTTTCCTCCTCTGTTCCTCTTTCCCACTTTTTTTTCTCCTCTGTTCCTCTCT
Source organism: Mixophyes fleayi (assembly GCF_038048845.1). NCBI lineage: Eukaryota > Metazoa > Chordata > Amphibia > Anura > Limnodynastidae > Mixophyes > Mixophyes fleayi. The sequence continues at coordinate 34,107,066 of NC_134409.1, forward strand.
CCTTTTTTTTCTCCTCTGTTCCTCTTTCCCACTTTTTTTTCTCCTTTGTTCCTCTCTCCCACTTTTTTTTCCTCCTCTGTTCCTCTTTCCCACTTTTTTTTCTCCTCTGTTCCTCTCTCCTTTTTTTTCTCCTCTGTTCCTCTTTCCCACTTTTTTTTTAATTCCTCTGTGGCTCTCTGCTTTTTTTCCCTCCTCTGTTTTTCTCTCCCCTTTCTTTATAGTACTGTCCATCTCTGTTTTCCTCCCCTTGCCTCTCCGTTTCTTTACTTACCTTTTGTCAACTTCTTTCCTTTCTTTTCTTCTCTTCTGTCAACTTCTTTCCTTTCTTTTCTTCTATCTCCTCTTCTGTCTTCTTTCTTCATGCTGGCTGCAGCGTTCCTCACTGACTGACGGGCGTGACTTGATGACGTCACGCCCGGCAGTCAGTGTGAATGGAGAAGAGGAGAGGAGGGACACGGCGCCGCGCGATCACGTGAGTATCGTTTTTTTTCTTTTTCTTTTTTTCTTCCAGCTCCCCCCACCAACGAATAACCCCCCCCCCCCCCCCCCCCCGCGGGAAAAAAAATAAAAAAAAATAAAAATCGCAAAAAAGAAAATTATAAAAAAAGAAAAAAATTTAATTAGCGGAGAGGGCCCGGCCCGGGCCCCCTGGCATGGCCGGGCCCGGGTAAAATGTACCCGCTCCCCCCCCCCTCTCGGCGGCCCTGGATAGAACAGCTGAAGCCATCTTCAAACAGCGTTAGCCATTGGGGTCAAGCTTTGTAAATTGGCTCATTAAGTATCATGGGGTCTGTAGTATTCTGTAATACTTAGTCTAATGCAGGAGATCTCTAATATCTACTGTGTTAGGCTTTTTTTTTTTATTTACTAGGATACTAAAATATGCCTAAACCATGCGGAAATGCTTCCGCATGTTTAAGGCTTGACAAGCAGGCCCATGGTCTTGATATAAAAAACAAAATTGTGTGCATGTGCATCAGTCAAATTAATAATACTCACCCTATATATAAGGACATGAAAAGTGTAAAAATAATTGTAATCTTCCAATAAGACATACAGCTATAGATATTTTTAAGCGGATAACACAGAAAAACAGTATGCTATCTGCTGTAATAAAATATAGGATCTCCAGTGAAATCACCAAATTTACACACTATTTCCATGTGATAATAATGTATTTCTTAAATATAATTGTTATAAACACAGTATGCTGGTGTAGTAGTTGTAACTGCTCTAGGATTAGACTACTAACACTTCAAATTGTTTGAGGTCAGGTTCAATAGCAAGTCAAGCAGCAAAAATACTAGTTACAGGAAATATTATCTGAAATTTTGTCATGATTATTAGAGTGGCACTTTAGAAATGATAAAATGGCAATCTAGTGACCTTAGGTGATGTCATTGTTTTCTCATTGCAGGGTCAGTAAAAGTAAAATTACAACTTATTAAATCTGGTTTAACTTCACTATCTGTTTCCATTGTTAGGTAGGTACCTGAAACAGTTCTTCAACTACAACTGTTGATAGATTAATCTGAGAAGGTTCACAGATTTTGTAAAGTCTGTTACTCAACTATTGAAAGGGACTAAACTGAGGTTAAATAATAGTGCAGACTTTCAAAACTACATTAAGGATCACACAAGCAAAGCTTTTTTTATATGGATTGAATATATAAAATGATCTCTGCCACATATTGCTGTTTATGACTTACACTTGGTGGATTTGAACTCCATATTTTAAAACCATCAGTCTTACAGTAGACTGAACATAACAGAGCTATGTTTATGGAAACTATCAAAGCTACTTTCACAAGACATAGGTGTCAACCAGTTTTCAAATAGTACAGGCCAAATGTTAATTTAATTGAACTGTGCAATAATTTTGCTAGAAATAAACATTGTTTTTTTTACTTTATTTAAAGGAGTGTAGGTGTTCACTCAACTTTTCTATTTACCGTCATAACACCAACACACTAGGATTGCTATGCTGCATCTTGCATAGTAACCCAACATAGCTACAAGGTGAATTAAGGGACAGCCCCTGACTTTGCAGAGGACGACCCTTAAGCACTGTCTTGCATAACTATCTTCAGATTATTACGCAAAAGCACCTGTAACATACTTGCCAACATTGGCATCAAGCTGTTCGGAGGTGACTCTGTCATGGGGGCGTGGTCACAAGATTTGCCTTATTAGGCCCCATCCCCTGTCAAACGGTGTCACTTTTGGCCTATCACAGAAGGGTCGGGGCCAGGATGCCATGTTTAGTCCTGCCCCCACCCACTTCACCAGCGAACGGGACAGGATCCGGGAGGTTGTCCTGCTCTCTCAGAAGTCCGGGAGAGCTCATAAAAATCCGGGAGTCTCTCAGACATTCCAGGAGAGTAGTTGAGCAACTATGACCTGTTATTTGCAGTAACACTCTGACCGCATGCTGGGGAGTTTTTATTTATATGTTTTACACAGAGACAGAGGGCGCTCCAACTTTCATCTTCCAACATTCCTGCATAGCGACTTGAACATAACAGTGTCATGATTATTATTATTACTATTATTATTGTTGATTTGCAAGGTACTACAGTGCTCCGCACAGCCAGACAGTGGAAAAAACAGAGCATACATAAAAGACACACAAAATGTGAGAGAGCTTACAATCTAGTGGGAAGAGGGCAAAGATGAGACAAGAAGAGCAAGTGTGTCTGACAGTGGACACTGGGACAGTAATGAGAGTGTAACAGGGTGCGTATTGTAAAATGTGACAAGATGAAGAAACAAGGGGCGATTTTGCCCTCTCTGCAAATGTTCTGTCCTAAGCCCAGAAATTGTGGCTTATTCAAAAATCCGGGCCTACACGCAATCAGAATCTCTGCAGTGCATGCCCCATAACACGGATGTGCCCCGTAACACAGATAACAAACATATGAGGAATGTCACATTGTAAAAAATCTTACAGAGTCAATTAGACAGCTCAGTCACTCACATGGTTACAGATTGTGGCCAGTTTATTATTTTTCAGGATTAACATTCCTGCAGCACAGGGGCCCTGGGCCCTTTATCCCTACTCTCCTGAATGTCACTCTAGCTTTTCTAGTAATGATCAATGGGTTGAGAGAAGCGAAATATGACGTTCTGACCACCTTTCCTTATTCTCATGCCAAATCTAGCTTTGTGGGGTTTTTAATAAGATTAGTTTCAATCATATACATTACATGTGTATGTACATTTGTATGTATTTCTCTATATTATTTCCCAATGGAAGTGTCCTAGTGCCTGTTACACATACAAGAACAATTTACCTTGTTTGCAATACTTGTGATAAATGACTTAATATCCAAGTTAGTTGGGCAGCTCTTTTGACAAGGAGCATCTGCACATTTCAGGCACCTGAAAGATAAGAGACAGTGATAAATAGTTTTCAATATGAAACATTTTCTCTTACAATAGATGAATGAAGCCATCAGAATTGAGAGGATGTAAGCTCAACAACTGAATTACATGCCACATATTACATTGTATACAAAGATCAATAATGGTCCCCAATAAAACTAATTATTGCAAAAGAAAATAGAGCAACATGTCATCATCTTGAGGATACATTTTTCTGTAAATGTTTCCCATAATGCTTAATTTTTATGGATTTTTGTTACCTTTTTCTGAGACCCAGAATAAATCTGTGAATCGGCTTTTAACTTCTAGTTTGTGTTTGAACAAATCTTTTAGTTTCTTTTAATTATGTATTGTTCTTTACAAATTATTTTATTGCTAATAAAGCAAAGGAGAACATTTAATATTAAATGGTTTATACAGCTCCCTAAAGCTTTGATTTACTGTCTTGCATTTACCTTTTTGCAATTTTTACTATATATAGTTTGTTTTATTTTTCTAGGGCAGTTTGTTATCTGGTTTCAGGGCCCAGAAATCTGTATGTTTCCTCTTTATCTACAAGAGATACACCATTTTCTGGTGCTTTCATTGCCAGAGTACAGGTACAATGACTAATTTACTCTGGGGTTTTAATTGCACAAAGGTCACCATAATATTTCCTTCATTTCCCATTTCCTAATATTCTATCAGAATGACTTGGCCTATTAGTTCACACTGAATGATAAAATGGGGCTACTAATAACTATTGCTATGTAGCCAGCATATAATAACACTACGGGGACAAACCTATATCTGTGTCAAGACATTTTTCCTGGTTCCAAGTTTAAATAATTCACATTACTTAAGATTGGGCCAATTAATGGAAACAAATTACAATGTTATTTCTTTAAAACAGTGATCTTGGAGGGGAGACGGTATTCTGCCAGATTAAGGGAAGTATATGTTTAAATCCCAATGTTCCAACATGGCGAGCAAGGCACAGGTAAGAGACTCAAGGGAGGGCTGAAAGGTGTTCAAGGTATATCCACAAAGTGTTATCATTGACTGAAGTCTGTAAATCTAGAAACTAAGCTAAATGGGTGGCTTTAGAGTAGTTTAATAAATATGGGAGCCTGCCATCTGTAAAGACACACACGATCACCATTACATCTGTTTGGATCTGTAGACATTTGAGATCCAGGTGGAGATCATCAAAGGTTTCTTGGAGCTCTTATTTGCTCTGGACAGGGAACCACCACAACAGTCCATGGTGCCTGGGACCATTGGATTTCCTGTACATTAACCTTGCCTTGATCATTGTGCTCACTCATAGGTCCAGCTCCTTGCCATTGGCATTTGGCTCACCATCATTCCATCATGACTAACATCTAATTATTGGGACTACAACCTCTTTACTTATTATTGTGTTTTTTCTTTTCTGTCACACTTGGGGGTATATTTACTAAGCTGCGGGTTTGAAAAAGTGGGGATGTTGCCTATAGCAACCAATCAGATTCTAGCTTTCATTAATTTAGTACCTTCTACAAAATGACAGCTAGAATCTGATTGGTTGCTATAGGCAACATCCCCACTTTTTCAAACCCGCAGCTTAGTAAATCTAGCCCTTGGTCTTATAGTCTTCTTTAGAGGGTCTGCTCTGTCTATGTGTCCTCGAGAGACAGTTCTTCAAGGTTTCCAAACAAGACACCATTTGTCATGAACATTAACATTATTTAATTATTTACTTATTTGTGTCAAGGCCGTTATAAGCGCAGATGAGACATTTTTTTATCTTTTGTATTTACCAATCAAGGAGGGATTGGTCTCAATGCTGTTGTAACAGGCCGGTGTTGCCTGATCTGGTTGAGCGCAGTGTACTATTGTCATATATGTACATAAACCTTGCCTTGCCTTGCTCATTGTGCTCACTCATAGGTCCAGCTATTTTTATTTTTCCATTCTTATTTTTATATTAGATTACATTGTGTTCTCCTATGCTTTGTTTGCAAACTTGGGGCCTGACTCATTAGGGAAAGTAAAGCAAAAAAATTAGTAACTTTGAACCTTGGCACAACCAGGTTACAATGCAAGAGGTGCAAATGAGTTTATTATTTTGCACATAAGGAAAATACTGGCTGTTTTTTCATGTAGGATGCAAATACTTGATAGCTTTATTTTTTACACTGACATTTAAAGTTGATCCAGGACCTGCCCTATCTCAACTCTAAATCTGTCCTCACATTTTAAATTTACCTCCTCCTCCAGTGCAACATGGTTTTGCCAAGGTTCAAAGTTACTAATTGTATTTGCTTTCTTTTCCTTAACCAATCAGGCCCATGTTGTTTTGTAACAATTCTTTTTTGTCCAAGCTTATATAAACTGTTATTAAGATATGCGTATTGCTCTAAGTATTATCTTATTGTCTAAAAATAAATTAAATGCTTTGACATAAAAACAGTGATCTTCTTTTAGATACATACATATTGTAGATAGTCATCCTTACAACACTGATTAGTCATCTAATTAATCCACCTTTCTCTTTATCATATGCTGAGCCACAATCCTGACTTGCCCTGAGCGATAGTAGATATTTCTGGACTAAAATGCTAGCATGATATACAGTTAGAATCTCTACTTAATAAAACAAGTTAATTCACAGTGACAAGTCCAATTTAAGCACATCAAGAGAACATTTATTATCAAAGATCAACTTTTATTTTTTTTTGTAAATCTCAAACTAGGGAGAGACCCTACTATCCTCTCCTGGAGACCCTGGATATGTCATTTTACTCTGTATCAAGCACTGAGATTAAATTTAAAGCTCTGTCGGAGAGACAAAATGGATAATAAATTATGTTTATAGCACAGTGTTCACTGTTAGTGCTACTTTGTATAAGAATAAAGAGACTCATTATAATGAATACAAACTCAAATAGTTTAAGATACAGATACTTTTGCATACTGAGCTGCAGGACTTAGTGTCTCACAGAACTACGTAGTTGCCTTATAAATAAATCTAATTCTCTGAAGTGTCTTGGTCAATTCTGCATTCATACAGAAGTTGTGAACTGACAATACATTAGTGATTGCAGCTGGAAGCACAATCACCCAAGAGCCGCTTATGCAATCTGACGCGGTTGCATCCACATAGATTTCGTTTGCTGCCGACATAGAAAAATAACAAACATAATCCATTTGTAATTATAAATCACTTTGGCTCTGTTATCACTTTAGATACCATTCATGCAGTGGTCTAGTTTGTAGAATATTTAAATATTCCCAGTGAAAACCATTAGAAGTACATGTGAAGTTTATCGGTGTAAAACATACTTGCCAACTCTCCCTGAATGTCAGGGAGACTCCATGAAATAGGGGTGATCTCCCTCACTCCCTGAAGAGTCTGGCAGTCTCCCTGATGCTGAGCCAGTACAAGACGTGGTTGGTTTCGCCATCTGTGGCATGATGACACAGTTCAGAAATTGTGTCCTATGTACATGTATTGATGCCTATGGAGGTGACCATTTTCATGGACACCAAGATTTAATCAAAGACTGACAGGTAAGACAACATGACTTCAGTAATGGAGACATAAATGTAAAAGACACTTTAGTCTCTAGAGATTCATTAGCTGCTTTTCTTTAACGCATTGTTGCCTGCTCTCCCGGAATGTCTGGTAGACTCCCGCATTCCTGGGACAGGAAGGCAACCTCCCGGTTCTCGCCCCCGCAATAGATAAGTGGTGGGGGCGGGACTTAATGACACAAACATCGTGTTATCTTAGCCCCAAAATTATGCGATTCGTCAAGCCGCACGCCCACCTCCCCCGGGATCTCATGCAGGAAAAGTACTGGCTGCTTTTGCATGTAGCACACAGATATTGGACAACTTTATTTTGAGTTAGGGCACGCCCCCTCCCAAATCTTTAAGCACATTTTAACATTTCCCCTCTCTGCAGTGCAACATGGTTTTGGCATTGTGCAAATATGCTTCTTTTTTGGCTTTGCTCCTAACTGTACATGAGTCCCTATAACAGCACCAAGGGTAGTATCAGAGAAACTACGTACTAGACCAATTCAATGTATTACTTTCATGTAGGGATCTGACATCTTTTACCAAGCAAACAAATTACTTTTTATCTAATTTGTCTTTGTTTTTTCCTTCAAGCAAACTTGATTGTAAGTAGAGGTGTTCACTGATCACCGTGTTTTGGTTTTGGATCTGGATTAACTTTGTGTTTTGATTTTGGTTTTGGCAAAACCGCCCTTGCTTGTTTTGGTTTTGTTTTTTCTAAAATACCTATTTTTTTTTTTCTAAAATCACATAATTTGGCTCTTTTTTTGTTTCTACATTATTATAAACCTCAATAACATTCATTTGCAGTCATTTTTGATCAAGTGACAAGAACACTGCTACCCCTCCTGTTTCTGTATGAGCAATGGCACTGGAAACTGGAGAGTGCAAAGAACACTACTACCCGTGTTTCTGTGTGAGCAATGGCACTGAGCAATGGCACTGGAGAATGGAGAGTGACAAGATCACTGCTATCCCTGTTTCTGTGTGAGCAATGGCACTGAGCAATGTCACTGGAGAATGGAGAGTGACAAGAACACTGCTTCCCCTGTTTCTCTGTGAGCAATGGCACTGAGTAATGTCACTGGAGAATGGAGAGTGACAAGAACACTGCTACCCCTGTTTCTGTGTGAGCAATGGCGCTGGATCTCCTGAGGAGGGAGGTACTTATGGAATCCAAAACCCGTGACATCCAACAATGCAACGATGACCTATTGTCTCGATTCAGATCCGAGGACGCGCAGAAGTACTGAGCCGGCTCACGTGCCTACTCAGATCCTCTAAGTTCGGGTGGGTTCAGTTTTCAGAAAACCGAGCCCGAGCATCTCTAATTGTAAGCTTTTTATAGCAGGGATTACTTTGTTAAATTTGTATTTATTTCTTTTTATACATGCTAATGCACTGATTTCTCTATACTGCATATTACCTCCTGTACCATGAACCACAGATTTTGTGTGTACCAAGTGGGGCTATACTGGCGCTATACTATATACATTATTACATGTTTAGCATACCTATCACGGTCTAGACAGATCCGTTCAGATTCAAGGGGACTTACTAATTTGTCCTGACTGCCGGGACTCTTGGGAGGTGTGTCCTACTCACTGGTGCATTTGCCAATGCAGGGGTTGTTTTTAAGGGATGGGAGTTAGTGGTTATCTAGCACTTCACTAGTGCTGTGCATGACACCAGTGAAAATGACAGTCACCTATGTGATGCGGTCAAGCGCTGTGTCCCAAATAGAAAACTGCAAATGTTTGGAGATACTTATATAGATACAAACTTTCAAATACTATTATTTTGAGTTCTATAATAAGTATCTTGGTCAGACCTAGAGACCCTCTAAGCAGGGCCCGATCGACCAATAGGCTGATCAGGCTGCAGACTTGGGTGCTGGATCCTGGGGGGCCCTGGGGTGACATTAACACGTCACACAAGACCAGCCTAAGTACAGTCCACACCGCACTGACAGACAGCTAACAGCTAGCACATATGCTGCAAGGCTGACTGCCAACAAGAAGAAGCAAAGATTTCTGCAGTGCACTGCTGCCGCCTGAAAAATAAGAGGAGCAGGGCCAGAAGAGAGGAGGATAAGTTTAAACTACTGCTTAAATGTCAAGGGTGAGGAGGAGGTGATAAATGGTCTGGGGTGAGGGGTTGATGGCTGGAGGGGGTGATGATGAAATGTCTTGTAAGGGGACATGAATTGACCACTGGTTGTTGATTACTGAGGGGGTGATGTATTGGCTGGGAGGTGAGAGAAATTGACTGGTGGGGCGGGTGGTGGAATGGCAGGGGGGTAGTTGATGAACTGGCTGATGGTGACAAATTGGTCTCTGGTGGTGTGATGAAATGACTTGGGGGGGGTGAAATGGCTGGTGGGGCCGGGGCATGATCTATGTATTGTGTGGCGATCACCAGGATACTCTCTGTGATCTCAGCGGTTACTAGAATGCTAAATGCTAGTCAGGTTGTTGTGCTGGTAGATTTTAGTATACGATTACAATTATTTTTCACATATCTAATTGTCTATATCTGCCTGTACTAGGGGATTGTTTTGCTTGGCCATGATGGAGTGTTGCATTTGAACAGCCTAATCATTCAGGGTTTGTTAACATTTTGCATTATAAGACGATTTTTGCACATTTTCGAATCAGGACTCCATTTCCAAAAGTCAGCCAACTGACAACAAAGCTCCAAGAACAAGCAAGAGAGAACATCATCATCATCATCATCATTACCATTTATTTATATAGCGCCACTGATTCCGCAGCACTGTACAGAGAACTCATTCTCTGTACACTCATCAGAGAACTCATCAGTCCCTGCCCCATTGGAGCTTACAGTCTAAATTCCCTAACACACACACACAGACTGAGAGAGAGAGAGAGAGACTAGGGTCAATTTTGATAGCAGCCAATTAACCTACCAGTATGTTTTTGGAGTGTGGGAGGAAACCAGAGCACCCGGAGGAAACCCACGCAAACACAGGGAGAACATACAAACTCCACACAGATATGGCCATGGTCGGAAATTGAACTCATGACCCCAGAGCTGTGAGGCAGATATGCTAACCACTTAGCCACCGTGCTGCCCAGAACATCACGTAGTCTACACTGCAAGATCAGGTAAGAGAGAATGGCACAGTCTGTCTGACCTTGAATGCAGAATTTTACTGTAATGAGTCCGTCAACATGCAGCTCCCTATGTATTTTATGATATTTTAATATGTTTGCAGAATGAAGTGTGTTTTATGTATTAATAAATATTTTAGAATTTTGCAAGACTGGAGACAATTCTTTTATTGAAAACAAGATTCTGCCAGTGCACATTATATTTACTGTATACTGAATTATCTAAATTATTCTCACAGCGTTGTTTTTTTTAGTGGTTTTTTTCTTTGTATAGTTTATTGAGAAGTATGCAAATCTTCTTTGAACAACAGCAGTGAAGGATTTGTGCCTATTTATGTAAATAATAATAATTATAATATATACAGTATATAGTGGTCAAAGTGGGTTGGTATACGGTGATATGCCATACCGCCACTTCTACTATCTTCAAAATACATTTTGTATCAGCAATCAATAATTGAATCTTTAGTAAATTTAGATATATTATTACAGATTTGTTGGTGAATATGAACGCAAACAGTGGTAGTGGTGGGGCGGCTACCAGTGTATTAGCCTAAGGCGACTGCAACCCTTAATTAGGCCCTGCCTGATCACTTCTCCCTTGTTAATATTATTAAAGGAGATGAAGCACATGTGCATTGGCAACTGTAATGTAGTTAGTATATAACAAAAATTCTCAATATTTCAAAATTGCCCTGCTTTGGCATTACTTGGCCAAGGCCTTGAATCTCTATAGGAACATCCAAACCATTTTTTCAATACAGATTTCTATTTTCCACTATCCCTTTCTCCTCTGCAAGAACAAGGGCAAGTAGAGTTAGACGGGAGCTGCTTCCATCTTAAAGGTGACCAAAATCAAAATAAAATTAATTTATGGATCCCGAATTCTATACCTAACAATTATCAATAGCATTCAGCAGCATAAATTAAATCCAACTAATTTAGCATGATGATTCCCCTTCAATAAATCATGCTAAATCCTTTCCCTCATCATTTTAATGAACAACAAAGTAATAAGCATGTAGCATGAATTAGGCAGATATTAAAATTGCGAAAAGCTATAATTAAACTAGACAATTTTTTTTTTCTATCATATAAGTTGGTAACAAATCACAAATGAAGTAGGAAGAAGCTGCTTGGCAGCAAAAAGCCATTGCAAAGATTACTAGTTATGGCTAGGAACATCTTCACCAAATCATTTCTCTTTTAATTATTGAGCTGCTGCAGTGTGCATATAAACAGCTGCTGAAAATGTCACATGCAAATGAGTGTATATGTGTGTATGTGGGGAAGGGGGGTGGCACAGAACCGAAATGTAGTTTTTCCATGTATTTATTTTTTTTATTACGGGGAATATGCCACCACAGACGGGTTTTTTATAATAATACCATCTTGCAATTCTCTAAGCACTATACAGACTAAAGTGCATCACACTGCCATTAATCCCACTTATCATTCTGACAGCTTAGTAATTACACTACTGCTATGGCCAGGTAGGCCTAATAAAATATCAACTGCTGAGTTAGAGTACATGCTGGTGAGATGTTTTATTAAACTTGGGGGGTTGATCATCAAGTGACATTACTGTTGACCTATTTTTCTATTTGACAATAAATTATACTTTGACCATGCCATAATAGATATTACAAAGTGCATTTGCCAAATAGAAAAAGGTACTGCATTTCACTAAGCTAAGCAAATTGCATAAATAAAATAGCAGGAAAGGCAAGCCAAAATGTTATTACCTAAATTGTTTTAAATGATTGATAACATGAGAAATCACATCCATGCTATTTAAGGGACAGTAAAGTAAATTGCAATAACCATGATTTCTACATCATTTTTCCATCGGGCAATGGTTAAATAAAACTTATAAAGCTCAAAACTGCTTTTTTCTTTAAAATTCTATAGTGATATTTTGGTACAACAGTTACCAGGAGCTTAAAAATTGAGATTTGATTTGTAGTAGAGAAATTAAAAATGAAGCCCTTGCATTACCCTACTTTGAGAGAGAGGGGAAAAATGGTTGTTTTCTGTACAAAAATGTAAAACTAAACGTATAAAATAGAGTAAAAAATAAGTGGCCTCTTTATTCAGTATAACCATAGAATGCAAAAATTGTCGGTTCGGATTGTAAAGACTTTTTACATTTTCAAGATTGAAACTCGTTAGAAAAAAGTTTTTCTGAGCAGTTTATTAGTGTAAAATAACTTTAGCGGGTCAAAAAACAAAAAGATAAACTAATATAGGTAAAAAGGTGTAATAAGCAAGGGGGTATCTTAATCATTTGGAGCCAGTGGTTAGTCCCGCAAAGGTAGGCACTTCCCTAACATACTATATATACCTGTGAGAAGATCCCTAGGTAAGTTACAAGGGACAATCATCATCACCATTTATTTATATAGCGCCACTAATTCCGCAGCGCTATACAGAGAACTCACATCAGTCCCTGCCCCATTGGGGCTTACAGTCTAAATTCCCTAACAAACACACACAGATAGACAGACATAGACTAGTGTCAATTTTTTTTTAGCAACCAATTAACCTACCAGTATGTTTTTGGAGTGTGGGTGGAAACCGGAGCACCCGGAGGAAACCCATGCAAACACGGGGAGAACATACAAACTCCACACAGGCCATGGTCGGGAATTGAACTCCTGAACCCAGTGCTGTGAGGCAGAAGTGCTAACCACTATGCCACCATGCTGCCCCAATAATACTGTATGGCAGTTAGGAACAACAGAAAGAAAAAAATAAGAGATACAAGCAAAATATATCCTGTCAGCATATTCCACAAAACAGAGTAGGCAGTATGAAAGGCTTTTTATATAAAGTTTTCATACCTTCACAGTTACTTTACCATTTACTGGTAACTGTCATTATAGAAGCCAACTTTGAAAAGCGATTGGGGTGCTCTCATCTGAACCCCCTCAGTCCCATATGACTGAAAAATGCCATGTATAGATAAGGTTAATTGCAGCACAAATATTAAGCTTGATAAAGAACCCACAGAGCTGGCTCCAATAATTGTCACCACTGAACCATTACCTGATTTGTAGTGTAAACATATCTCATCTACTGGCTAAGGTGAGTAATCCTGTAAATGCAATGAGGTGCAACAGGTGGATGGCAGTTGGGGGGGATATGGAGCACAAATTACTCCTGAACATTGATAGACTGATATGAAATCAGAGAGACCTTACTCCTCCCACCTGATGCTGAGGTAGGGTGGTGAAAACTCTGGTGCAACCAGAGCCTGATTACGACCCCATGGGGTCCTATGCATACCGGTTTGAGCCCCCTTCTCCCTCTCTGCTTGTCAAAAAAACAGGGTAGAGTAATCTGAGTCAATTAATGGCTACTGGGCCCTAGGCATGAGCCTTGGTTGCCAGTGGATGATCCAGTTGTGAGTGCAACACATGAATGTGTGCTTGTGTGTAAAGGATGGTCTGCATTTGAGGGTATCTCTCTATGGCTGCAATATGGGGTCTCAATGGGGTTATTTCTTGCTAATATGTAGCTTGTAATTAGGGTGTTTCTCTAGAACATGTAGTTTGCCTTGAAGGGGAGCTCTATGCAATATATGGTTTGTTGTGTGAGTATTTATCTTCAAAATATGTCTGCTAATGATTATTTATCCCCATCTTATATAGATTTGGTGAAGGTGGCCTATTTGCTGGATAAGAGAATGGAGGTTACTTGCCAAGTAGGAGACGATGAGTCATTTGATATGGTAGTTAGTTGCTATATAGAAGAAAGGTGGCTTTCAGAAGAATGCAGTTATCATAACCGTGTTAGGCAGTATTATGCCATTTCATATACAGTATATATGTATGCGAACTTTGAAATATCTTTTTTTTTAAATAGGATTCGATTCGGGCGGTGGCCGATTCCTAAACTAATCGATTCTGTATATTCATAATTGTGAGATATTGTATTCATTTGATTTTTTTTGTTTAAATCAATTTAGCATTTATTTTTCTTTAGGAAAAATGACACAGACAAGTCACAATCATCAGGTATGAGAATTTTGATAGATCCTTTAATAAAATAACTTCTGTTTACAATCACAAAGAAATGGCGAATGAAAATGAAGGTGAAGATTGAATTTATTAAGATCTCATCCCAAAATCATAACACATAAATGAGAATATCCAAAATGTCACTTTCACACCTTTGACACAAACAATCCAAGTTTTTTTTTAAAAAAATAGGAGACAGTGTTTAAAGTAGGTTAACATTCAATGAGTTTAATGGGAAATTGTGCAGATGTTTCAACTTGGTACTAATTAACCCATAGTTTTATTGCTGCAATTTTAATGAGCACATAAAAGATCATTATTGTATGAAACAACATTAATATGTATTTGTTTTTTCAGGTTTTATGTATTTAACAACCTTTTTGTCTACTTCAAGGATGTCAACAATTTTTAAAGCAATCTATTTTTATTTTCTAGTAAACAAAATAAATATGTTTTATTATATATATGGAAACAGTATAATACACCTACACTCACAATCACTTCAGAAATGTTTTCATTGACTGCAAAAAGCAAAAAAGGTTTTGGTTCTGATTTTGGGTTTTGGGTTCTGATTTTTTTTTAAAAAAGCATAAAAAGTGCTAAAATCCATATTTTTGGTTTTTTTTCACTCCTACACTATTATTAACCTCAATAACATTCATTTCCACTAATTTCCAGTCTATTCTGAACACCTTACACCTCACAATATTGTTTTTAGTCCAACAGGTTGCACCGAGGTAGCTGGATGTCTAAGCTAAGCGACACAAGTGGGCGGCACAAACACGTGGCCCATCTAGGAGTGGCACTGCAGTGGCAGACAGGATGTCAGTTTGCAAGAGTTTGCTAGAGGTGCAAGATGGAATTGTCCTTGGGCCCTCCCACCCACCCTGATGTTGTTGAAATAGGACATTCGCACTTTAACAAACCAATCAGGAACAGTGAACGTAGTTTAATCTCTGGTACTAATATTTCTGGACTGCAGGAACAGTGAACGTAGTTTAATCTCTGGTACTAATATTTCTGAACTGCAGGAACAGTGAACGTATTTTTATATATTGCAGTACTAATATTTCTTGACTGCAGGAACAGTGAACGTATTTATATATTGCAGTACTAATATTTCTTGACTGCAGGAACAGTGAACGTATTTTTATATATTGCAGTACTAATATTTCTTGACTGCAGGAACAGTAAACGTAGTTTAATATTGCAGTACTAATATTTCTGGACTGCAGGAACAGTGAACGTAGTAAAATATTGCAGTACTAATATTTCTGGACTGCAGGAACAGTGAACGTAGTAAAATATTGCAGTACTAATATTTCTGGACTGCAGGAGCAGTGAACGTATTTATATATTGCAGTAGAAATTTTTTTATACTTTTTTATAAAAAATTTTTTTTTTTTTTTATAATTTTTTAATATTTTTTTTTAATAACAATGGACTTAGCAGGACAGAGCACAGGACACAGCACCACTGGACTCAGCAGGACAGAGCACAGCACACAGCACCACTGGACTCAGCAGGACAGAGCACAGGACACAGCACAACTGGACTCAGCAGGACAGAGCACAGGACACAGCACCACTGGACTCAGCAGGACAGAGCACAGGACACAGCACCACTGGACTCAGCAGGACAGAGCACAGGACACAGCACCACTGGACTCAGCAGGACAGAGCACAGGACACAGCACCACTGGACTCAGCAGGACAGAGCACAGCACACAGCACCACTGGACTCAGCAGGACAGAGCACAGCACACAGCACCACTGGACTTAGCAGGACAGAGCACTGGACAAAGCACCACTGGACTCAGCAGGACAGAGCACAGGACAAAGTAACCACTGGATTAAGCAGGACAGAGTGACAGGACACAGGACACAGGAGCACCACTACAAACTACAACCTCCCTCTTCCCTGATCTGAGCCCGACTGAAGATGGCGGCCGCAAGCGGGGAATTTATGCAATCCGAGTCTCGCGAGATCCGACGCGAGACTTGGACGTCATAGCCTCAGTTTAATTTTTTTTGACCGCCGAAAATACCCGAACAGTGCTCGGATCCCGTTGGATCCGCACTGTTCGGGTAGGCTCGGATTAGCGCAATCCGAGCCCGCTCATCTCTAATATATATGTGTATGTATATCATTTCATCTATCAATCTATCTCCCCTATCTATATCACTTCATATCTCTCTCTTTATCATCTCTACTTCTCATACCTCATACCATACCTCTCTATCTCCCTCTCCTATGAATCTATCTCTAATATCTATCTGTTTTGTTTCTCTCATATGTTTTCTCTCTCTCATGTCACACTATTAGATATGAGCAACGTTGTGACAGTATTCTGTGCAAAGCAAGTTTTGCTGCAGAATAGGCCACTTTGCATTGGTGGAACATTTTGGTGATACAATCTTCAAGTTCCGGTTTTGCTTCATCATTTCATCTAATCGCCATGCCATACCGTGTCCCTCATTTGAAGATAGCAATTCATCCAGCTAGAATCAGAACCATGTTACGCTTTTGGGCTCTCGGGAGCTAACCAGTTTACACATGTGCAGTGAACTTGGGATTTCAGTTCCATTTGTAAAAGAAAAAAAAAAAGTAAAAAAATATATAAAAACAATATTAAAATGAATAATTGAATATTATTCCCAGATGAAAAATAAAAAAATAATTATTTTCTTGAATATTTTCTGCTATTTCCATCCTCCATCCAACTCAGTGTTAACTCTTTGTAAATACCCATCTTCACCAGATATAGGGCTTTTCTCTGCTTAATAATAAAGCTCTTAGAAATTAGTGGGATTTGATTCTAAGCTCATGTGGAGAAAGCAGAGTAACCAACTTGAGAATCCTAAAGGATATTTGCAAACACCCCCTTTCTCCTGTATATAACTGTAAAATATAGGTGTATTG
Source organism: Mixophyes fleayi (assembly GCF_038048845.1). Lineage (NCBI taxonomy): Eukaryota > Metazoa > Chordata > Amphibia > Anura > Limnodynastidae > Mixophyes > Mixophyes fleayi. Next base: position 34,124,074 of record NC_134409.1, read on the forward strand.
TGCAATGGCTAAACAGCTAAGTGCATATGTGATACTTAGGTATCCAGTATTATACGCATATTGCTATATGGTATCATTGTATAGGATACTGTGTATGTGGTTTATTTGTAATAGTTAATCATCTAGCTGAAATATGTTTAAAGCAATGATCATAGTTGCGTAAATTGTATCTCAGGGTTACTTATTATCTAGCCAGGTGAGTGTCGAAGACAATATGGGTCCATTGTTAAATCACTTGGGCTTAATGAACTGTTCAGATTGCGTGGAGTGGAAGCTGGATTTACTCTCAACTTAAAATTATGCTCTGTATTTGTAAATTCTGCATTCTGATTGTGTCAATTCTTTCAGCTCAGTAGTGTGGTTTGAAGTCCAGCTGAAACAAAAAATGATAGTGGGAATTCCATGTGGAACAGTAAGGCCAAAGATGCAGAATGAGAATGCCACGTAAAACAGTGTTAAAAATGTACTCAACTTCACCGTATATTTATGCATATTTCACGTGTCTATATGTCTTATATCCATCAGATTTTCAAAACTGTTATACAAGTAACATACTCCATTCTACATTTGGCTACAAAATAATGAATTGTCTATCATTGCCCCAGTTCTACTTATAGAATAATATATATATTAATATATACCAGCCAGCCAAAACATTAAACCTACTGACAAGTGAAGTGAAAAACATTGATTATATCGTCACAATGGCACCTGTCATGGGGTGGGATCAGGGCCGGATTAAGGGAATGGAGGCCCCTGGGCTAAGGGAGCCCCCATTCCCCCTTGTGGGACCCCCGCCCATAATCGGAGCTGCCCGAGCTGCCCATGCCCCCCCCCCCCCCTCGGCATTTACCTCCTTCTCCGGCGCGCTGTACTCTCTTTACTGAGGAGATCTCGTGAGAGTGAGACTCACGAGATCTCCTCAGTAAGGAGACTACAGCGCGCCGGAGAAGGACTGCAGTGAAAGTGCTCAGCAGCACTGATCGCGCTGGGGGCGCCCCAGCCCCCGACCGATCAATACTGCTGCTGAGCACTTTCAAGGGCCCCCTGGATGCCATAGGCCCCTGGGCTGTAGCCCAGTTAGCCCTATGGTTAATCCGGCCCTGGGTGGGATATATTAGGCCGCTAGTGAACAGTCAGTTCTTGAAGCAGGTAAAAAGGTAAAGCAAAAGGATGTGAGCAACTTTGAGAAGGTCCAAATTGTAATGGCTAGGTGACTGGGTCATCTGCAAAACAGCAGGTCTTGTGGGATGTTCACAGTATGCAGTGGTTAGTACCTACCAAAAGTGGTTCAAAGAGGGACAACCAGTGAACCAGCAATAGGGTCATGGGCACCTAAGCTTCAGCAATGTGCATGGGGAGTCAATCCCTGGTCCAATCCCACAGCAGATCTACTGTAGCACAAATTGCTGAAAACATGCTGGCTAGGATAAAAAGGTGTCAAAACCCACAGTGCATCGCAACTTGCTGTGTATGTTACAGCCACAGACCAGTCAGAGTGCCCATGCTGACTCCTGTCCACTGCCAAAAATGACTACAACGGGCACATGAGCACCAGAACTGCACCATGTAGCAAGGGAAGAAGGTGGCCTGGTCTGATGAATCATGTTTTCTTTTACATCATGTGGATGGCCAGGCCTGTGTGTCGTTTACTTTAGGAAGAGATAGCACCAGGAAGCACTATGGAAGGAAGGAAAATGGGCGGAGGCAGGGTTATGCTCTGGACAATGTTTTACTGGGAAACCTTGGGTCCTTGCAATTATGTGGATGTTACTTTGACACATACCACTTACCATTGTTACAGACCAAGTACATCCCTTCATGGCAATGGTATTTGTATTCCATGGTTTGATGGGGAATTTTATGGTAGGCCTGCAGCTGACATCTTGTGTGTTGGCCCTTCTGTTGTCTGCTGGAGGCTATATACCTTCTGGTGAGTTTTGTTCTCAATTTAATCTCCAAGATGGCAGAAACTTATGTGAACGATTATATATTCTCACTACAGCATTGTGCAATGAGTGTGCTATATAAATAAACAAACAATAATAATGCTTGGGTTGCCTATAATCTGATGTTACACCTACTAAATCCCAAGCTCTAACACTATTAAGGTGCTAACAGAGCTGTGATATTTCCTCACCAAATTATAGTAACATAAGTTGGATATATACATTGTTTTCATACAGAGGTGCATTGCATACCACAATATCAATGTATAAGTATGACAGAAGCTTCACATCTCTACTCTGTGTTGTTGAAGCAACCTGCTTCCTCCACTCTCTGTCTGTGACTTCCCGCTTCCCTCACATTATAATAAAACTGCTCATGCTGCTGTAAGCATTACATGATTGGTTGTACGTTATTCAACTCCACCCACTTAAAACTGGAAACATATTGGATTAAAAGGAAATGAAAATTAAATAGAATGAGGTGCTATAAACCTAGTCAAATGCACTTTAATCAGAAACGCCTTCAGATGAGGAAAAATACATTCTACCAGGCTACATCCATCACCTTCATAATTGGTACAATATAATTTTAAATCATACACATGATAAAAAATAGTGACTTGAAAAACTACACAGGTTTTCCTGGAACTGAATATGCCCAACAACAGATTATATATACATATTAGAGATGTGCGCTGACCCTCATATTTTGGTTTTAAAACCGCTGTTGGTTCTAAACCAACTTCGTTTTTCGCCTTTGCTACTGGTTTTGTCAAACAAATGCGACAGGCAGTAAGACAGTGTAATTTTGAGCTGTTTTTGTTCCTATATTACAATTGATAGCATTGACATTCATTTACAGTCAGTTACAGTCTATTTTCTAATGATCCCTTCACACAGTTGCAATTTTCACCAATTTTGGCCAAATTCTGCAGTGAGCTGTCTTAACAAAGGATTTTTGTAACTTTGCCATCATTGTATTTGCTTTCTCTGATTCAATTAAAAAAATAATAAACTGCAGAGTGTTCATATCTCCCTTCATTGCACCCAAACCTCCTTCACATGTTCAGACTTATTATAACTGTAATTGAATAAATAATGTAAATTTGGCAAAAGGTCACAGTTTTTACTTAAACAAAAATGGTGGCAGAGAGAGCAATTTGAGTCAGCTAACAACTAATAGCAAAACCAAACAGTGGAAGGTCAGTTTACTATTACACCACTGGTCCCAGGATATAATCCTTTACAATGTTATAGGTTCCTAGTCAGGGCCATCTTAATAATATTACGGGCCCCCGGGCAAAGCAGTGCATCGGGGCCCATATAATATATATATATATATATATATATATATATATATATATATATAATAAAATCACTTTTTTTAAATGTACTCGCTCAGTGACCCTTAAAGTTTTTCTTTTGCAGAATTTTTTTTTTTTGCAGGATTATTTATTCTTATTAAGAGCCTTGCCTATGGGGCCCCCTTGCCCATGGGGCCCCCGGGCACCTGCCCATCATGCCCAATGGAAAAGATGGCCCTGTTCCTAGTAACTGTCATAAGCTTTTAGAGCCAGCAGGACAGGTCTTCACCTATAGCAATCACCTTTCTCGTAGAGTTGGAGGCACTCACAGGTACTCGGATACCCCCAGGACTTAACTCAATGTAGTAAAAGCTTATGAGCAGGAACCAGTAGCACAGAGATAGGAGAAATTGGACCAAGAGCATTCCCCCCACGTCCACTCAGGAGGCAGCAATAATTTAATTACAGCCGCCTGCCCTGACTGCCTGTCACTAGCCAGGATGCAGGAGAAGTGTGAGACGTCCTGCTTTCCCAGGAGTTAGAGTGAGTACACTCCTTCTTGGGGACCACTGCTGCATTACGGCACAGATCTACCTCACTTCAAGGACAATGGCATCTTGAACTCCACCATTTAACATTGTGCCCTCTCATCATCATTTAAATGTCTAATAATGCTGCTGTCTGTAGTTGTTCACTGGACTCTTAATGAAGGATTTTGTAAGTCTGTCACCAGTACATTTGCTTTCTCAGATTCAACTAAAAAAATAATTAACAATACTTTACGTTTCTCTAACTCCATCACATAGCATGAATCATCATCCATCATATCTCCATCAATACATGTATTCTTTGCCAGGTCCAAAATCTGCTCTGGCAATGTACTGTGTGCTTAATCTTTAAATTTTTCTAGTATGGGTGCATGCCACCTTCATCTGTTAGCATCCTTATTTATTTACATAATGGCAAGGTGATGAAAGCCATGCTCTTGGCAACCGATGAATACTCTGGCAATGTATTGTGTGCCTAATCTTTGAATTTTTGTAGTATGGGTACAGTCCATCTTCATCTCTCAGCATTTTATTTATATAGCGACAGCAAATTAGATAGCTCTTTACAATTGGGTATCTACTTATCTAAATATCTACTGATGCCTCTGTCCATCTAATGACATTGGATTGTTACTGCCTATTCACTCTCCATAATGTCTGCTGTATAAAGTTTCAGATTTAGTGTGTGCATATTGTTTCAATATTTTTATCTCTTACACCTTACATTAAACTTTTTTGTTGTTTAATTTATCCAATGGCAATCTAGCTCCATTTGAGAGAGGGAAACAGAAGGTGGCATGGCAGATGACGTTTTTTTTGCAGCCGCGGCAATGTTCTAAATGCGGTTACTGAATTTTAAAAGTGCCCAGAAAAAACTCTCAGACACAAACTTCCTTTTTTAAATATATATATATATATATATATATATATCTATCACTGAAAATGACCCTTCTAAAATAGACAAGCATTGAAAACTAGTAAATATTACAATATATAGCGTTTTTTGGGGTGTGCTGCTGCATGCTGGCCTTTACAAACAGCCTTTTTTTAAATATAGATTTCACTGAATGACCCTACCAAAGCAGACAAGTATTAAAAAATAGAAAAGATTAGAATATATTAATATATAGCCTTTTTTGTGGAGGGGGGGGGGGGGGGGTTCAACTGCCTGTGAATCGCTCAGGCAAACACCCAGTTTTTTTAAAAAATTGTTTCCCTTGTCATTGCCCCAAACAAGATTACTTTCACTAAAAAGCTTTCAATTTTAAAAGAAAGAAATCTGTTTGTATTTTTATTCTGTTGCTAATAATCTGACAGCAAAAGCATACTGTTTTTCTCAAAGAATATACTAGTTAGTTCAGAATGATATCTGTCTAATGCAGTCTGTATATACTGTCTAGTACTATTATATATATACAATGCAATGCATTTACAACAACCAGTAGCCACTAGTCTGTGTAAAGTGTATTTAAGATTGAAACTAAAAGCAATTGATCAGCAAACTATTGTAGCTGACTATTCTTTACAGAACTGCTTTACAATAATGATAGAATTCTACTGCTTTCTTATGTCCCTGGTTCACCTATAATGCTATGAGCAGTGTAATGCTAACCTCCTTCCTACATGCTGTTTGTTCTAAGATGGCACGTGGGAGAATGAGGGAGGACTTTATATACAAAACATGGCGATCCAAAATGCGCGAGTTTTGCGTAGAAAAATCACGGAAATGACGTTTCGCCCCGTTTTGAGATCCGAGTTTGGTGGGAGAAATCAAATCATGACTTGTTTTTACTCGGATATCGTCGGATTCCAAGTAAATCGAACTGCTCATCTCTAATGCATATAAAATAACTTTACATCTAAAAAGCCACTATACAGTACACACTTCCTGACAAGCAACTGATAACTGACTATTCTGTGCCAGACACACCTTTTATGCAGAGGCTGAATGACATCACAAAAGCTGTGTATGATGCTAATCAGTGGTGTCATTTTCAGCATAGTCAGAAATGCCAACTTGCCTGTAGTTTTTGTTTACTGAATAGAAGGGTTTAAATATCCTCTAACACTTTTCTAATTATCAGTGTATAATTTCAACCTGTGCTAAAAAAATTGAAGCCAAATGCATTTATTAGAGTTTTTACTAGTTATAGGATTCTTCTTGAGTCCTGTAAGACAAAGGAGGATATTTGCTGTGATGCAATTTACTGAGCATTTTACCACGTGAACAACTTTGAATTCACTTGTGTAATTTGTTTCAAAACATTAGTAAAGACTTAATATATGGAGCGGGGTCAACACAGTGATAACACTAATGAGTCTGCACAGATTGCATTTTTTTATATGAATGCAGGTCCATTTAGTCTCCTGGCTCTGTTCTTGGCATCTTGTTGCTCTTGCACAGGGTAATCAGTAGACATAAATGCCCCAGCACCTTCTGACATACTGAATGCACCTACATGGATGCCCAATGTATCAGATATGCTTACTTGTCGAACCTTGATAAGCTAAAATGTTCCAATAGAAGTCTGGGCCTAGTATGTATGTCTGGGTACAATATCTTAAATGATTTCCTGCATGACTCTTGACTTCTGCCTGCAGTAACGTTTGGATTTGTATATCTGACACTGCATTTGGATTCTGATGTTATGCTTCAATCACTATTTGGCAACACCAGTCTATTATCTGGTTCTCTATCCTCCTATACCCCCAATATACCCTCTGCTAGTAAAGACTTGCATGTAAGACCAGAGGAATCTGAGTCTTGGTAGGCACTTTTAAGCATATTTAAGTGAATGGGGTCTGCATCGGGTCAAATACACACTAGCTTAGACACTGATTCTTAAGCTGGGTACACACTACACTGTTTTCGTCCAATAATCGGCTCAAACAGCTGACATACGACCGCTCGTTCAAAAGTCGGGTCAGTGTGTGCAGTGACACGATGGTCGAAAGTCTGCCCAAATAGACGATTATCACCTCATTTGGTTGGTCGTACCATTTAATATTTTCGTTCCAATCTCGTTTCCGCTGTGTAGTGTGTATAAACTTCCGACCGATCCACAACAGGGAGTACGAAATTACAGTCATTGCTCACAACAACATGGCTGTAAAAAGTCGCTAAAGGGACGTCCACTCTTCCCTTTATCGTCCTAAACAAGGCTAGTGTGTATGCAGTCCATGGACCGAGCGATCGGACCATCAATCGCATGTAAAATCGCTCGGCATAAAAAGTTGGTAGAAATTTCTGTAGTGTGTACCCAGCTTTACAGAGCTCATTTAGGGGTAGCCCAGTCTTGTGAGTGAATTAAATGGAAGAGATAAAGGGTGATAAATTTTGCTGATCAAAGTACGAACCCTTTCCAGCAAGCTAACCATAGATCAACATTTACACAACAGAAAATATTCCATTTGCAACATTTTGTGAAATATTTGCATTTTTTTTTTACAGTGTATGACGTTACAGCAGACTGTAAAATCAGAACACAGTATGATGAAACTAATAGATATCAGCATGCGATATATGCCTATTCACAAACCTGCACAGAAAACAGAGGATGTGGCAGTATCCATTAGAATTTCTAATGCACATAAACATCCAGCAACCTCTCTACAGATCTGAGCCTATTTGTTCAGCAAAATTAGGGCACGGACCAGCAGGGACCCCTACAAGGACCACTTTCCATTATTTTGGCATTGTAAAGCCCATGGTGTCTGGCTTAGTTAAGAATAAACACATCAGTCATTTCAGGATTATAAGTTATTTCACTAAAATTCAGGTTTTCATATGAAAGTAGCCATACTTGCTCTTTAACTGCATTTAAAATGTACCACATTCTTTTTAAAATGAATCACAAGGCAGGCAGCTGCCAAGCAATGTTGTTATGAATGCGGTAGAGAGGGGATATGAAAGCCCTTAATAGAATCCATTCAAACTCACTTGAATAGATCAGCTGGATTTTCTAGCAGATAAGTGAAAAAAAAAAATCAGTGTATACTTTGTGTGCAACACAAGACAAGCTACATTGCCATCTAGGAAATGATGGCTCCTCCCCCTATCCAGTGCACCTGGGACTGCTACATGCAGCAATTCTGTAATACAGAATCAGCAAATATATAAAGATCATCATTATAAATGAAAGGGTCCTCCAGCTCAGACACCTCCCCCCAACCTGTTTTTTGGCTGGGGCAGTCCGAACCCTGGGAAAAACAGCAGACCCCAAAGGGGTAAATGTATTAATTTCCGATTTCTGCAAGTCTCTGGAAATCGGCGATTTTGCAGTGGAAATTTAAAGCGGCGATGTCTTGCAAAGGCATCGCCGCTTTAAATTTCCTCTGCAAAGTCGCCGATTTTCGGCGACTTGCAGAGATCGGAATTTAATACTTTTACCCCCAGGACTCTCAGTAACAGGAAAATATTTTCCTAAAGGATAATGTAGGTTTAATAATAATAATAATAATAATAATAATAATAATAATAATGACTTGCAAAGGTCTTACTAGTGGACCCATTAGTTGCATATGGTGAAGGCAACCATTTGTATGGAATGAACAAATATTAATTACCATGGAGTATCAATTTACAAGAAAAAAGTAATAGGCAAACAGTGATATCCCTAGTCCTGAGTTATCTGACATATTGGTCCTGCACACAAAATCGCTACCTCCATTGAGTGTAAGTGATGATTTCCCTTTAATATTTAAGTGATGTGAATTTAAAAATTATTTGGAATCTTTATTAAGCTGCAATGAACTGAAGAAAACAGCAGCTATTCTCCCAATTCATCAGGGAATTAAAGCCTACTGCCTTAACCTATTTTCCACTGGCTACTGCAGTTCCATTAACCTCTATTGGGACTGTACTCTGACGCCATTTAAGTGGCAAAAAGCTTTACTTTTCGCTGCCAGCCTTAAAAAAACTAGCACCATATAACCTTTTTAATCACTGTCAGAGAAACTGCTATGGATCCATCGCTGGGTCCCATAGCTATGAGTATGTGCGTCCAGAGGCGCTGATACACAATAGCCACAAAGGGTAACTTCCTCCTTTCGCAGTTAGCATCAGGCTGCCGGTGAAGTGTTTCTTTGCTAGTTTAGAATGGGAGATTTCGCCTGGGCTCGCCAATGAGCCCTGGCATGGTAAAATATCAGCGGTAGTACATATTGTCGCAGCAATGCAAAATGATACTGCCAACCACTAGTCACCAATGTTAAATAGAGCCTTCATTTTGTTATATATTTACAGTCCTTTGTGAAGGCCATAAACCCTTTAAAAGAATGTAGCACATATTCACACGAACCACATGAAGTGTGAACCTTAGCATATGTCACGTACATAGCTTTTGTTTAAATACTGAGTGGCATGACTGGCTTTTACAAAAAATGGGAACAAGAATGCTTCGTGAAGAGATTGTATAGTGTAGGTCATCATGCCTTTTACCTAACTATAATGCACTATTTTTTAAAGGCATTAATTTTCAGAAAAAAGCAATAGCTTCCATCTGTCACTCTAAACATTTGTGCTCAAACCACATACTTTGGAGTTTTTTCGATTCACCTGCTCTGTTCCCCGCAATAGTGGTCCTCAACGCATGTGAGACAGCTGTTACATTATGTTCAATATCCTTTTGATCCTTTATGGACCTTAGGGAGAGAGGGTTGACAGAACTGACGTTCTTTATTATAGCTTTCCCTGCACACAATAATCTTCTTTCACCTGGAATATTCTCCCTGTAGTGCTGTAGATTTTTTGACTTATATCCAGAATCATTTGTGCTTCTTAGGAAGGCAGAATTTTTTTTCTGTAAGAAACAGGCACAGTATTGAGCGAATTCACTTTAAAATTAGAAAGCACCTGTTATCTGTTTATCATAATGCCAAAGAGGTTCCACATGGAGACAACTCAGAAAAGTGATTTCATTTTAACCATTTTGTGCTGGATTTCATAACATTAATTATTTTGAAAACAAACATGGAAAGGTGAGTTTCTTGTACCTTAGTACTTTAATCAGAAAATGTATTCGCTAGCTAAAGAAGAAAAACATTTTCACATTGACACACTATATACAAAAATATATATATGATATATATATATATATATATATATATATATATATATATATATATATATATATATATGCATACATACATATATGTACAAATATACATATCTGCATATTATATATTATATAGATATTAAATATATACAGTATATATTATACATACACACGCAAGTCTACTATACATATGTATACACAATGGGACTGATGCAAAGTGATTATAAATATATATATATATATTTAAAACTACGTTAAAAACACCAGTCATTATCATCACAGGCAATTACGTCCATATTCTAATACTAATTCGCACAGATCTTAGCGCAACTCAGCCTTTAAGTATAATTACGTGTTTTTGCATGATCGCGTTTTCCATCAGATGCAGATGTGTCCAACTCCGCATCAAGCCAAATGTGTATAAACTGATTTAATGCATGTATACAGGGCTGGTGCTTGGTTGTTCGTCGCCCACTTGCCTACAGTCGACGCATGTGTTGCGTTGCCCCGTTTACTGCACATGTATGGAAGAGGCTTCACTGCGCAATGCAGTGCTTTCTCCTACCTCTGCACGTGCCCCACTGCCCACGCCATGTGGAGAGAAGAGCAGAGGACTCAGAAGGTGGAAAAGCACCCATTAACCCACCAGCGCCAGACAATTTTTGTATTTTTTTTTTTAACTTATAAGAGCAGGTGGGGCGTCCCTGAAACATAGCCCCACTGCAGCATTTACCGAGTTTAACATGTTCCGCTGGCCCTGCATGTGTATATGCATACATATATGTATAGACTCCTGTATATATGTGTATAAAGGGCGAGTTCTCATTTAAACTCTTACAATTGGTGGGTTCTGTTGTCATCACTTTAGTGTTCATTGGCAAAACTATTTTACATGGACTCATAATATCCCAACATTGACTGTGGAAATTCTTACTGTCTTTCCATTACCAGATTTTCACGCTTACTGACTATATCCTTTGCAGCGGTTACAATAATTTTCTTTGCAAATTGCTCTTCTACTGCTGTTTCCATAGGCAAACAAAGGGGGGGGGGGTTTCCTAGTGCCTGGAAATCCCCCTCCAAGCCCTGGGCACTGTATAATTGAGGTGGCTGGACCCTGCCCCGCTTCACACGGCTCTGCTTGAAAAGGAAGAGCTGCGTGCACCTAACAGTAGTGCATGCAGCATTGCACATGTATATTATGGGGATAGGAAGAGTTGGAGAGCAGCCAAGCACTGTCTAATATTATAGCTACGCCCCATGCATGCAGGTCACGCCCACTGGTGGCGTAGTGTGGAAACCCCCCTATACAAATACTGCATTTGCCCATGGTTTCGCTTTTCTAATCTCTACAATGGCTACAATGTAAAACACTTCTACTAACATGCATAGGCATTAACAAAACGGCACCAGCATCTTATCACTTGTCTCAAAATATCTCTCAACTTGACCCCTGCACTCTCTGCCCAAAAGCTGCACCTCTCCTGCACACTGATCCCATTCTCTATTACAGAACTCTTTTGAGCTGCGCCCACTCTGAAATTTGTTCCCTCTTACAACAAGGTAATTTGGGAATAGCAGTTGTTAGAGAAAATGGCACTTGTTACGGAGGTTAAGATTCATATAGCAACTCTGACATGTTACAGTCGTCCTGGGCAGAGATGGAGAAATGATCCTGGGTGGAGGGGGGCTATCACATAATCATAGTGCAATGCCACTAATAAGAGCATTGCAATGCCATTGTCATGCCATCATGTCACCTAGCCCCCCTGCGCCCCTCCTGCTTTTGTTGCCACTCAGCCTGAGTTTTGGCAAGTATGAACAACATATTAAGTACAGAAAGATACTATGGTGTGATAAGAACAAGATTGAACTTTTGGTCTCAGTACTAAGTGTTATGTTTGGTGCAAACCTACCACTGTATAATGCCAAGAACACTATACCTACCATGAAACATAGTGGTGAGAGCATAATACAATGGGGATGCTTGAAGGACAACTGTGAATTATAACAGATATTATAGGTCATCTTGAAGATCCGTGACCTGTATTAAAGCACTTGTTTCTTTATATAGTCAATGAAATGCTTTATTACTTATATTTGCTGAGCTTTGGGTTTTCTCTAGCACACTATAGAAACTTTTGGGCAATTATCCTCTATGTTAGTATTGGGGTAAACCATGTATTACACTCTTATCAGCACTCCACTTACGTTGAATAACAACATTGGAATTTCATGTTTTTTCTCCGGTTAACGTTTAGCGCTAGCTGAAATGTAGGGATTTCATTGGATCATAGAAAGGGTCAATTCATGCTAGTTCATTTTAAAACGCTGCAGTTTTCCGACCAGTAAACTACAATATTCTAAAGAGAGGATGCATTTGGACATGCTCACTAACTCAGCATAACAAGGAAATGAAAGGGGAAGGCTGTATCCTCTCACACCATTCCTATTTAAAAGCAATGCATGTGATATTTTGACATTGGAATAGCTATGATGTGACAGGGAAACAGCAATTCACATTTACTTTAATGTTACGATATGGAAGCATATCCTCTCTTTAGAATGCTACATGTTTCAGTGAAAAAAGCTATGCCAGTCTAAAACCCACATGTCCCTGGCCAGTGTCTTATAGTCAGCTTAACTTTGTCACTAAGCTAAAAGGTGGGCCACCTAGAAACATTTGTAAGGGCCCCCATGTACCGCCCAATGGTGAAAAACTCACATATACACATGGAGCTTAGACAGGATAGGATAAGCAGGCCTCCCTCAGCTGTGGACCCCATAGCAGTTGCACCCCCTGCCCATATGTTGTTACGCCCTTGTGACCAATTGAAGTGACAGCTGTATTAACAGTTAGTATATAATAACATGACAAGTTTGCTATATTAAGCCTAACTTGTTAATCACAGAGAGTTTAGTGTTTAAGATGTGCTGAGATCATACTCAGTGTATAACAGTCAGTTTCAGAAGAATGAATTGTATCAGGATTTTATTTAACCCTGTCCTCAGAAATTACCGTTGAGCATAACCATTAAGCTACATGAAACGGCAAAGTGCCAAATTTAAATCAAAATTGCAGTGTGTTAGTACTAGAGCTTATACTTTATATTCAAATTTCTGTTTTACTTATAGAGTGCAAGTTTTTGTAAATGATGTCTTTATTTCCTATTCAATTAAACACATAACATCCCTTTTAGCATTAACCCATTTTTAAAAATAAATAAATAATTTAAACTGATTCTAATCAAAAATGCCCAAGCATGTGATACAACTGCATAATTTTTTTTGTCATATAATATATATTTTATTCTGGAAGCTGCATTTTTTAAAGTTGTTTTGATAGATCACTTTAATTGAGCAACAGTAGTGTACTTTACTCTTATGGCTTTTTACTGTAGTTTAATTTAGCTTCATAAGAATGAGCATTCCATTTAACTTAAATGCTTGAAGCCTTGTCATTAGTTTTAGTTGAAGGGAACATTAGATAGATGCGGTCACTTATTGAATATAAATCAGTTCACAAAAGATTCACATCTACCTGCAGAGGGCACTACAGAGCAACATGCAATTCTGTTTATGCAAAGAACATCGAACCTAAGCCAAAATGCTTGCTAAATAAAGGAATATATATGTCTTTGTTATGGCCCATAACTTTGGAAGCAGATGCTTACCAATAAGATTTTACTTGTTAGCTAGTACATACCAGCTGAAATAGACAGTGCACAGTTACAGTATTATTGTTATTCTCTTATATTTATAAAGCGCTGAAATACAATGCTACACTGAGGGAATTATGACAAACAAATTACGTGCAGTGACTTGAAATAGAAGGTAAAGATGACCTTGTCCAAATGAGCTTACAATCGAAGAGGTTTGGTTAAATATTATCAAACTGAAAATTGAATTTCCATGTGATTTTGGAGCACGATTGTCACAATTGAACAGACCACATATAATAATAAATTAGAGTTTACAAAGCAGCTATCAGGTAATAACAACTTCCATGGCTGTCAACATCTAGACCTGCCAACCTGAACATACTTAGGCACCTATTAACCATGGAGCGACGATAGCATAGATTTTCTTATCGCTGCTATAAAATCTACTATCGCAGCTATTTATCATGAAAATTACACCAGGGCAGCAGTGATACTCAGCTCTGACGATACTCGCTGGCAACGGTCCGAGTAGTCTTAGCACTACAGTGCCTCTGCGACTGTGTGATTCTGCTTTGTCCAGACTTAAGCTTCCAGTTTCACATAACATAAAAAATTAAAATAAGCAAATAAAAAATAGAATTTTGCTCCTTCATATATTTAAATTGTGAAAAATGTATCCTTTTTTGTACGTATTGACCCCTGACAGAATCCACCAGAGAGCCTTGGCGGCAGTCTTCACCGGCCCGTGGCTTTGGTAAATAGGGAGAAAACCTATATGCGGCAATAACTCCTGATTTTACCAGAGGGCTTTTTATATAATAGGCCCCTTATTGCAGCCTCAATTGCCTGGAATACCATTCAGAATATCATGCATCCTCCAGCTGTCCAGCTTATCAGAAAACACATTTTTTTCTAAATATGCAGTAATTGTCCATTACAATATTGTCCCATGTAAGGGCAAGGTCTGAGGGGCATGTAAGAGGTATGTGGTAACGTCTGAGGGTAAAGTGGGAAGGTCTGGTGGACATGTAAAGGGCATGTGCGGAGGTCTGACGGCATGTAAAGAGCATATGGGGAGGTCTGAGGGGTTTGTGAGGGTTTTTGGAGTAAATGAGAGATCTGACATCTCGAGGTAAATGTATCAAACTGAGAGTTTTCTGGCGAGTTTGAAAAGTGGAGATGTTGCCTATAGCAACCAATCAGATTCTAGCTATCATTTTGTAGAATGTACTAAATAAATGATAGCTAGAATCTGATTGGTTTTTCAAACCTGCTGGAAAACTCTCAGCTTGATACATGTACTCCCTTGTGGGAGTCTGAATGTATGTGGATGCATTTTGTGGCAAGTGGTGACTTAAGGGCAAGTGGAGTTATTTTGGACCATGTGTGGTCTGAGCGACATGTGGTGGAATTTTGGAGTGAGTGAGGGCATATAGGGGCATTTTGGGATGAGCGAAGCTGGTGTGACAAGGTCATTTTTGAAATGTAAAGGGCAATATGCTGTACTTTTAGAGGTTGTATGTATGTATTATTATATTATTACAACAAGGGAGGG
This sequence comes from Mixophyes fleayi, assembly GCF_038048845.1. Taxonomy (NCBI): domain Eukaryota; kingdom Metazoa; phylum Chordata; class Amphibia; order Anura; family Limnodynastidae; genus Mixophyes; species Mixophyes fleayi. The sequence continues at coordinate 34,139,148 of NC_134409.1, forward strand.
GCATATCATGCTTGTTCTCTTGGCACCATGGATCTATGCTACACCTCTGTGGTTACTGCACCTGGGAATAAGGGGGTTGAGATGGGACAACCTTACTGTTTAATTTGTACTTGGCAGCCCTGCCAATTAACATGTATATTATATTTTGCTCCAATTGTCCAACATCTTATGACCCTTATTGTAGAATATCATAAAATCCAATTGCCCAACACATCATAGCACCTGATCAATCAATCATATTATAGACTCCAATTTCATTTTATAGTATATAGCTCCCAAAATATTACATTCCCCGAGTTAGCAATATACAGTATTTTATGTGGTGGCTTTAACTTTACTTAGCCCTTTGGCATTTTTCACATTTTATTTTCCTTCATAACTGAATCATAATGGAATTTTTCAAGAATTCTTACTACTGATCAACAAAAAAGTACTCTGTAATGTTCCTTAAACAAAACTGTCTATGAGAGTTTCCATAATTTAGAACAATGCCAAAGGGGGTTAATATGTTTTCTAGACACTTTTTGCAGCACACATATGCAAATCATTAATTAGTTTTGCCTGGCTAATAGGTGCATTTAATCCAGATTTTTATTGAAATATGTTTACTTACCCAACATACATACAAATGTTGCTATTTAGTATAAAAAACTTTTTTTGAGTGGGTTTTGGGTTTGAGGAACAGTACTATCTATCGAATACCACAGACATAACTTGATGTATTTGTTAGTAGCCTGATTACTGGTGGTAGTCTTTCAGGATTTTAAACCATGGACCCTACTTCTTTCCCTACATTTTCCCAGTCACTAGGATGGGTTGTTGCTACCTAGGATGTCCCTCACTATACGTACTGTAAGTGGAGCTACTGAAAGTCATCATCCATTTATACATTGTGGTTAGAACACTTACAGCTTATGTTGGTTCTCCAGGAAATAATAGAAAAAGAGGTGAAACTCAGATGTGTGTGGGATGGGTTGGGGCACTTTCACCTTCAAGCCCCATAGAGAGCGCAACCACTGCACCCACAGTAGTCACAGGTCATAGTCCTTCTGCTGGAATTAGACTTTAAATTAAGAGGACTTGCAGTTGAGCACTTAACATCAGGGAACTTTATAAGTTTGAATTTTCAGTTTTTAGAGGTAACAGCAACAGTTCTGTTGCACAATTATATAGTAAGTAAGGTTGAAAACAAACACAGCTGCATCAAGTTTAACCTGTGACTTAATATAGGCTCCATAAACTGTAAAAGAAGATAATACATCTAATGTATATAGGGACCACAGAGCCGTTAGACTGATTTTATTGACTATTTCGCTAGTCAGTGGTTCCAAACTGGACTCAAATTTCCTCTTGTGATGACATATCATTTTCCCAAGCTGACATTTACTTTATTCACAAAAAATAAGCATACTATAGCCAGAATGCTACTCATTTCATTTGACTGTTCAAATGTCCACCAAGGTGTCAGCTTTGCAGTTGTGACAGAAATGTGTTACTTTAATTGCAGCTTTGCAGCTGCAACAAGAAATAATTATATTCATGATGACTTTTCAGCCGTAGCAGAAATTGATTGCATGAAGATGACTATGAGAAGAATCATGGAGATGTGTTTTTTCTTTAGGTTTTCCCTGTTTTGCTATATAGAATATACCTGAGGGCACTTTTCTACTACTGCTGAAAACCGATATACAATCCACTTTCATGTCGAAGTCAAATGGACATACGATAGCAATTATGAAATTGGTCTGGTCAGCAAAACAGCAAAACAGCCCTGGATAAGAAACAGTAAAAGATTTTCCTCTGGAAGAGTTTGTCACTGTTAAAATTAATCAACAGCACATTATTACTGTTCTTCTTTTGTATGCAAGCTTACTCATTTTCCTGTATACAGTCCATTGTATGGCTTAGTGGTTATCACTTCTGCCTCACAGCACTGGTGTCAAGAGTTTGATTCCCGACCATGGCCTTATCTGTGTGGAGATTGTATATTCTCCCCATGTTTGCGTGGGTTTCCTCCAGGTGCTCCAGCTTCCTCCCACACTCCAAAAACATGCTAGTAGGTTAATTGGCTACTATCAAATTAACCTTACTCTCTCTCGGTCTGTGTATATGTATGTTAGAGAATTTAGACTGTAAGTTCCAATGAGGCAGGGACTGATGTGAGTGAGTTCTCTTTACAGCGCTGAGGAAATAGTGGCGCTATATAAATAGCTGATGATGATGATTCCCGACCATGGATTTATCTGTGCGGAGTATGTATGTTCTGTGTTTGTGTTGGTTTCCTCCCACACTCCAAAAACATACTAGTAGGTTAATTGGCTGCTATCAAATTAACCTTAGTCTCTCTTGGTCTGTGTGTGTGAATTAGTGGCGCTATATACAAAATAGATGATAATGATGATCTTGTAAATTTTAAACGTATGTTGCCAGAGTATTTTAAGTTGCGTGTATCTTAAGTAAGAAAGTAAATCATAAAACCTTAACGTGTGGCACCAGTGGCGGAACTACCATTGGTGCAGCAGGTGCATTACATCGGGGGCCCATGGACATAATGGAGCTCGCTGCATGGGGAACTAGCGAGCCATGTGCCCCAGATCCCTCCTCCCTGCTACCCTGCATCAGGGCCCACAGCTTGTTAGTTCCGCCTTGTGAGGCTCTACTGGTCCTAGTAAGTCTGGCAACCCTTTACTGCTTGACCATGCTGACAGTTGTGGAACAGCACTGGCATCTACTTGGCTTTCAGGGCCTGCTAGAGCATGCTAGAAGAAAATAAAAGGTGAAAAAAAAGCAGGTCCCTAAGGAATTAGGCATGATATAAAGATCACCATGTGGGATTGGATGAGTAACTTTTCAACTAAAGGACTTTTCACCTGGTGTGCTTATGTGTCTTTGTACTTTACTATGTGCCACTACAGGGCCCAGCAGGCCCTGGATGCTAGGGCATGCTGGCACTTTTATTGGTATGCTGGAACTTCTGGTTCTGCTAGGTAGGGGCTGCATTCATTTTTGTTGTCCAATTCCCAGAGGAAATTCAGATATTTGCTTAACAGGCAGGGGCTGAGTCCCACTATAACAGAGGGACCCCACATAGCAGGTTTCCTTGTTACAGTGGGACCAACCCAGCCTGTCAATGCCCGGTTCAGGTTGCTGCTTTTGTGGTGGGACCTCATGCTGTTCGTCGACCCATATTAGCTGTTACCAGACCAAGCTATGAAAGCTGGTGCTCGTATTCTCATTATGGGGATACATGTATCTGCCCATCTGAAGAAAAATCAGAAAGGAATGTTAAAAGTGATAAAAAAAACTTTTTTTGACAACCAGAGGGATAACTGCAATACAGTACATATATAATAACTTAGTTGCCTTATTACTTTAAATAAAATATTTACTGAATGACTTACCACTGATTATACTGAACTATAAATATATGCTATCCAATGACTTTTTCCACTTAACATTGTAGAATATAAAAGGATTCAAAGAATAAAAATCTTAATATTTTGTCTCCATTACACATCACACTTCTAAAGGAACTATAATCATTATCAGGATTTCACTTCATTTAATTCCCACTGCCCTTATATGATAACCTCAATGTTGTCATTCTATCTCCTCTCTGCAAGGACAACAATAAATTCTCTTTTAAGAAGAGATTCATTCTCCTGCTGAATTTTAAGTGTTGTAATGGAAATGAGGTCAAGCCGATTTAATATTGCACATCAATATGATTTTCACTTGATGGAATTAACCAGGAGTGATGAACATCCGCAATATTAATAACTCTTTTGTTGTGATATAAATTAGGATGTGATTGTCTGATTCTCCAATGTGTGTTTATTTGCCACATTTTTAACAAGTCCCTGACATTTGTCTGAATTTCTGAAATGGCCAAAGTGATTCACCAATCCTTAGGGCCACCCGCTTATATGTCTTCACACCTATCCCATAAAATGGTGTAACCAAAAAAAATTGCCAATAATGTCTGCTGCTGAACTATGACATTCAGAGCAAAATATTGTACTCTTCATCTGGGGGACACAATTGGGCCAAAACAATGCCTATAAATCTGAAAGGATATTCCCTTGGCTAACGTGTGCCTGGTTTTACTGAGGTGAATAGTGCACCTCCAGCAGAGGAATCCAAATACGTTTGTTGCTCAACAGCTTCATCCAGCATAAATTGCTGCTCGGCTTTATGTTCCATAACATGAAATCATTCATGGTGCACAATATGCAGGAATTCTGCCTGAATGTAAGCAGTATGTAAGGATCCCAAGGACACCCTATCATAAAAGACACTACGACCTGAGACTATCTGCCATGTCACTAGAAAAGGATTATGCCGACTGCAGAGTTGCCCTGCATCATGCTGCCTGAGAGTTGTTGGAGCTGTGTGAAAGAAGCAGAAGCCACATTTTACTGTTAACAGCATAGACACTTGCAGCAGGCATTGTGCACCTGTGTGTGGCACCGATGACCCCCTTATAGGCTGTCTCCATTCTTCTAGGATTCCACTGCTATTGGTATCACTGTCTCACACAGCGGTAGCCACCCCAATGCAGACAGGAACCTATAAGGATGACACTTGGTCTGTCCAGGTCCATCCTGTAAATGGCCTATGTGTTCACAAGCCCCAGTGTCAAGCCCCTCTGTAAAATGGCAGAGATTGCAGGGAACTGTCATTGTCCTTCATGAAAACTTCAGACAGCTGGGCACTTTTGCCAAAATCAAGGTTCACAGTGGGTTCAAAGTTGTATTTGCCGCACAGGGTGTCTTTTTTTTCAATTCATGAATGACATACAAACATTGTGTTTTGATTTTAATTTTGAAACCCTTAATGACCAGAATAAAATTTCACATGTTGGAGATCTGCCAATTTCTTTGCCTGTCCTTGAAATTTTTATTGTGTTTTTAAGGCTTTTTAAGAATTTTTTATATCAATTGGTGTAAATATATCTTAATTTTATGAGCACTACATAGGTGAAATCAAGCAAAATTGGAAACAAATATTCCACCTTTCCTTAAGTCTACTATTTTGCACAGTTAGAGAAATCCTAGAAATGTACAAAAAACGTAAGTCATTAATCCTCTTGAGTATAATGGTGCTAAATATGTATACTTTACACAAGCTTCAATCATGTTATACTGCCATATAATTTATTTGAGAGTTTTAATTTTTTAACGTAAAATACAGTATGATGTACCAGCACATAGGTACAAAGCATGGTTGGAGTAAGTAAGACTAGGCCAGTGGTCGACAGATAAAATTTGAGGGTTGACTTCTCTTTTCATGGTCTGGGGCCAGGATTCATTCTCTGTGGCATTCACACATTTTTTGTATTAGTGTGTGACACCAATATTAAATGCATCAGTGTTACTTCCACCATGTGAGCTTGGGGGGGGGGGGGGAGAGGGGGGGCAGACATCTGTAAATGTTTTTTTCCAGATTTTGTTGCCATTTTCTTTTTTAATTTTTATGTATTTATTTTTCTTTTAACCCTTTTTTGTTTTTGTTTATCATTGAGGAAGTGTGCCCTCATCCTGGCCTCCCGTGTCTCAGTTATAATAAAAATCATTGTCATCATCAAGGGTTTAAAAGTCCAGGAGCATGAATGTTTTAAAGTCACTATATACAAGCTCTGGTACGTGTGTGTGCAGCATATGACACTGTCAGAGTTTTCCTCAACCTACTACCACAACTATGCATAGTTTATTCTTCAATGTTTGCGACTAACCTTTACTGCTTAGAGAAGGGAGCAGCCTATGCTAAATTTACTTTCTTTGTTGTCTACCCCTTATCCTATATGGCAAGTGCCAATGCATTAAAACTATGATTTTACAGTTCATTAGATTGGTTAACCAACTTCCATTGTTTATATTAAGACCAGATTCATCCACAACTGACTTATGGCCATTTTGATCATCTCGTACTTGAGCGCAGAAGGAAATAGGGACATGTTTGTGGACACTATTCTGAACTGGTATTAGCCCCTCAATGGGAACCGAACTTGCAATACAGGGACATATTATCACTATAATGTGGCACATTTCCTGCTAGTGGAAATAGTAATCCTGTGTGCTCGTAAGTTCTACTGGTGCTCATGAGTTCTACTGATTGGTATGTGGCTTTAGGCAACTGGTAATTCCTAGTAAGCAGACCCCATTTATTTGGTCTACAAGGGGACAAGTATTTTGAAGCAATCCCATTAACATTTTCAAATATATTTAGCTGTATGTAAAACAAACAGCACTTGACTGATGCCTGTCTGTGTTTTCTAAATAAATATGATCTTCCCACTTTAATAAAGAATTCATTGGACCCTAATCTACTGTGAAATTCTAACATACTCAGCAGAAAAAAACCCTCACAATAACTCTAAGGATGACCTCATATTTAATAACTATGTTAACGCTCAACTATTCTATTCTATATTCAATATGTCCGGTGCTATGCAAAACAGTCCAGTTGTTAATATACATGTCATCTTCTGTAAGGTTTCAAAATGTCAATAATTTTAGTTAGTGTATAGAATGTGAAGAGAGATCAGGGGGTATATTTACTAAACTGCGGTTTGAAAAAAGTGGAGACATTGCCTATAGCAACCAATCAGATTCTAGCTGACATTTTTTAGAATATACTAAATAAATGACAGCTAGAATCTGATTGGTTGCTATAGGCAACATCTCCACTTTTTCAAACCTGCAGTTTAGTAAATATACCCCCAGGAGTAAAAACATATTTATGGGGGAAATAAATATTAACAAAGCAAGTTGATGCTTATACAGAAATTAACACTTTGCCACTTTTAAATGTCTGTTTAGATTATGTTTTAGTGCTATAAATTAAAAAAGGAATGTGCAACACCATAAAAGTTGAGCTATAGCCAGGGCTTTGGAGCATGATCACAAATGCCAGGGCTAGAGGAGTTTCTGCTGCCCCCTCCCCTTAATCAACCGGAGTGGAGTCACTGTAATCATGTGATATCAGGGTGGGGCAGTGCCTGCACGTAGGATTGTCGAGCCCATCTCTCGTTAGGACTGGATATATTCTATACAGGTAACAACTAGAGATGCTCTGGTTCGGTTCTCCGAGAACCAAGCCCAACCGAACTTCACCGATCCAAGTACCGAGTACGTTCGTTTGCCCTCGGAAGTGAAAATGAGTACCGCCCCTCCACGGTGATCCAGTGCCATTTCACAGAGAGACACAGAAGAGGTAGCACTATTCTTGGCAGCCTCTAATGCAGTTGGGCAGCGTAATATCTAAAACAGAAAGAGGAGGGGTGGCAGTTTTTTTTTAAAGTCTCCAGTGACATTCTACTGAGTTATAGCTCACACAGAAACAGGAGAGGTCCATTGCTCCATTGCCAATTATCATTGCTGAAATAGAAATAATAAGGCTGTCAGTGTTGTACAAAATCTGCAAGTCACATTGTACTGTGTTATTATAGCTCACACAGAAAGAAACAGGAGAGGTCCCAGTGTTGTCTACAGTCTACGTGGTATTGCTCCACTGCTAATTGTCATTGCTGAAATAGAAATAATAGGGCTGTCAGTGTTCTTCAAAAGCTACAGTCACATTGTTCTGTGCCATAGCTCACCAAGAAATAGGAGAGGTGTCATTGTTTAGTGCTGAAGCAGAAGTCAAATAATAGGGCTGGCAGTGTTTTTTTAAAGTCTCCAGTCACATTCTACTGTGCCATAGCTCATACATGAACAGGAGGGATGGCAGTGTGCTTGTCACTCTCCAGTCTTCAGTAACATTGCTGTTGTCACTCTCCAGTCTAAGTGCCATTGCTCACACAGAAACAGGGGTAATTTAAGTATGCACCCATGTACAATGTAGAAGCCTTTCTAAAGTACATTGTACATGGACGCATACTTACATTATTCCCCTTAACAACAGCGATAATACCGTCACCATGATGAATGACGTCATGAAGTGGAGCCAGCTTCTTACTTTATTGTGATTGGTTGAAGTCGGTTTGAAGAGTAGTCAACATCACTGATCGTCAGGAAGGAACCCTTCGGAGTCGGGGTGCTTAGCATCGATATGCTGTACCCCACCCCTCAGGAGAGAGCGGGATAAGCCATGTTATAATGACATCCCTTAATTTGCATACAGGTTGTCAGGATCTAGCTGAGAGAAGGAAGCTAGCTGATGCTGGAATGCTTGTCAATATTTGGGTAAAATGACATGTTGGCAATTTTATGTTTTTCTAAAGTAAAGTTTCACCTTTATTAAAGATGTGTTTTTTTCTTTAAAAGGTAAAAGCTTTTTTTACCTTTGTACAAGCTCTCATAAATCTGGGATCTCATCCAATGGGTCACGTTTTAATTTAAGTACAGTCTCCTCAAGTGCATCTATATTGGTTTAAATCTCTGTTCAAAGCTGCGTATTCCAAGATTACGGATTCCATGTTGCCCACATGTTCCGTGTCACAGTCTGTCTGAAGCAGATGTACTGCCACTCCAGTTGTAATATCCATTCCTATGTCTATATAAGTTTGGCAGGTCTTCAGGGATGAGAGGGAGGTATCCAGAGCGGAGAAGGAGATTAATAATGTAGAGTTCATTGACAGCACTGTTGGGCTTAAGGCAGTTAAGCTATTGGTAGCTTGTTTTATGGGAGCCCAAACAAAGCAAGAACTTCAGCCACAAAAGTGGCACTCCTTGTCGCTGGAGTGCTTGCTTTGCTAAAATATACATGTCATTTTCAATATCTTAGATAAGGGTGGGTGGGAGTACCTAAGGACAATTCCATTCTTGCACCACTTTTCTTTTCTGCCACTGTTGTGTGGCAATGTTTCCTAGATGTGCTATGAACTGCTGTGGGTTTGTGTCATTGCTCTGTCGCTTAGCATCCAGCCATGTCGCTGCAGTCTTTGTCCGAAAGTGGATGAAAATAATATTGTGACCTGTGAAGTGGTCAAAATTGAATGGAAATGACTGGAAATTAATGTTATTTAGGTTAATAATAATAATGTAAGAACAAAAAAAGAGCAAAATTATGTGATTGTAGCATATTTTTGCTATTTTTCTAAAAAAATTCAGATCCAAAACCAAAACCAAAACATGCGAGGGTGATTTTGCCAAAACCAAAACACGAACTTAATCCAGATCCAAAACCCAGGGGTCAGGGAACATCTCTAGTAACAACCAAGGAGTGTATTCTTTGTTTCATGCTTCTTATTCTGGAGTGCATCTTGTAAAACATCGAAAGCTTCGAGTCACAAACAGACCCTTTTTCAAGGTGCAACATTGACAAATATATACCTGAATAAAAATGTTCTACCCCGTGAGGTGCAGTGTGATTTAGGGTGGTGTAAGTTGCACCTTACCAAGCCACAGTAAGTATCTACACTGGTTGGATTCTTGCTATCCTCTTGAAGGCAGAGAGGTAAGGAGGGTTATCCACAACTCACAAATGACAACAGTGTTTTCAAAGAATTATACTTTATTCTGGGGGAAGTGATATATAACCAAATTCACATTTGCAATATAATCAACACTTATATCTTCACTATAAATCAGAATCCTATGCACAGATAATTACATAACATTAACTAATACATTTATTATACTTATCTAATCATATCAATAACATTTGTATGCAGGAACTGGACATAAAATAAACATAGACTTATCAAGACAATTATAAACACTGTTTCTAACAAAATTACTGCACAGTAAATTTCGACCAACTTTTTATGCCGAGCGATTTTACATGCTATCAATGGTCCGATCGCTTGGTCCATGGACTGCATACACACTAGCCTTGTTTAGGACGATAAAGGGAAGAGCGGACGTCCCTTTAGCGACTTTTTACAGCCATGTTGTCGTGAGCAATGATTTTAATTTCGTACACACTGCAGCGATATTTGTGGGAAATGTAACGAGATACCAAATACATTAGCATAAAGGGGCAGAGCTTTCGCTATAGTTAACACCCAAAGCTGCATAAAAAGAGAAGGCAACACTGTCTCTTCATTCATTCCTATAAAATAGAAGTTTAGTAACATACATAAAATTTAGTAAAACATTAAATTGCTAAAGTGCAATGCAATGAATATTCCCTAATAATAAAATCCCTTCGTATGTAATGGAATGCTCCATTCTCGGCGTGCATCATTGCTGATTGGTTCACAGCAGAAACGAACGCCCATGTCTGAGTTTATAAAATGACAGAGGAACCTGTTTGGCGCTGAGGAGTGTCACAAGATGGCGAGTGAGCAAATGTCAGTGGGTGTTAAGGTTAAGGAGAAGATGCCAGTGGGGGTTGCGGGTGAGGAGAAGGTGTCAGTGGGGGTTGCAGCTATGGAGACCGAGACAGAGTCAGAGATGGTGCTGGAAGGGCCAAAAAATGTTGGAAAATTTAAGGTGGGGGATGGAGATACTCAAGAAGAGCAAAGAGCAAATCCAATGAGCCCAAGAGAGGTGGAGATGATGGTCAAAGTACTGGACCAGGACGACAACGACATTAAAAAAAGGTCAGTAGCACGTGTAGTATACCTGTTAGAAGGACTTTATTTCATTCTAGTGTCACATAAAGGAATGTAAACTAATTTGTAACCTAATTTTTTTATGTCAGAACGAAGAATTAACAGTGAGAAGGCCTGTTAAGATACCACTGATACCACTAATGTTACACCTGTTAGCAAACAAGAAAAAATTGAAAAAGAAAAATATACTAAAGAAGTTCTACACAAAAGGTATTTCAGTGAATATGTGTAGACAACTAAATGCTTTGGGCAAATACCTGTACCGTTATAATAACCAAAATGGCGCCTGTTTTCCAGAATGTATGGAGGTTAAGCCCGCTATTATTGCCATTTCGCCACAGGGACCAAAATATAAACTGATCTTGAGCAGTGTGCAAGGTGAGAAAATGAGAGTATTTATGTCGTTGAATATAAATTACAGATATAGAAGTTAAATGGTAAACATTTTTTTATTTCCTTGTATGGTAGATAAAGATATCAAAGGGTATAGAAACCCAAGCGACATCAAGACCTGTACTGACACAAACCAGTAGCACCTTTAAAAATACTAAATACTAAAAAAAATACTCTGCAGTAGTCTGCGCTCTGATTGGTATGGGCGCGCTCACTTCTCATGCGGATCTTTCAGACAGCTGTGTGTGTAAAAAGATTTTGTACCTTTTTTCTGCAATAAAAATGTTGCATAAACACTGTGTGGTTTATTCTGGGTACTTCACAATTATAAGTTAATAAAGGTTAATATAACTTTAATAGGTTATAAAGGTTAAAGTTTATAAAAAGTAAATATGAATATATTGCCAACATAGATGCAAATAACACACGTGCTTTATACAAGTGTAATGGTCTGCAGCCAGACAGGTGCAATATACATCTATACAAAACACAAGTCAGTGATGTGCGGATTCCGCACCACGTGGGACTGGGACACACATCAAAAAATGTACATACACACGCGACCAACCAAATGAGGCGACAATCGTCCATTTGGGCAGACTTTCGACCATCGTGTCACTGCACACACTGACCCGACTTTTGAACGAGAGGTCGTATGTCGGCTGATTGAGCCAATTATTGGACGAAAACCATGTAATGTGTACCCAGCTTTAATTATATACTGTTAAACCACTACTGAATGGTTCTAGGACCCCACTGTACAGGTGGTGCACATGGAAGTTATTTCCAGACGCTTTCTTTTTATTAACTTAGATGAGACTGTAGAATGAAAGTCATGGGCTATTGCTGTAACAAAATGGTGAATGTGGCATACGATTGACTACCAGTATTAAAGACTTTCCTGTTTGCAGGGATCAGTGATAATTATATATAATCCATGGATGCCTGTTATTACTATGTACACAGAAGTACTGCAGACATGCGAGGAATGAAAGTTATGCCAATTCTTGCTACTGTGATAACTCATGTTATCATACTCGTGTTATCAGGAGGGTGTAAATTTAAAGGTCTGTGAAAAAGGTTTGTTACCAGACCTTTTTTGTATATCTTTCAGCAAGGACTTCTAATCTCACTCTCTGCCGACAGATGTAGCCTGTGTCAGCAATTACACTGCACTTCACTCTGTTGACAGCTACTTGTGTTTCTCTCTCTGCCTGTCACTTTAGTTCATACTTGCCAACTCTCCCTCCTGCATTTTGCGAGAGTCTCCCGGACTCCCGGGAGAGTGTGACAATCCCCCGCATCTGGCATAATGCTGCCCACTTCCTAGTGAAGTGGGCAGAATTAGTTTAAAAACGCTGCGATTCACCGGGAATCACAGCATTTGGCTCCGCCCCTACTGTCAAATGACGCGATTTGCGTCATTATGTCATGGGGTGGGGCCAAAATGACGCAAATTTTGGAGCCCCGCCCCCATCACGCCCACCTCCCCTGGCAGGCTCCCGAAGCATCTCTTCAAGAAGTTGGTAAGTATGCTTTAGTTCTCAACAAAAACAAAACAGGCTTTCCTCCTCAGAGACTCCATACTTTCTTCCAGAACAGCTGCTTCCAATGGCCTCAGTGGTCATAGTTAAAAAAAACAGCAGCTGCTTTCAACTGCCTCAGGGGTCATCAGTTCAGTTTTAAACCCCTCCCCTTTTATTTCAGTGCATCATCTAGCATTATTGTCCGGCTCTAATATCACCACTGTGTCACGCTCTAGGGTCTGGAAGAACCCGTATGGTCTTCTTGAGTTGATGCTACGCTCCAAGAGGTGCAGAGTCTAACAGAGAGGGTGGTATTCACCCAGAACCACTGCAAGGGAGTTTGGTCTTTGCAGTTCCCTAACTGCAGGTCGCGGTTCTCAAGGAGGGTCACAAGCGAGACCGAGAAGCGAACCAATTCACAGGAGTAAGATAGTTGTGGATAGGAGTAATAATGAGAAATATATTCTGCAGGTAGATGAGGCACAGAGGTCTTGTGGAGCTAGGAGTCCCCTAGGGTCAGGATCATGGGTAATTGCGATGGTCTGCAGGTAAATAGCGAACAGAAGTACCGATGTGCAGGAAATGGAGACTGGTTGAAACAGTCTCCTGCAGCAGGATGATACTGTAACACCAGAGAGCTGAGAACAGGTATTGGTGGTAATCCTCTGCAGCAGGAAACTACTGACACACTGGAGAGCTGGGAACATGTGTAAGTGGTAACACTCTGCAGCCAGATGATGCTGTAACACCGGAGAGCTGGAAGCAGGTAAAGATGGTAATACTCTGCAGCAGGATAATGCTGTAACACTGGACAGCTGAGAACAAGTATTGGTGGTATTAATCTGCAGCAGGATAGTGCTATAACACCAGAGAGCTGGAAGCAGGTAAAGGTAGTAATACTCAGCAGCAGGACAACGCTGAAACACAGGATAGCTGAAAGCAGATATTGGTGATAGTACTCTGCAGCAGGATAATGCTGTAACTCTGGAGAGCTGGAAGCAGGTAAAGATAGTAATACTCTGCAGCAGGATAACGCTGTAACACAGGATAGCTGAAAGCAGATATTGGTGATAGTACTCTGCAGCAGGATAATGCTGTAACTCTGGAGAGCTGGAAGCAGGTAAAGGTAGTAATACTCTGCAGCAGGATAACGCTGTAACACAGGACAGCTGAAAGCAGATATTGGTGATAGTACTCTGCAGCAGCAGGAGGACAGGAGCCAGACTGTAACACATCGAGACAGAAGAGGAAACCTGAAGATCTGGCACTCAGATAAGCAGACAAGTGCTTTAAATAGACAGGGCTGACAGGCAATCAATCAATCAGGTGAATGGAAGGAGTTTTGAAAAGAGCTGGTTTTGCACATGCGCAGTTCAGACAGGCAAGATGGCGCCCGCCAGAGCAAGCCACAGGGAGCCGCTGAGAGGGGAGAGTGGCAGACAGAGGTAGGTGGGAGCGCCGGACGCCAACCAGGTGGTCAGCAGGTCCTGTGCCTGACACATTATATATGTGAAAGGATCAAAAGTCACTCAATAAATGTGTATAAGCAGTAGAATATAGCCATGTGCACACATATATTTACATATGTTTACATATAGATACAATCTTAGGTACTCAGGTTTTGAGGTTTTGGGGTATCACAAAAAGGCAACAAAACAAAGTATAAGCTTTGTTATTACTCTGTGCTGCCTATATCTTCTTATTTTTTGTTAGCACTATAAACTTAAACAGGGCTTGAACTGCCAGGCAGGCTTTGGAGACATCCAAATAATGCTAATTAGGGCAGGTGGATTCACCTGGCCAATAGACCGGTTGATGTTGAGCACTGTATCCTCAGACCAAATATAGAAGCTCCCTTTTACCATTTCTGTTACTCATTAGGCGCATCTCTTCTGTAAAGATACAACTTATAGTAGGTATCCATCATCCACTTAGTAAAGCAGCTGAATTCATCACTCAATAAAATTAAAATGTGCCATCTATGTATTTGAGATATGTTACCCTTTAGAAATTAGGTGGAAATTAAATGCATGATCAGTGTTACGTGATCGAATTGACACCCCACAAAGGGGAAATGATATGGTGCAGCCTCTGCAATGATAAAATTTGGGTTTCGCAGGAGATAAGCTTCTCTACCCAAACCATGAGGAAGCCTATATACAAGCACTGTGATTAGCAGCGATAAATATTTAATTGTTATTGCAGCATATTCTTAAATAGTCTTAAGACTGAAACTATGATGAGACTAGGACTATAGCAAAGAGAGTAGGCACAAGACCATGGACAAAGTCAAAGTGTCTTTATATATGAGATGAGATCAAGAAATGACCTTAAGACAGGGACAAGCCCCAAAATGCACTAACAACCATCTTTTTTTATAGTATACGCCTTTTGGTTGCTGGGAATTGGTTACAGTGGCTGTCACGAACACAGATGAAAGACACACAATAAATAGATGACACAATAGCAGAGCAGGAGAAGAGCAGTAAATCATAGAAACCTGCTCCAATAGTCTACAGGGTAGGATACATGCACTGATACACATAGGATCTGAGTTCAAGTCCATGTAGAATCTGCCAGGACAAAAGAACATAGAGTATAAGTAATGACTATATCTGTGTGCATGAGCGCAGTGACAATATTCTTGTAGCACATCTCATCCTGGTGCTAAGCCTGCAGCCCCCAGTTGACTGCTTGCAATCTTATCAGAACAGAGGCAGCCGACTTCCACATCACATAGTGCACTGTACTCTCTCTCCTTCCTCTGTACAGCCCCTTTGTAGGCTGGAAGATTGCGCATGCAGTACTCCTGCTATTTCACATTGCCCCTCACTTCTCTAGAGAATACAGGAGATCATTCACTTTTTCGGGAGTTTCCAGGACATTCCAGCAGAATCGGTAAGTATGCTCCCAACCACACCAAGAAGACCACAGTCATCATTGAAGCAATCTAGCCACTAGGCTTGAAGGGCTGATCACTAGGTGGTCAAACTGCACATCGGTCACGTTGCTTAGTGCTTGTGCACAGGAACAGCAATAGTGTGGCCAGCTTATAAAACTGCATTTTGTCAAGAGTGATCCAAAAATATTGATTCCTACTCAGGACAAATCCACCTGAAATATCCTATAAAATAAATAGTAATAATTCTAAAAGAGTGGCTTAAAAGAACAAATCAAAAATTAGAACCTGGCAAAGTTTTCTTATAAAATTACCAAGAGTATTGAGATACTGTTTACCAGAAAACTGGAAGAATTCCCCTACACATTCAGTTAGATATATACCTTAAAAATTAAGAAGCATAAAAATTCCTATACAATGCATGGGTAACCATATATAAAGGACATAAATCATTTTTCAAAGTGATAGTTGTATAAAGGCATCAGTCATCCACAGTATGATACTATTTATCTAGCAAATAGTATGTAACCAGTTAATAATAAATGTGACAGTAAATGTATCAAATTCTTGGCCATTTATAATAGCTAAAGTTACAGTTGTCATTGTAATGTTGCTGACATTGTCGTATAATAAAATATAATAAAATTCCCATGCCCTCAGAAAATTAAATCATATTCAACCTGAATTTCGGGACTTGATGAAACAGTTAAACAGTGTCTCCAGTTATTGTCCACAGGGCATGAATAAAGCACAAATCAAGCAGCTGAGTAGTTTGTTATAAAAAACATTGGTATGCACATCTATAGGGAGCTCAAGGGTAAACACACATCGCCTCACCCACAATATAGAAAGGAGCCATGCATTATTGACTTACTCCCCTTTAGGTGTAATACTTCTTAATGGTGCCAATGAGGATACAAAATTCTATCTGTGTTGGTCAATGTGACAGTTAAGGAAAGTAAGGCAGCGCCCTTGGGTAAATCAATCTATACATGCAGCTGCAAATACCACCTCAGTGCCTCATTGATAACCTCTGTAGCCATATAACAGATAACAATTTTGGCTTCAGACAGTCACATGTCGTGGGGAGCACGGATGTCACAACAACCTCCTACCACACTATTGCGACATGATTTGTCTAGACCTGAAATATACAGAGTTTAAGATCTAGAAATAATTACATATACATTTGTATAGTTACATATACATCTGTGCTCAATACAAATTCTTTTGAGCTATGTATTTCAGTTATGATTTTCAAGGAGCTCTGGTGCTTACCTAGAATATTACTTATCCAGATTAAAATATGTTATTTAGAACTTTTAAATAAGCAGTTAACTAACACGGTAGTCGATAAGCTTAATATCCCAGATATTTGCCCAGTGACTTTGGGTATTAATGAAAATGTCTCTGCTGCTTTGGTGCAAACATATGTTCCTAAAATAAGCGCTCAGATGGCAGCATATGTTGTGAAGTGTACATGCTGATCAGTGTCAGTATGCTTGTGTCAAAGGATAAACAAGTGTTCTCTCATCTAATTAAGCCATACGTTGTCTCCTAGTAATGTCAAAGCCTAGAATTTCAAAACAATATTGCTAAAAGCAAATATGAAATATTCAGATTCCATTTGTAAATGGGCAAAAGATAATAAGATGTACATGGTATAAATGCAATCCTCCCAGTGCAGCAGAAGGCTTACCAGCAGGTCAGTTCAATGCTCTAGAGCACACTTTGTTAATTTGTTATTTAAATGGACTTTATCACAAAAATTGTATAATTTAAAATGATTTTAAATCTAACTTGTTGTTTTATTTTAAGACCAGTGAAGAAATATTATTATTATTTTTTATTTATTTATAAGGCGCCACAAGGTTTCCGCACCTCCGAACACAGTACAAACAATGGACAGTACAGGGAATAACGGTACAGAACAATAAACAAGTAGTAACAAGATTTCAGAGGCTCCAGGCAAAGCAAATATAATGGAGTTGGAGCAGAAGAGAAGGTAGAAAGACAGGAGGGAGAAGGGCCCTGCTCATAAGAGCTTACATCCTAAAGGGAGGGGAAACAGACGACCGGCAAAAGGGAGTCAGAGGGGGGGAGCAAGAGCTCACCTCTACAGAGGAGGAGCCAGGAGATGGGAGCGAGCATGGAGAGAGAATTAGGTGGAAGGCTGGTAGGCTTTAAGGAAGAGATGGGTTTTGAGCGCCCGTTTGAAGGGGCACAAGTTAGGGGACAAACGGATGGAGCGTGGGAGGTCATTCCAATGCAGGGGGGTAGCTCGGGAGAAGTCTTGAATTCTGGAGTGGGATGAGGTGATCAGAGTGGACGAGAGCCGACGGTCATTGGCTGAACGCAGGGACCGGGCGGAAGTGTGGATGGAGAGGAGATTGGAGATATAGGGGGCAGTAGAGTGGGAGGGGGGGAAGGGGAGCCAGTGAAGAGCAAGGCAGAGAGGTGAGGCAGAAGAGGAGCGGCGAGAAAGGAAGATGAGCCTCGCAGCTGCATTGAGTATAGAGCGAAGGGGGCAAGGCGAGAGCGGGGGAGGCCAGTGAGGAGAAGGTTACAGTTGTCCAGCAGGGAGATGATAAGCATGTAGATAATGGTTTTGGTTGCTTCATAAGAAAGGAAGGGCTGGATGCTGGCGATATTGCGCAGTTGGAAGTGACAGGATTGGGCAAGGGATTGAATGTGGGGGGCAAAAGAGAGGGAGGAGTTGAAGGTGACGCCCAGGCAGCGGAGTAGAGCAGATAAAGGAAATCACACAAAGAGAAATTCAGTGTTTCAGTTCCATTGACAGTGGGTTTACAGCCATGCCTATCACACACACATCCTATGTTTTTATGGCACTCACTCTCTAACGCATCTACTTCAGTGAGCCAGAAGGCATCCAGATCCCCTGTAAATAGTGATTGATTGGCCTCCTAGACACATACAATTGCTATTAAGGCGTCTGTGGAAAACATCTCTATAGATGGTAGCATGCAGGAAAAAAAAACAGTAATCATATCACCAGTACTTTCTCCATGTGAAAAATTATCTGGAACTAGCAAAACAAAATGTTTTTCAGATTACGGATACATACAGGCAGACTAAGCAAATATTGTTTGTAGCATAAGCCTGGCATCCCCAATCTCCTTCAGGTCCAGAACTGGACTGAATTTTGCATTGCAGGTTGTATTTGAAAGTCTACAGCAATTATATTATGTTAGTCAGTTCTACTCCCTGTGCCCAACAGGGAGTAGAACAGTATTTATTGCATCATTATAAAATCTATTAGTATACAGTACACTGTAGCTATGTTTTTTTCAGACCAAATATCATGTGTTTCTGCTGATGTGCTTGAGCCCTATCACCTAAGGTTTTATTTCAACCACAATGATCAAGATCATCTATACTGGTGACTGGAGAGACTATAATTTCCCCTTGGGTTGGGGTATAGGTTTGCCCACTGATAAACGTTTGTACCATGCACCCTGCCTGCACCATGGGGTGGGAGATTCTTTTCAAATATGAAATTGATGACCATACACAAGGAGCAAAGTTGTTATTATTTTAGTGTACTACTGTATAACGTACAGTATGAAATGTAAATCGATTTAGCCACTAATTTTGTCTTTTATATCTTTTGCAGGTTATCATTGTGGATGATGCATGGTGGGTGAGGTGTAGTGTAAGGCATTCAGATGGCTGTTAACCCATACTATAACCCCAACAGGATATAGCTAAGAGAAGTTTGTGGGGAAAAAGGTTTAGGGGGGAAGGAAATGTCAAAAAGTTAAATTTCTTTGTTACAATGTATTTATACTAAATATACAGGATTTCCATCTTCTCTTGATCGTATAATATTCTACCTAACTTTCCCCCTCAATAGTATAAAGCAGGGATTTTTACCCTTTTCTCTGCCATTGATTACTTTGCTAGTCTGGAGAAGCCTATGTACCCATTCTCGTAGCCTGAACACCTATCCATGCTACAAACAGGATATGAAAATATCTGTGATTAGGGACCTATTTATCAAGCCTAAACTCATGCATTAACGTTGGTTTCCATGTGGTTTAGGCCAAATTAAGTTATGGGGCTATATAACATTAGCCTAACACAGGAGATATCAATGATATTTCCTGCATTAGAGCAAACTACCATAATATACTGCAGTCCCCATTATTCTCACTAGTCACTGCGGTCTGCACCTATTTACCAAGCTCTGAAAATATAAATTTTTTAGAGCTTGTCTCTGATTACTAACGTCATCTGAAGATGGCTTTATCCATTCTATTCACAGAGCCTGATGACCTTATATGCACAGTGCAAAAGCCGGATCAGAACCTGAAAGTAAAGCACTGGCGATTGCGATCAGTTTACTATAGACTATTTGCCAGAACAGGATCACCTTCGCAGCCTCTGGCCCAGCTGAACAATTTTAATAAATAAGCACATTAAATAATTTATTTTTATTGTAATTAGAAATTGTTATTAGCGTGCAGAAAATGCTTAGAGTCATAAATAGACTTCACAAGTACTTCTAGTACGACTGTGTCTTGGTGCCTACAGTCATAATTGAAGAAAATGCTAAATTTTAGTTAAAAGTTAGTGAAAATAAAGAAATAATAAAAATAATAATCATCATCATATAATATTTTTTTTTTTAATCCAAGTTTATGGAATCCAGGTTTAAAACTCCTGGTCTAAAGGCTCTTGATATATAGTCAGCCAAATGTTAATGGTTACCAGGTGCCTTCTGGCTCATGCCTGAAAATCTACAAGTATCCCGTTGGTGAAAATCATCAGTACAGTCAATTTCTGTAATCCAATGGAAGCCCTCTTCCTCCAAGCTAACTCCCATTTGTTTCCTGGTGGATGGAATGGAATGGATTTGTGTATGTGCACTTACTGTTGCTTCTTTACCTTATTCTCATTATTGACATTTTTCTCTATACTGCAATCAACTGTTAAGCACAGATTAAATGATATCATTGCCTATTGCTTAGGTGGGCAATGTCAGACCACCTACATGAGTGAATTAAGCAAGAGGTATCATTAAGCTGCCAGGCGACAATTTTCTTACCTTTTATATTTAACATGAGAAAACTGACAAATTATAATAATCAATGCTCTCTAGCCAGGTCACCCATGTTATGCATATGGATTTTGATTTTTTTTTATATACAGTGACATTCTATTGTTATAATAACGGTTACAGTCAGTGTCCAATCTTTAAATACATTTTTAGAAAGAACAAAAGACCTTTTTCATCTCTTAATCCTGTCGTATCTATTTTTTTATTCACACTATTTCCAGCTTCAGGGTTATTTAACTTTTTTTCACATCTCCTGATAAAGAGATCAAAGGTCTTTGGTTGCAATCATAGGTCAATTGCAAGTTAACTTTTAAATATTAGCCTCTGGTAGAGCAGAAATCATTAATTGTAGCAAATGTTATTTTCTGTGCAGCTTTCTAGCTAAACTCTATGGCAAGGATATTAAAACAACTTGATTGTTTGGTGTAATGGGAAACTTAATAAAATGACAATTCTAGTTTTTATTTTATTTTTTTACAAAATATGTTTCTTTTTCCTTCTTTACTCCTATTGCTACCTTACATGTCAAAGGAGGCAATTCAGCAATAAAGATTTTCTTTCAACAGCTCTAGAGTCCCCTGTGCAGCACATTCCACTCGTTAAAAGCAACTGCACTGTCCCTTGATTTATTACCACATTTACTCTATTTCCCTTAGAAGGCATAGTCATTGTGAACAAGGCATTTAGGTCTTGCTGATTGTAACACTGACAATGTTAGTCCCAACAAATATGTCTCAGTGGCTTTTCTCTTTGTGAAAGGATTTACATACAGACAGTTTCTGATAAGATGTTGTAAGATCCGTTAAACTCCCCTTATCCGCAGATATTTGTGTTTTTTTCATATATACTTCACCTGCTGCTAAATCAAGTCATAATAATGTAACTCCTTGAAGAGTTTGTTAAAAGCTGTTATCTAACAGGTGTGATTTTTTTTTTTTTGTAATCCACACGCCTACATTTAGAAGTACTGAAGTCACTTATTTTATCTGACAGATCCAATCACATTTTCTCCAATGTACTCTATATCTAAAGCAGTAAAGATTTTTCTTTTCAAGACAATTTTATTGCCATTGGAACCTACCAAGAATTGCTTTGAAAATGCCCATAAGAAAAAAGATTTGTTATGCAAAGCAAATCCTAGAACAATGGTTATGGTTCATGAATAGATTAAGAAGTGAAAACATTTAACATAATTATGCAGAAAATTGTAAGTATTTATGAAATAGTTAAGAAAATGTGGGATACTAAGTATACTGAAAGTAGGTGCCCCCCATCTGTGGACATTCTGTTTGTGTTTCCATGAGTTTCCACTGGGACTGGTTGCTAACCACAGTGCCAGAATTAAATATTGGTAGGTTCATTGACATTAGATGAAACGGATCATAGCGTGTGTGTGGTAGATAATTTAGGGGTATATTTATCAAAGGGTAAATAGTCTAAATCTGGCATAACTGTGAGCTTTTGATAGATATAGGACTTCGCCGTATTTAACAAAGCACCTGACGGGGTATCACAGATGGTAACCTTCACCATTGGAAGCATATTTAACAAGAACAGTGATTGTGCAACTACTGCCACTGTTCATCTATCCCATAATGGGCTACCTTGGGCTGGGTGACTGGGCCACCTGAGTTGAATTTTGGCCCCTGGGCTGAAATTTGCCAGCCGTCCCCTGTATAGGGACCATTTATTTTGTGACATATATGCCCGCTCATATTCTTAGGGGCCAGGTTAAATTCCAAAAACTACAAAACCATTAAAAGTGAACACTTATCTTATGGCAAAGAATTTAACTTCTATCCATGGAAGTGTAATATTCCAGGAAGAGAAATCACCAAGTATGAATGTTTTCATGAGCAGCAAAGCCATGCAAATGACAGGGGCATCTTATTCACCAAAGCTCCATCAAATGTAACGTTTAAATTATGAAACAGAACCAGAGACATTTTCCCCCATCATCTACAAAACATGGATGCAATTTATTATATGCTGTTATGCCTACCCTAAAGAGTCTTACATGTGCGAAAAATTATTTTAACTGTTTTTAAACTTAAAACACAGAACCATAAGCTGCCAGCACTGCCCTCATTTCTAATTGTAATCATATTTTCAACTAATCCATTTATACTTTATATTGTTGGTCATTTTTCATCTTTTTTTGTGTCACAAAGACAAAAGTGTGGCAAATGTGTTAAAATATTTATTTTCTGAACCATTCTGTGACGTATGAATGTGTGTACTGCCTTACTGACCCAACTAAGAGTAGTGGTGCGACGGTGGGTATTTAAATACCCACTTAAATGAAACCTGAATGTGCAGGAGTTCTTTCTTTATTCCTGAAGAGAAGAGGACTGTGCTTGACCCAAGTAGTGTTTCAAAGGAGCGAATGAATTGATGATTGGAAGCTGATTATTAACTCTTTTTTTTTTGTACATTTGGTGCCACATTCATTATGTGTGATGTTACTTTCTGCTGGGTAGAAGTTAAGCAGATCTAGGGACTCAAAATGACTTATACACACACACACACCTCCCAGAATGAATGGTAAACATCCTCATTTTATAGTGGGGGACGGGGCTATGGTGACGCAACCAAGTCCCCACACCCCCTCCTAGCCCATGTCACATGACCTGTTTAAAGAGATTTAAAGACTTGGCTAGTATGATTAAAGTAGAAAACAAACACCCCCACCTTCCAAGTATGAATAACAGTCCTACTAAACATATAGGGGAGAGAGGTGTGGGACCTTTCGCTCACACAAGAACTGTGTGCTACTTGATACTGATTTAATAAATAAACATAAGCAGTCTAAAGTTTCCACATGCACTGCAATACATCTAATTTGCTGCTTTATTTTAGGTTCTGAGCACATTGCCAAAGCCAATTTTATATACATATACTATATTAATTTTAAATCTATCCCAGCTGTCATCAGAGCACTGTACATCAGTGACCGCAGCATGTTCAATAACCCAGTTCTTTTTTTATAATGCATTCCCAAATACCTCCAATTTCCTAACTACTGTGCATGACCCTTTTATTTAGTGTATATATATATATATATATATATATATATATATATATATATATATATACACACACACAAATATATTCATATATCTATATATATATCTATATATAAAATAATTTCTGTGCTGGATCCAGAACAGCATGATTTAATAAATCAGGAGTAAATTGCTTGGAGATGCTCAGTGCCATATCAGTGAATCTCACTGATAAAAGAGACGTATATGTCCACTTAGAGAAGAGAAGGAGAACAAGGAGGTCAGAGCATTATAAAGAAATTCATTTCTGTGGCAGTCAAACTTATTCTTCCTGAAAATATCTCCAAGGAATATGGTTTTCAAGAGTCAAAGGTTTAAACTAATTTCTAAACGATATGTCCCTAATCACATGGGCATCTGGTTTAGAGCATTCATCTGTTTTGAAAGGCTAGTATTTTCGCTCTCTGCATATTTCATTTGTTTTGACTTACTGATTTTTGCACATTCTTTTAAATCCTCACTGGCTGCAAGGGATGGTCAAGAAAAAATACTGCTATGCAAAACAGAGTGCATTGTATTTTCAAATTAATTCAATTATCTGAGCATGTTTTTTTCCAGATATTAAGGATATTGAGGGTCATTGACAAATGCCTACTACTTTTATTGAGCTACAAACAAATCACATGGAAATGCTTAGTGGCTATAGCCAAGGCGATGCATGTAACCAGGACAAATACACAAAGGGGTCACTGATTTTAGGCAAGCAGTTGTAGATTACGTATTACATAAGTCTGATGCCAAACCGTGTTATACATTAGCATTGTCTAAGTCAGCAAATTGGATAAAGTCATTTCAATTAAAGTCTAGCAAACTTGGTTGTCTTTGTCTGAAAAGATGCGTACGGTACGCCATGACGTACAAGGGCACGCTACGGCGTGAAAGGGCGTACTCATCCACTACACGTGGCAGCAACAGTAATTGGTCTTTTACCATACATTCGCACAAACACGCATACTTATAAAATAGTACACATTATTGGTAGTTGCAACACATAGTCAGTTATGTCGAAATATAGTAGTATTTATATGTTATATCAGAGTTACATGCATATTAGTGAAATACACAGAACGGGTTAAAGGAATAACATCATGAGTGGTATCATAATGAACCTTGTTACATATCCTACTGTTTGGTGCGCTCTGCGAGGGAATCGCAGAGTGCATGCACAAGTTATGAATGATAGGGAATTATGAACTACTTAAGACTAAGGAATTCTGGCGGGAAGAGCAGAGCATACCCCCTGCAGAGATGACCCCCTCCTTTGGATTCCTTAGGATGAACCAGCCAATGATTGACAACCCCTTGGACATTCCTGAGACCCGGACCAATAGATGCAAGCCATACCATCTTCATTGTATTACTGTACTTGATTGTGTATATAAGCAGCAGCTTGTGATCCAGAGTGCAGACATCTTGTCCCCAGACTTCAGGATTGAATGACTGCACTGGATCCAGAGCGCCTGCGATAAGTAACGGCTGTATTTACTATTACATCGCTTGAGCATATTTTTTCCACTTATTGCGAATAAATCTTTGTGCGTTGGAAACACAAATCGAGGTTCGACAATCGTTATTGGTTAGCGACAGTATTACAATTTGGGGGCTCGTGAGCTTTGGAGGTTTCGTTGCCGATGATACGCAAGACCAACGGATTTCGGTTCCTCAACAAAGGGTGGAGACGCGTCATAAACGGGTAAGAACGCATTGTGTTCAAAACCTGAATTTTACTCTGTGTTGTGAAACCGAATGTCCGTTTTGCATTATCTAGGGCACGCTAACTAGAACCTAGGGACAAAAGAGAAAACTGTTTCTTTTTTCTGTCATTGTGCGTTTTAACTGTATTGCATTGTTTAGCGTATGTGTACTTCCTGCTGTGCGTACGCGAACTTCCGGTAAACTTGCCACGTGGTTAAACAATCGTTTTGATAGTTATTATACATGCATAGTATAATTACTTGTGAAAGCCTCTGAGACATTATTACTATTGTTGGGAACTTTTGATTTTCTGCGCAGAAAAGGTGTATAGTGTGTGATGTTGTAACGTAGATACACTGTTTTATTGTTGAGGTGCTCAGTTGCTGTCTGACGAGGCGGATTGCCCAACTGAAGGACGGTATACAGGGCAGGTATACCGAATGTGAAAACGAAGTTTTCGCAAAAGCGCTACCAATAGATCGCAAGGTTTGCTAATAATTAGTATTGGTAGGCAGTGCGATCCGGTCGCACCGTTAGTGCGAATTGGTGAAGCAGCTAGGAGGAATTATACTGGAAAGGCAGGTTGATTGTATCGACTTTGTGCTCCCAGCGATAATAAACTCAGCAGATTTTGTGGTTTAGCCAGGGTATCGAGGAGCTGATAGCCCTTGGGGCCCACAGTGATATTTCTGTATTAGGGAAAAGCGAGTGAGCGCGGCTAAAGGAAATACGTTCACCGAGGATTATAGATCTCTAGCGGTGAGTATAGCAACAGAGTTGAAATTTTTAGGTGGAAAGAACAGAGCATTGCGGTGTGTCTGTATTTCACATTTGGCCGGAAGGAACAGAGCATTGCGGTGTGTCTGTGTTCCGGGTAGAAGGTATATTGTTCAACATGGGTGCTAAGCATACGCTAGAGATGGTCAATGTACTGCCTAAGGAAGGCCCTATTGGTTCAGCGAGGTTTCTCATGTGTAAGAAGTATGGTGCATATGCAACTGTGTATTGTGACACGTGGGTCGGGATGACCAAAGCTTGTGATAGGCCTTTCCCAACAATAGGGAGTTTTAATGCAGAGGTACTGAATACTGTAAAAGATAAAATATGGTTGATCAAGTCAACGAAAAAGAGAAATAGACATAATGATTGTTTAAAATTGTGGCAAATGGAAGGTAACACGTGGCAGAGCAGCGAATGCAAACCGGAAATAGGCGTGGCGAAAAGCGCGCGCAAGGCGGATGTAACCATTGAGAAGCGTGGCGAACTCAGCGCAAGCGCGCCCCCGCCACCTTATGTGGCGGGAGGGGTAAGTACAGCCGTTGTTAAAACTGAAAATAGAAAAATTACTAAATTGTACCCTGTTTTAAATCAATTTCAATCAAGTGTATCTGAAAACGAAGATGAACCCACTGTGATTTCGGCCATTGCCCATGCTGTTAATGTACTAGAGGCTCAGCGCAAGTATGAGAAAATGGCTGAGATAGGTGAGAGTAGCGTGATCACTAGGAGTGAAAGTGTTCTAAATCTAGGGCCTGTAAATCCTGTAGCGTCCCCTGAAGTTAGTGTACCAGAGGGTGTGTTCCCGGTCCGCACAATATCAGTTCCCAATGGGAAACCGGATAAGGATGGTGTAGTTCCTTTAAGAAATGTTACAATGCATTGTCCCTGGACTAGATCAGAATTACGTTCCATTATGACTGAATTCCCAGATCCTAGAAAAGAGTTAGCTAAATGTCAGAAATTTGTTAAAGACTTAGGGAATGCTCATGAACCAACCAGTAAGGATTGGCGGGTAGTGTTGAGGGCGTGTCTTCCTCCCAATACTAGCATACAAAAATTTATTGGAGATTGTTTGTTGGAGGAAGATGACACCCTGACTGATGAGATTAACCAACGGAATATAGAACAAATTGTCAAACACTTAGCCATCTGTTTTCCAGTAGTAGTAAATTGGAGTAAGATTTTCACCATTAAACAAAAAGATAGTGAAACTGCCTCAGATTACTTTGCTAGAGCTATAACAGCGATTGCACGATTTACTGGGATATCCAATATAAGTGAGGACCCACATCACAGAGAGGTAGCTGTAGGGGTACTGATGGATGGCCTTAGGGAAAATTTAAAGACGAGAGTACAAACCACATTACCTAATTGGAGAGGCGTCACGGTAGACTTCCTTAGGGAGTCTGCTGTGGAGCATGACAAGAACCTTTTTAGAAAAAGGGAAGAGAAAAGTGATAGGTTAATGACGGTAAGTATACAGGCTCTAGAAGGGGTGCATACACGACCACCAGCATACAACCCATATAACAGGAAACCTAAAGTGATCAGGTGTTTCAACTGTAACGAGGAAGGACATTACAGGAGAGATTGTAATAAAGAAAGACCCAATACACATAGGGGTGTGTCACATAGATATCCTCCAAGAAAGGATTCACATAGACTAGAAGACTCACATCTACCCGCGCATATTACGGCAGCAAATGCTGCGCGGGAAATCAATAGTCAGCGCTAGGGGTCAGGTCATACCTGTAGTCTACAGCCAGTGAGGTTAACTGAGAGTCAGAGTGAAGAACCAACAATGATAGTTGACATAGCTGGCAGGAAACAAACTTTTCTTGTAGATACAGGGGCGGCCCGATCTGTGATAACCTCTCCTTTCAATCTACAGGTGACCAGCAAAACTATTCCAGCTATGGGGGTGACGGGAAAAGTGTTACATTATCCTCTAACTAAACCCGCCGAAGTTACTATCGGGCCTCTGCATACTAAGCATTCGTTTCTCTTGGCTGCAGCGGCTCCTACTAACTTGCTAGGGAGAGACTTGTTATGTAAAATGGGATGTGTCATATACTGTACTTCAGATGGTGTGTTCCTAGATATACCCGAGAAGGTTGCACATGAGGTACAGGACATATTGGACACCCCTCCAAGGTTAATGTTACACTCTCCTGTTATAGAACAAAGTCCATCTCAAGTAAAGGGGATGTTGCTGGAAATACCAGGTTCCCTATGGACCAGAGATGGACAGGACACTGGACTGATGGCAAACGTAGCCCCTGTCATGGTCAATCTAAAAAGTGGTAGGATAGCTCCAAAAATCCCACAGTATCCATTAAAACCGGAGGTGGAACTAGGGGTATATCCTGTTATTGAGAGGCTGTTACAACAAGGGATTTTAATTCGTACAGCCAGTACAGCAAATAGTCCCATTTTCCCTGTGAAGAAGAGTGGGGGGAGGGGCTATAGATTAGTCCAGGACTTAAGGGGAATTAACAAAGTTGTTGAGAGCCAATTCCCCGTAGTGCCGAATCCAGCTGTCATCCTCATGCAGATTCCACCGTCTGCCAGTCATTTTACTGTCATTGATCTATGTTCTGCTTTCTTTTCAGTCCCTCTTCACCCTGACTGCCAATACCTTTTTGCATTCTCCTACAGGGGAGTGCAATACACATGGACCAGACTACCCCAGGGGTTCATTGACAGCCCCAGTATTTTCTCCCAAGCCTTACATGACTGTTTGCAATCCTTTCAACCCCACAATGGGTCTGTTCTAATTCAATATGTGGACGATTTGTTGTTGTGCTCTGATTCTTTTATGTCATGTTTACATGATACTAAATTGTTGTTGCTTCATCTTTCACAAACAGGGCACAAGGTGGCAAAGGATAAATTACAGCCATGTCAGACTAAGGTCAAATACTTAGGACACTGCCTCACTAAGGGGCTAAGACACCTGACAACCGACAGAATTGAGGCCATACAACACATGACCCTGCCGCAGAGCCAGAAGCAGATTCGTACTTTCTTGGGGATGTGTGGATACTGTAGGTCCTGGATCCCAGGTTTTTCTATTCTGGCATTACCATTGCAGGAGCTAGTCTCTTCCTCAAAACCAGAACGTGTCGTACACACAGAAGAGTCAGAGCAAGCGTTCTTTAATCTTAAAGATAGTCTGACAAGAGCACCTGCATTGGGAATACCTGATTATGAAAAGCCTTTTGAGCTATTTTGTACAGAAGCTGATGGCTGTGCAGCAGGTGTCCTCACACAGAAACATGGTGACGCTAGCAGACCGGTAGCATACTACAGTGCACAATTAGACAATGTGGCAAGGTCACTCCCAACATGTCTCAGAAGTGTAGCAGCAACGGCCCTTCTAGTAAGTAAGAGCGAGGATGTAGTATTAGGACATAATTCA
Organism: Mixophyes fleayi; assembly: GCF_038048845.1. Lineage (NCBI taxonomy): Eukaryota > Metazoa > Chordata > Amphibia > Anura > Limnodynastidae > Mixophyes > Mixophyes fleayi. The sequence continues at coordinate 34,168,508 of NC_134409.1, forward strand.
ACCATCTATACACCCCATGCTGTATCAGCTCTGTTAAATTCAGCCCAAACCAGACATGTTTCTTCAGCTAGATTCACAAAGTGGGAACTAGCCCTGATGGCACCCTCAAACATCACCATCAAACGATGTAGCACCCTAAATCCAGCTACATACCTTCCGTATGTGTCTCAAGAGACACAAAGGGTGGGAGGTGAGGAGACCCTGGTTGATGATGAGTTAGGCAAGAATACTGACACGCATGACTGTATAGAACACCTGAATCAGACCTTTACTGCAAGGCCCGACATACGTGACACCCCCTTAGAAAATGTAGATTTTACGTTTTATACAGACGGAAGTTGCCATAGACAGACAGAGACAGGAGAGCTATGTACTGGTTACGCTGTTGTAGACGATCAGGATGTGGTAGAAGCTGAACCCCTTGGTCCACCTCACTCAGCCCAGGTGGCGGAACTAGTAGCACTAAGGAGAGCGTGTGAATTGGCAGAGGGTAAATCAGCCAACATATATACTGACTCTAGGTACGCCTTCGGGGTAGTGCATGATTTTGGGGCCCTTTGGCGTCTTAGAAACTTTACGACAGCAGCAGGTACACCAGTGGCACACTCACAACACATAAAAGGACTTCTGACAGCGATACAGTTACCCAGAACAGTAGCCGTCATAAAGTGCAAAGCCCATACCTTTGAAGAAGACCCAGTGTCATTGGGCAACAGCAGGGCAGACGAAGCTGCTAAATGGGCAGCAGGGCAACCTATGACTGTATCGACCGAGACTATGATGGTTTTTCAGACATTAGACACGCAGAAATTAATTGAAATGCAAGATTTGTGTTCCCTGCAGGAGAAGGCGGTCTGGAAGGCGAAGGGATGTGGTCAAGAGTCCTCAGGACTCTGGAGGGATGGACAAGGTATGCCTGTAGCTCCCCGAACATACTATCCAAGCCTGGCTGAAGCAGCACACGGCCTGACTCACCTGGGTAAAGAAGGTATGTGCAAACTGGTGAGAGCATACTGGTGTGCTCCCGGATTTTCCTCTCAAGCTGGTAAGAAAGCAATGTCATGTCTTACTTGTTTGAGGAAAAATGTTGGGAAAACTATTCCAACTGAGCCATCCCACATCCCTCCTACAGACGGACCTTTTCAGGTAATACAAATTGACTATATCCAACTACCACCGTGCAGGAATCTGAAGTATGTGTTAGTGTGTATTGATGTGTTTTCCGGTTGGGTAGAAGCATATCCGGCAGCCACTAATACTGCTGTGTTCACTGCAAAGAAAATTGTACAAGACTTTGTGTGTAGGTTCGGTATCCCTAGAATCATTGAAAGTGATAGGGGTACCCATTTTACTGGTGATGTCTTCCAAAATATGTGTAAACTCATGGGAATCAGTAGCAGACTTCACACCCCTTACCGACCACAAGCCAGTGGTAAGGTGGAGAGAGTAAACGGTACTATCAAGAACAAACTAGGTAAGATAATGGCTGAAACTGGGTTGGCATGGCCTGAGGCTTTGCCGTTGGTCCTCCACAGCATTCGAACCACTCCTAGACCTCCTCTTAATCTGTCCCCCTTTGAGATACTGTTCGGACGACAACCTCATTTGATCGTGAGTCCACAAGACGACTTAAAGTGTAATAATGAAGTGACTGTACAATATCTTATAAGAATGAGTAGACAGCTGAAACAACAACAACAAAAACTAAAAATGCTGTCACCTGGTATGCCAGAAACGAACTGTCATGATGTTGAACCTGGAGACTATGTTATGATCCGCAATTTCTTACGTTCAGGTTGTTTAACAGACCGTTGGGAAGGCCCGTACCAAGTGCTGCTGACCAGTACTACATCACTGAAGGTTGCAGAGAGAGACACTTGGGTCCATTCCACCCACTGCAGGAGAGTCCATAATCCGGAGAAAGTGCAAGACAAGACTCAGACCGACGACATAGAGCTGTCACTTGTGAGCCTGTTCCGGGAGACCTAAAGCCTGCAGTTAAGACACCTGAACCAGAGACGTTGCCTCAGAACTATCTTTCCAGCGATGGAGTGGCGGTTTTTGTTTTTCTTTTGTTCCAGGATTTTCCTTGTTCTTACTTTTTCTAGGACATTCTATTTTTGTGAAGGAGAATGGAGGATGGAGGAGAGTTCTGGGAGTGATACGGATGAAATGGAGGCCGAAGAAAAGTTAATAGGATATCCTGAGCAGCCCATTATCAAACTTGGTCCAGGGGTTATGAAAAGGTCTGCTAGCTCAGGAACTCGGAGGCAGTGTGAGGGGCTATTGTCTGATGAGTATTGTATCTGCAAGTTCTGCAACTCCCTAGTTGACGAGAGATGCATCCAACGATGCCAGTCCCCCAGTACTCTGAATATAGGCGGACATCCTTTGGAGGATTATCACTCCCTGGTGGGTAAGGTGCTAAACCAAACTGAGTGTTGGGTGTGCTCTCACGTGCCTCAAGGGCAGCATAACATAGGACTAGTGCCATTCCCGCTAAACATATCCGAAGTACTCGAATTAAGGGGTGGGAGGCCCATAGAAGGGAGGTACAATAACGCTAGGTCCCCTAGTCTGACGCTTCGACAATACTCCATAGGCAGATCGTTGCTGTGCCTAAACATATCTCATGCAAAGCGCCTGGAGAATTGGGAGGCTGACCTATCGGATCAGACAATGGCTCGCCACACTCATTTTAGAGAGAGACTCACAAGGTCACTACTAGGCAGGAATGCTGATGGAAGTCACAAGTTAGGGCGTATAACCAAACATAAGAAGGTATCTATTGGAAAAGTCTCTACAGATAAATGTGAAAATATCATTAATGCCGACACGTGTATAGAGCAGATGGAGACACTAGGCATGGGTAGTTTTATCAAAACTCTGTGTGATATAATTCATGGGCATACTGTTCCTTATGTTCTCCCTGATGATGTGTATTTTGTTTGTGGGAGAAAAGCTTATTCCTGGGTGACTCCGAGTTCCAAGGGCTTGTGTTTCTTAGCTAAACTGGTTCCTGAAATCATGACTATTACTCATGAAGAAATGGTAGATATTCACAAGACTACATCACCACCATACATACACACACAGTATGAACACCGTGGCAAGAGAAATATGATTCCTGGTGAGGAACCCATAGCTACAAAATTGATTAGTGAAACTGCTGGTTTCCAAGTTATGGTTGCTCTAGATCTCACCAGGACTGCTCGGGGAACATTAAACTTTAAATATATCCAAGACCTAGCTAAATTAATAGATAATATCACCGAGATGTATGATGACACTTTCAGGTATACTGGAAGGGAGCTACAAGCGTACAAGAAGGAGTTGGTGCAACATAGACTGGTACTAAATTATCTCACCTCTATTACTGGTGGGTACTGTGTGACACTGGCCACCCAGTTCGGTGTCAAATGTTGCACGTACATTACTAATAATACGGAAGACCCTAAAGAGGTTATAGACCGGAAGATGGATGAAATTTTGCAGCTGAAATGGGAATTTCGAAAGAGCCATAATTCTTCGTTATATGAGGTCGGGGAAAAGGTGGCGGGTTGGTTCTCATGGTTGAACCCAGCAAAATGGTTCTCCGGTCTGGGGAAGTGGGTACAGGAAATGATTGCGAGTGTAGGTAAGCTCCTTCTCCTTATACTGGGTGTCATCTTAGCAATTGGTTTAGTTGTCAAATGTGTTCCTACTGTGTTGAAGTGTGGAAAACGGTCTCATAAGAGTAACACTGAGAAAGAGACTGAAAGGGTGGTACCAGATACCGAGATCATGGTCTGTGAAGAAGTATTGTATAATCCTGAACTTGAAACGGTGATTGGGTGATAGTTTATTACACTATCAAAGGGTGGAACTGTCGAAGTCAGCAAATTGGATAAAGTCATTTCAATTAAAGTCTAGCAAACTTGGTTGTCTTTGTCTGAAAAGATGCGTACGGTACGCCATGACGTACAAGGGCACGCTACGGCGTGAAAGGGCGTACTCATCCACTACACGTGGCAGCAACAGTAATTGGTCTTTTACCATACATTCGCACAAACACGCATACTTATAAAATAGTACACATTATTGGTAGTTGCAACACATAGTCAGTTATGTCGAAATATAGTAGTATTTATATGTTATATCAGAGTTACATGCATATTAGTGAAATACACAGAACGGGTTAAAGGAATAACATCATGAGTGGTATCATAATGAACCTTGTTACATATCCTACTGTTTGGTGCGCTCTGCGAGGGAATCGCAGAGTGCATGCACAAGTTATGAATGATAGGGAATTATGAACTACTTAAGACTAAGGAATTCTGGCGGGAAGAGCAGAGCATACCCCCTGCAGAGATGACCCCCTCCTTTGGATTCCTTAGGATGAACCAGCCAATGATTGACAACCCCTTGGACATTCCTGAGACCCGGACCAATAGATGCAAGCCATACCATCTTCATTGTATTACTGTACTTGATTGTGTATATAAGCAGCAGCTTGTGATCCAGAGTGCAGACATCTTGTCCCCAGACTTCAGGATTGAATGACTGCACTGGATCCAGAGCGCCTGCGATAAGTAACGGCTGTATTTACTATTACATCGCTTGAGCATATTTTTTCCACTTATTGCGAATAAATCTTTGTGCGTTGGAAACACAAATCGAGGTTCGACAATCGTTATTGGTTAGCGACAGTACGCACATAACAGCATGATTGACAGGGAATTGTCTTTCATAGAAATCCCAGGAAGGACCCCTTTATAGATTATTGGGTGATAATTATATAAGAATTCAGTCCCCAAAACTTAGCATCCTAAATTTGGAAACAAAAATAAAGAAATTACATAGTGAATGTTACAGGTGACTGCTGTTATAAGCAAGAGGCTGCACTCCTCCTACTGATTAAGGAATAATTTCAGTTTGGATTGCAAGTTTGACATGGACAGATATTGATATAGTTGAAGAGGGCTAGAGTTCCATAGGTTAGGAACCATCAAAGAAAATGTTTTTTGGCATGTGTTCATCAAATGATCCTCTGTTGTTGTCATAGTGTTTGATAGTTTTTTTTATGAATCACATTTATTTAAATCAGAGATGTTCACTGACCCCGTGTTTTGGTTTTGGTTTTGGATCTGGATTACCTTTGTGTTTTGGTTTTGGTGTTGGCAAAACCGCCCTTGCGTGTTTTGGTTTTGGTTTTGTTTGGTTTTGTTTTGCTATCTTTGAAAAAAATACCATTTTTTTTGGTCTAAAATAACCTAATTTAGTGCTCCACCAGTATCTTGGATAAGTGTGGTAATTGCAAAGCTAATAAATTATGACAAAAACAGTTTAATCCCTGGTAGGCCATCCTTAATTCTAACACTTGCCAGCAAATTATACACACAAATCTGGTTGTCTTCCCCCTCCATCTTTGACTATTGGCAATGTAGCCATCGTCTTTGGGTGTATATTACACCCTCCACTAGTAGCTAAATAGAAAAAAATCAGCCTGCATTGACTGTACTTTAAATAGAAATGGACAAAGGCAGTTTGGTATCTGTCTGCATCAGACCCCCTCTCTACTACTAGTAAAATAGAAAACTATTCAGCCGTTATAGACTGTAGACTATAAATAGAAAAGGACAATGGCAGTTTGGTGTCAGTCTGCATCAGCCCCCCCCCCCTCTTGTACTTAAATAGAAAAGAAGACGGCCTGCATAGACTGCACAATATGAAACAAAATTGACAAAGGTAGCTTGGTGGCTGTCTATGAACCCCCCCCATCCACTTGTAGTTAAATAGGAAAAAAAAAACAGCCTGCATAGACTGTACAATATAAAATGAAATGGACAAAGGTAGTTTGGGGGCTGTCTATGACCCCCCCCTCCACTTGTAGTTAAATAGAAAAAAAGCAGCCTGCACAAATCTCCCCCTCATCCTCTTCTAATTCCAAAGTGGCATCCTTATTTGGTATATCACCGGCTACATACAGGCTGTTAAGGCACACATCAGCAGAACTGCTGAAAGGGCCCTTCTTATGGGTACACTAACAGAATGCTCACGATTACACATACCACTGGTGGATGGACTCTCCACAGGGATTGGTGTCATTTCTGATTCTGAGCATACATTATCCTCTAATGCCTTACTGTTTTCTTGCAGCTTGGTTTTCACGTGCAACAGTAGTTGTGCACCACTTTTAGACTCCAAATTACTTGGTCTTGCTTGGTCACGAGTGACCGTACAAGAAGGCTCAGTAACATTTCTTGATCTGCCACTAATAGAGAAAGGCGAAGGCCCTAATTTTTTTCTTTGGCACTGCGTGTGTAGAATGGCATGTTGGCAATTTTTTTTTTTTTATCGGCAGTTAACTTTTCCTCAGTTACAGTTCTTTTTCACTTTAACACTGTAATTTTTTTTGTGTGTGTTTTTTTCCCTGATTTAAAAGGACTATGTATTTTTACATAGGCTTTACCAGATGACGTACTGGGAACACTACCATCAAGACTGGTGCCAGCACCTGCTTGCTGATCCTGCTCATATGTGGACTGCTTTGAATCCATTTTAATGAGGCCAAAGCACTTGTAGTGCAAAATATTCAATAGATAGTGCTGCTAGATATGACTTTTTGCAGCAAGAAAAATTATTGTTTTTACACTGGGGAATATGAGACACACCAAAGCACTTGTAGTGCAAAATATTCAATAGATAGTGCTACTAGATATGACTTTTTGCAGCCGTAAAAAAATATTGTTTCACACTGGGAAATATGAGACACCACAAAGCACTTGTAGTGCAAAATATTCAAAAAAAATGCCTCCTCTATCCTCCTCTCTTCCTGCTCTAACAATTGCTAGAAGAATTGCTAGCAGAATTTCAATAATAATAGAAAGAATAAGGTATACAATAATTGCTCTGTCCCTGCTCTAATACAGCCTGTGACCTAACCCTGCTTTCTCCCTCTGTCAAATGGCGATGGATTGCTGTGTAAGCGGGTATTTATGCATTTCAAATATCGCGAGAGCTCTGAGATCTGACTACGTCACAATGACGTTTTGCCTCGATTTCGAATCTGAATGGGCGGGACAGCACCGAGCCCGCCCATCTGTAATTTAAATAGACATATAATAAAGTGCAATATTAAAGTAGACTTTTTTTTTTTTTTAATAAAGGCCAGTTAAAAAAAACAAGAAACAAAACCAGAGAAATATCAATTTCAGAAGATAATTGCCTGTCTGTATCTTCTGCTAGGTATAAAGTTGGATTAATACAGAAAAGAACTTCTGATTCTAGAGGCTTTCTAATGCAAAACAGGTACTTTGTGTGTCCACATATATTGTACTAGGGAACTCACTGCTCATATTTTGTCTTTCCCGTTTCAATTAAGAAAGTCAAAGCACATTGTATAATATGGGGAAATAATTAGGAACCAATATACATGTAAGGATTGGTTGAGCACAGAATGAAAGACTAATCTTAAAACATAGTTTACAGTATGTCAGTAAAGAGATTGGAGTAGCAGAAATGCCAGAAAGTTGAAGGCTGTAGTAGCCTAAGTGAGGGAATAAATAAAGGATATATGAAGCAAAGATGGAATTTAGTAACAAGGATTTGTTAGCAAGATAATCTAAATTATACATCCAGGATTTTTATAATAAAGGCCAATTAGAAAAGGTGAATATATAAGTCTGCATTATTATCAGAATGAAGCACAATTTTGTATTTACAACCTGACTTTTTTCCACCTCTCTCATTTACAACCCTGGCAATTACAAAGAATTGCAGTACAAGCAACAACTAGCCAGCACCAACCTCTAATTAATATCTGTTAATGGATAAATAACAATATGCCTTTTAGATTTGTCCAAGGCACATTTTACAAGTGTTAAGAAACTGATAACAATTTTAATCTTTCAAATCTCTATCTGCTATTCAAATTCATCATGAAGGTATATGGGTATAAACCATAGGAAAAATAATTACAAATTTCAATATTGTCCCAGGCTTACTGAATCAATCGATCTTTCCTAGATAAAGATGATTTGAACAGGTGCGTTGTTTGACCTATTTGCAAGGGCTCATTATGGCCACACCCTGGGGCCTGCTAGCTGTGAGTGAAGAGTCTCTGCTAAACACACATGGTAAGTCAGTCATGTTGCCTTACATCCCTTACCCTAGCAAAACTTAGTTAGATCACATGGGCTACGTGGGGAGAGCAAACTTTCTTGACAGAGCCAAAACCAGCAAGTCCTCTTTAAGGGCACCCTGGTTTTTCTCTCATCCGGTAGTCTCATCTTCCATCTTGAAAAAGTTCTTATTGAAAGAAACACGTCAACGGGCTCTAGCAAAAAAAGAACTCCATCATCACTTATCAGATTAGTTTTACCCAGTTGAGGATGTTTTTACAGTCTGAGTGGGAAGTTTAAACAGTGTACAAAAAACATGTTTGTGTCTGGAGTGGAGAAGACGAATGTACATAGATGGCCACCTGAATTAATTACCGCTATTAAGAGGACTGCATCACTGCTTCATTAGAGACTGCCGTCCCGGGATTTGGATAATGAGTAAGCAGTTGGGTTTTAATGATACAAAAGAACTGTTACGTGCTATGTGGTGTTTACATATCTTGCTCTACACTCCAGTGTACTATGGAGTGGGTATTCTATGGAGGAGAAGGTCTTTACCTTCGGTGAGAGAGAGTAATTGCTTTGAGCAGGAGAACGTCTATGTTCATGAATATCTGAAATTAACTGTTATGGTGGAAGGTATTATCCGAAGATCTGGGTAACTGAAAAAAATCGGTACATGGAAAGAACTCTTATATGCCATTATATGATTTACAAACCATTTAATTATTCTGAGATTATAAAGTGCTAGTTCATTGAAATTTAGTTTTAGGCACTTTAATGTTTTAAGATGATGTTTTCCTATGATACTAGAATTTTATGAATCATTATTTTAGAATTAAATATTTTGCTTTTTAATTATTTGAATTGTTTGCAGCCTCCTTTTTCTGCCTTGTTTTGTTTGTGAATTACAATAGACCTCTTGGTCAATCTTCTACTCATCGTCCACATTCTTTGTATTTTTTAAGCTTCCGACGTGCCACTGTTAGATTTCCTTTCTTGGCATTTTGCTGATGCTCTTTAATTACCTGGCACCATTGTACCAGCGCTTCAACCACTTCCTTAACACCATGACCGTATTATATAGCTCTATATTTTTTTTTATTCCCAATTTTTCCATCGGGATATGAAAAAGTTTTGTTTAATTATGTAGAACAGACTTTCTCTGGTTTGACTTGCTACCTTTCAGCTTCTTTCTTTCTTGTATTTGCCATCTTTATACCACCAGCTAGAGGAAAGCTGATTATTAAACCAATTATACACTTTGGGTCTAAATCATCTTTGAACGCATCTTGCATTTAATAAATCTGCACATAATTTGTACGCACATATGCAAGTACTAATGGATCTCAAGATATATTTCCACCTAAACATCGGTATAAGTACGTTTTGGCTACACATTAATTGTCTTATGCAAACTGACAGAACAGACTGCAGGATATGCACATGCATATGTGCAATATAAAGCTTTGTAAATAAAATTAATTTACAATTATTAATAGTATACCATTAATGAAAATATATATTAACTAAATGTCTGTATTTTTACATGACATAGATCAATCAGGATGTTTTTAATGTGTACTGTACATATGCATTTTTATAGTTTCTTTTAATTGCAAATACATGTGCTGGCACACATACGTGTAGTCATCACTATCAGTCGGCACTTACAAATTTCTTGTTGCTGGTGCAAGTGATATGGTTAAAAAACATGTGCGTACAAAATGCCCTGAACTTGAATCAGCCACATGGATGCAATTGCGTTCACTGTTGTTGTGACGTCCATTTGTACGCATACGCAGAGCAATTTCATGCAAGATACTGCACTCAACGGGACTTTCATCCGAAGATTAATCAAGCTCACAACGTGTTTTCATAGTCTATCTTACTTGCACACAGATGTTCTGTATTATCTAGTGACACGAAAATGTGTACTTTTTAAATCAGAGTTTATGCAATAACTCATCACTATCAGTTGGCAATTACACCAGCCTTGTAGAGAGTACAAATGATACGGCTGGAGACAAGCGTACTTACAGGAAACACAGGACTTGAATTGGCAGCATCTGCGTCAGGATGCCCTAATATACATGGCTTCACCTTCCCTCCCCTGTTCTGTCTCTCAAATCATAGACAAGTCATATGTGTACTTTACATTCAGACATGAATTGCATGCAATTGTGTTCATTGGCTTAAGATTTGTTTCTGACCATGCGCAGAGCTATTTCATGCAAATGGACATACATATGAACATGAATCAGGACCTCAGTGTGAGACTGCAACAAGTGAAGGGATTTCTCTTTTCCCTCAGAGCAGTCCTGTAGATTCTCATTTATATTGCAACATGTTGTTCAACTTCCTTGTTTCATGGTCAGATGATCTCTAATTTACACTTCACAAGTCTCACTTATAAAGATTCAATTAAAGAGTCTTCTTTCAACAGTAAATTTTGATGGGCTACTTTCTCATGTGCGTGTTCTGTTGCACTCTGATGTTCCTTCATACATTCTCCTAATGTTTGCATTTCTTGCTGAACGACCACAAGATTTCATCTCCAAACACCAATTTCTTGATCTCTCTCTGCTGCAATCAGATTTCTTTCATGTAGGATCATCTCTTTCACCGGTTCAGATTCCTCAAGGTGCTTAGCCTAACTGCCAAATGCAGTTGAGGCTTTATGCAACCAGTGCCAGCTGCCTCTCTCCTCTCTCTCTTGTTGGCTCTGCTGATCTCTCTCTATAAAAACCTTACTTTTCCTTTCACTGTTTTCCATAGTCACATAGTCCACTCTATACTGAGAATTCTGTCTTTCTGTCTTGCAAACATCATTTTTTTGAAAAGCGGAGATGGGGGGTATTGCCATGTCCGGCTGTGCATTTATTATAAAAACAATAACTTTTGAACCCAAATGAAGGGAAAGACTTACATTGAAAGCTGAATCTCCAACAACCTCTATAACAACAACCTCTATAACAATCTGACCCCACCCCAATAACAATCATTGTAATCTCCATCCAAATAAGTAAATATACTTGTGAATGTTTCTGTCCTTTATTCTGTCTTGACCTATGTACAGCCAATCTTTATTTTTAATATTTACTCTAAATCCATGTTACAAAATTATATTTTATGTTCTACTCTACTCTTCTTTCCTATGTCTAGTTTATATTAGCTTGGCGGGTGATCCAACAACCATCCAGTCCTCTGGGAGTTATGGAAACTCTTACATGATTACTGACTTCACCCTAGTTATCTCTCTGTCAGTTGTACTCTTAAACTCGGCAGCCGGGTTCAATTGATTACATATTATTGTAATACAAATCTAATTTAACATTTCAGTGGGTGCCACACTAATACAATCCCTCTGTACTTGAGACTTTTCTCTATGTAAACTCCAAGCTCCTCAAATCCTTACCCACCTCCCCTTAAGCTATCGACACTGCACACACCCTTGCTATTTACACTCTTCACTCTTAGCAGATATTGGAAGATATGCATAATATATATATATATATATATATATATATATATATATATATATATATACACACACACGCATACAACCCTTCAATTTACATTTTTTAAAGCAAAAAAGGTAGATTATATATAAAATCCATTATTACAGCTAGTTGTAAAGGTCATCCTTGACACTTCCAAGGACATGAGTTGAAAATGTTATTCAAACATTAAGTACTTTCCTATTCAGGTTAGGAAGCAGATATTAACATTGTTTTGAAATTCTGCACATTGCTCGCTCCCAGGAAATACTTTTGCCTGGTATTTTACAAATGATGGGAATAGCTCCTCATACCATACATTTGTGATTCAAAGCTTTCATTTATGCAATGACACCCATCCATCAAAGTGTCCCATGTGCATGTTCTTCTCCAGCAGCTCCACAGACATAATGAGTGAACCTAAATATGCAATGTCTGTTTAGAACACATCAGACATGCACCAGCATTCATTAATAGATTTCTACTGTGAGCACAAGCAGATAGATGACCTTTCCTTTGAGGCCAATGCAGCTTGACTGCAATTATGAGTGCCCCAACTTGCCCTTTATATCTTAGGTCAGCACGGCTCAGTGAGGAATTGATTAAACTACTGCGTTTCTAACATGCACCTTCTAGATGTTAGCAGAATGCTTTTAAAAGGGCAGGGTTATGAGGAAGAAACCTCTTAGTATTATCTGTTGAACATTTTTAAGAGTAGAGTACAGAAAAAGAATTACATGAATTATGTTAAGATTTTCCACGCATGTAGTGAATGAACTATGCATAGGATTTAATTACATATTTTCCCTCTGTGGACCTGAAATGTCCATTTATGTAAGTTTAGGACTGCAGTAGAACATTGCTTCAACTGCAAAATAAGTAAGAGGCATACATACGTTTTTGTAGGAAATGAAGGGTTAGAGATATTGTTGTTAAAGGAACCATATCTTAATATTCTTCAAGGAAACTTTAGCATAATTTCTAGTTCAGGAGCATAACTATATGCCTATAAAGCCCTGAAGGAGTCAGCCAGAAGGACCATGATCACAGCAGAGACAAGCGTACAAGCATGTCACAGTTCCTACTGTTTAAATGGAGTGAGGCATGGCTGGATGTATTGCAAGGGTTAATCAGTAAAGGCAGGCATCAAAAGTACCGTGAGTCAGGGGGGAGAGGGGGTAGAGGTGAACTGATGAGAGGCAGAAGGGAAAGAGGTGAGCAGCACATGCCCAGCATGACTAGGTTATACGAACGCAATTTGCGTGCTCACCACTTCCTATTTCCAGGAAGCAAAATCATCAAGGTGGTGCTGCCTGTGCTACTTGGTGGAGAGGTCCGAAATGATCAGAAGGCATGATGTCAAAAGAGGCAGAGGCTGTTTTGAAAACTGTTCTCTAGTTTGTGAAGGACACAATACAATGGTCTACAATGATTGTTGTTGCAGTTTTGTGCTGGAATGGAGTCACAAGTAATGGTGGGCAACACATGCAGGTTGTGGTGGCAATGGAGAAGGGACAGCGACAGTTTTGAATGACAGCTGGCTGGGAGCCCCTGCACCTGGTGCTACTGGTGGCACAGATGATAGACTGCGGCCCCCATCAGGTAGCCGCACAGACACTATAAAGACTGCTTTGTTGGTGTTACTTTAACATGAACATAGCAGACAAACTACTAGGTGAAGAAACAGAATTTAGGTCTGCAGACATTGCATTGTTTTGGGCAAGGTAGATTATACCTCTTTAGATAAAGATTTGACAAAGGTTAGGAGATGTGTCAGGGATTCCCGGTAGTAGAAGTTGATATAGAGACAACATTCAGGTTATTCACAATTATTCACATGCTTCCACTTATTTGATTATAAATTCAAGGGAAAATATTTTGTGGGTAGGGTTGTGCTATTTCTTGTAGTGTATTTAGTTCAGTTTTAGGGTGGGTGAGTGAGTTGGTAGTTTTCAACAAGGGTGTAATAAGCTTGTAACTTAGATGATTTCTTATTTACGGGCCCTGTAGGGTCATATATTTGTGGTGATACGATGGCACTCTTTCATTCATTACGTTGGATTACCATTGATGCCAGAGAAACCAGTAAGCCCAACCATGGCTATGACTATGGCAGTGTAGGATTTGTCGACTATTTTGTTGGAATATGGTGTGTGTGGAACAGTGTCCACTGGATTTCATTAGAGTCAGCCTGATGCTTAATGTGGTGCTACTAAAATTATTTGTTCTCTTGGTATCAGGATTGCAGAATAAGCAGGTGTTAATCAGATCATTGGATATGTTGAACACACAGCTAACATATCTTTGTTGCAGGCTTTGGTGTCGAGAGGCACCTTCTACCTTTGGGAGTTATTGAGCACAGGCGTACTGAGAGATCCAGTTCTCTATGGCAAAGTATACCTTGACTATCTAGTCCAAGTACTTGGACACCTCGTAGACATTCACACAGACAAAAGGGTTATTGTTCTGATGAGTATTTCAAATTAAGGCTATGGAGGAATTCTTGCTGGACATGTGAGAAAATGGATATGCTGCTAACTCTGCAGAGAGTGTGTTGGGAGGAATTTAATTTTGTTTGCCGTTCTTAGGCTGGCCATATGTGACGGAGGACTTTAAGAAAAAACACTATCTAGGATTTCTGCTTTAAATTTAAGTTAAGTATTTTTTAAGCATTCAACTAATATTCATTGTTCTTACCTATACCCCTACAGATCATTGCCTTCCAGAGAGGTATGGAATAGGAGATAGACAACAATGGCTTCCATAGAGCCACAGCTCTCAGCAAGTCATGTTATGGCAGAGGGGGGAGAAGTAGGATGGGCTATTATACTCAAACTGAGATAAGTATCTCAGACAATATGTTTCAGAGGCACCAAAATGTAGAGAATTTTACAAATTAAAATGTTCTTGCTCTAAAAACACTAAAGTAGGTGCTTCTGCTGGTGGTGGATCTATTTATAAACAAAATGACAGTAGTTAAGTTTTATAATGTACTATACATTAATATAAATGTTTATGTTGATATATGTAACGGATGATAAAGGCACAATTAAAATTTGCCGCCTCAGGCTGCAGAATGATTAAGCACATTCCTGGTATACTTTTTTTTATTTTAATAGCCCAATTTCCATAAAAGATAAAACTGATTGTTGTATTTTAGCCTCATTTCTCTGTGACAGCTTTGCTACAGAGTAAAGCAAGATGGAGTATGTGTATGTGTCAAATACTCTTCTCTAGGAAACAAAGGGCCTGATTCATTAAGGATCTTCACTTGAGAAACTTCTTATTGAGTAATAATGTATGGATAAAAAAAAGAGCCAAATTATGTGATTTTAGGAAGAAAAAAAAAATCGGGATTTAAAAAAAAAAAAAAAACGGGATCCAAAACCAAAACAATGTTAATCCAGATCCAAAACCAAAACACAGGGGTCAGTGAACATCTATATATAAAACGCACACACCCCTTTATAATGTCCCTCAGTTCTACCAAACCTTTGCAGAAGCAAAGTTTTGTTTTGGATTTCTTTGCTTTTGGCTGTATATTATGATTCTACCTTCTCCAATCCTTCAATCTTGGCTTCGTCCACCACTCTTCTACCTTCTCCAATCCCTTGACTTTTGGCTTCGTCCATCACTATTCTGCTTTCTGCAATCCTATGTTTTCAGCTTGTACCTCACTGCCAGTGCTCTTAGGACCAAGCAGCCTGTCCAGACGTGGTGTGTCTCCAATTATTATCCAGCCAAGTGGTTTCGTCCTGGAAGCTGCCTGCACCAGGACAGCTACAAGGTTCGTCACATAGGGCCCTTTGCAGAGTTGGCTGCAATTCCTTTTGTGTAGTTTAAAATACTAAGTGCGTCATACTTTCCCATTACACTGACAAAATAGAAATATTACTGTTGGTGCTATTTAATGTTAAAGCTCTATGATTTGTTCACATTCCTTTTTATTTGCCAGGCAAGAAAGAAAGAGTAGAATTTGACTTTAGAGGAAAGTGGATGTTAGGATATCAATGTATTTTAAATGCTAAATGCAAGTTTTGCTTTTATGAGTAACACTGTCCATATACTATTCTGTCATGTATATGACACTTTGATTGAGTATTATATTGTGTACAATCTGGGTACTACATACAAATATGCTAATGCATTTGATACAAACATGGTCAAGCTATATCTCTACACTTTATCTATAGGCTTGTAACCAGACTTATATACTTCTGCCTACTCTTGGTGTCAAACAAGCGTATATATACAAGCGATTCAGATGCATCTTGAGATGCGTTTGACTCAACACACTATGTAGAGTGTATCTTTATTTTTTGGACGCAATTTACGACTGGGTTCTAGATAAAAATTGCATCCATCCCAACGTAAGGACGTAAGGCCCTGAGCATGGATTCACAGATTTAACGTACTTCACCATTGGGCACTTTATTCCAGATTTATTTTTCCTGGAGAAGCAACATCACTTATGTATTTATTCAATTCACGGTTTAACACTTTGTATTAATTATGTTCAATTATGTCACATTGATTTGATTTCACAATATCATTAACGCCTACATCACTGTTCACTTTAGGAATGATGTTTTAAAAAAACACTAGAATTTTGATTTACCTCTGACATATCCTTCAGTACTGATTTGCTAAGAAATCCCAGTATACATTTTAGTTATTGCATGATTTATTTTGTTTTTCTGTGGTTTTGTGAATTAATTTATGCTTTAAAACAACTTTTTGACACACTCTACTGTGCAACCCTAAAATAAGTGCCACTGTAAAAATATATTTTATTTCACAAGGTGTAAATGTTTTTTGACATGCATATAAACCAAATTTTGAGAAAAAAATGAACAACCCACTAATACAATTAAGAAAACTGCATGCAGTGTTTTACCATTTTCGCACCTTTCACCTGTACTATTTCTATATAACAGTCATGATCACAATGAGCTGGGGAACACTTTCTGTGCAAAACCAGCTCTCATTCTCTTATTTCAAGAACGAGTAGAAACTCTCACATAATGAAACAAGGTCCACATGCTTTAACTGTGAATTAAAATCAGACATCTGTCTGCGTTGTTTTTGTTCTGGAAGGCAGTGGGTGACATTTGAGCAAATTGGTGCACGAAAATGGCATTGCCCATAGGAAGCAACCAAATTTTAACTGCCATTTATGTAGTGCAGTTTTTTTATGTCCCTTTGCCTGTAGAAGAGAGTTTATTCCCTCTTAAAAAGTGTGTTTAAAAAAAATAATAATAAGATTTCAAGTCATAATATTTTTTTATTACAATATTTGTATTTCTCATTTTATCTTGATGTATAGCCTCCTACTGACATATTTTCTTTACCCACTATCACGCCACACAGGTATGTGTTACTGTGGTCACTACTGGAGTTCAAGAAACGTTCATCTCCTATATTCCAGTGCCTATTCCAAGGCATTCTTTCAAATAGTGTGTTGAGCAGGTGAAAGCTATCACATTCTCATTCTAGTGAAATTTAGGAATTACTGGCAAAAATGAGGTGTAATAACCAGGGACAATTGCAAGGGTAGAGATAGGATTTCAAAAGTTAAAGGTATAGCAGAATGTAAACACAATATTATTATAGGTGCATTTCAATTTTAAGGGTCTATTTAACAAGACACGACAATATGGAAGATTTTCTATCACTGCTTATCACAGAGATAGAAAATCTTATAATATAAGTAAAAAAAATCATATTTAAAATATGAAAAAATGCTTGATCTAATGAATAAATTAATTTTCTACTGTACAGCATCTGCTATCGCCATTCTGAGATGGCGATAGGAGGACAACGGAGGTCCTGCCGCAGTCCATGGTAAATAGTCGACGCTTTCTTCTTTTCTTCAAGTGTTTGTTAAAGTTAACATTATTTGTGTATATGTAATCTTGCCATAGGAAAAAAAAAAACTTGAGTTGAGAGTCTTCTGATGGACTATATTTCTTGTATAGGGTTTGTGTTAAGGGGAGATTTCAGGCACATTTTAAGCATGCCAGAAAGAATAAAACAGAATTTGCTGATCATGCTTAGAAGTGCTAATTTAAAACAAAACACAAAAAGAATAATCAATTTAAACTCCTGATTCTATTTCATCAAAAGTGTACGTTCTACGGTGTGAACACTTCTCGATGCCAGGTATCCCCTTACATCATGAATTCATTAGTATTTCCAATGCAAATGTCTCCCTGACAAGAGCACTCACCGTTGAATACCAGTTCCCTTCACTGCCAAGACCACTGTGCCTCCTGTGAGCTCAAGCTGATTTCCTTATGGCTAGAGCAATACTTCCACTTACACTGCCATCTGGTAACTTGGTCTCTCTCTAGTGAACACTGAATACTAACGCTCATTTAAATACGTGAACATTTGTGTTTTTCCATTGCAGTTGCCGAAGTTAATGCAAATAGTCTGGTTAACCTCTCCACTTGCATAAAATAAAGATAAATGTACACCGGCCAAGGCTGTTCAGCCATCGCTGTAAGGAGGATTATATTGTTTATATCCACCTTCTGCTATGATAAATGATAAAAGTAAACAGGTTGTGTTTCACTGAAGCATTTGGGATTCAAAGGAAGGTCACAGACTTTCCAAAAGACCCTGTGTGCTGCATCTGCTCTATAGGTCTTTAGTTGGACAGCTCTGCTTCAGACTATTAATACCCTGTAGTTAAAACAAAAACAACATTGGCTGAGACCTAACGGAGCAAATACTGAATTGTGGATCCACAAACAGCCATGTCTGCCAGGCTGAAGTTCCTAAAAATAATTAAATGCTGTAAGTAATTCGTAAATGGCCCCTAAGTGAGATAATACGAACAAAAACATTTGTTATTATATATTTTTTTTCTACAGATATAAAGTAGCATTCAGACATTGTCACAAGCTCATTTTGTGACACACCTTTTAACACACAAATGCTTCTGAACACTTAAGCTGTGAAAATGCTTTCAGAATGAAGGATAATTACATCCTTACATGGTTCTAAAAAGAGATGGTGATATTTCAACTTCTCACTAAAGTAGGACATATCCTTGACTTATGCTATGAGAGGAGAGTATTATATCAGCCTCCTAACAAACTCAATATATTCATGGCCTATCCTATGAGGGTAGAATATAATTTAGGCCTTCTTTAAAAAGTGATGTGTTCTAAATCTCAGTTTCAAGGACATGGTAGTGAGATTTCCAGTATATAATTCTATGCTGGCAGTTGGAGAAACACAGTCTGGGCCCTAAACATTGCACCTATTTGTACTCAACAGAGTGACTTCCTTAATTTCATTAATTTATGAAGAGTGATACCCCACTGTATGATTGCTGTATTTGTAGAAAAGTAAGGTTATTGGACAGAAACTTCCAGACTACTTAAGTGTAAGTTATGTGAAATAAAGCAGTACTAGAAAAGAGTAGGTTCTGTGCTTTCCTTCCTTTGCAATTTAGCAAATAGGACAACCACCCAGATGTGTAAGTGGGGGGAGAAGGGCACAAGGGGCAAGAGGTCTAGGTGTATACAAGAATCACTCTCTAATACACCGAAATTGGAATTTTTGTTTTACCTTTTATATTGAAAAAGAGAGATAGGTTTTTCCCCCTCAAAACCGGGGGAGCTCTGCTCTCCTCCAGCTCCCTGTAATCCCTTGCTCCATTATCACGTATTCCCTGCATGTGCACAGAGCCTAAAATTTTGCCACAAAACTCAAAACTTCTACTTTTAAAATGGATGGGCGTTGGCGCATCTGGCAGCCCTACTTATTCCTCATTGCTGCTTAAGGACAGGACTGAAAGGCAAGGTCCGCAGACTCTAATGATACAGGAAGCGAAAACACAATTTTAATTTTTGATCTCCGCTCCAACAACATACTGGAGTTTATTTATCAGGATCTGTCATTAATACAAATTTCATATTACTGTTTATCACATGCTCAGCTCCCCGGTGATATCGGCCGGCAGCGGTAGGAGGCCTGTCACTGCTCGCCAGGTCAGTGCAGGGTGCCTGCATGTGCACTGGAATCATGGACTTGGGCTTCCAGATTCATAAATATATATTTATATATGTACGTACACACACACATATATATATATATATATATATATACACACACATATACATATACACACACACACACACACACACACACAAACACACACCGTATATATGTAAATGTAAAAAGCAAAAAAGATATCTACTTGCAAAAAAAGCAAAAACTGCTATATTTTAACAAAGCATCTTTTCCTCTTTTTAACCCTAGCTATCTCCATCTTGAGACGACGATAGAGATAGGACTGCTGTGGTATTTGTACGACGCTGTACATGTTAAATAAGACATACTGAACACTATCATCCAGAGGAGGGTTTCTTAAATAGGGAGAAGCCAAAATCCAATTTTATCCCTATTTGATAAAGAACCCTTAAAGTCACTTTAAGACTGTATATAACTAGGCACGATTAATGCCTTGGAAGTAAAACAAGTAGTTTATTTGAGGTTATCCTCTGTTTAATCTGTAGCTACGCATTCTTCCACAGAACATTTACAAAATGAGTTGTGTGACACAAGTGGGTGAGTACAGAATCAGGCTAGAACAAAAGGTCCTTTTTAGCTTTTGACATGCACATACCTAGAAGCGTTCATTGTAGTATATCAACATACACTAAATACTGTAAAATAATGGTGTTTAAAAAAAAAAGTAACAGTTCACTTTACAGTTTTAGTTGCAACTATAAAATAATTTCCAAAGTCTCTTTGTACCGTAATTTCTCCTTTAGTTCTCGAAACTGCTTGGCTTCTCTAGACTGCAATTAGTTCTCTTTGTGTTTTTTTAATTGCCACACAATTATGATTAGAAACACAATTATTCCCATTAAAAGTCATCACCTAATGAATTTTCCAGAATCTCCTGCTAATATCTGCAACCTTAATCTGTTCAATTAAGCACCACTTATTCTATTTTTATGCTCTTATAAAAGCAATGAAATTTTCACCGATTCAATATACTTCTTATTTAGCTAAAATAAATATGCAATTCCATTATATGCCATTTGTAAGGTATACCATACATGTTAATTCCAGCATAGTTCTCTCATTTATTTTTTTCCCCTTTGCTTATTAACTTTATACATGAAACCAAATTAAAAAACTCCCAATTTCAGATATAACACACAATTTAGGTGAAAAGCCAACTGTCCTGCTGTGCTAAACTTTCTGAATCAAATAGAAAAATCACTATTACCAGGTTTTGTTGCTGTTTTACTATCTGGTAATTGGAATACACAACAGGAGCTGTGTCTGTTTTATAACATAACTTATTAAGAAAGCATGATAACTTTGGAGTTACACGCCATTCCTACTTAATATAAAGTAATATTAGATTATCTGCAGGAACAAGAAATCCAGATACACAGTCAAAATAATCGCATGTAGGAATAGAATGTCCGATGCTACTATCTGCCCCTCTGCCCCTCAAAATATCCAATAATCATCTACTCAATCAGTGACAAAAAGCAGTGGAGATAATATGACCACAAATTTTTACTTAAATTCTGGCATTTTAAATCATAAGGGGAGGGTTGTTCCGGCCAAACAATTGTCCCCATGGGCCACATATACCATGCATGATAACCAAGACTCAAGAGTCACGTCTACAGAGTCCAATCAACTGGCCACCTAACACTCTGTTCTGGTAACAATCAAAACCCAGGTATAGTAAGCCAGAAACCACAGGCCAAGAATCCCTCTAGGATCATTACCCCCACCAATACTTAGGGTTCCCATTCAATATAACCGTACCATCCCACCTTTTTTATGCACAACCAATAAGCCCCCTCCCCTTAACCGTAACAAAGGCTGTGACAAACATTATATGTAATAGTATCTCCATTATCTTCTTTTTTTCCCTTTTCTTTTTTTTAATAATTTTTTTACATGTTGTTGCAAGATCAGGTTAGGGGTACCATCTCCTGGGATAACCGGCAGCACTTCCCATGCAGCAGTCAAGTAATAGCACACCAGTCCAGTGTCTTGGTACAAGTAACCACAGCTAGTTTTATTTAGCAGCATAAAATAAACAAAACATAACATAAATGCTAGCCTGTCCGGGTCTAACAAACAGTATTCCCTCCCTAAGGTGGAAGGACCTAATGTCCCACACAAAATAACTTACAAGTAAAAATGGCCGTGTCTCTCAGCAGGCCTCTGACCTGTTTCCTAGACTGATAAAACAGTCTCACAGTGTTTAATTTCTCTTAATTAGCTAGCAACTGGCTAGCAGGTTGGACCCGAAATGGACCTAATGAATGAATCCCGCCCTTATCGCTCCATTCATAACCCCAGGAACCATTTCATCAGCTTACTGAAGCTGAACCACTGTCTGGAAATCTTGTTTCCAAATACACACACTGTCCATGGAGATCTAAAACACAAACAACAGAAACCTGGGACATATGTATCTTCCATTAGCAACTTTCCCAAGTTTCCCTGTCACCATATGTTTTTGTTTGCTATCTCTTGTTTTTATCATTTGTTTTTTAAACAAGTTAATATATTTTTTTACATTACTTTTTGAAAAACAAACATTATAGACAAACAGGGCTTTATTCATTAAGGGACATGGATGCTGATACGTGCTGTATTTTGTGCAAAATTAAACTGTGAATGCTCAAAAAAGGATTGTATGCCAGTGATTGCAAGTGCATCTGAATCATCTTCGTATGCAAAGGACACTTCCGACTACCTATGATTTGAAAGGTGGCATGGGGAGGGAAGAGGTGTATGCACAATGTACAGTAAGGGCGTGCCAAGGTTGAACACATGCACATCCTTAGGATTTAAGCTTTGGGCATCTCTTAGTTACAGGGATGTCAACCTTATCACTTGCACCAAATAGAGGGCAAATGTATTTTATGTACAGTAGGCATTAATAACATCCTGATAAATGTATTTCATTAATGATTATATTAACAGGTGTCATGTATTTAATAATTATTAATATTTTCTGTACGTTCTGAAGGAACTTTATATTGCACATATGCATAGTGCATATCCTACATTGTGTGGTGTCTGTCTGCATACGGCAAGTGCCGTATAGGCGGAGCTTATTTACCTCTGCATTCAAGTAGAAATGATTATTAAAATCCTACTCTTGTTAAATACAGGCATACCTGCTTGCACTTGCCACCCGGTTAAGGAAAATATAAATTGTGTTCACTCGTGTTCCTTAATGATTTTGGCTCACAATGTACAACATAACAAAATCAAACAGTGAAAAACAAAACATTGTACCTCACTCTTTTAAAACCTATGCTTGCTAGGGTTCTCTCCGTGGGTTGGGTACGCTTCAACGATGACGAGAAATCTGACACAGAGAAGACCTACAAAACAAAAACGATTTCAGGAAAAAATGTCGGGACTCCGCTGTTAACAGATTAAACAGTTAACCTGTGGGGTCCCGACATTGCCGCTTTAAATTAAAATTCACGCCGGTCGCACTGACGTCAGACACTACTGCCGGAGAGCTGTTCATTCGGAAGGAGGTCCTGTCAGCCTTCTGCTGACATCGGATATCTGCAGAGTTGGTTTTCAGGTAAGTCTG
This sequence comes from Mixophyes fleayi, assembly GCF_038048845.1. Classification (NCBI taxonomy): domain Eukaryota; kingdom Metazoa; phylum Chordata; class Amphibia; order Anura; family Limnodynastidae; genus Mixophyes; species Mixophyes fleayi. Next base: position 34,191,724 of record NC_134409.1, read on the forward strand.
TGTATATTGCAGTCGTTTTTTTCCTGCAATCATTTTTGTTTTGTAGGTCTCCTCTGTGTCGGATTTCTCGTCATAGTTGAAGCGATTACCATCGGCCTCCGTGAGTTCTTAAGGAAAAAGAGGGAGCTGAATGTTCCTTTTCTCTTACATATACCCTGCCAGTTATGACACTGCAGAACCTCTCCTCCATTCACCTCCTTCTCCTACGCATTTGGGGGTGTTTTAGAGGTTTTGTCAGAGATAGGGCATCCCCCTATCTATAAAGGGTTTAACGACGATGACAGCACTGTTAACACCTAGGGGCATGTAAAATGTGCTGTCCTTCTCCGGCGATAGCCTGCCCCATGCAAATGGGGCACATCTCTCAAATCTCATTTGCACCTACTGATTTATTACCCCCTCCATCTAGAGTGTAAGCTCTCATGCCCAGGGTCCTCTCATCACTGTGTCTCATTTCTGTCTCCCTCTTACAACCCTGTTGTCTTGTCTAAAGCTGAATCCTCTGCTATCTGCTCATTCACAAGCATGCAGTTCATACCTCTACCCATGCTAGCTGTCAATGGTAGCCCCTGACTTATCATTGTATTTATGTCCTATCTGTAAGAGGAATGTCAGAGCTACAGAATCTATGGCACATTTGTTGCCGTAGTACATGTATTGCCACAATCCTTCTTCTGCTATTGTCATCTCAGGATGGGGTACCAGTTCTACTGTGCATGTGTGATCAATCAATAGCGGTGATGTAAAATACAGGTGATGAGTCATAACTGTGCTTAAGTCATGTCAATGAGTTACATGGAGACTGCAGATTGCACAACTTTCTTGCACTACTGTAAGTTTATTCAATGCTAAATTGTAGATTCTGTTCACAAAAATGCTAAGTTGGCTGATAAAAAAAAAATGACTAGATTAAGAATCAGTATTAGTGGCTCAAAATGAAAAAAACTTAACAAAACAAGAAAATAAATACACGTGGTTACTTTGTACAAATTAGAGAGAGCAGCAAGCAACATGAGATCAATCTTAATCATGTTAATAACCCCCATGGGCTGGTCAGACCATTTTAGTTTGTAAATGCAACAGGTTAAAAAAAAAAGATCAATCGGCTTAAAAGCACACAGTCCTCCCTGCCAATTTGGTGATTGGTAAAATAATAGTAGAGCACCCTGTTGTGTCAACCGCAGTGTTACCTATATACACAATAAGAAAAATTAGACGCCCATAGGGGGTCTTAATTGACGTGTAATAAAATAAATACACAAGTGAGAGACCTTCACTCAAAAATGACCACAACAGATGATATTTTTTCAGAGCTCTCTTTCTATCTTAAATATGGGGTTGTGAAATAGAACAGCTGAAATATTTAATTGGCTCATCAATTCTAAAAATGACAGAAATGACAAAAATCATTATGAAAGAGTTAAGCATGAATATACTTATTTCTGGGCACATGTTCATTCCCTTATGCTAGTCAGCCTCTAAAAAGCCATTTGGAAGCACGTCAGAAACCAAGCAGGCATATTGAATATGACAGGATTCCAAGAGATATAGCATGGATGTGGGCCCATTGAACATCAGTTTCGTCGCTACGCAGCATGGAGTCATGCAGAGATTAAATAGTGTTATTTAATTTTAAGTGGAGATAGGCAAAAACAGAGCCACAAAAAAGTGTGAAAAATGGATACAATCATTTAGCTGGCTCAAAATGGAAATTCCCAGATATCTAATTTCAGTGTTCTATGATGTAGAATTTCTATATATTTTTTTTTTTTTTTTTTAAAGAGTTGACTATTAAAAGGTCTTTAGCATCAGAAACGGTTGATACGCCAACAACAGATATATATCAGCGGTGGCAACATAATCAACATAGATATAACAAACTGCAGCGTATGAAGCTGTGGATAAACCAATTATAGAAAGTTTTTCAAGGGGTTTTGATACAGGAGAAAAGAGAACAGAAAGTGAACAAAAAGGAGAGAAACAAAAAAGATGAGGAAGGGAGATAAGAGCAAAAAGAGGGGAAAAGGAAAAAGAGTAGTTGCAGAGGAGGAGAAGGTGGCGTGGATGAAACTGCAGCGAGGAGAGGGATAGGTTTTAAGAAGGCAATGACTCTCGTTATGCTATGGGAAGGGTGGTGGTATTTAAAGAAGGACAGCCAAGGATCCCATGCTTTATTAAAAGATTTAAAGGAGTTATTGATTATGCTTGTCATACATTCCATATGGTGAACATGCCACGATCGATTGGTGATAGCCTGGAGGGAGGGAGGCGCAGTTTGTTTCCAATCCATGGCGATTTGGCATGTCGCGGCTGAAATTATTTGATGTGCCAGTTTATTGTAATGACAAATAGCAGCGGGGAATCCGAGGGGCAGAAGAAAAAAATTATTTTCAAGTGGGATGTCAATTTGAATCAGGGATTGGATTAGTTTCTTAATGTTGTGCCAAAATTGGGTTAATTTTGCGCATTCCCACCAGATGTGATGGAATGTACCCACGCCAGCACCCATCTGAAGCATCGGGTAACATCTTGCAAAGTTGGGTCAGGACATAATACCACCTACATAGGAGCTTATATACATTTTCTTTGATCTTAACTCATATTGAACTGGAGGCAGATTTTTTCCCGTATGTCAGTCAAGTCTACATCATCCAAAGAGCTACCCAGATCTCGCTCCCATGCCAACTTGTGGGGGTCCAAAGTGGACTCGGATGGGTGAGAGAGCTCAGAATATAGTGGAAATTAAGTCAATCATAGTGAGTGGTCGTTCAGGGAAGTGTGATTTGATAGAAGTATGGAAGTTGTGAATCTGGAGATACTGGAAGAAGTACTTACATGGGATACCTATGGCTGTTTGAATTAATTATGGAAAAGGGGTAGAGCGGGATATATCTTTTAAATAACGGAAACTCCAAGACTGCCAGGCGGAAAACTTGGGGTAGCAAGCTCAGCAGGATTTCTGGGGAATTAAATAGAGGGATAATCGGAGAAGGATGCCTAGAGAGACCATATCGCCTGGATGCAAAGTCACAAATTGCTAAGGAGTGTGCGACCGTGGGATGGGTCAGTACTCGCTTGGGACGGCAAGCCCGTGGGAGTAGTAGGCATGAGAAGACCCAGACCTTCAGCCACAACAGATACCCAGACCCTGGAGGCCGCATGGCCGCACCATAAGGCACATTGAGTGATATTATCAGATAGATAGTAGGGTTTGAAATTGGGGATTCCAAAATCTTGGGTGCAGGTGGTGTGGCTTCTTTGGGGCTGGGAGGTGAAGGGGACACAGTAATGCCAGATTCATGCCCTACAAAGGCCCATGCAGCACTCGCTCTCCTGATACCCCCTCTCTGCTCTGGTAACAGCAGAGCGGAGTCCAATTCTAAGCAGAGCATGTGAACTGATTGCAGGCGCCCAATGGCACAAGCTTTGAAATGGCCCTGTCTCTGTTCTTTTCAGAGCTAAATGGGGGCCCAGGATGTTACATTGGCATTGTTGGGCACCTATAATGATTTACTATAGGGCCCAGTGATTAACTGTTCCGCCTCTACTTCCGGCCATATGTTATTCCCTGATTTTAGAAGTGATATTATAATACATGTCTATTATTTAAAATATATAAGCTTTGTTTCTACAAAAACAAAAATGAACTTTGCTAACTGCCTTTTCATACCTCTCTCTAAGAAGATGAAGCAATAACAATGTAATAGACAGTACTATAGCCCACTCTTCAATAGTTCAGATTTTTACAGAACTATCTATGTTTCCAGTGAACAAAAGGGTCAATCATACAGTAATACAGTATGCGGATAGATTTTGGAATGTTGAGAGTTATGCCAATGACAAAATATAGGCAGGAAAATATTTCTAGGATAAAGGTTATCTTCATTTAGATGTTGTTTGCATTGTACTATTAAAATTATCTATTTTGCTATCAAATCAGACAATTTTAAATTCACAAAACATTATAAAGAGCATATTAGAAGCTTTCTAGTTATTATAAGGTGAAAAGCAGTAAATGTATATGCGTAGATATGAGCAAATTTAGATTATTTGTTCCCCTAATTAATTTGAGCTATTGCCACATATTTCATATAATAATTTTCTGAAGCTAGGAACGGTTGCTTTTTTCTACTAACATATCTATATTTACTTTTCTAGAAGTGTTTGCTGCACATTAGACCCACCTCCTAATGTCTGACAAAAAGTATCTGGATCATGAAAAGAATCAAACATCTTTCTAAATATATCTTTACTGCCAATGATGTAATGAAGTAATTTTATAGGTGGATACTGAGTTAATGTTTAGCCCCGTTTGCCCTGCCAGCTGGCTGGTCTGCCTGTAGGTCAGCCTGACCTTTCCTATACCTCAACGTGGGTTAAATATATAACCTTGGCAGATAGTGGATGAAATACACAACCTTTAATTATAACCATAAAAAAAACATACAGCACATAGAATAGCAAATATGTAACAATACTTGAGGGTTTACCACATTGCAAACTGCACCAAAGTCTTTGTTTCAGTCGCAATCATGGTTGCTGAGCCGCACTCTTACCTCCCCTACCCATGTGAGAGCGACTGATATCTTTCTAGTTTTCTCAGGTCCACAAAGAAAGCACAGTTTGTGGAGGCTTTGATGGCCACTCGAGCACCATCCTGGACCACTCCGACAAGGGTAGTGATTTCTAGTCAGCACTGTCCTGAAGAGAGACCAGCTCTGCCCTGTATCTGTCTATTTAAAGCACTTTAACTTACCAGGCTTTGCCTGTGGACCTCCAACAGTACTCAGCTCACTTGCAGTGTGTGGTTCCAGCAAACCTAGATGAGGCTCAGTGGGATACCTTTAGCAGGTATATAGATGCAATGGCCAAATGCATATCATAGTTCACAAACAAAAAGGCATGTTTATACAAAAGTAGCACTGTGTGCAACCCCACCTGTCAACATTTAAGAATGTTCAATAGATTTAAAATAACATACATGGTTAATAGTAATATTGAACACAGTTTGGGACAGAAGGTGTGACCAGCAAGCTAAACCCCTATTCTCAAAGTCCTAATGGTCCTATCCCATCTGTGTGTTTGACTCAGGTAAGATCATGTATTGTATGTATCCTTCAAAATGGGTTGCACATGAATGTGCAGTAAGTAGGACATGATGAAGCCAATCAGACCATAAGAATATTATAGCTCAACCAACTATTTTATGACACTGCAAGTGGGAGGAGTATGAGTGGTGTAGGACCATGCCCCATAGCAAAATTTGTATGGGGGACTGAATATGCCACTCTAGCCCCTCTCAGAGCGGGGGTGTCTTCTGAGCATATGTTGTCCGGCGCATGCATTATCTCAGAAGAGGCCACACCGCATACATGCTCTTAAGTTCCGCTCTTGGGTTGGGTCTGGGTCAAAATGTAGCCAAATCAGCATCTAAACATTAACAATACCACAAAGACTGTTGTGTCAAATGTAAATTCAAAGCAATTTACTAATGCAATAAAGTATTTCAACAAATAAAGTATAGTCTACTTCAGAAAATTAATAAATTGCTGCATATTAATCCGAATTAATTATTCTATATAATTAAATATTTTAAGCTTACCATTGATCTTTTTATCCTTGGTAGGTACCTATGAGTTAGACAGAAGTATTTAGCTGTATTTTATATAGAAAGGCAGCTTATAAAACAGTGTGGTGAAGGAAAAGCTCTTTAAACCTTCATGATCCCCCCACAGTTGGCGATGTTCTCAAAGGAAACAAAATCATATTTTACTTTATCTCATAAAATAAAATTACAATGCTGACATGAAAATGAAATTATTTATGTTATCTAGCATATTATACATGAAAACCCATGTAAGCTTGGATAAGCTCATAAGCCTTTGTAAACTTGGTAAAAACCAATTCAGTATAGCTATCTGCTGTCAAAATGTGGTAAAGTATTAAAAATGTCTTACACTCTATCAATTTGAAATATATATATATATATATATATATATATATATATATATATATATATATATATATATATATATATATATAGTAACAAAACCGCAACCTTTCTTATTGCACCTTTGTCACCTTCTGTTGCAAGAACACACAGCAGATATCAGCAACACGAAACTTCTTGTTTCAAATCAAATATATTTATTGTTTTCATCACAATAAATAGCACTTCTTCTGTCAGGATGACACCAGCAAGCAACTACCTTTGCCTGCACCTCCTGGTGACCCTAAACACTAACTAGACACAGTACAGCTCCCTACTGACTGGCCAACTAGTTCAGCGTCAGTCACACTAACAATAGCACAACTCAGGATTAAATACACATGTCTACTCCCACAGGCTTGGATGACTGACAGGCGACACTCCCACCTTGTCTTTAAAGGATGGCTCCTCAGGTGTTCTGTAACGCCTAATCAGCACAGCCACCCCTATCAGCTCTGTGGAAACAAACACGTTAAAGCATGCAAGTAAATTACGCTTTACATTTACTTTACCACATGTCTCTGACCTGTACATTACTGAACTTAAGCACAGTGCTACACCTGTATATAACTTGGTCTGCAGCCTTTTACCTGCAGACAGCACCATAGCTAATTCCACTATTAGAGGCCTGTGGAAAACCACTCCCATTGCCACTATATTATATATATATATATATATATATATATATATATATATATATATATATATATATATTTATTTATACATACATACACACATATATATTTCTTCAGCACTTTTTCAAGAAAGAGAAAAAAAAGTGCTAAAATATAGAGTGAGGCTCAAAAGAATCATATTCTGCTTCTGTTATTAACAATGTGCTTGTGAGAATGAAAAATGAAATATTAAGATGACTTTAAATTATCCCTTTATCTGGGAGTATGACTTACTTTAACACTTTCGCTGCCAGCGGTTTTTGCCAATATTATAACACAACAGGCTCCACTATTTTTCCCATGATTTAATGCCGTTTTAGTTTTCCTGCACAGAAAGTTTCCCCAAGCATCTAGTTATTTGCCTTCTGGCTAACTGAAGTACTAATGTTCAATTTAGGACAGTAAGGGAGAAAGTGCTATGCAACATAGGAATTTTAAATGTGACATTGACGGCACTGAACAGCGCGGGCGTATCTAGGCTTTTCTTTTAGGGAGGGGAAGTTTAGCAAATATCAATCAGACCTTAGATGGTGGCATTATAGTGTAGAATTCCCCCCTTATCTCTGCAAGATGACAAAATCAGACCCTAGATATTTGGCAACATTATAATACAGAACACCCCCACCTGCCTAATCTCTATTGGTGTAATTATCAGACCCCAGATCTGTGGGTGTGACCCAATTAAATTACTTGCCCCTCCTGTGCTCTATCACTGTTTCAAAGAGTGTTGTACAGGCCTTGTATCAGCATCAGGCACTCTGCTGGATAGTTCCACCCATTAACTAATGAACGTGTGAATGGCCAGCATGTCATACCCAGTAACTGTAGGGCTGCACATTGCTTGGCTGCAGCTGGCAGCTGAAAAGTAGGTAGAGGTGCCGATTGTGTTCAAAATACAATCCAAGAGGTCAAGCACAATCCCCTGCAGAATGGGTTAAATTTTTCGTTCTACAAATATTCAGTGAAACAAGGACTGAGTGCATTATACAGCCTAAGCAGGTGATGTCAACAAGTGTGTGCTAAGAAATCCTCCTGGACTGGCACCCTGATAAAGTAGAGAGGCATGCACCTAGGGCAGATAGGATGGCATCTCAGATCATGCGATTGTAGACAAATGGAGTAGCTTGTAACATAAAATGTATAACGATTAGTGAAGGAAAAATACACAAGGATATAAAGATCATGTCATAAAAGACAAATGTTTCAAAATAGAAGCTTGTGTGTTATAAGAAATAATAAACTGTGGACTGCAGTTTTTATAAAAACTGTTGATGGGGTTTAAAAGCCTTACATTGTGCAATAGGTACACATTATTTTATACATCTAATAGATAACATATGTGACGCATGCAAACCCAGTCCTAAAAATACAAATAAAGTAAAAATATTTTTTTAGATATTGGGTAAACCACAACATACATTTTCAATAATAAACTATAAGCTTTTTAACTTGTTGTAGTGACTGCAAACCCTTTATATAATACGATTTATCTATTGTACACTGTACATCACAAAAAGCAATCCCCAGCAAAGAAGCTGGAAAGCAACACACATGGGAAGAAGTCATGCTTAGACACATCATGATTATCTCCTTGACATTTAAATTATTTTTGCATGCCTATAAAGTGCGCACTTATTGCAATCACTGCAGTGCTCTTACACTAAGGACTAATGATTTCATTAGTTACTAAAAAATTTAATGGGGTTCCTTAAATAATTTAGCAATTTTTAGTTTTAAGCTGAACACTACTGGAGTGCAAAAAGTGCTAATAATAAATACTATTTATTTCATTAATTCATATACATTTTCCCATGCAGAACTAATGGACCAAAACATTTCATTATCATTCATATATAGTTTATTTTATTTTCATTTAGGTGCTTAGAGTCTTTTACTAAAGCTGGAAATCTGCTCATATAAAAAGTTATTTTCTCCTGGTCTTTCTTCAAACAAGCAGCAACTACGGATTCATAAATTAGTGCATTTGGAAAAGGTGTATCCAGAAGTGAAAAATCAGAGCCATCCTTAACTTTTAAGATAAATGTGGATTTTTTGTAATTTTTTTTTATAGATTTATCCATTTGTTCTGTGATCCTGGCCAAAATATTCCTGACAAATAGATGGAACAAGGATATGCTTATGTGGCCTTATTCATGGCTTCCTCCAGGGTCCTTATTGTGTATTTACAGTTAATTATAATATTGCATTCCCCTAAGCAGCAGCTCCTTTGATGACTGCAGACAGCTGTGACTCATTGCCATCTGACCAGATTCATAAGCAGTTTCGCCACTTACATCAAGGGAGATATTGCACAGATCAGACTTGAATCAATCAGTATGATTGGAATGCAATGCTAATGTATTGAACACATTATACAGATATTTGAGGGTCAGCCAATGACCCTTCACTCATGATCAGGGTGATGAGGCAGCCTGGTTATCTTTCTGTAGGATCAGTTATATTCTGATCATATTTTGATTAGGATTGGGCCACATACTGTATACTACAATGGTTGTATTGACCAAAGAAAAACTGCAACAACATTTTGCACAAATAGAGTTTGGCAGAGGTGTGAAGTTTTGGTCATATAATCTTTGAGTAGTACTTTGCGTTACCCTTCCATAGTGTATTTATAAATTAGCATTTCACAGCATTTAAAGGGCTGTGATGGTGACAGACAACACATCCTGCTGTGTGGTTGGACTAGGACTGGCAACATTGAAGGCCAAATTCACTGGCGAAATGTCCAAATATGTAACAAGGTGAAAATATTGTGAAACGGTTTTTAAATTTTAGCTCATCTCTACCATCCTGGTCAAAGGAGCTGCCTACAAGTCCCTTGACAGCTATACAGAGTCTCCTTGAAACCATGTGCTCACCATTAGCCCTGACTTAATGATTAGCTGACCTCACAAAAAAATGAAATAGAATGTGCAACCATGTGGTTTTAATTGTGTAAAATGCATAAACAAAGACAAAGAGCACCTTGCACACTTTCAAAAAGCAGACAGCATGTCTTAAAGGAAACTACTCTACAGTATGTAACAAGTCAGACCATATCTTCCACACAAGGATCACAGTTCTGGTATTTCTGATCATATCTCTGCCCTGTTTGTTGCACCTCTGCCTAAATCTCTTCATACATTAATGCTACTGTATATAAAGACATAGTCTAGGGGGCTCATCAATATTTTTGAAGTTAAATTTTTTGTTAAATAGATTTTGGTGCCAAAATTATGGGCAATATCTATCCGTTCAGGAGCTTCCATTCTAGGAGATGCAAAATATTTGGTCCATTTTAAAATAATTTCTTGCTTGACATTTTCTTTATAGATTTGCAACTCATTTGAATGAAAATACACAAATCATTCAAGAAGCACAGATGATTCACGCATCTCTATGTACGATACTTTTGAGAAGAGAGCATGAGCCTCTGAGGGGGAGGGGGTCCTCCCTCACCTTCAGTCTTGTATAGTACCAACACTCTGTCTAAGCTGATATACGTGATTGTTCAACAGGAATGGTAAATTCACTTACCAGATGTATGAATAGTAAAATGCTCATCCTCTATAAAGTTAATGAAAATTTGTCTACTTGCAAGATCAATGCTACATTTGCTAAAAGTATAATAATTTAAATAAATATATTTGATAATTATGTGAAAATGTATATTACACATACCATATAATGCAAGATTATTTAGGATGCCATATACAGATGGAGCAATTTAAGGTAAATGGCCTGGCATAAGCTGTACATTACCATTAATAAGTACAATGTAGCACAACCTGGTCCAATGCTCATGTGACATTTGAAATGGAATATTATTTCTCCTTTAAAATCACTCAAATAAGTTAGACCCAAATAAGCTACTGTTGTGTTATACATTTAATAACCAATGATTTCCACAAAACAACACCCAACACTCAATAGGTTCTTATTGAAAATCAAATATATATGCGTTAGTCTAATGGATGCAAATGGATTTGAGGTTTGCACAACAGAATACACTATGCACATTAGTGTTTGAATTATACTAATAATCAATTTTCAATGCACCATTATGTTGGGGAATTCTAGGAAGTAACTCCTCCGGTGGTAAAGTTCAGGAAAAGTAAAACAGCAGGAACTTATATGCAGAAATAATGAAATTTATTGATCAACAGCAATCAATAAATACATAATTATGAGTGACTTCTGTGCTCCATCCTCCATTCTTTGACACAGTACAGGTTAGTAAACATAAGTCGATACACCTCTACTGCTTCTTTAAAAGTGTTACATTAGACTTTTAGGAAAATAATTACACACATATAACAGTATATTGTATTTATTTGAAAAGTACATAGTGGCTACATAATAAAAAATATATTGAGCCATATATGTGGTTATTTTTAAGACTTAAAATTATATCCCTATGAAAATTTTAATTGTTCAGGATTGACATTTGACATTTTTAGTAAGCCACATGTGTGATATACTGGCACGTTATGCCATTATATAAATTGGATATAAACAAGGACAGATACATTAAAAAAAACACTTTAAAAATTGTTTCTCTCAAGCAAATGTAATAATGTAAGATATGCTATGCTTGCACACATGCGCAAAAGTCACTATGATAAGACAAAATGTGTGAAATTTGGGTAATGCTAATTTTAGATGACAGGAGAGAGGCATTTTTTTTTTTTTTTACTTTTTCACTCTTATATTATCTTAACTTATCTTATATTAGCTGGCATGCCAACTAGAAATAAGTCACTATTGCGAGCGACCATATGTTGCTGCAATCTTGTACCCTCTGCTCTGGTTGTGTCGGCAGGCATAATAATTTCACCAGGAATCCCTAACAACACAAATATGGAAGTTCCCCTGTTAGTATGGGGAAATTATAATTATTGTTCAATGCTATGTTTTACCAACTGCATTGCATGCCTGGGGGCCAAATCAAATGGCTCCTGGGCACAGTAGAGGAATCAGAGTTTGTCAGAGACCCAGAGCGCTAGGGGAACAGCAAATGCGCTCTCAATGCATGTTGACAACTTTATTGTTCATTTCCCCCCAACAGACATAATAGTTTCTAAAGCACACACATAGAAAACTTTTGTTGGCATGGTCACACATTTGCTTCTTCCATCCAAGAGTGGCTGTCTGGGCCCTCAATAAATGAGCAACAGTATAATAAAGTGTCCAGACATATTATTTAAAAATAAAATGTTTCGTAAAAGATTTTTTTTTTTTAAAATAAATACAGGTTGAAGCTAAATTATTCAATCTGTGCTTTTTATGCTCCTTGTGGAATACTAGCATTTATATTCATTTTTGGTTTTGAATAAATATAATTCGCATGAACCTTAAGCATTTCAAGTAACCAATTAAACATTTATTTTTCTACTGCGCACTGAGGCTTAATATTTATGCAGCTTTAAACCAAAATGCAGCCTCAAGGGAAGCCTATCTAGTGACAAATTAATGCCTTGGAGAACAGAGCTGAATGGTGGCAATAAACTAATTTGTTCCCCCAATAATGAAGAATGACTTTTGCTTTACCACATGGATGACTGTTGCCATGGTGATTAAGACTTACCTCATGGCTTCTCGCAGCGCTCCTCGCTCACCAAGAGTCGTATGTTTGATGTCATCGAAATTATTTTCCAGTTTCTCACATTTCTGCAACAAGACATTTATGATTAATGTTAGCTGGTTTAGCAATTTCTTGAGGAAATATTGTATGATTTATTAGACTGTTTACAAATATTCAACAATATTCGTGAAATTGACATTACTGAAACGGGAAAATCAATAAAACGCACTAGTAGCTCGCTTAGACAATTGCCAAACAGCACCACCTACTGGGTGGGAGGTCTACATTAGATTGTTGTATGTAGAAAACAGAAGAAAATAGAGAATCTAAATGGATAAAAATGCATTCATTACAATACTACCTAAATTTATCACTGGCAAATGGGTAAACTTCTTTTAAAAGTATATTTTACTGTGACTAAAGTTGAAATGTTACTTTAACAAAAGAGTTTTTTACATGGTCATGTACCCAAAAATCTTCAAGAGTGTCATTGATAGATAAGTCTTAAGAAATCATACACACACAAGATAAAAAGACTAGAGAATCACACATTTTACAGCTGAAGGAATTTGATCAGGGCCACACATTGTAACAATGAAACAAGGTATTATTCAATGAATATAACAATATTTTATAGAAAATGCTTTGAATATCTTTCTTTGATCACACATTCTTTGGAAAGAACTGCCAACCAAATTTGTGAGAGCTGTTCCGTGGCCTATGAAATGAGAAATATAGTCTCCTGAGCTTCGGTATGATGTGACATATCTTTGATAAGTAGGGGGAAAGGATTTGGTGTACTGCATGCATCTTAAACACAAGAAATCACCTTAACAGCTTGGCCTCTGAACGTTAATCCTTCAAGAAATTCTATTGTGAAAAAGCAAAGCAGGTGCTTTTCTTTGGCTCATTTTACACTTCTCTAAAATTCTTTTAAGAAATTCAAATCTAGGGTGGATTACATCTGTCTTCTGTGTGTGGCTTGAAGCATAGGGAAAATATATAGAGCTGCATCGATAGGAGTAGATGTTGCTGATCGCTTTGTCTGTGTAACACAAAACAATCATTTTTTTTTAAAAAGCATTTTCATTTCAAGCAGCTCTGAGATATTTTAGCCCTTTATGTTCTTCCAGAGATACTCAAAGTGTTTGGATATTCTGATTGCATCCTCTTGCACAAAACATTACAAATATGCATAACAGAAGTACGTTGCCGGTATTCTATCACTGAACATGAGGACTGCAGCATGTCTTTATATACCAGTCATTTAAAATATAAATCTTAAAATAAATATAACCACACAGCTTTTAAATTAAAATAAATACACAGCTTTTATGTTGAAGTGGAGAAAGGTCACCATATTTGTATTAAGAAACAAGGTTGTAATTTTTTTGACTGCATGAATTTCGCTCCTCGGTGTGTTGTAGATATTTTCAGTTTCAGTTCATAGGAGGAATCATGATTTTGGGCCAGTAGTCTGACTTCCAGGGATTTAATTCATGATTCAAACAGATTTTAATGTACATTTAATCAATTTACAGTATTTACAGAATTGTTACAAATGACTATGGTGGTTAAAAATGACGATTGTTTTTTTAAAAGTTTAAACTTTTCAATGTTTATCTTAAAAAATGGGTTTACTACCATACATTTACTCACATCAGCTCATCCAATCAGCAGATTTTACTGTAATGTATGGTGCACCATCTCTACGAATAAAGGGGCATATTAATTATAGGGTGAGAAGCCTTATTACCACTGAAAACTATACATCAAAGGGGTACTGCTGGCGATAACCCAGCTATTCTCCTTAAATAGGCATTACCTAGGACAAGTACAGCTAAACTGTTCGTCTCAGGCAACTACCTAGTAAACTGTCCTCGGACTTTAGAAAGGCAAGTTTAGTGTTTCTTCTATAAAGGCTGTAAACTAGTACATTTGTTCTATTTAATGACTACTAAAAACTGAACATAGCACAAAGGCATAGACTATAGTATAGTATTTCCAGATTGTAAAGATCCTTTTTTAGAAATGTTTGTGTCTGAAAATGTCCTTACTGCCCACTCTTTCCATTATATTGTATATAAGATGTAATTCTCGTTTTTATTATATAGGCTCTACAATATCTATTGAATGAAGTATTTGAACTGTTGCAAAAACATATTTAACCCATGTTCAGTGAAAATGTTATGATGGGGCTTCAAGTCTACTACTGGCCACCTCGTATATGTAACAGCCCTAAAGATCTCTGGAAATCATTTAAAAATGTCGGCAAATACATATCTGATTTAGAGGTTTATTGTTTGATTGCAGAATGTGTATAAACATTTAGCTATATACAGGTCAGAGTAGATTTACTGAATAATCATTTTTTTAAGTAGTGAGGCTTAAAAATTATCTTAAAATGGTTTATCACCTTTTTGATCTAAAAGACACAAAAATGTGTACTTACCATATTTACAAAGACAATTGTCTGAAATACAGTTGTATCGTGCCCAAAGTACAATGTTTCATATGTTTATTCCTACTCTTTTACACTTATTACCTTTTGTCTCTGCAACACATATCCCCTACAGGTTTTAGACATGTGCTACATTACAACTTAATTCACTATAGTTATTAAAGGACCAGCATTGCCCCAAAAATAAAAAAATTCAGATATGAACCATGAAAGAAAAATACATTATGCAGCGTTACGCCAGTCTCATCTACAGTTCTGTTAGAAACTTTAGCCCTCCCCCCATTCCATAATAGACATCTGAAACCCCTCCCATATCTTTACTACAGTCAGGGTTATTTACAAAGAGCAAATTATGTAGTGACCCACCCTACTAACACTTTAGATGTCCGTAAGTTACTTACATTTTTTGATTTTTCCTAAGCCTAGCCTATTTATGTCTGTCTTAAATAAACATGAGGGTGAGGGGACATTGGGTCTTTATTATTATTATTATTATTAGTATGATTATTATTTATTATTATAATGTAATGTTACTGCGCTACTTTTATATGTTTTTATTACATTGATTAAAGTGTGCATGAATAAAACACACCTGGAAGAAGCAGAAATGCCCCATTGAACAAATTTGTTTATATCTGGCTTCCACTACCTCAGAGGTGAAGGGGGAAAATGCTCTGCAGCCCCTAGCTAAACACCAACCATTACCCGCCTAAAGTACACCTCTTCTACCCACAAAAAAAAATAAAAACAATTTTTTACATTTGGGTACATACATAGGTGCATTTATGAACCCAGGCCCCAGTTATTAAATAATGGCACTCCCTATACAGACATTGCAAATGTTGTACACACACACACACACACACACACACACACACATATCTATAATATAAATGTCTAGTGGCGTGTGAGTCTGTCTGTGTGTGGAAAAAATAAAACCAAGCTGCAGTGCCACCTGCTGGGCGGAGTTATACACTGACCTACTAAATTCTTAGTGTGTATGGAAAAATAAATTCAGAAAGGGCTGAAATTTGGTATACTAAGATGTTTTTAATTTGTTAATTTAATTTGTTAATTGTTAAAAGTGTTTATAAAGATTTTAAAAAAATATATATATATTTCTTGAAGGAGAAGTGACAGTTGGGAGTGGTTGGTGGTTGTCGGGGGTGACAGTGGGGAGTGGTTGGTGGTTGAGGCCTGGGCTATGGCCCAAATGCATGACAAGAACCTTTTTAACACCTTAAGTAGCTTGATTTGACTAGAATGCATGAGTATCATGCACGGGTTAACTTGTATGTATATATATATATATATATATATATATATATATATATATATAGTGGCAGAAGAAGTTGTGAATGGCAGAGCTATATGTCCCAGGCTTTCTGTCTTGTATGCTTTAAAACACAGGGATACTGATTTTGTCTGGGAGGGTGCTTCCCAAAGAGTGTGTTCGGCTACAGGAAGAGCCGGTATAAGGGTCCCTGGGGTATGAATGGAGATAGAAGTGTGATCGCCATTCCTAAGGCCCATTCCGGGTCTTCCAATTTACCAGAGTATGTTGTAGTTCACTCTGTTGGTAATCAGGAGTTGCACCTGCGTAGTTCTGGTAAAAAGCTGCAATCAGCCTCTCAGACCTGGAGGAGGTTGGATGCCTCATGAGAGACACTGCAAATGGTGACCAGTAAGTTCTATATTTTGTATGTGTGTGGGACACAAGGTTCTTCACATGAGAGAGGGTGTTCCTGTGTGTTAAGTTAGAAGCCGGACATGCTAGGACTTTTGCTTCTGTTTCTTTATCTTTATGCCTGTAGAATAAATCTAGCTGAAGCTAGTTGAACCAAAACACTGGACTAGTTTGATTTAACTGACTGAAGTGTTTGAAGTGCAGCTGTTTAACCCCAGGGGAATGTAACCCTAACCCGATATATATAAGGTCCGTCTTCTGGCACACCATGCATCTACAATGGTTGTCTGACTGTAAAAATCAAGGAAGACTAAACTTCAGAGCTGAAGCTAAAGGTAGACCACTTGTTTCTGTCTATAGTATACTTAAATTATTGGTGTTCTTGAATAAAATTTCTCCCTAATGAATTAGATGAGGATTGCAATATAAGCTGATTAATTGCATATTGTTACGAACTTACTTTCCCTTGCTCCAACATCGTTCGCGCTCTCGGTATCGCGGACGGTGCTTCTGGGTATCGGCAGTCATGTGACCGCATATAGGGGCGGGGGATTTGAATCTCTGTGTGTCAGAGCATCTTGTATGCATCCCGACTCCGGCTCCTATGTTCTTGCCTTGCGTCTCCCTGTATCCTTGATTGATTCCTGTACACCAGACCCTCTGCTCGGCTGACAACCTCTGCTCTCCCTTTCCTGTGTACCGACTCCAAGCTTGTTTGACTACCCTCTGCATTGTGCTTGTCTGTATTTCTGTGTACCAGACCCAGCTCGTTGTAACCTAGATTCTGCCTCCTGATTCTACACCATGCTGCCAGATTGTGTACCAGACCTGGCTCATTTTGACCCAGATACTGCCTCTTGATTCTGTACCTCGCTGTCAGATCTTGTAACAGACCCGGCTGATCCCATTTCCGCCTCCTGATTTAGTACCTCTCTGCCAGATTGTGTACTCGGACCAGTCTGTCCGATTTGGCTCATTTCTTATTTGCACATCCTACACACCAGTCTCTACCTCCATCGGCAGTTCTACATCTTGGGGCTTGCCAGTGGTCTGCCACCTGCAAGCTCTCAGCAGCTAAGTTCATCCCGCCTTGCTGCGGTTCTTGGTGAATACCAGGGAGCTCATTAGACTCCTCTCCTATGGTCGGCCAGCGTCACTCTTGATTAGCCCTGAATCCTGACTCTGATTCAGTACACATCACACTAGAATGTTCTATGTAATGTTTATTAAACAATAGAATGCTCTGTGCAATGCATCTTCCAGGGCGTTCTGCTCTGATCTGAAAAGAGCAGAGAGGGGCTAATGTATACTCCTGGCTTATTGCTCTGGTCTGAAATGAGAATCTTCTGAGCATATGCGGCTGGTGCCTGCACTCAATGAGCATGTGCAGCTGTCCTGAGAAGAGGACTCCAGTCCACAATGCTCTTTTTAGAGAACAAAGATAAAGTTGGGAGATAATGCCTGGACTCCAGGTCTGTGTAGGTTCTCCTGCGGGACCTCAGGGACCAATAGCAAGTGCACCCAGGGGGGTTTGGGTACTACATTTCCGATGCTATAACTGCCGACAAGAGTTCCAGTGGCATCACATAAAGACGTGCCTGTGTACGGCAACAGTAATATTAGTACACTTAAGGGGGGGAGTTAAAAGAGGTGCCGTCTGTTCAATGTTTATTAGTAAGGCTTACAGTATGTAGCCTTAAACAATTGCATAACTTCCCCCTTAAGTGTAGTAATATTACTGTCGGCATTCACAGGCGCGTCATTATGTGCTGCCGGCCTGTTCAATCAATCGAGTTTACTGCAATTAAGTTTTTTAAACATTCGGAATTAATAGTTTGTAGGTGACCTAAACATTTGGTGTAAAGATGTCGCTGTACCTGTTGTCGGAAGTTACAGCATCGGGAATGTCAGTACCACCGACCCACGGTTGGTTCTGTGTATTATAAACTGTCACTAGAATGCTTTACTGTATAGAGGTCACTAGAATAGCCTCTGCTTTGAAAATTAGTCACATGGGGCTGGTAGGTGCTGTATTTGAATATAGCTCTTTGACATAATAATTTTTCATATATTTCATTGGCTTTATAAACAATACCAACATTAGCCAGACTTGGTGGTAGTCTCTTCACCAATGCTGGTAAATCCGCCGCTTAGGACACCTACAAAAGAAAAATGATTTCAGAAGACAATGACAAAAATATACACAGACTTACATGATCAGCGACTGTCCAGATATCCGATCGTACCAGAACACTGACTGGAGCTTCTTTCGAATGCACAGATGTCCGGCAGTAGTGCCTGATGTCAGTAAGCCCTTAATGAATTTTTATTTAAAGCGGCAATCTCGTGACCACGTAGGTTAACTGTTGAGAGGGGTCCCGACATTGCCGCTTTAAATAAAAATGAATTAAGGGCTTACTGACGTCAGGCACTACTGCCGGAAACCTGTGCATTCGGAAGTAGCTCCTGTTAGTATCCTGCTACGATCGGATATCTGGACAGTCGCTGATCAGGTAAGTTTGTGGATATTTTTGTTGTTGTCTTCTGAAATCGTTTTTTCTTTTGTAGGTGTCCTAAGCGTCGGATTTACCAGCATAGGCGACTCGTACCCCACCCGCCAAACCATGCCTGCATGTTTTTTGTCACAACAATTTTTTCATTGCTCTCCACTGGTAAAAAAAAAGGCTGGAATCCTTGCTGCATGTCCTCTTTGTATTGAGCATTGTGATTTGGCTGCTTCTATCAAGTTCAGTCTTATTCACTGCTTTATGATATAGAGAAGAAATTAAGTCAGAGGGGTGGCATAGAGCTGTGGGCTGCAAGTGAAGGCTTGCTGGACTGCAGGTGGCCTGGGGGGCACATGTTAGGCTGAGCGTGCACCTACAGGAGCTCATGCACTCCCTCCCCCTCAACTTGCACATGCAGATGCAACACAATGCCAGTGATTGTGCACTGACTAGGAGGAGGGAGCCCCTGCTGAAGCCCCATCTGCCTACCCAATGATCAGGATTGCCAGGCTCCCAAGTTATTTTATACTCACCCCGCCCCTCTCGTAGTACCTCTGTCCCCAAACCCATTAGAATATATGACATACCAAGAGGTAAATGTATCAAGCTGAGAGTTTTCTGGCGGGTTTGAAAAACCAATCAGATTCTAGCTATCATTTATTTAGTACATTCTACAAAGTGATAGCTAGAATCTCATTGGTTGCTATAGGCAACATCTCCACTTTTCAAACCCGCTGGAAAACTCTCAGCTTGATACATTTACCCCCAAGACTCCAATTCCTTACAATAAACATTACCCCCATTTATTATACCATAAACACAAACTAAAACGATACATAAAGCTCAACATTACATTTTACATTATGCTGAGCTTACGGCATTAAGTTTACACAAATACCTTACACTTTTAATTTACATACTACGTAAGCTTAATAAAATGCCTTTTTAGATATGTATTATTTATTAAAAATAACTGTGAAGAATTGTGGATTCCAAGAATATAAACTTTTACAAGACAGTGTTTGCAGAGTCTAAAGAAGTTACATTTAGTAAGTCTAATGAAATTCTGTGCATGTGTTAGCATATGCTGTGCTCTTGTAAAGAAGAATCTTTTAAGTCTATTTTCATCTCTGTAGGTGTTAAACATCAAAAGTATGAATCAATACACTGAAACAAACAGTGCAAAAAATAAAGCACAAGTAGAAACAAAAACCCATTAAATATGCTGGTAGAGACACAAAATTCATTCGATTTATGTCACCTTAGTAGGTCATGTGGTATCTACGGCTCTAACTTAAAAGAGTTTCTTGCTATGTGGATGCCAGGTTTTCAAGCATATTAGAAATGCTGTAAATATTATGTTTTTTTGCTTGTTAAACCAATATTAGGAACAGTGGCAAATATATCTTTAAAAATCAGAAGCTGTGGAGAACATGAAACCCTTATAGCACATAATTAGTTTATTGACTTTACATGCAATGGTTATTTTCAAATTCACAACCATGCAATCACTCTTAAATTTCTATAAACATGTAAAGGAGTGTAGTCCATGAGTAGCGTAAACATGCTGTTGTAGCATATGATGTCAAAGGGAAACTAATAATACCTTAATCCTGGACAGTGGCATGCTGGGGTGGGGGGCACCTGCCCCCTCGCCGGTCCCATAGAGGGCTAGGTCTCTGGGCCACCTACATTTTTCCTTTAAAATGCACCTAATGTGCTGCTGAGTCCAGCCTTGCCCCCCGGGCTAAGATTTGCCAGCTCTCCTGTGATCCTGGATAACATGAGCGGGGACCCTGCACTACAGGACACTCTGAAACTATATCAGCGGGAGCACCCCAAAATGTTTATAAGGAGTACTTGCCCTAATTAAACTGCGCTAGCAGTCTTTGACTGAGACTCATGGTGCTGGATTACCCAATCATATTAACTATCCCCTGGGATGATCAGTACAGTCCTGTTCTTGTTAGTAAAAGCAGTGTGAAGAATGTCAGCATGGCATCACAATTGAATTGTCTTCATATGCATTTAACAGCTGCCATCTTGTAAAATAGTCAATGCAAATGTTATCAGTGTTCTTCATAAGGTGATTGCATTGGTCCCCAGGTGATTACAATGGAACTGGTAATGTCAAAAAGGTAAACCAATTACATGACTTTGTTGCTAGTATATATTAGACAATAGAGAACAAGGGTTTACTTAAGCATGCTTGCCTACTTTCCACCCTGGGAAATCCAGGAGGGGAGGTACAAGGAAATAGTGCTGGGGCGTGACAACAATATTTGTGTCATCATGGCCCTGTCCCAATCGTGTACAACAAAGAGATTTGCATCATCACACAGCGCAGGCATAGCTACGATGACACAATTTGCATTGAATCATGTCATCAAGGCTCCGAACACTTTAGAAGAAAATTAAGCAGGACAGCCTACTCTGCCAGGAGTCTCCTAAACATTTTGAGAGAATAAGCAAGTATAGTATTTTAAGTACACTATAGAGACAAAAGTATTTGGCCACACCTGTTAATTATTGAATTGAGGTGTTTCAATCAGACCCGTTGCCAGAGGTGTATAAAATCAAGCTCTTAGCCATGCAGTCTCCATTTACAAACATTTGTGATGCAAAATGGGTCATTATGAAGAGCTCAGTGACTTTAAGCATGATACTGTGATAGGATGCCACCTTTGCAATAAGACTGTTCATGAAATTTCGTCCCTGCTGGATATGCCACGGTCACATGTAAGTGATATTATTAGACAGTGTAAGCATATAGGAACAACAGAAACTCAGTCACGAAACGGAAGACCACGTAAAAAAAAATCACAGAACAGGGTCAATGACTGCTAAGGCACATGGTGCGTTAGAGTCTCCAATGCTCTGCTAATTCCATAGCTAAAGCAATCCGAACTTCAACTAGTATTAATATAAGCACAGAAACTGTGCAGCGGGAGCTTAATGGAATGGGTTTCCATGGCGGAGCAGCTGCATTCAAGCCTCACATTACCAAGACCAATGCCAAGCGTCAGATGGAGTGCTGTAAAGCACACAGACACTGGACTGTGGTACAGTGGAAACATGTTCTCTGGAGTGATGAATCACGATTCTCTGTTCAGCAGTCAGATGGGCGATTTGGGTTTGGAGGATGCCGGGAAAATGTTACCTGCCTGACTGCATTATGCCAGTTTGGTGGAGAAGGGACAATGGTATGGGGCTATATTTCAGGGTTTGGACTAGTCCCCTTATCTCCACTGAAGGGCAATCTTAATGCTTCAATATACCAAGTCATTTTGGACAATGCTATGCTTTCAACTTTGTGGAAACAGTTTGGGGAAGGCCCTTTGCTATTCCAACATGACTGTGCCCCAGTGCACAAAGCACTGGGACTACAAAGACATGGTTTGATGAGTTTGGTGTTCAAGAACTTGACTGGCCCACACAGAGCCTTGATCTCAACCTCATCGAACACCTTTGGGATGAACTGGAACGGAGATTGTGAGCCAGGCCTTCTCGTCCAACATCAGTGCCTGACCTCATAAATGTTCTACAGAATGAATGGGCACAAATTGCCACAGAAACATTCCAACATCTTGTGGAAAGCCTTCCAAGAAGAGTGGAAGCTGTTATCGCTGCAAAAGGGGGACCATCTTCATATTAAATTATATGTATTTGAATACAATGTAATGGTCAAGCGCCCGAATACTTTGTCCATATAGTGTGTATTAAAGCAGCAATCCTATAAAAAAAAATCAAGTGTATGTTTTTAACATAAATCACTATGGCAGGTTATAGGAAACATGTTGGTATTTACCATTTTTTCTTATTTTTTTCCCTTAAGGCTGCCAATTATGATTTCTGATTAAGGACTAGCAAGGAAACCACAGTCACATGCCAGATTGTCACACGCCGGTCCCATAGCTAGGTGCTGGCGTTGTGACTTGCCCTTTAAGAACTATGTTGGTGCTTGCTTTCGCTTCAGAGTCTCTACCTGTCCATAGGTGTTTTTCGTTAAGTTGATTGGTACCTCCTTCTGAAGCCTATTGGTCCTAGAGGACTATTTTAAGCTCCCGTAATCATGGACTCAGGGCCTGATCTTCGTGTTACTCACACTGCCGTGGGTTCTGGCTGCATATCTGTTCTTTTGCCTATCTTCTGGATACTATCGGTTGCCGAAGTTACCTGTCATCATTGATCTCCATTGGCTCCGCTGTATGCTAGTTTGTGGTTCATCTACAAGCTGAAGTTACGTGTTGTTGTTCATCTGCACACAGAACTATTAGTGAGTTGTCTGCTACACCTGCGCTCATGTTTATTGGCTCAAGTACTATTCTACTCGGCTGTCTATGTTGCGGTATTCTGTTGAACTACAATCAAGTTCTCTTGTCATCTGTGGTTCTAAGTCTGGCACGGCTATTATTATTCTGCTGATTATTATTGCTGGACTGTATTATGAATATACTGCTAAGCCGGGAGCCTCTACTTCAATTCAAGTTGTGTGCATTATCAGCTGCTGTCTAATTGTGATGAACTTTCGTTTACCAATTAACCGGATCTTCTGTGACCTGTAGTTCTACGCTCAGTTTGGATTTCGTTATCACGCTGTTACTTCTAGGCAACCTCCTACTGCATGTTACCAGTTATATCCAAGTTCCTGGATCACATATAACGTTCTTTGTTCCGCTAATATGAACTATTGAGATTCCTATAACCACCTGCTAAAGTGAACCATATTATATTTGTGGATCAGCCAAGTCTACATACTATTCTCATCGTACTTCTAGCTGTGTCAGTGGTTCACCTTCATCTGCTGTGTGTTTCGTGTGGGATCCAAGTGTTCTAATTACCATCTTAGCGTTGAACTGTTATATTGTCTATTTCGCATGCTGTTGCAATTGGTTACCAACTGAAGTACATCTTTGAATACGATTGTATTTTATGAACTGCTGTGTGCTCAGCTCTGCTGAGTTGTACATACCTTTTATCATCATTGCTGTTGTATCTTCTATCAATATATCAAGTTGCAACACTATCACCATCATTTGTGTTATTGTTCCCTGTGATGCTCTCAAGTTTAGAACTTCAATTCCACTGTGTCCTGTGTCCACCACCCTCTACTATCACCATCTAAGTAGAGGCTGGGGATCCATAATTATTCATAGCCGCGACACACATACTGTAGTGAGCAGCAAGGCTTTGGAATGCGCCTCTAGTACTATCACATACTACTTTTCCCTTCTCTGCCATAACATAACATACTGAAAGCTGTGAGCCTGTATCTGTGTAGCAGACTGTCTTGCAGCCATTTTTATTTGCTAACCAGAGAGCTTTTGAAAAGGAGATGATGATTTATAGGAGGATAGATAAGAAAAATGCATGCTTAAAAAGGTACTTAACTTGGTATTTAAAGATAAAAAACCTTCTATGTGAAATCACTGTTTTAAGCACTAGGATTTAAATATTACAATTAAGTTGTTTTTTTTTTTATATAGCATTAGTAATTAATTCTCCACAGATGTGACAGCCATTGTCAGACAGTTAATCACCTTCTGTTCAAAGGTAACCAACAAGTACTTTCTAGGCTACTGAATGGACAAGTGTGCTGCTCTGAATCAAGAGCTACAGTATAAACAATCTGTCTATCCTGAAAATAAAGCAGTTAAGTTCCTTAATAGGCCAACTGGATTATCAAATTGTTGTTTGGCAGTTATTAACATTCAGCACCATGGATTAATATTTTGTGATTTAAAGTAAATAAAGATAATCTTCCAAAATGTGTGTTTGTCAGGGACAGAACACCTTTTCTATTTGGTCAATGAGTACAAAACGTTTTCTTAGCAACTGGAAGAAAAGGCTCAGTTATAGAATTTATTATTTCCACACTTCTAATTAAATATTTTCCTTTGGATTCTGGAAACACTTTGGACCTGAGTTATTAAGGAGAGCAAAGCAAAAAAAGGAGTAACTCTGCTCCTTGGCAAAACCATGTTGCATTGGAGGGGAGGTAAATTTAAAATGTGGGGACAGATTTATAGTAGGACATATCCTAGATCAACTTTACATGTCAGTGTAAAGCTGTCAAGTATTTGTGTGCTACATGACAAAAAAAGCCAGTATTTTCTTTATGTGCAAAACAATAAACTAATTTGCACCCCTCGTATTGTAACATTGTTTGTCCAGGATCAAATTTATGCCTTTTTTGCCTTGCTCTACTTAATGACTCAGGCCCATTGTGACACACTGTATAAAAGTAGGATAACAGAGGGCAGGAATTGGTCCAAAGAAGCAAAAACACTGAGGTTGCTTATATTAAAGAAAAAAAGTATTGAGATTAGCGAGTGTTAAGTTAACATAGAGGGGTTGTCAATCAATTTTTGGGTTCCAGGGAAGAGCTACGCTAGGGAAGGCTTATAAAGGTGGTAAGTAACAGTTAGATATCTCTTGCATTCTGGAAAGTTCCTGGTAAGTACAGCCTTGACTGCCCTGGTTGGTAAGTATTTCGGATTGTTTATTTGGTACAATTCTATAATTTTTCTCTTATTTTTCCTATTTACTTTTCTCCTTTGACTTTATTTGTATTTTGCTTTTATTATGTTTTTCTTTTATTAATTGTTCTCATTTCTTTTGCTAGTAATTTTTGCCTTGGTTCTTTCATTATTTTTTTTTTTTTTTCTATCCCTCTCTGTTATCTTTAGCCTCCAACTTTTACCTCTGTTACTATTCGTTTGAACTGTGCATTAGTGTGTAGATATACTATATCACCATATATTGAGTTTGGACATAATTTCTTTCATAGCTGTCCAATGGTTAACAACATATATGATTGATATCCCCATAGTGACTTGGCCACTCACATAAGGACTGTGTTTCAACTATCTCTACCTAAGATAGCGTCTGTGAAACATTTGCAGCAGAAAATCAGTCTATTCTGACACAAATCATTTATTCTTTGGACATCCCTATATATAATTGCTGACACCTTTTTCTCACTTAAAGTGGTATTTTATTATTAATATTTGTGTATTGTTCATTTTTAGTGATTTTAATAGATTTAGATCTATACATGTTATCTTATATTACATATTACTTTCAATTAAACTCTGCATTATCCAGATATGTTTTACAAATATACAATTATTGTCAGTTTAAATGGCGCCCCTCTATTTGTGGTTGGTATTTACTCTTTAGGATTGGCATTCCTAAGAGAGGGTGCAACATTTAATTCTCTTATTAATCAATATAATATAATACACCCTAGAAGTATGAGCGCTTGAGAATTAATTTTATATTTCTAGTGTGTCCCCCACCGGCTTTTCTATTGACCCAGGTGCTAGGGGAAAAACAGTGATATTAGCTGCAGGGGTGATAATCCACCCAGCAGCACTCGTTCCCATTCTCTTAGTGGTTGAACCACATAGTAACACACAGAACCCCCCCCTCACATGTTCAGGGAACTGTATCTGCTGTTTCTGATACAATGCAGAATGGAAACAATAATAAAGCATCTCTAGAACCCGTTAATGTTTTAAATGAACATACTGTGTCACTAAACATTGCCCCTTTGTCACAGTCCAGGTTAGCTGGTGTGCTCCTCCTGCCCTCAGTTCTATGGCTACGGTGCTTCCTGCACCCCTCTCCCTGACCTCTGTGCTGTCAGCATCCCTGCCTGTGCAGGTTCCCAGGTCTTTTGCCCCCACAGGTGTTTCAGTTTTGTGTAATACCTTGCCAGTTTCTACCACCAGTGTAACCCCGTCTGTGCAGGCATTTGTTTATAATCCCCCCTATTACTATTGCGACAGCTATACCCGACCCTTCTCCCTGATTGGCGTATTTTGCAAATACACAGCACAGCGCATTTCCCTGGTCCACTGACCAGGCGGCTGGTGGTCCCATTTTTCCTGTGCTTGCTCAACAAAATTTTCCTTTACAGGGTTTTGATTCTAATTCGTTCCCATTTGAACTAAATAATTTTAAAAATATTTGGATTTTCTACTGTTTCCGAACCCCTTAATGCTTATGGCCTTATTTCCTCATTCTTCTTTTTTGCCCAATCCCATGTTGAGCTCTGGCATTATGCAAAATCAATGGAGCGCTCTTGTCACAGGTTCTGGTCAATTGCAAGGTCCAAATTTGGCGTTGGATAGCGGTGTTCCTATTGGCCACCATTCTGATTAAAATTTCATTTTCAATAAAATTTTTGTGACTGTTCATACAAGTGTATTATGTCTTTATTTTATAGTGATTAAGGTAACTCTTGGTAAGTGAAATAATGTAAAAAGTAAAGTGATCAACTGCTAGGCATATGAGTAAATTACAACAATGTATGTGTAGATGGAGTTGGTACTTGAACACTGTACTCATACCATAAAAAATAATGTGCTAGATGAGTTTATTGGTGTCCACTAAATTACAGATGTGAAATTTTCAGATATTAACCATGCAGATAAAATACATTGATCAATGTTGATATGATTATTCACCATTCTTGCCTGTTTCCTCTTAGGCTTCCTCTTAGGCCCTACTTTTTTTCTGCCCTGCAGAGCCAGACCTGATGGTGTTATCACCCTCTTTCCTCTCCCTCTCTTTTCCCACCTAAGCAGTACTTTTTAAATAACCTACTCACATTCAGGGAAAATTTAGACCAGCAAGACTTGCCCTGCTCACAGAGCAGCAATGGTACCTGTGAAAGCCATCGGGTCATGACTCCATCAGGGAGTCTGAGAAGAGGGAATCTTTTCTGCAGAGAAAGGCTGCCAAGAAGCTCTTCACACTCTTGCTGCAGAGAAGTTAGAAAGAGCAGACTTTATCAATATTTAATATTAAAGAAAAAAAGGCAGGTTGCTCAATCAGTTATGTACCAGGAAAATGTACAACATGAACAAGTCCAAAATAAAAAAGAAAGAAAATGAGATCTATTAGAACAGGTCTATTTATTATTTGGTGATAAGACTAAACTCAAGTGAAAACAGATGTTTTTGCAGGCTTATTTTCCAAATTTATTGAAGGGATAACACCAGAGATAAAAAAAAGCTTTTCTCTGGTAACACTGTTTTTGCCATATATGGGGGTGGCAAAAGGTGTAATTTTAACAAGCAATAATTAACATCATTTGTGTCTATCCAGGCATCAGTAAACCTTTCAGCCCCGCCGGAGGTAAAAGAGAGCTTCTTACTCCACAGGCTGACAGCTTCTCTCCTGCTTCCTCAGGGCTCCAGCTTATTGTAAATAGAAGGTACAGTATTTGAATTTGCATCAGAACTTGCAGTATTTAGGGACAATTTTGCTGGCTTTATTGATCCACAGGACAATATTTTCCATTCAGCAGACAGAACAGACATAGTAGAGAGGAGTTGGTGCTGTATCTATGTATGCACTGTGACATCTATCTACCCCCCTCCCCTGTATACTAGTTACATCTGCTCTAAGCTCAGGACATATGCTTGGTCCTTCTCACTGAGCAGAAATTTTATTGGAGGACACAGAACACTTTCTATATGGAACATGTGAAGCCGCTGAAGAAAGAAGCTGGCAGCAGCTGCTGATAACTCTTGTCAGCCCCATCTATTGATACACTACTGCTACTTCAATACAGCAAAGTCCTTGAGTGCTGTAGAGACACTATTGTGTCAGCCAACACAATGAGATGTCAGTAGCGGAGTTCTGGAGAGAAACTCTATGAGGACTTGCTTGATTCATATACAGCTACTAATGAGTGGCTGCGATTTCAGTGGTCTGGTAGACAATAGAGAATACTTCTTAATCCTGGCTCCAGGAGAAAAACAACATTTCTGTTATTGAGAATAAATGGTGTGCTGACACATATATGAATAAATCTGAGTTCTGGGGGTTCCAAGTAGAACCAAAACATGACTTGATGGTTTGTGCCAAAAACTGTGTCCTCATCTGCAATTTTAGAACTGGCAGCATGTAGGGAGGAAGGTGGCTTCCAGGTGGTGCTCCTAAAATAGCATGTAGAGAGTGACTAGAACATTAGACAGTGTGAACTAAGGAATTTTTACATAGAAAAAAATTGCTGTAATTATTTATAATGCAGCTTATTTCTGTGGCGATCAGACAGCTAAAACAGTTTAACTGATCGATTGGGTGTCAGCGAGATTTGTAACTGGCTACTGTGTATGTGCATAGTATAATAAATAAATTATATATATATATATATATATATATATATATATATATATATATATATATATATATATATATATATATATATATATATATATATTTGCAGGGTCACCCAGCATTGCACGGGTCTGATTTGTAATGTGTAGCAGTTTTTCTATATTAGCAAATTATTTGGTAAATACACCAAAAATGCTATTTAAACAATAAGATTTGTTGCTTTGCTACGTTGTCATTATGTCGTGTTGTGATATATATAAGCTCTGGGAAAATAGTGAATGGCAGATATATAAGGCCCAGATTCCTGTCATTTTTATTGTAAAACACCAGGGAATTGAAGAGCATCTCCAAAACAGAAGGTCTTGTGGGGTATTCCCAGTATTAACTGGGTAGTAACCACCAAAAGTGGTCCAGGGAAGGACAACTGATGAGCTGGAGACAGGGTCATGGGTGCCCCAGGCTCATGGATGCGTGCAGGGAGTGAAGGCTAGCTCATCAGAGAGATAATGTGTGCCAAAATCAAAATGAATGGGCATATATCGCTCATGAGGCGTGACCATAGTGTTTCAAAAGTATTAATCCAAGTGTAGTTGATTTAAATTAAATGCAGAAATCCGCACAAATTAATTCCTTTGTAATCTACTCACTTTTAGACTTAAGTTAACACAAGACATACATGAAAAAAAAGGAGTAAAAAGTCTAAGTCCAAACATGCTTAAGTCTGTGAAACATACTTTTCTCCTGAGATGTTCACTACACAATCTATTGGTTTTAGTTTCCCACTGTAAAGGGTTAAATGGATAAGTACTACAGAGCTATGTGCAAGGTCAAATGATAGGAAGAAATTTATCTGGGGGTGGAACAAAGAGAAGGGTGGGATGAAGAATGGATTATACAGATGGATAAGAGAAAGGAGGTGTTGTGATGAGAACTAGTGGCTGCTGGGCCACTGTGATAGGACAGCTTTTATCCAGTGATAAGGCTTAGCCTATATAGGTGTCATGTGTCTCAACGAGGATGTGTGTGCAGAGGTTCCTGTATTTCATATGCCTGCTAATTTCACATCAAGTACTTAAGAGCAACACAGAGATCAAAGTAAGACAGGGAAATGTATTAGTATACCAGCAATGAATGGACCTACTCAGCCGCTTTTCAATGAGAGGACTTTTCTATAAGATAATACAAGGCACAGACCACTGTCCAAGGTGCTGAAATTCAATCAGCTCTTTGGCAGGACTCGAATGTTCACCACACTGGTAAGGCAGCTGCGCAAGTTATCCCTGGGGATAAAGTCCCTTTTTGCCTTGGCGAGATACATTTCTTAAATAGTGGCGAAACAACATTATTTATCAGTGCGATAAGAGGCAATAAAAAATTAATAGTTTATGCTGAAATCAGGGGGACATTCATAAGTTGGCCAGAAAATTAGCTTAAAAACAACCTAATAAAAGTAGACGTCACAAGGGTCTATTAATGAACAAGTAGTGATAAATAAACTTTTTTTTTTATATCACCACTTACCATTGCAATAAAAAAATCTGTAATCATCGCAATGTAGCAATATAATCCCAGGCAAAGTTGGCCCCGAAGCGGTAGAGGTACCATTTTCCAGTCTTTGCCAATATTCACGCATGTGAGCCCTATAGTCACCTTGCACATGCACCGTGAAACTGAAAGACCACACATGGGCATTTATTTCCACTTGGTAAAAAAGAAATAGTTAATAATAAATTTTTAAAAAAAATAGCTAACAATGGATATACACAGAAAAAACATGTCATAAATATATTAACCATTAAATAATGCTGCTTTGAAATAAATCATTTTTCATTCATTTTCTTCTGCTATCACCATTCTAAAATGGCGACAAAAGAAACAAGTATTGCAGCAGTAGATATACCACAGCGATGCTGTTAAATAGGGCAGCAAATCTTACACTTTGATGTATAGGACAAAGCTTTCACCTTTTGATAAATATGCCCCTTCGCTGCATACATTTTCAAATACATGTTTAAGTCATTCACTACTGCTTCCATAAAGGAGACTGTTACATTGCTCAACATCTCATCACAGCAATAAGTATGATTTTTTTAATCACCACTTCTAGCTCTTAGGTATGTGCCTACATGCAAAAATGACAGGGTCTTTGGTCAAGATAATCCACCTGTTTCTCATTAACAGGTGGATGAAGAACATTTTTTTCTATGAACAAGGACTTGAAATGTACAGTTCCTCAGAGATGGTGGAAACCAGGTATTATATCTTTGGCACTTTCATGGCACACGTTATATAATAAAGATAATTTCTAACAAATAAAAAACATTCAAATACACAAAAGCCGCACCTGTAATAAATACATTCTTTCCAACTTTAAATTTTTGAGCTCCAGGAGATTCCAGAGGTGGGGTGTGGTGGTAGGGCACAAGGGGGCGGGGTATGACTAATCACACTATTCTGACCAACCCTTATGATGAACCCGACATTTTGATTCTGGGGCAGAGCCAAAATGACGCGATTCACTGCTAATCGCATCATTGAGGATCCCATCCTGCCCACTTCAGTAGAAAGTGGGCAGGATGCGGGAGAATTGTCTGCTCTCCTAGGAGACCTACCCAGAATTCGTGAGTCCCCGGACATTCCGGGAGAGTGGGCAAAAATAAATAAATACGGTCCAGCGAATTTACACAAATACGTATCGGCCTTTACGTTCCTCAATGAATCAGGCACTTAGTGTCTGTGTTTAAAAATTCTGCCCTACAGTTGCTACCACTATAAACACTCGGGGCCTGTGTCAATAAGACAAGCAAAGCACAAAAAAAGGAGTAAGTTTGCTCCAGGACAAACTATGGTACAATGCAAAGGGTGCAAATTAGTTTATAATTTTGCACATAAGGAAAATACTGGCTGTTTTTTCATGTAGCACACAAATACTCAATAGCTTTATTTTTACACCGAAATGTAAAGTTGATCTAGGACATGCCCTATCCCAACTATAAATCTGCCCCCACATTTTTAAATGACCTCCCCTCCAATGCAACAGGTTTTCCAAAGGTACAAAAGTACTCCTTTATTATGCCTTGCTTGCCTTAATGACTCAGGTCCTTGATGCCATGAAGAGAATGAGCATGGTGGTATACTTGTATAGTTACCTGCAGCCAATGGAGATCTGGAGCTAAGGATACTAAATGACTTTTGGTGTTTTCAGCCCTTTGTAAACCTATTTACCATGTTATTGAACCCCTTTAACCCCAGATAATAGAGATTATCCCAGGCCGCAAAAGCCCTCTTAAGAGTAGCCAGAATCTGTAAATATTATACAGTGTTACCTGCACACTATCAATGGTAACAACTAGGAATCTGTAATCATTTTCACACTGTACTAAATGGCTTTAGGTTAGGCCATCAATAAAATGCTGTTGTCTATAATTTTGTGTCATCTCCTATTACTCTGAGAGGACCAATAAGAAATCTCTACTATCTCCATAATTCACTAGATGGAGTCACATTGTGACTCCAAGCACTAGGTTGCCAGTTATGTTTTTTTAAATTAAAAACATTGCAAGATTTTTAAATGTCAACACTTAATACTTGATACCTGCAATTAGTGAATTTATCAGGCATTTATATTGATCAAAAGATCGTTATTCTGATATTTTTTGTGTGTCTGCCTTTGAAAGATTGAGCATGCATATTATGGTTTTTGTAAAAAAGTGTTTATTTTGAATTCTTTTGACTATTGTAATATTCTAGCTGTCTGGACGAGACATTTCTTAAACATTGTTGTTTTGTTCATTGAATAAATCGTTTTTCTACACAAAGAGACATCTCATGTTTCAGGTAGTTCTCCTGGACACCTGGGAGAGTACACCACCCTCCCAGGATTCCGCCACTCCTCTGCTAAAAAGGGTGGGCCATGATCTGTGTCATTGTGCACCAAGGAAGGGGATGTGAGCACATGATGATGTGAATCGGAGGAGAGGTCCAGAAAGTGGGCAAGAATGGTCAACACAAATGTGCGCTACTGAGCAAACTCAGTGGGCTTAAACCACATGATTGATCCAGAGTCACAACTAGAAAATCACATGTTGCCCTATTCCCTGACAGAACGCCTCTTTGCCTTTTCAAATTTCACTCTGCCCACTGTAGAACTGATTAAAAAAAGAAATGTATAATTCATCTTGATCGCTGAACATTGGGCAAAGCAAATAAGTGCAGTTCACATGTGCAGCAATGCCAATTCTGAGTCAGAGGAAATCATAAGAAAATTGAGCATGTGCATTGGTCCTTACACTTTCTTCTGAATGGCATTCGGACACTGCTTTGCATGTAAACAGCATTAAAGCATAAACACGGTGATCAGTTTGCGACCACTCTGCTCCTTTATTCATCTGAATGAGCCCTCACTTAGACAGGACTGAAAACACATTAACTACTTACTGGCTGGAGTGGTTTTGCCATTTTATTTTGGTACCTATTTAATGTTTTTTGAGTTGTGTCGTTTTCACCGGGAATAACATTTTAATTTTTCAGGCTATCAAAGCAAATATTAATTTTCCTGCATTGGGTTATATGATTCACTTCTGCATTGGACTGCAGAGTATTTAATATAAATGCTATAAAATAAGTGTATGGGTGCCGAGGAACTGGATACAACATTGTCTAGGCACTGGATCTAGACACTGCCATTGGCAGCCTTAGCAGAATAGGGACTAGACAGCTTCTGCCATCTTTAGAAGTCATTTTTGTGTTTTACTATAAAGTTATGTGACCACTGGTATTTGCAAATACCAACATACCTGTATATTTTACTAGGTACAAATCTTATAGAAGGAGAACAAAATAAGAATAAGCGGAACATGAAAATACAATATATTAACTGTTAAGAAACTATGGATTGGAGGAACCGTGCTGTCCTTCTACTGTAGATAACAGTTTAATGTGAATCAATAAGGTGCAACATAAATATTTGAGATGCATAGGCTCGGTTTTCTGAAAACCGAACCCACCTAAGCTTAGGGTGGGCTCGGTTTTTGCGCATCCTCGGATCTGAATCGAAGCAAAACATCATTATTGCGTTGTCGGATCTCGCAGGTTTTGGATTCCATAAGTACCTGCTACCCCAGGAGATCCAGCACCATTGCTCACACAGAAACAGGGATAGCAGTGTTCTTGTCACTCTCCAGTCTCTAGTAACATTGCTCAGTGCCATTGCTCATACAGAAACAAGAGGGGTAGCAGTGTTTTTGTCACTTGAGAAAAAAATACTGGAAATGATTGGAAATTAATGTTATTGAGGTTAATAATAATAATGTAGGGATAAAAAAGAGCCCCCCCCTCCAAAAAAAAATAATTAGGGATTTTAGAAAAAAAACAGGATCTAAAACCAAAACCAAAACAGGAGGGGGCGGTTTTGCAAAACAAAATACAAAGTAAATCCAGATCCAAAACCAAAACCAAAACACGGGGGTCAGTGAACATTTATAATAAATATGAACACATATCCTAAAATCTTCTGTGATTTTGGTGTAATTTTGCCTGTCATTATCATAACTGTAACTGTTCTTCTAATATCCATTTCAATATTATTTCTTAAGGTCAAAACAGCACAGAAGAGGTAAGCAAAACAACATACATCCACACTATGCATTGCACTTCCTTAACATTTTAGAGGTAAAGACAAGGTCTCCTGACAATGAGGAAGTTATTCCCAGCTGCTAGTTCAATAAATGTGACTTGGGAGGGGTTGATTAATTTCAGTATTAGTCAATATCAACCCATCGTTATTAACGATTAAACAATGTACAAATTTGCAGTGTTGGCAAAAATCGACACTGATATATTTTCAGAATATACTTTTTTACTACCATGTTTAAAATGCATTGTATTTGCTTATCTTAAGGACAACAACCTGGTTTATTAACAATAAGCAGATATGTTCTTTCCAGTTTGAAAATGTAGCCCAAACCTTCTGGAATCTATGATCAGCCCACACAAGGTAAAGTTTCACCTCAGGTGATCTAGACAGATAGGACTTATTTGGGAGCTTCTATTGGTTAGTGTGATGTTTTTTTTGACAAATACTGCACTGAACAAATTAATTTGTCCGAAGTTTGTACATCTGTGGGACATTTGTAAATGTGGACGAGCCAAATCACTTCAGATGCAGTGAATAAAAAACACCATCTATAGAATCAGACTAATCACAGTAAAGTTTATGACACAATAGCAACACGACAGTCATTATAACATGACCAAAACCTTATAAATTGCTATATCATAGTTGTCTACTCTCCCGAAATGTCCGGGAGACTCCCAGACTCCCGGGAGAGCAGGCCAACCTCCCGGTTACTGTCCTCTTCCTTTTTAAAGTGGCAGGGGTGGGGCTTAGTACACTATTTGTGCGTCATTGTATGGGTGGAGCCACAATAATGTGAATCACCGAGCCCCGCCTCCCACACGCCCACCTCCTCCAGATCTCCTGCATCAAAACTTGTCGAGGTTGGCAAGTATGTGCTATATATCTTGTTTATCACTACTTTTTCCTGTGAGATAAGATATGTGGGCAGCACGGTGGCGTAGTGGTTAGCACTTCTGCCTTACAGCACTGGGGTCATGAGTTTAATTCCCGACCATGGCCTTATCTGTGAGGAGTTTGTATGTTTTCCCCGTGTTTGCGTGGGTTTCCTCCGGGTGCTCCGGTTTCCTCCCACACTCCAAAAAACAAAACATACTGGTAGGTTAATTGGCTGCTAACAAACTGACCCTAGTCTGTTTGTCTGTCTGTCTGTGTCTGCCCGCCTGTGTGTGTGTGCATATGTTAGGGAATTTAGACTGTGAGCCCCAATGAGGCAGGGACTAATGTGAGTGAGTTCTCTGTACAACGCTGTGGAATTAGTGAAATGGTGATGATGATGATGATGATGATGTCTGCTATCTCCTTGATTGGAAATATTCACTGCCCTACACAGGATATCAGTTTTACAGTAACAGTTGACATTTTAGAAAGTCTCTTGCACTTCATTAAACACTTTCACTATGGCGGTGGGGGGTGGGGGGAGAGGCGGTCAAGATAATGTAATGTTATTTTATATTTATATACATATATTTTGTTGCAAGTATGAGAGCTAAGTGAACATTTTAGAAACACCATTGTTCTTCATCAAGCACATATTACAATGAGGGTGGCCAAACAATACTTATCCAAATTATTTTTACCTTCCTACAGCAAAAAAGAAAGTTATTTCAGAGAAACAATCACTGTACAGAGAGTGTTAAGGGAAAAAATGATAAAACTCGCTCATCTGGATAGGGTTATTTCATGAAGAGAATAAACAAACAACATGTATGTTCTCCCTAATAACGGCAGACAATGTCTAAAGCAGGGATCATGGAACTTTTTTACCTTTTACCCCCAAATATATTTAGATACGCTGACGTTACCCCCTTGATTTGAAAGGAAGGAAATCATATATTATTAATTATTGGAATTCAACATTTTATTGAATCTATTCAAAATTTCTTTGAAAGCTTCAACTTCAAAACGTCAGGTTTTGGAGAAATGATGTTGCTTCATTTTTGATACAAGAGCATCAATATTGGGACATTTTGATGTCTGAGCAATTTGGATACAGTCTTCAGCGTCCAATCGATTTCTCTGCTTTGTTTTTATGTTCGTTAGAGTGTAAAATCCTTAATCGTAAAGGTAGGTTGTTGCAAAAGGCAGCAACTTTTTGACTGCCTCCTCATGTGCAATTTTGGATGCCTTTGCAGCTGTCGACATCCAAAAATATGACAGATCTGCTTTGTTTTCAAATGCAATACGTACTTCATAATTACATTGAAGCTCAAGAAGTGCCTCTGCCAACCCTTGAGGCTTGTCTGGTACAACAACAATTTCACATTTAAACTTTGGGTCTACAATCCAACTGACAGCATGTGAATCGGCAGCATTACCCTCAGGAATTACATTTTTACCCCATTTGGGGTAATATACCCCTGTTCCCTGACCACTGGTCTAAATGAATAATAGCAGACACAACTGGGAATGATGAAAACAAAAAGAAACAAACTATGGTCAGCATTGGATATTAGGATCAATTGACAAATGCTGCAGAATATATTACTACATCAAAATATTTTGCAGACTATTGTGGATTATGTCACTGAGATAGAGAAGCAGCAACAATGTGCCACCAGGTGGACATTGTGAATGATTGATAATTCAATTAGTAAACCTGTTCTCCACATATTTATGATTCATGCAACATAACTAAATTGCTCCTCTGTCCTCTGAATAGTGCACCTTTAGGTCTGTGTCTTAATATACTGTGGTATATATACAGCCATTATGTGTTATAAACGTAGTGTTTTCCCATGTCCTACCAGAGTATCTACAGGCTCTATGAAGCAGTGATTCTTACACTTCGACTTCTCAAACTAAAAATTTCCAATTCTATCCCCTTGCCAACGATAACACATTTCAACCCCAATGGTTGAAATGTGTTACCGTTATCGCTGGTAAGGGGAAAACCACTACTATTTATGGACGACCCCATCCATGTAATTCATTCACGTAGATCCCATCATAGAACACCAGTGCTGCCAATCATAGAAGGGTAAATGTGGGCACTAGTAGTTAATGATAGTGGACCTAACTAATCCCAGCTGTTCAAACATTTAGGATTGGCAGTGTGCAGTAAATATAATAGTCATGGCAAATTCAGTTAAATTAAAAACCACATTCACTATATACCTACTGAGGGGAAGCAGCTCTAATTCAGTAACCATAGCAGTATAGAACCTCAATATAAGGGTACTCAGCTGAGGTTAGTAAAAGGTGGATAACCCTTTTAACGGAAACAATTTATAAACAAATGATGTAAATGTTGCAGATATATTTCTTGTACAAACAAAGAAAACTACCATAAAATGTTGATGATCCATAGAAAATTGTGTAACCTTCAAAAAAATAATTGTGATTATAAACTGGTTCATTCATAA
Source organism: Mixophyes fleayi (assembly GCF_038048845.1). Classification (NCBI taxonomy): domain Eukaryota; kingdom Metazoa; phylum Chordata; class Amphibia; order Anura; family Limnodynastidae; genus Mixophyes; species Mixophyes fleayi. The sequence continues at coordinate 34,229,760 of NC_134409.1, forward strand.
TTAACAGCTTGGCACTTATTTTTTTTTTTTTATAAACAATGCTCAATAAGTAATTTCTATTTCTGTAAGTAATAATTAAATGACATATACCTTTTATATTACAAACATAGTTAAACACAGTTTTTCTGTGTTTTTTTTTCCTTTCTGCATTGTTAGTACCATAATAGCTAGAAATTCACTAGTCTTCTCAATACAATGAAACATTATAATTTAAGAAGCAATATATATTGATGTACATAATTATTTTGTGAATAGAAAAAAATATGTATTACACTAGTCAGACACAGACCAAATGGTCGATTTATTAAAGGAAGATGAGCCCTAAATCCTGTGAAGTGAGTTTTTACAGGATCTTGAGCTTCACCCTACATACCAAAGTCCTTGGTTGGTGAAGTCTATCACCATTTGTAGTCATTGTGGGGGCCCTCCTATGATGCCTACCTACCAAGAACAGCTGTAGTGCAAATACTGCTTCTGTCCTGATTGTCAATGATATTTTTGGTGTTAGCTGGGGGTGCCCACAGAAAAAAATACCATAGTATTAAAATAAAGCAATTTTTCGGGGGGCAGTAATTCATGTTTTTTCTATTTTTTTTAACTTTAAGTAAAAGAAAATCATAGTATCTGGAACTGGAAGCCAAGGTCTGGGCTTACAGCCCCAGTGCGCATGCCCGAGTCGGCGTGCCGGCTCCGGCATGTGCAGAGGGACCCAGGCAGTGTTCCCTCTAAGCTGAGCAATCTGGAAATGAGAGTTAAACCTGTATCTTACTAGGAAACATCCTGCAGATTGTGAATACAAACCTTTCGGGTGGAGCCCTTATTAGAGTGACCTTTTAACTCTTTCCTTTCCAGATTGCTCAGCTTAGAGGGAACCCTGGACCCAGGACTGGCTTGGTGAGCAGTAAGACTCCTCTTACCGATGAAAGACAGTATCACTGGGGAGCTGAGCATTGCCCAGCTGCCCCAGTGGCATTTTCTTAATAAATTGGCCGAAAAAAAGATGTTCTATCGCTGCATTGAGCAGCAATCGATAATCTTATTCACGTTGAAGTCTTCATAATAAGAAGCTTGTGTTGTGACTGTCTAGTCATTTTTCACATATCAGAAAGTACTATGCAGTTTACTGCAATTTCAATTATTAGAGACAAGTCTTATAAATAAGCAAAGATATATTGTATGGAATCCAAAAGCTCATATGTGAATTTCATTTAGACTGTGGCTGTTGTGTCAGCTGGCATCTAAGCTACCACTTAATGAAATCTTGAAACAACAGACTACAATCTAATTAAACTGCATTACATGCCAAAGAAAATACATGAGTAAAAGCCGATTAATAAACAATTGTCCAACATTCTAAACAATTTTTTTTTACACTAAAACAGATTTTGAAAGCAGATTTCTTATATTATCTGGGAATTTATTTTATTCCCTGACACAACTACTGAGAAATACCATGATAAATAATTTTATAACATGGTTAACAAGATACTGATGAAAACATGAATTTAATATTTCAAATTGCTTTACAGTTTGATTTTTATTTTGGCAAGAACCCACAAAATAAAAAAAAATGTATGTTATTGCTCCTGTGCTGCCAAGATCGAGAGCACTGCACTACCCGCTATAGAGGACTGAATAGAAAAAGTGTTATTTCAACTGAGCTAAGAAATAGAGGAACTGCATGTAGCCTGCAATATGTTCTTTTTCTATTTTACCCAAGGCATCTTGAAAAAGAAGTTCAATGAAGCAAGAACAATCTTCATTTCTATCTGCTGAAGATGACTTCTTTATTTTGACTATACTAATAACGTACACACTTTATTATTACATTGTCTACCATATCTACACCCACACACATATTTATACAAATATGGCAAATATTCATCCACAAAAAGCAAACAAACAAAAAAACAAATCCTATGCTGTATGCATATGCGTTTATTAAAGTTTAGAGCGTGATTTAGAGTTGGATGCAAGTCCATTTGCACAATATAAAATGCAAATTGTGCGAGATGTGTCACACAGCACATAACTTACACTCATTTTCAGTAGCATGTATTTTATATTTACGTGCAGGGAAGGGCTGGCAAATTTTAGCCCAGGGGCAAGACTAGACTCAGCAGCCTATTAGGAACATTTTAAAGAAAAAAAAAATGCAGGTGGTCCGGTGTCCCAGCCCAAAGTAGCCCACTAGGGGGCTGGCCTGGTAGGCTTGACTGCTCCCCAGTCCAGCTTGCCCCTGTCTACATGCACTTGGGGAGACAGGCCAGAGGCATTAACAATTTCTGTTCAGTAAGGGCATAGAGACACACTTACCTTAAGATACGCCTTATAAAATGCATAACTTTGCATGTCCCATAGACATGGGTAAGTTTCCAAGCTGATAATGACAGCCACATGTTTGTGCTGGACATATCTATAGGCTAGATTTATAGCTGCACATATTTTTAGGCAAGTGTAATTCAAAATACAGCTGTAGAAATGTTAGTGTACAGAGGCATTTTTGGATGTGCACAAAAGTTGATTTTATGTTTAATCCCAAATCAGTCCTTAGATTGGGCCTTGATAATAGAAGAATCCATTAACGGACAATTCCCCTTTAAGAAAAATCCCCCCAAACCTGTACCTATATAAGGAGAATATATTCCCTACTGAGCTCCCCATTCTTCTATGCTGAAGGGGCCTCCTGAAGAAATACAGTATTTTCAAAGAAGGTCTCTATATGTTCATTTAAACTCAACATAGTGTACTTTGGTGCCTGTACCCACCACATGGAAAGTAGCATAATGTTATTCCCAATGTGGTGATTATTGGCTCTGGGACTAAAGTCGCATTGCAGCATTAAAATGAATACTTACCCGAGCAATGGAGGATGGGGGTGGACTTCTCAGAAGGATTGGTTGCTACCATCCGTGCCCATTTGCTCTTACTTTTTTTTTTGTCTCTTTTTTTCATGGGTGTCCTCTAGCTCATAAGAAGGTGACCTGAAGGAGAAACCCCCTATTATATATTTAAGGAGCAGTGGGAAGAATTTTTAAAAAACATTTTCTTTAGACCTGAACTCACCGAAGCCCATAAACTGATACATTGTCAATTGTCCTGTAATAAATTAGGGTGAACATTTCCAAAATTGAAAACCATGCATTTTGCGAATGATGCTCTTCTTCTGCATCATATTCTGCCAGCTAAATTTATTAAACTGTAAAAGCATGTTTTTTTCTGCTCAGTTTCATGTATGTTGATGATAGACATCTACCAAGGAGCAGAAGACCCTACATTCTGACATCTCCATGGCTTAGGTTGCGATGTCAATTCTAAAGACCTAAAACTGGACTTCATGATCCTCATAAAGAGCACAAGCATGTGCAGAATAACACCAGACTGGCCTGTCAAGCGGTAAGACTCTTCTTACCATTCCTGACAGTATTACTGGGAAGCTCAGCATCATTCAGCTGCCTGGGTGACATTTTTTTTGATAAATAGGCTGATCGAAGATTTGCTATTGATACAATAAGCACAATAGAAAATCTTCTTAATTGAGGGGCCTCGGAAAATAGAGCCTTATTATTATTATTATACTTTATTTCTAAGACATCACAAGATTTCCACAGCACTGTACAAATTACAAACAGTAAAGTAGACCATACAAGATAAAACAGTACAGAACAATATACAAGTACTACTAAGATTTCAAAAGCTCCAAGCAAAGCCAGTACCAGTGTAAATGGAGCAGAACTAAGTATAGAGACAGAAGGGAAGATGGTCCTGCTCATAAGAGCTTATATCCTAAAGGGAGGGTAAAAAGACAACAAGCACCAGGGGGAGTCAGTGGAAGGGATCGAGGGCAAGGGGAGCGCATACATTGGACTGGGATGCAAGAGGGTAAAGTAAGAGCAAAAAGAGATGATTAGGCAAATCTTGGTAGGATTTTAAGAACAGGGGCAGGTGAGTTTTTAGTGCCTGTTTGATGGTGCACAGACTAAGGGAGAGTCAGATAGAATGAGGGAACCTTAAATGTCTAAACTAGATTATCCAGGAGAACCCAAGAGAAGAGCACTACAATACACATGAATCCAGTATTATAGACATAATATAGTACCTTTAATGGGCAAGTCCACTTTTCACTAACTTATAATATGCAGTAGTACTTCTTTTAATCTTTTAAGCAATGGCTATGAGAAGCTCTCTTTGGTGATATTTAGTAGGCTGAAGCTGCTTATATGGGCTATGATTTTAATTACATTTTTACAGTTTCAGACCTAATTGCCTGTAAATTACAGTCTGTATAGGAAAAAATGGCGCGAACCCAAGCTGCATATGATGGTCACTGGCAATACATTGACCACTGTATCACTGCGTTTGTAGTAGAGATGCTCGGGCTCGGTTTTCTGAAAACTGAACCCACCCGAACATAGGGGATTCGAGTAGACCCGCGAGCCGGCTCGGTACTTTCGAGTGTCCTTGGATCTGAATCAAGGCAAAGTGTCATTGTTGCGTTGACGGATCTCACGGTCTTTGGATTCCATAAGTACCTCCCTCCCCAGAAGATCCAGCGCCATTGCTCATACAGAAACAGCATGGGTAGCAGTGTTCTTGTCACTCGACAAAAATTGACTGGAAATGACTGGAAATTAATGTTATTAAGGTTAATAATAATGTAGGACCAAAAAAAGAGCCAAATTATGTGATTTTAGCAAAAAAAAGAAAATCAGGATTTTAGAAGAAAAAAAATAAATAAATAAAAAAAAAAAATATATATATATATATATATATATATATATATATATATATATATATATATATATATATATATATATCCAAAACCAAAACCAATACACGCCAGAGCGGTTTTGCCAAAGCCAAAACACAAAGTTAATCCAAATCCAAAACCAAACACGGGGGTTAGTGAACATCTCTAGTTTGTAGTCATCATCCAACCACACTAATTGTTCTGGCTGCTGAGCACCATTACTTATAGGAAGTATAGTGTGCATAGAAATATAAAACTAAAAAAAAAGACCCAACATCCACTATGGTTAAGATTAAAACAACCTCCCTAATAATAATTCATACAAAGTTTTTTTGTATATACATTGCGTTACTGGCTGTTTTTAGAGAATATAGTGATGAATGGCCTGGGTTGCCAACAGCAACTCAAAGCTTTGTTTCCAGATTGCAACACACTCTACTCTCAGCATTTTGTTCCTGTGATAATTTAATTGCGCAGCTAAAAATTTAGAGTGGCATTATTAAATAGCTTAGACTACCAGGAATGATGTGCTTCATTTAAGAACCTCCCAGAATCATAATTTATATGTTTAAGGCAGCAATCCCACATGGAAGGTTTTTGCTTTAAATAGCCTTTTAAAATACATTTTAAGCAAGCATCTTATTATCTTCTTTTCACTACCTCTCTGGAGGGCAAACAAATATAGCTGCAGGGTCAGAGCTCTCAGCATGTCATGTGATTGCAGAGGGCGGAGAAGGAGGGAGAAGTTGTCACAGCGCACAGCGCAGACACAAATCACATTATCTGGCTGCCACGCACAGTCAAACGTGTTTACAGACATATACTGATAACGCTAAGTTTGTCATGTGAGGACAGAGGAGGGAGAAGGAGGCAAGGATGTTACAGTGAAAACAGAGTTCAGAAGGGTGTTCCAAAGCCTCTCTGCCCACTACATAATGAGTCATGTCACTGTGGTTGCCATGGTAGTCACATAACACTGTGAAAAATCTGAAGAATTATCAATCTTTGATAGCAGCTGAAGAAGAAAAAAAAAGGAGAAAACTGAATTACCAAGCTCCTTCTTATAGCCTGCCACAGTGATTTAATTTTTTTTTCATGGGATTGCTGCTGTAACTCCCTGTATGGTATTGGTAATATTAAACCAATGTAAAAAAAAATACAACTTAAAAACAGATATAACTGATACAAAGTCAACTGCACACTTGTAGAGCTACTGTCCACACACCATATATTTAAGCAATTGCCTAAATCAGTACTCAAATTCTGAAAATGTCTCTTAAAGGCTGAATGGTTCTGTGAAAACAGAAAGAGAAGGTGACTTCAATACACTGTTAAAAGACTCAGGGGGTCTATTTATTAAAGGGATAAAAGCCCTAAATTCTGCGAAAAGGTTTTTTTTAATACATTATTTAGGGATTCTGCTTATTTACCAAATCCCCTTGGCCGGTTAAGGGTGTTGCCTGCTAACGTAGGAGGGTAGCCATCGCTGTAGGCCTCCTGCGATGCTTCTCCATGCAAAGTAAGCCCTTTCAGAGCAGAGAGGGGGACCAAGGTGGCAACAGCGACATTGCGGGGCCACTATTCAAGTTTTGCTTGGAGCCCGGTGACACACAGTTCCAGTCTTCCAACTAGTAGAACTGTACTGTACTGATTGCCAAAACATATAAGCAAGAGTCCTGTGGTTCAGATGGAACATAAATAAAGATGAGAACATTTAAATAAAAATGTATTGCATTTGCCAAATATATAATTTGCAACTTTATTCAGCTTGTGTACAAATTTCAAATTTGGATGAATTAATTTGCCAATCTCTACCTATAACTATATAACGGGTCAAAAGTTAAACTTTGGTCAAATACACAAATATTTCTGGTTCAAATGAGAGAAAGTAATAAAAAAATCATATATTTTTAGGTTTCATTTTCCAAAGATTTTTTGGGGGATAAGGGACGAGAAATGAATGGGAAACATGGACAAACATGAATGACATTGGAAAATCACCACAGTTCAAAATATCCTCTTGCATAATTTAACAGAAATGTCAGCTTCCAAGGTTTGGCTAACTGGCAAAATCATTTCTAGATGTGTATTATAGGTTATAGTTTCATACAGTGAAGTCAAAGAACAAAGAACTGTAAAAAAGGAAAAGTGATAAATATATTCAGTTAAAATCTACAGTACCTTTCAAATTGGGCACCCCCCACCCACCCCTCATCCACCCCTTAACCACCCCCCACCCACCCCTCTGCCCAAACCAACATGATGGCAAAACACTGAGCACCTATTCTGGTAACATCTGTTACACAAACACTCTTCATTTTTTATTAAATCCACAAACTCCAACTATACAGAACCTCGGGCATCCCACCCAACAGCAAGCCCTCTAGTTTTCCAATTCTCAGAACCGTATTTATTATTTTCTTGCTATCTATGGGTTTTTGCAGGTCTACCGTTAGTTCATGGATCACAGTAGGGAATGTCCAGAATCAGTTTTGCAGCAGATTTAATGATGCCCCTAACTGGTTTGCTCAGATGTACAAGGTATTAGTTTAGTAGAAAAATTAAATACACTTTGGATCAGAGAACCCTATGCCAAAAATGTGTGTCTTAAAAATGAAAGAAAAAATCAATAAGCAAATTTTAAACCATGGCAAACTGTTTCACATATTTTAAACTCTGAAAAAGCAAACACCCAGGTCTTGTGTATTATAGTAATCACTTGTATGTGCTGAACTGCACACACATACATACATACATACATCTGTACAGTATCACAAACTTCTCTTTAATTTATCTCAAATTTATTTTCAAGAAGGTCTGGGGGGCAGGTGGGTGTGTGGGGGCGGGACTCAGATTTGCGTCATTGGCCCCACCCCCTAAACTGTCAATGACATTTTTGCCCTATAACAGCAGGGGACAGGGCCACGATGATGCGTGAATCACGTCGCTAAACCCCGCCCCCTCCATTTAACTTACCAAACTGGCGAGAATCCAGGAGGTTGCCCTGGTCTCACGGGAGTCCAGGAGGACTGCCAGAAATACGGGAGTCTCCCAGACATTCCATGAGAGTAGGCAACTATGATTTAGCTACTGGGTGCAAGTGCGGGATAAAAAGCAAAGAACAAGATACATAATTAGGAACAGATCAAATATTATCCAATTGGCAAAGCTGCAAGAAATTGTAGACCTCCAGTAGTTCCTTGTCATTTTGATCAAGAAACCCATACTAGACAGATGAGCAAAACCACAGTGAAAATGACATTTATGCAATGCATTTCCTGAGAAATATATTATCTTGCGCTCTCATTTAATAGCCAAGAATTACAGGACAGGCCCAAGTTGTAAAATTGAAGCCTCCATTAAAGTCACTTGCTGTAAAAAATGGTCACTTAATTAAAACCTTGTTTTACTCTTGATACTATGTATGACTCTGTATTTAAAAAACATGTTGATGTACTTAGTAAATAATTTGTATGAGTTATTGATTTCGAGCTGATCCTGTATTACACGTAATTTATAAACTGAATGATAACAAAGTATGTGAAGATAGAGTGCGAGTCTGTTAATTGTTTAGGGTAAGTAAAAATTGAAGGAGTTCTGCATTCTATAGCACATTTTCATATTCAGTTATACTGGCTAGACTAGTGCATCTATAGCATACTTGCCTACTCTCCCAGAATATCCAGTAGGCTCACGAATTTTGGGGAGTCCTCCCGGACTCCCAGGGGAGCGGGCATTCTTCTGGAAGTGATGGAGGCCGGGCTTAATGATGCAATTTTGCGTGACCAAAACCCACCCCCTCATTTGAAATGCCATCAATTATAGCATTTCTTAGCAGGGGGTGGGGCTACTGTGACGCAATAGCATCTTCACGCCCACTCCTACCCCTGGTCACATGACCTCTGCTCCAGGCTCTCCTGGAGCAGAGGTTTAGAAAGTTGGCAAGTATGATCGATAGGTATATCGTTCATTTCAAACATTTGGGCATCCCTGGCAAATTCTCTACGTGAAAAGAAGTTAACACAACCTCTGTAGGGTATACATTTAAATAAGACATTTCTGAACATGTTAATGAACAATTGCTACTTATTTGTTGAAATTAACAGACTGAAAAAATAAAATAATACCATCAATGTGGAATGTGCAAATGTTTTTGCACCCTTCTGGTGGATTTGTAAATACTTATTTTTAAGTCTCAAAATAGTATTTATTCAATTCTAATAAGCAAGGGAAGACTGTAAAAAAATCCCAACTAAATGCTTCCAATACTGAAGTTATTATTCTCGGGTTGGGGGTGGGGGGGCTGTTTTTTATTCAGATAAAGTTTTGCTTGCAGAAGAAAAATCATGGGCAATGCCACTGACAATCACAGCTCATGTCAGGAGTCACAAACTGCACACACAGACACTATACCCCTAGAACAATCCAGGAACAATGAGTGTCAGAAGGACTTTAATAAGACTATAAACGGTTGTTAATGCTCGCTGATTGGCTTTTTTATGCTGCATGTACTATGATTGGCTTTATTAATCAATGATCTAAATCAGTGATGGGCAAACTTTTTCAGCAGTGGGCCAAATAAAAAAGAAAAACTTTAGGCGGGCCAATATAATTTATTAAAAAACTCAAATATCGAAATATATAATACAAATTTTTTGAATGGGACGGGAGGGTGTTATATAGCAGTGTTACCTCTATAAGTGCAGCGATCGTACAGACACAGCACTTATTTCAGCAGGTTGTTGCAGATCCGTCTTCCTGGTGAGCCACTAACTGACAACACAGCAGCCAATCGAAATCCGCCTTAGTATATGGCCCAGCCCATCTCTTCTCACATGACTTTCAGCCATTAGGGGGTGGGCAGGTGTTTCAGTGATTGACATACAAAGTGTCCTTTTAGGAAGGAGGATGAAGTGTAATGGAGTAAATAGCTGGGAAGGCATAAAAATGAAGGTTCTGACACACAGGGTCGGCCCTAATAATTTTATGCATATTTTAATTACATTTTTTAAAATATTGGAGGACTGGATAGAACCTCTAAGTGGGCCGGATCTGGCCCGTGGACCGTAGTTTGCTCATCACCAGGGCCGGATTAACCCGAGGTCTAACTGGGCTATAGCCCAGGGGCCTCGGGCATCCAGGGGGCCCTTCAAACTCCTCAGCAGCATTATTGATCGGTCGGGGGCGGGGGCGCCCCCGGCCCGATCGATGCTGCTGAGTACTGTCAGTGCAGTCCTCCGTCCCGGCGCGCTGTAGTCTGCTTACTGAGGAGATCTCGCGAGAGTTCATGAACTCTCGCGAGATCTCCTCAGTAAGGAGCTTACAGCGCGCCGGGACGGAGGACTGCACTGACAGGTAAGTGCTTGGGGGGGTCCTCGCGGGGGGTGGGGGGCGGCGGACAGCTCACATTGGGGGCCTCGCGGGGAATGGAGGGCCCCTTAGCCCAGGGGCCTCCATTCCCTTAATCCGGCCCTGCTCATCACTGGTCTAAATGATTCTGGATTAACTCACTACTTAATTTGCAAATTCTTCAGCAATTTATGAACTAAGTTCTCCATCTCTACATTTAATATCAAGAACTTCAGAAAACACAAGTAAATGAGAAACATAAAATTAATTTGTTTATATGTGTAACTCAAAATATAGAGAACAAATTTTGTGGCTTTTAAGTTCATAAAATATATTCTACAAGTTAACCCGTGCATGATACTCATGCATTCTATTCAAATCAAGCTACTTAAGGTCTTAAAAAGGTTCTTGTTATGCATTTGGGCGTAGCCCAGGCCTCCTCAGGGGAAGAGCATTACTTCCCGACGCAAGCGCCCTTTTTAATGTGTGTTCATGAGGTAAAATTACCTCACGAAAATGAGTTTGACCCCTCAACTCGTAAATTTAGCCTTTACTACCCCTCCCACGGGGGTAAGGGGGGATAATGGAAGTTAAACTGACTTCACTATTCTAATTTTTTTGGCAAATAATGTCAGTATACCAAATTTCAGGTCAATTGAATGAGCCCTTTCTGAGAAAAGAGTTTTTTCCACAAAAACACACACTAACACACACCGCTAGGCTTTTACTTTTATAATATTAGATAATGCTAAGAATTTAGTAGGTCAGTGTATGACTCCGCCCAGCAGGTGGCGCTGCAGCTTGTTTTTTTTTTTCCACACACAGACTAACACACGCCACTAGGCTTATATATATTAGATTAGTACACACATATTCTGATTATTTTAAGTAATTCTGTTCAGCTTTAGAGTTAATAAAATTATCTTGAAGTTCTATTTTTAATAAATCTAAAGACAAGATATGGCCAGACAATCATTCTGTAGCACTTGCTAACGGCCAATCGCTATCCATCTTTGATAGTTGGATGCAAGTACATAAATATTTGTGAAGTATAAGGTTAATGTACAGCTATATATGTTCCGCAGATTGTTGTAGACTACTTGCAGTTTAATATTAGGCACAATGTTGAAGATGGACATGTGTTTTATTTTAAAAATATTTACATTTATAATTTTGTGTAAAGGTACAAAAACCAGACATAATACATTACATTCAAGTAAACTGCACAAACCATGTATCACTTAAATGTCACAACAGTTTCAAGCAAGCAATGAACTTCAGGGGAAGGTAGGTGAAGGGGGTAAAAGAGATGGAGTCACAGACCCAAAGCATTATTGGAAAACAGACACATAGGGGAGTAGGGGAATAAGGAGACCAACTCAATCATCTTCTTCTTCCTCTCTTAGCAGGCTGTGTATGAACCTGTGACAGTCCTGGAAATACATATTCTCCCTTTTCAAAATGAGATGATTCTTTGCAAGCCATAAGGTGTCCTTAAAACAGTTCATCAGTAGGCAGGCCTCCTGGATTGCTCCAAAAATGTAGGCCCCCATAAAATAATCATAAAATTCTGAATGGTATGAAAGGTAAATCCTGGGCACACTAGGCCCGATTCATTAAGGAAAGTTAAGTAAAAAAAACCATGGACAAACCCATGTTACAATGCAAGAGGTGCAAATTAGGGGCCTGATTCATTAAGGATCTTAACTTGAGAAACTTCTTATTTCAGTCTCCTGGACAAAACCATGTTCCAATGCAAGGGGTGCAAATTAGTTTTCTATTTTGCACACAAATATCAACTTTACATTTCAGTGTACAAATAAGCTATGAAGTATTTGTGTGCTACATAAAAAAACCAGTCAGTATTTAACTTATGTGCAAAACAGAATACTAATTTGCACCCCTTGCATTGTAACATGGTTTTGTCCAGGAGAATGAAATAAGATCCTTAATGAATCAGGCCCTAGTTTTCTATTTTGCACATAAGTTATATACTGTCTGTTTTTTCATGTAGCACACAAATACTTTATAGCTTATTTGTACACTGAAATTAAAGTGGATATTTGTGTGCAAAATAGAAAACTAATTTGCACCCCTTGCATTGTAACTTAGTTTTGTCCAGGAGACTACTTACTCAATTTTTTACTTAACATTCCTTAATGAATCAGGCCCATAATACTTACGTTTAAGGTTAACATATGAAAAAAACATTTCTCCCAAATCAACAATTTATTGCTGCTTTATGGATTGCCAAGTCATACATCCCAACGTTGCCACTTTTGAAAGAGACATTTTGAGAGTGCCAGCACAACTCTGAAAAGGGTACATGGTCATGACACGCTGGGGCATCACTTTAGGATGTGTCACATCTAACACTTCTGAACTACTAAGCTGTCCCCAAATCCCCCCCACTCAAATTAACTTTGAATTGCCAAGTGGCTCCCGGTTACAGCGATAAATGCAACATACTCCCAAACAGTCCTAGAAGTCGGGATTAAAGCCCCCGGATTGACGGTTCAGTATGGTATGGCTTAGCGTATATTGTTTTCAGCTTCTGTGGTGTGTTTACATTTGAGCATGTATCTTATATTTGTATGGTTAATGAACAGAATCACTCCTCCCATTGTCATGGTTCACCAATAGTGTATAAGAAATACATCAGCTATTTTATGAAGTAGCTGAAACAGAAAAGAAACTGAAAGGAGTTTTGAGGAGTTGAGGATTTATTTTAATCGGGCAGATGCACCTAAACCAGATTCACAAATTCAATATCACACCACAGATTCTATGTAGAACACGAGAGATAGTCCATCTACAGTCTATGTGGGAGGCACTGAAAGATTAAAATAAATTTTATTTTATAATGTTTTACCAACACATTCTATAGAAAATATATAAAAATGAACAATTTATAAGTAACTTTTAAACCTTCAAAATGTCTTTCTTTAAATTGTAATAAAAAGAATAGTAAATTAATTCACTTGGGATACATATGATATTGCAAGTTATGCAAACCGCTATGCAAGAGTGCAGCACATTAATTCCATTCCAAAGGCAATCCTTGAACACAGGACTGGATAAAGGCAAGGTGAAAACTATTTAACTGTAAGAGGTAGACAGCAAACACAAACATATGAGCATATATCTCAGGCGGTGTTCACCAAAACAGCCCATTCTGCATTCAGAATAAACCCTTAGGGCTAGATTTATTAAATTGCGGGTTTGAAAAAGTGGAGATGTTGCCTATAGCAACCAATCAGCTTCTAGCTGTTATTTTGTAGAATGTACTAAATAAATAACTAGAATCTGATTGGTTGCTATAGGCAACATCTCCACTTTTTCAAACCCGCAGTTTAGTAAATATACCCTTAATCTGTGAAAAGAAGACTTCACTGCACAGTCAGAAAAAAAGGATTTAGTAAACAGCCTTTATAGCAGAATAAGTAAAACAGATGTGGCTGAAAAAAAATCCCTAAAATTATTTCATAGTTGCCACCATTTGAACATAGTTTCTAGAGATGCATATTTGCCTGATAGGTGCATCTGAAAGCTCCGTTGATGGGGTACTTATGCTAAAATTAGGCATAGTCCAGGTGAATATATATAAATAGCTGCTGCTGCTGATGGTGCATAGACGACATACTTGCAAACGTTCTGACTTACCTCCAGAGGATCTCGGATGGGCGGTCAAGTGACAAGTGTGATGGGACATGGTATTGTGATTTGCATCATTTTGGTTCTGCCCCACATGGAAAAATGCTGTGATCCCATAATCACATTTCTGGGCCAAAACTAAAATAATTGCAATGAATTCTCTAGGAAGTGGGCAGGGTGGAGTTCAGAAGAAGCACCTGGAACATGGGAATCTGACGTTCATTCTGACAGAGTGGGCAAGTACAATAGAAAAAATTGCAATTGTGCTATTGCTAAACTATACCTCAAAAACTTATTGACCAAGAATCATGTAACATATAATGATCTAATAGCAGCACTAGTGCAAAATATTGGCCATTGTGGTTTTACATTTTAATACTTTGTAAAGGTAAATTAGCCTATTATTTTTTATTTCCCTACAATTTTATGTTTTCAAACACTAAGAGCTAATCCTAGAATAACCTTTTGCTTGTCTAGTCTACAAATATAAAAAAAATGAATGTGAAAATGCCTACAGTACTAAGAAACCATTATGAAAGCCACATCTATCCAGCTAGACTTGTTCTTACATTTATCTCATCATACTCAAACTTAATCAACAACTACAGGGCAACCTATAGATTTTGTATTTTTTTTAAGTGGACTTATACTTTAAGAAACAAACATAAAGGGCCTTATTCATTAAGGAACTTAAATGTCAATAAGTAACAAATTCTGCATTAAATTGCCCTGCGCAATGCCCAGAAACGGGCAAAAAGGGCTGGCAAAATTTAGCCCTGGGGGCAAGAATTTACTTTTAAAGGGAGAAAATGCAGGTGGCCCAGTGATCCAGCCCAAGGTAGCCCACTATGGGGCCAGCCCGGGGGGCATATGCCCCGTTGCCCTCCAGCCCAGCCTGCCCCTGACTGTCAGTGCACAAATAAAGCTATCAAGTATTTGTATCCTGCATGAAAGAACAGCCAGTATTTTCATTTAAGTGCAAAATAATAAAGTCACACGCACCCCTTGCATTGTTACATGGTTTTGCCAATATTCAAAGTTACTGTTTTTCTTGCTTTACTTTCCTTAATGAATCAGGCCCTATGTGATTAAGCAGAATGGTAATAGTTATGGTTAAGTTTTTTAAGTAGTATGCATTTACTGCAGTCAATACATTTGCAACAAACAATTTTTTATTTTTACAACTCTGATCCAAGTACCTACAGCCAATTTAAAATTAATAAGCATGTATATTTCTGTACAATTCATTGTATTCTCTTTTGATATCAGGGTTTGTTTTGTACAACAACTGTATTATTATGGCTCTGGGAGTAAATGGAGCAGAAAATACTTGAAAACTTGTGTAGCATTTCTGTGTTAGAGGTTAATTCATAACAAGTGTGGCTACCAATCTCCCAATCATTTTAAAATAACCACTAAAACAATAGCCAGGGCATTCTTTAATAAAAACAAGGACAATTCTGTTTTTTGTATAGCAGTTTACTCAGCAATTGTCGGATCTGTCAGATGTCTAAGATAGCTTGCTTATCCAAGCATAAACCAAAGGCACTCATCACCAATGAAATGAGATGCTAGAAGGCTATGTCTGAAATTATTTAGAACCTTGAAGAAAATGTTCAATGTGTTTAGATCTGTAATTCTGTTTAAATGTTTGCAACTAATTTATTGAGCAAAATATTTTTCCATGAGAAGAACGTAAAACTTGTGATTAGGAAAAACCTCAACAAAATTTGACACAGAGGGCCTGTTTCATTAAGAAAAGTTAAGTAAAAAATTGAGTAAGTAGTCTCCTGGATAAAACCAAGTTAAAATGCAAGGGGTGCAAATTGGTTTTCTATTTTGATCATAAGTTAAATACGGTCTGTTTTTTCATGTAGCACACAATTACTTGATAGCTAATTTGTACAATGAAATTTAAAGTTGATATTTTTGTGTCACATGAAAAAACAGCCAGTATTTAACTTATATGCAAAATAGAAAAAACTAATTTGCACCCCTTGCATTGTAACATGGTTTTGTCCAGGAGACTACTTACTCAATTTTTTAGTTAACTTTCCTTAATGAATCAGGGCCATAGTCAATATTGTCTCAATACTAATGAGATGATAATATGAAATAGAAAACGGTGTGTCTACACTTGTACTATTAAAGCGGTGTCTCTCGTATATTTAGGAACAGCTACTTCTCCTGTGAAACTTACACAACTGGTACAAAAAATGTTTATTTGTGTCCAGGCAATATGGCAATATCTTGATTGGCATATGTACCAGCAAATCAGCTAATTCTCTGAATTTACTATATATATATATATATATATATATATATATATATATATATATATATATATATATATGAAATTCTTCACTGGGACACATGTCTCCCTTGCAAAAGTAGAGATGCCCACATCTGTGTGAATTAAATTACTTCATTATACGCCCTTTACTGATTTGGCGTCTTTATGGTCACTGTGACACCCACTCACTATGACCTGGCAGGTGACACTTCTGATCCTCCATGTTGGTAATGGGCTCTGAGTGTGACGCCAGGCTATGATATCAAAGCCTACCCTGAGAGAAGAACATGCTGCTCTGCCCATACTCCACACAAGCCAAGAAGTGGGGTGGGGATGAGCAGCTCCCAATATGAAGCGGGGCAGCATTAAATGGGACATGGGTGGGGCGTTACTTAGGTCAGACAGGGAGCATGCACTAGCCCTGATTGTAACACAAAAGAGTGACAACAACATAGCACATACATACATATACATACATACATGCCATGCTTGCCAACCTTAGTTTACTCTACGCTAGGGAGTAACCAAAGGGGTCATTGGGCTGGGCCAAAATGACACTATTCACAGCCAGTCACATAATCAAGGTGTCCATCCAGTCCAACTAACTAGGAAGTGGGAAGGATGTGGGAGTATGGTCTGCTCATCTGGGAGTCTGTGCAAAATACCCCAAATACGAGAGCGTCTCTCAGATATTCTAAGAGTGTAAAAGTGATACATAAACACGTACATATACCCACAGATATACACACTCATGCAAACACTAAAGTTTGTGTTATAAGCTTAACCATTTTGAAAAAAGTATGAACTAGTACCTCATGTTTTGATGCTATTGCGATTTGCAATAGTAGGCTGTCACTCACTGGACGGTAAGTGCCTCTGGTTTGGGACATGGGTCTCTCTCACTCTTGCCGGCGCCTGTTCTGCGCCGCGGCCATCCACCATCTTGACCAAGGATTGCGCATGTGCAGAAACCAAGGACTGTTAAAACCTTGCTCATAGTCTCATTGGTCAATCAATCACCTCTCACTACTTAAGGCACCTGTTACTCTATTACCGTTGCCTGTTCTTGGTTCTCATTCCCTTGTGACTCCAAGGTGTTTCCGGTTTCTACTCGTGCTCTCTGTTTGCTGTGGAACATACCTGCGCCTGGACAAGCCTTCTCTCCATATCGTGGTACAACTTGCCAGCCGCAGACCACTCCATGCTACCTTGTTACATACCTGCACCTGGACAAGCCTTCTCTCCATAGCATGGTACATCTTGCCAGCCGCAGACCACTCCACGCTACCTTGTTACATACCTGCACCTGGACAAGCCTTCTCTCCATATCGTGGTACAACTTGCCAGCCGCAGACCACTCTACGCTACCTTGTAACATACCTGCTCAAGTCGTCTCTCCATATCAGTGGTACAACTTGCAAGTCGCAGACCACTTTACGCTACCTGGTCACATACCTACACCTGGACAAGTCTTCTCTCCATATCAGTGGTACAACTTGCTAGTCGCAGACCACTCTACACTACCTGGTAACATACCTGTACCTGGACAAGTCGTCTCTCCACATCAGTGGTGAGTCTTACTGGTCACAGACCGCTCCACGCTATCTAGTATCATACCAGCATCTGCACAAGTCTTTACATTTGCCAGCGGGAACATATGTCAGGAGCAGCTTACCCTACTATTTCGCATGGTACCTGTTATAGGTCTAAAGCCTATAGTGCCTCTGAAGTATAGCTGCGAGTCGCTGACTCTCCTGCTGCATTATTGATTGGTCCTTCCATAGACTTTATCCAGTTGTCATATATTGGTCTGCTGTATGCTAATGCACTTTGGAACTTTCTCCTCCTTCTTTTACTGCTCATCAGTCTACCGTGTTACCATTGTTTCCATTGTTCAGAGACTCTGCATTTATATCATTGAAATTCCCTTTCCTATTCAGTTGTACAGTTCCGTATATTCACCACACTTCTCCGAGGGCCGCGACCTGCACAGTGGCAGCCACTAAAACCATACTCCCTTGCGGGAGTTCCTGGAGAAGACCAGACACTGTGTTAGACTCCGTGCCTCTGGTAAAGTGAAATTCCACCTGGTGAATTCTGGGTAAAACTCCTAGTGCCCGTGACATAGGCATATTTGACTAATTTTCTGCATAGCGGCAATTATTACAATAAGTGATTTTTTTAAGGTTTTTAAATGAAAATATTAGAGATGCTCAGTCTCGGTTCCCCGAGAACTGAACACACCCGAGCTTCGCATATCCGAGTACCGAGTCGAGTCGGCTTGGTACTTTCGGAAACAAAAACGAGGCAAAACGTCATTGTTACATCGTCGGATCTCGCGAGTTTTGAAATCTATAAATACCGCCCTCCACGGCGATCTAGCACCATTTGAAAGAGGGACACAGAAGGGGTAACAGTCTGTAGAGCAGTTGGGCAGCAACATAAATAGAAGGAGGAGATGGTAGCAGTTTTCAACAAAGTCTACAGTGACATTCAGGAGAGCTCCATTGCTCCAATGCTAATTCTCATTGCTGAAAAATACAAATACTAGTGCTGGTAGGCTTGGTATAATTCTGCAGTCACATTCTACTGTGTTATATAGGTTACACACAAAGAGAAGAGCTCCATTGCTCCATTGCTAATTGTCATTGCTTAAAAATACAAATACTAGGCCTGGCAGGCTTTTCTTCTGAAGTAGCAGTCAAATTGTATGGTGTTATATAGGTTACACACAAAGAGGAGTGCTCCATTGCTAATTATTATTACTGTGACTTGTAGACAATTCCATCTTGCACCACTTTTCTTTTCTGCCACTGCTGTGTGCCAATGTGTCCTTGATGTGCTAGTAACTGCTGTGTGTTTCAGTCATTGCTCTGTCACTTAGCATCAAGCCAGGTCGTTGCAGTATTTGTCCGAAAGTGTATGAAAATAATATTGTGACCTGTGAGGTGGTCAACATTTACTGCAAATGACTTGAATTAGTGTTATTGAGGTTAATAATAATGTAGGATCAAAAGATATGAGCAAAATTATGGGATTTCAGCATATTTTAGCAATGTTTCTAAAAAAAAATACAGATCCAAAACCAAAACACAAATGTAATCCAGATCCAAAACTAAAACCAGTTCACGGGGGTCAGTGAGAATCTCTAGTAAATATTTGTTAAAAAGGAGCATTTCAAATGAAAAAAAAAACATTTTACTACTATTAAATTCAGCTAACAAAACATGAAGATATTGTAGTGTTCCAAAGTCCACCAGAACAGCAATCAAATGTAACCCGCGTGAGGTACTGCGCTTAGCAGCTAAGTGTCCCTGCAAAATATTTTAAACTGTTGCTAACTATAATTATTATATATCTATTGTTTGTGATAATTGCCTTTAAATACCAACCATTAAGTGTTGACCCATTTTTGTATATGGCTTAACATCAATATTCTTGAACATTAATCAAAAATGTTCTGCCTTGGGGATCTAACACCAGGGGATGGGTAGATACACATTTGAATAAACTTAATTTGCAAACAAATATAATATTAATTGGCTTTAGTAATAAAAATAATCTAGAAAACAGCCCCAAGGAACAGTTGTGAAATTACTGTATAAGCAATGATGGTGTTCAGATACCGTTTTTGCTCCACTGTGTCACTTAACTAAAATTAAATCTATTATATCACACTGGGGGCAAAAATGACTGAAAATGGAAACAAAATGACAAAATACATTTCAAAATATTAATGACTTACCAGGACTGAAAGATTAAAACATAGTTTTATAGCTAATCGGTCTCTTAAACCACTGTAAGACGATTGTTAAATTAAAACATGATTATCTATTTTTTATAATTGCATGATGACTCCCTTTAAAAATGGATATGAAAAAGATGAAAAACAGGAACCTACAGCTCTCTATCCTCTGCTAATGAAAGAGTCAACATTCCAGTTAATGGATGTTTAGGTGCAGGGGTGAGTTAAGACACACTCCTTCCTAGTCAGCAATTGAAATGGCATCCTTCTCATCCCTTACACAAATCAATATTTACATATGAGTTATGAGCACTTGTAAAATATATGATCTACCAGCAAGGTAAAAATACCACGAATACTAACTTTTGTATCATTAAAATCTCTATATTTTAACTCAAATGTACAGCAGTTGCTGTCCCCAAATCATGCAGCCTCAGAAAGGTGCCTCTGGATGTCTCATTCATAAAGTCAGGGATATAATTTCCTCCCACTAAATTAGAAAAGACATTAGTAGACATTTATGAAAACGGTTACACAGACAGACAACTGTACAGAACTGGTTGTGTTGCTAATAGCAACCAATCAGATTCCAACTGTCGTTCTAGTGCAGCTTAATCAATGAATGCAAAAAACTAATTGGTAGCTATGGGAAACGCCACTTTGTGGGAAATTTATCAAGCTGCGGGTTTGAATAGTGAAGATGTTATTACGGTAATAGTGCGCTATTACGGCTATTAATAGTGCGTTATTACGGTAGTTTTCTCGCTGGATTTCAGCTCGCAGCTCCCTGAGCCATTCTGAAATTACAAGTAACAGTTTTGTTTTTTTTACACCCTAACAGGTCTATTTGCTAAAACTTGATGATAGGGCTGCTTTTTTTATCCACTATTATCACAATAGAAAACCCCCTATCATTATAATTTAGCAATAATATACTGGATGAGAACAGTAGGACTTAACATACCGCTTCACTGGTCTCGGGGGGAACTGAAAGACCAGACTTGGCGTTTCAGTTCCACTAACTGACAAAACAAAATGTTTCAAAATAGGTATGGGGAAACTCTTGCTGGAGAAACACATACCGTTTGATATAGAAGTTAAAATGAACAAATTTCATATCTTCGGTGATAAATCAGTTTTCGCAGAGATGGGGTTCTATAAACTGAGAAAGCCCTAAGGGTCACTTTGTCATTGTTTTGTGACCCCAAAAAATCATGTCTCAGTAGAATGTATTGCGTTACAATGAGCCCTTTTATGGATGCCGCAGTGACTGCATCGTGATCTGACTTGTTTGTTATGTTTTCCAGGTACTTTTACAGTTGTAGCAACGTTATGACAGTATCGTACATAGTTAGCACAAAGCACACCACACTTGCATAGGAACAGATTAAACACACTGGGTAAAGTTACCCAAAGTATCGGGACACTCTCCCCCACCCTTGTGCCTTTGGGATCTGGGGAACACAAGGGCTAGAAAACTATATGTTGTTATAGTCCACATTTTGTGAGAAATGAGGTGCAGGCTGGTTAAGGTGAAACCCCTTTTTTTTGTCTCACTGCTTATAATCATTAAAGAGAAAAACAACAGGGTCCCCTGATGTAAAATTGTTTGAATATTCAGTGTAGCTTACAAAATGGAGTCTGGATTACAAAATGGAGTCTAGCAGCCATGATTGTCTTTATATGCTACAGCTTTAATGAAATTAAGTTTTGGAAGAAATGAAAATGTTTATGACTTTCATGCTTAATTGAATGTACGCTTTGCAAGGTAATACTGTTCTGTCTTGGTGCTTATTTTTAAAAACAGTGATAAGAGAATTAGACCTCTAAGACAAGGCCTCATGTTTTAACAAATTGTGGTTAAGACGACACATTCTTTGAGTAGATGTGCACGTAGTTAGTAGTTAGCCAATCAGTGCAAATGCCAAGCTAAACGTCCCTCTGTGTAAGGGTGCCAAGATTGTTGCTTAAAACATATGGACAAATGTATTATTGGTATCTTTCTGAGCTGCTTAGTCTGATGGTCCATAATCATGTAACTTAATAAAATGGACTCTATTTGAAAAAAATCAGTTCCTCTGACTATTTTATTTCAGCAGCTATATCTCCCCACATACCAACTGTTTTTACAAGTGCATATATGCTTCCTCAAAAGAAAAATTGACATATACACCACAAAATGGATGCTGACAAAAATTATATGCTGCAGGTTTTTTTCTATTCAATGATATCATGAATATCAAAGTGAAACAAATTATGTGATGTGACCTCTTTTTTGAGTACACACAGACAGACAGGAATACTTGGTGGCAAAAAAACAAAAACAAACAAATCAAGAACAACAAAAAACACATCTAAAATCTTTTCAGCATATCCAAACCCAGTAGTTGTTCCCACATGATTTCTGCGAAATTGCATAAAGTAGAACATACCCATACTTGCCAACTTTTCCTCGTTGGCTTCAGGGAGTCCCGGGGGAAGTGGGCAGGGCTTGACAAATTGCATCATTTTGGCCCCGCCCCTAAATGATTGTCACAATTTTGGCCAATTACAGCAGGGGCTAAGATGACGTGACATTTGGGTCATTAAGTCCCGCCCCTGACTGTTCAGAGAGTGAGGGAGATCACCCTTATTTCAGGGAGTCTCCCTGGCATTCAGGCAGAATTGGCAAGTATGGACATACTATGAACATTTTTCACACTTTAGAAACAATTTAAAAATATATAGGCAAATCATGAACCTTACACTTTTTGATATCATCTATAGCATGTATTCATGTGTATATTTGCACAGTTAATCTAGTTTTTAATAAATAGTTCCTGGATATCTAGAATATTCTACAACCTGAGACAGCACATTTCTTTGACTGAAGCACACAGAACCTTCCCTCTTTGGAATAAATGCAATCTCATAACAACTAGCAAGTGTTCTTATTTTGCAAGCCTGAGGTTAAAACATCTTACGATTACAGAAGAGGTTGCTGATCCTGAAAAATGCCTGCAGGAGTAAACATGAACACTTGAACCACGGTGAATAGAAATTTCATTTTGGTTTTATTAGAATTTTATTTCCATAGTTCTTAAGAAGCAAAAAAAAAAATGTGCTAAATTTCATTGTATCATGTTCCTCTATGAATTTCCCAACAAAGGAAATTATAGTCTATTATAATCATTGTGCAGTTGGAGCATTACAAACATGGCATTACTTATGCAGAAGCCCACCTGCAATCGTCTTTTGTGTCTCTGGCTCTTACACAGAGCACATTCAAATTCAGGCTGCATAAGCATAGAAGGAAATTTGAGTCATAAGCTGCTCAAAATGGCCAAGAGATCCTAGATAGTGTAAATGTGCAAATAAAAACAAGCAACATATCTGACACTAAAATTGCAAGAATGATGGATTAAAGAGGAAATTAACTTTAAAAAGACAAATACCAAGGGGCAGAAGAAAGACGATGACTGAAAATATAGATGACAAATAACATTTGTTATAGCCTAGTATTCTTTGTGAGATTTTTGAGGAACTATTTAAGGCAACTGATATATTGCTTTTAACTCTCAGACATTATTGCATGGATGTTTAGCTTTAATATCGAGACCATTTTATTTGTAAAGTATTTTATTGCTTTCCATGTTCTCTCTATGAACTAAAATGATATAGATAGATATATATATAGATATAGATAGATATAGATATATATATAGGCAATTGGGATACTTTGGGATGGTTTCCCTGGGAAACCACAGCCTATAGGTGCAGAGAGAGTTAAATCTGCATGAACCCACAAACAGACACACACACAGCACAGCAGACCAGATGAAACACCTAGGTCTAAGTATTCAAAAAATCAGCTAAAGTAGTGCTGGGGAGGAGGCATAAATAGCTATGTTGTGTTGTGGGTGGGAGACTGCTGCCAAATGTGGCCAGTGACCAGTTAGGGACCTAACTGTTATAGCCAAATTTTAGGGCTATGGGAGTATGTTTGTTCCTGTGAATGTTTCATTTGATAGCTGAAGACACTGTCAAGACTGTTTATCCATCCTGACAAGTAAATAAACGTCAAAGTGCTTAAGAAAAACCTGTGTGTGGAGCCATCTGTTTGCACGCTTTTCACAATACATATATTAATTATACATTATACTGTATATATTTATACATACATATACATACACACACACACACACACACACACACACACCATATCTCCCAGCTACAGCAATACCATTGGCGGTACAGTCCCCACCCATGGACAGAAAAGCAGTGAATGGGTGCACTCACCTGCTACTGGTGCATGCTGCAGAGTTTGGAGGGGAAGGGAAGTTTCTAAAAGGGAGCCAAGTGCTTTACAACACTAGGCTACCCTTTGGGGGAGTGTCCACACCCCCATTTTGACTTGGCTACTCCCCCTGTTTCGATGACAGGTTCTGAAATATTGGGACATGCACATATATACACCCACACAAAGCAGGTCATGGGGTCCTCCACACAAAAAGACAAAGAGTCAGGTTACTTCGATGGGGGCAGTGACCTGCGGAAAATTAGTGGTAGCACCGTATGAATTAGTCACTGACTGCAATCCTCTCCTGCTAACACTGTGATCCTTTAACAAACTCAAAGCCTGCTACAAAGTAACCTAACTGAAGCCCATCATCCCCAATATATTTTTTCTGTAGAAGGCCATAAACCCTCTTCCATCAGATGAATCACATCTAACGTAAATAGGTGCACCCGCTCTATTGTAATTAAAGGGTTGTCAATAACAATCCCCCAAGTGATCTAATGACACTCCCTGTGGACCTATTGAACTTTTTAAGGAAGGTCCTTATTATGGGGGCAGGAATAGCCAGCCTCTAGGAGAGTCGGAGTTTAGATTTGACCAACACAACTGCTGGCCACCGAGCCTGAATGGCACACAGATCCTCCCTAATGGAGATCAACAAATCCAACTACTTTCCTTTAGCTAAGTTGTTACTTCCCAGGTGATTGACCACCACTTCACTTCCAAAGGACAGGTGTAGGAAGTCCTATCATGGGTCAAGCATTGTCTGGTTACCCAGTACACATAGTAATGGCTCATCACCCAAACCTGGATCTTCAGGCCCGCGTACCTATTACTAAGCAAAACAATTTTGAGTCAAGGTTCAGCCATAGTCGCATACGCCACAATGGTCCCTGCCAGAGTGGGAGGGAGGGGGGTCTGTGGGTGGGAATGGAGGGAGCAGTAACCCATATGAAAGTAAAGCACATAAAAACTCTTGAGGCTCGTAGCTAATCAGACCTTAATCTGGAGAAAACAGGAAAAAAATCCTTTCATGTCCAAGCTGAAAGTGATTGGCAGCAAAGCCTTGGGTAACCAAGGGATGGGGCGGGGGGGGGGAGTGGTACCCTATCTCCTGGGCCTAATGTACATTTAATAGGCATCCGACTTACTTAATCCAGACTTGATTGCTACAATGGAAGAGCCTTCCTCAGCTGCAGCAGGAGCCACCTAAAAACCGAAAGGAATTGGTGCTTCGGAGGGCCAACTCTAGACCACGAGCTCCAAATAAATGCTTGATTAGTGCATAGACCAGAAATTTAGTGAGGGGGGACCAGTCGGCATGAACCAACCAGCAACTGGTGTACATAAAGGGAGTAGGCCTGATATACAGTATGTCTAGGAGGCATTGGACTTCCATCATATTAAGTGCTGTAATGCTGCAAAGGAAGACCCGTCTAAAGCTGCTGCAGCAGCTGATTCAATCCTAAATGACTGGGTGTTGTTGTGGTCAGGTCCAAGATGATAAATTCCATGAGCCCCCTAAAATTTGCATCACGTTAACATTTTGTTAGGGGTGACACATCCTTGTGTATCAACAGCATACGTTGTGGTCGGCCAACTAAGTACCGTACATAAGCAGCCTGAGATATGGTTGGATCAGCCAGTGGAGGACCTTGACCCAATGTCGGATATCTGATTGGTTCATCATGGGCCTGTGAATTTTGAATAACCAGTGTGCCCCCAAGCAAACTGTGTGTAGCAATCTACCCATGCTGTGCTTCAAGTACCCTAGACTGAAATGAAAATGGAAAAAAAAAAGGACAAAAATGACAAAAAAATAAGAATTAAAAAACAATAAAACAAAAAATAAAGAAATAAAGAAAAAATTGCATTATAATACATAAACAAATATGTGCACTGGTGCTGATATCATTAGGGGGTGCAGCTGCCTTCCTCTCCCAGATCCATTTTGGCAGCTGTACCTCATCATCCCTGCTCCCTCCCCTTTTTACCGCCAGTTCCCCCCATCTCCCTAGTCATTCCTTTACCACCCCTGACTGAAGCCAGGTTGTATATATTTCATGGGCAGTTCCCGCCCTGCGGTTTTCAAGTGCCCCTGCCCCCTACTCCACTACCCCCTCGTCAAAGTCCCTCACCATTAACCCCCTGCTGAGCCAACCCCTACCTCCATCCTCTCCCCTATCACCGCCCCCTTGCCAGCCCCCATGCCCTTAACCGCAGCAACCCCCCCCCCCCCACATTTTCCCTCCCTTTCTTTCATTTTCAAGAAGTGAGACACTGCAGACTTTAATGGGTGGGCTGGTAAGTTTTAGAATTACGGATGGCCCTTATAAATTGTCAATAGTACAGGAAGTTATCCTACATTTACAATAATTAGACCTCATCAAATTGCATACAAGTAAAATGCAAAGGCTAGAAAGCACAAAATAGGTTAACGTGTCAATTTGCACAGATTGTTATATTTGTCCATCTAGTGCCGATAAGAATGTGCATGCCGGCAGGGGTGTAGTTATACATTTTTGGGCCTCACAGTAAAAATTTGAAAGGGCCCCCAAAGATTCTAGGGACAAAACATATTTCTAATGCTGTGGCTCTAGATGGGGTATGTCTAGCTCTACCACTAGGGCATGTTTAGTGCTTGCCATTATATTAAGGATATCAATTCCTCATGTCATCAATTTTTCCCCTCCATGTGTTTGTTATCTACCAACCCACCCAGATCATCATATCCTCCATCAATTCCTCATATCATGGTGTTGCCCACCAAACTCTCATAACATGTCATCCAACAATATACCATATTCTGCCCCCCATCAAAACCTTCTATCATCACTATCTCCAAATCATCATTTTCCACAGTTCCAATGTAACCATACTGCCCTCAATATCCAATTATTATTATTATTATTATTACTATTATTATTACCACCATTTATTTATATAGCACCACTAATTCTGCAGTGCTGTACAGAGAACTCACTCACATCAGTCCCTGCCCCATTGGGGCATACAGTCTAAATTCCATAACATACACAGACAGACACACACACACACAGACACAGACAGACACACAGACTAGGGTCAATTTGTTAGCAGCCAATTAACCTACCAGTATGTTTTTGGAGTGTGGGAGAAATCCGGAGCACCCAGAGGAAACCCATGCAAACACGGGGAGAACATACAAACTCCTCACAGATAAGGCCATGTCGGGAATTGAACTCATGACCCCAGTGCTGTAAGGCAGAAGTGCTAACCACTTAGCCACCGTGCTGCCCTATCCAATGCTATTATATGACCAAAGTGCTCAGAAGGCAGAGGGGAGTAGGGACTGGACAAGCACAGGTAGCAGATAACCCTCCTATTCTGGCAGGTGGTGGAAAATATTGGCATGTGCGCGGCAGTTAGAGAGGTTTGTACTTAAGATCAACTTTGTGATCTACATCCCACATACTCAACTTCCCACAAATTTAAAACAGGTAAACACTTGCGAAGGCAGTGGAAAAGTATGCAGTAGTGTTGGGGAATGTAATCACATCAAGAACTCAGTATGGCAGCTGGACCCAGTGAGAACAACTGTCATTGCTGTTACTTCTTTGGTGATGTTTACTGCCTCCTCAGTAACAGAAGCTGTAGTTGAACATTATGGGGAACAACCATTATGGCTCTGCTTCCATCAATGAGAATGATAGTAAAGAAAAAACACCAGAAAAGCTGTTGGATAACTACAACAGTAGCAATGTAGCATGAAAGCAAAATAATTTCTAGACGCAGGAGAGGAAGCAGGTTCGGTTGGGATAAATAGTAAAGGACAGATATGTTTGTCATCAACTTACTGTTTTAACCTGTCTTCTGTGACTGGTTTGTGTTTCATGTCTCCACTTCACTGACTCTCCTCGATCCAACAGTTATATACACCCCCCAGTAGGTGCACAGAAATGGCAGTCCCCAATTGCGGCTTTATTTTTGCTGGCTGATAATGCTTCTGTCCTATGGTAGCCACACGTTTCCCCCCCGGGAGCCACAATGGTTATTCCACTACCTAATGTGTCAGCATTCGCCACACCTCTTAGATTGTAAGCTCACTTGGGCAGGGCCATCTTTATCTTCTGTTTCATGTCTTTGCATGTAAGTTGTATGTGTCATGATCTCCTCAACGTACAGAGTTGTGTTACATCTCAGTGCTTTATAAATAATATAATAAATGTCAAAACATCATACATTTCTCATAAGATGCTGCTGGTTTGAGCATTATATCTTCGGTCATAAGTGTAAGGGGAAATTGGGTCCGTCTTCATTTCATGTGTCACATTTGTACTTGTTAATGTTTTTATTACATTAGTAGACAAGCTCTTTCTTCCATGAATTAGTGGTAAATGAGATCCACTTGTAAAAGCCAATGCCCAGTTATTATCCCTTCCAAGAAAATGTAAAAATCAAGGGAGGTAAACTGAGAAGACTCTTCTAAATATACAACCTACACTCCTTGAATTTTAAGATCTCGTCCCACAATGCAAAATCTAATTTTTACACGTTGGCATAATACTAGGAGCATTTTCGTGCCTTGCCCTCGTTCACCATGAGAAACATCACTCCATTCTGTTCTACCCTCATGCATTTACCCCTATAGTCTTGATGTGCCATGTGTTTACCCTTATAAATGGGCATGATAGCAACAAAAAAAGTCATCACAACACATTTGAGATATGGGCCTGTTTGTTTTATAGCTTCGCATATAACTCTTAGGGGCATATTCAATTAGGATTCCTTAGAACCCTAATTGAATATGCCACTTAGTGGACCGGACCGCTGACCGGAACCCTAATTGAATATGCCCCCTAGGGGCATATTCAGTTAGGGTTCCGGTCCGCGGTAACGCGTGTTACTGTGGAAAGTGCGCACTATTTCCGATAATACAGTACCGCAATAACGCAGATTTTTGTACGCAACCCTATGGGCTGCGAACGACAATCCACGCTATTGCAGTACCGTGGATTAAGTTTGCGGCCCGTTCCGGCACGATCCCGCGGACCGGAATCATAATTGAATATGCCCCTTTAAAGCCTTTAAAAATAAACTGATAAAAACATTGGTTCTGCATTTTATATGTAAATATAAAGTTATGTAAGAAATAGTGCATAATTCATATGGAATCTTTATTTTGTTTCAAAATGAATGTGTGCCGAGACTGGCCATACCACTTAAAATGTGATCCGCTACTGGTGATTAAAACATAATAAACTCCTACGCCATGCTTGACGCAAGAAAAATATGGGAAAAGTTGTGGTAAATAGGTGGTGACAATACCTAGCCAAACTATTATTTCAGTTCAAATTTATGAGTCCCTGGCAGACAGCTGTAGTGCAGTGTAAACTATTTTTATGACAAAACAGATATATAAATCTGAGCTTACTATATATTTTGTTATTTATAGGTTTGTGATTGAATTATGCATTGTCATACAAATATGAACACAATGCAACAATTTTCATTTGAGATGTTAAGAGATAAACCGTCATGAAAATTCAGCATTTGCCCTTGAAACTCTTCCTATTTCAATACTGAAGAAGGGTTTTTTAGAAAAATAAGTTGTTGAATGATGCATTAAGAACAGCATGAGTGGTAGTCCTTCTAAATAAACTACTCATCTATACAATTTCTGGTTAATCAAGGTCATAACTACTCATGTATGGAGCCTCCTGACATGCTTTACTTAAATCACTGTCCCAATATTCATTGATTTAACGCACAGTCTTTGTTTGACATACTAGCAGTAATGACCTTGATTTTTTTTCCTGTAGATTAATTTGCCAAGTGTCTCTGCCAGCAAAGGTGGGAATTGGTGAAGAATTTATTGGATTCAGACGACGTTTAATGGTGTGCAAGTCAAAGCTGTGCAGTCGTATTTTGCATACTTGAACGTATATCTAAACTTAATTGTTTTACGCCAATGTGGGCATAGATCTTTTTGTAAAGCCATTACAGTTTTATAGAACAGCAGAGCATGAGAACATTTGAAATGCACACCTTACATGATGCCAACATATTTTATAAACAACTTAGCATTTTAATGATCTTCCTCAAACAAATGTATCCCTAGACTGAACATTTGACTTCTAAATTAAAAACGTTGGGCCTGATTCATTAAGGATCTTAACTTAAGAACCTTCTTATTTCAGTCTCCTGGACAAAACCATGTTACAATGCAAGGGGTGCAAATGAGAATTCTCTTTTTCACATAAGTTAAATTCTGCCTGTTTTTTCATGTAGCACACAAATACTTTATAGCTTATTTGTACACTGAAATTTAAAGTTGATATTTGTGTGCTACATGAAAAAACAGTCAGTATTTAACTTATGTGCAAAGCAGAATACTAATTTGCACCCATTGCATTGTAACATGGTTTTGTCCAGGAGACTGAAATAAGAAGTTTCTCAAGTTAAGATGAATCATGCCCATTATCTGCATCTAAAAACTAGTGTTGCATGCATAATTCAACAGTAGGTGAGACATATATAAGGGGTGGATTCACAAAAAGGTTATTTAAAATGTACCTTCTAAACTGTCATAATTTGTCATCATTACAAATAGAATGCTCTGCAAACTAAATTAAGCATGTCCATTGGGCATTTAAAGTGTGCCTAAGTCCTGCACATGGTAGCGGCAGAAATGACCTTAGATACATATACTATCTGCCTCTTCCTCACATAAACAGACATCTGTCACACATATAATAATGGGCATAACAGCAAGTAATGGAGAGAGATTTATTTAAAATCCCCAGTTTTAACCTTTAAGGGAAGGGACATACGCGGAAACCCATTGCCCACCATGCCACATCTACTGTGCTGGATAGTCCATACTCCAAGGGTCACATTAACAATGCCCATCAACCAGCCACCTGATGATTACTGCTGTGGTGACGGATCCAAAACCAACCGAAACCATGTTGTAGAGAACTCCCGGTGTTTCCCATATATATCCAAACAGTGGATCTGTAGCCCACCGTCAAACCTCAACCAGGGAAAACAAATAAGCCTCCTCCCCTTAACCACAGCACAAGCTGTGACAACCATCAAACTGAAAGATTCTCCAAGTATTTTTAAGCAAAATTAGATTTGTCAATTATTAACTTATTTTTTACTTTTTGTTTACCCCCCCCCCCTCGACATTTTTTATATATTGGAAGAAATATATTACATAAAATATAATAATTTTGCACCGGAAACGACCACTCCCTCCCATCAACCATCTTATCCAGGGTGGACTGGGCAGGGTTGTGTCCTGCATGATCTCCTCGAAAGAGGAACATGAACGTGTCAACTACATTAAACCATCCGTCTGCCCCTGCTGGGCATGCACTGCTCACCTCCTCCACTCCTGCTTCTTACTTGATCAAATCCATCTCCCAGTCTCACAATACTTCTTCCGACTGCTCTGCTACTTAACCCTTATAAATTTATAACTGCTTTCTAGTGTCAACTTACAGAGCAAGACCTGCTGTAGGCTCCCAGCTGCAGTCATGGCCATTCCCGCCGACTACCCTGGCTTCATATGTAACGAAACAGTATTTGTGACAATACAGTCTATTCATTTACTAGGAGCTACATCACCAAGACAGAAAACTGCTGCCTCTGCTTTGTGTATGCGTCAGGTGCTTTTTAAAGGAAAATAAGTGCAATTGTATTTATATTCCTTATTGTACTTCATCCGTACACATACCCACTGTTTGGATATAAGAATAAAAAAGGCTCTTGTAGCACGGAGCACTGTTTATACCTGTAAATATATTCATTTATTATAGATACTCAAGTTATATCTTATTTGCATTGCCAATTGCTACCCAGAGCTTCTCTACTAATTAAACTATTTCTATTAGTGGAATTGCTGAAGTTTTTCCCCCATAGCTAGAAGGCTTGTTCTTTTATAAATAAAAGCAGGTCCAAAAATAAAAGAAATTACTCCTTGGAGATAGGCTTCTGATAATGAATTCACTTCAGCAAACAGACAATGCAACTCAATTTAAGTTATGCCCACTTCAGAACAAATCTACTTCTTTAATTATGTGTTCCTCCTGTCTGTTAGATATTCAACATTGTAAAATATGTTTCTGAATCACTGGTGAGAAAAATATACATAATGGAGACATTTATCTACAAACCTTTGGAAGGAAATATACATCACTTGTGTTTTTTCCTTCTTCCCTTAAAGCAATTTTTGAGGAATTATTTCAAATTGAAGCAATTCAAGTGTTGTAGGGGGAAATGCTTGGTGAGCATGTGTATGTATATGACATTATCACCGAGAAATTTCTGGTTTATGCTTTCTGTGCAACAGATTTAATAGATCCATACCTTTATATTCACAGGCACTCAAGCACATGTTATGTCATTATATAAAATACACACATACACACAAATATACACACATACTCAGTGTAATAGATATACCTGCAAATATCCAACCAATCAGTCAGTCACGTGGCAGCAGCTCAATACATAAAAGCATGCAGACGTGGTCAAGAGGGTGAGTTGTTTAGACCAAACACCAGCAGGGCCTGGTTAGGGGTTCCGGCAGCCCTAGGCTTATGCACCAGTAGAACTTCCCACCTACGAGTGTTTACAACTGTATGAATCAACGATCAAAATATCATACTGAACATGTATAACAACCAATTAATGCACAGAAAGAGCTATATCACATAATGCATATATCTGGAAATTATTAATGAATATTCAGGAGTATAGGAATATTGCAGAAAATGAATACTCAGCAGTATTCTCCAGCATTCAAATTCTCTTATATTACCTGTTCTTGCAGCTTTGACTATCTGGTGCTCTCTCTCTTGTTTGTGCTCTAGATGGCTTCTAGAAAGTTGGGGTCTTATATATGCAAAAATTATATTATAATGCAAAATGTTAACAAACCCTGAATTATTAGGCTCTTTAGTTCAAACACAACACTCCATTATGGGCAGATAACAATACACCATAGCACATGCATATATAGACAATAAAATATATGAACATATGTTGCCAAAGAGCTGTAATCAGATAGTAACATCTACCAGCACCATCTGACTAGTATTTAGTATTCTAGTAACCGCTTAGATCACAGAGAGCATCCATATAACCGCCACATAATACAGAAATCATCCTTGTGATCGTCACACAATACAGAAATCATGTGCCCCCTCCCCCAAAGCTGCTCTATTTTTTAAATGCCCCATGAGCCATTTCCACACCCTGCTTCAGCCATTTTAACACTTTCCCCCACTGCCATTTAATGTCAGACAGCTCCTGTCACTTACCATCTTCTTGTTGATCAGTCCTGCACCTGTCTCTTCCTCTCCATAGTTTTCTGCCTCTCTAGGATGATTGGGGACAGGACAGGCAGCAAATCAGATTGCTGTGAGCTGCCTGTGAGTGCACCTGTGGACGGTTCTAAGTCTGGTCTCATGAGATGTGCTAATCTTGCAAGACTAGACTTAGGACCGCAGCCACACTGACAATCAGCTGACAGCAATCGGACTTGTTGCCAGCCTGCCTGTCTGCAATAGTGAGTTTCGGGAGGCCCCAATGTTGCCAGCCAGCCAGCCCCACCCTCACTATTAAAAAAAAAAAATCTGCCCGCCCCCCTTCCCCCCCAAGTCCAGCTTAGTAGCCTGTTGGTTGATCAAGCCCTGAACACCAGAATGGGGATGAAATGTGATCTAAGGGACTTTGATTATGGAATGATTGTGGAGACATACAGGTTGGTGTGAGTCAACACCCACTGATCTCTTTGTATTTTCCTGCACAACAGTCTTTAGAATCTCTAGAGTCTATATAGAATAAAGCAACAAAACACTCAAATCAGTGAGGGGCGGTTCTGTTGGTACAAAATTCCTTGTTAATGAAAAAGGTCATAGGCGAATGGCCAGACTGGTTCAAACTGACAGGACGGCGAACGTATCTCTATGCTAACAACCATGTATTACAACATTGGTATGCAGAAGAGCGCCTTTGAATACACAGCACGTCAAACCTTGAAGTGGATGGGCTCTAGCAGCAGGAGACCACAGCGGGTTCCACTCTTGTCAGCTAAGAACAAGAGACTAAGGCTATACACCACACTGGTCAAAGAGGGCCGCACTGTGAAACTATCAAATTCCACTCACTTTACATTTTCCATACTGCCAATTCTAAATTTTCATACTGCCACGTGAACCAATATAATATATTTATATATGTATTTTGTATATTTTGAAGGTTGTGGCTGTCTTTTTTTGGCCCAGCACCCTACCCATCTATCCTTAGGTGCTTTTAATCTGAACAGTCTGGTTCTTACCAATACTGCTTGTATGTTTAGAGGCACTAAATGAAGGAAGTCCCATATTATAAAATTATAATGCAAGTACCCATCTGAAAGAGGTCACCTTGATGTGGTAGATGGACATCCACAATTTGATCAAAATGTGCACCAAGAACTTAATGTTTATTATAGAAGTATAGATATTAAAGTTTATAATACTACAGAGTTTAACATATATATTTCTCTAAATATGTATAAACAGTGCTCGAAGTGGGGCAGTATGTGCCTGTATGATATACCGGCAAATCTCTGCACCACATCAGGAGCATCCAGGTCCAGCGGTTAGCGGGGAAAGCAAGGCGGGGAAGTGCCATGCTGGAGAGGCGCTATGCTCTGCCTGCCTTCCATCGGAGCTGCTTGCGGCAGCAGCTCCCTGCTCCTTTCTGGTCCTTTCTCACTGACAGTGGTGGGCGTGACATCATCACATCCCGACACTGTCAGTTAGGAGCGACGCAGACAGGAGCAGGGAGCTGATGCCACATGCAACTTCCATGGTCAAGCGGGAAACAGAAGAAAGAAGAGAGGAAGAAGAGAAAACAGAAGAAAGAAGCTCATAGAAAGCTAAGTAGAAACAGAGGGGGGCAGCAGGGGAAACAGAGAGATAATGAAGGAACAATGTGATGGAGGAGGCAAAGGGTAATGTGACTGCCTTGTTTTTGGCCAGCACTCCACCCATCTATCCTTAGGTGTTTTTAATCAGAGCAGTCTGGTTTCTACCAACACTACATGTAAGTTTAGAAACACTAAAAGAGGTGACTAAATGAGATACACTAAATGCATCTCTATTTTGGTTTACGATGCATTAACTTATATCTAATATCTATATATGGATGTCCTTGCTATTCATACATATATATACACTGTTCTCCAATGTATTTTAATAAATGCAAGTTCTCAGAATATTATTAAGTGAAGATGTGTTTTACTAACAGGATTTATCATTTTGTTTCCAGATAGTATGAACCATGTTCTATGCATTTGATCATGTGTATGAATTTTATCATTTTAAAAAAAAAATCATTCAAGCCATAAAAGATGATTATACATTTCAGAAATGTAGATGTTAGAGATCTACTTCTAATGCTTTCTGATCACCATGCCGATTATTGCTTCAATAGTTCTGTAATTAAAGACAACAGCCACTGTATACATATTCCTGCTGGCATTTTATTTATGTTCCACCTATTAGTTCTGAATTGGGAAGCGATTAGACAGACAGCTGCTATTGTGTGTCTGTGTAAAGATCAGCACAGTAGATGCTTACTAGGATCATGGATAACACACACTACTTAACCCTTACTAACATCTTTTTTCCTTTGTTAGACTTTACAGGAGAAGACAATGGTGGATGCATCTCACGGTTATTAATATTAATTAATATTTTTTTTTTAGCATTAGCTACATTTAATTATGGGACTGCCTTAATTATTAATTTAGTCTCTCTCTGTGAACAAAGGAGGGCTTTCAACTGCTATGGAATTAGGTAAGAGGTTAATGTTGCAGACATATTTTGAAAGAAATATCAAGAACACTATGTTCATTTTTTTTTGTTATACAAGAATGAATCTCCAGCTAATCCCAATGCCCTGCTCAAGACCCACCTAAAATATGTTTATTCACCTAAACACTACTAAAACTAAAGTGGCACTGTCAGGGGCAAATTTAATGGGCAACAGAAAAATCTTGAGCGTTGGACTCGTCCTTGCTAAGCATTCCTAAATATTCAATATGTTTTACACAGTGACAGAGGGATGCAGTCAATATGAGAGACCATTATAGTCAGCCAGTTCCAGGGAAAATTGTTGCACTGCCACTATAAAAGGTGAAGATTAGTTAAGAGCATGAAGGAGTCAAGGGGATACATGTAGAAAGAACCTTACATCCTGGGGGTTAACAGTAAGGATGCAGGTACATTAGGGCATTGGGGTTTGGGATGGGAGCTTTCTGAAAGTATGCTCTCAGTGGAGTACATTGCAGTAATTTATCCTTTATGCTGTGGTTTAAAAAGATTTTTTTCCTTTTGCTGATTACATTACTGGTATACCAGTATACCATGGATTATAATTAATTCTCTATCTGCCAGGGTATACTGGTATTGGGCCAAGCCACTTTATAGTTCAGTGTCATGTATCAAACTTCCAGAGTCCCCTTTCTTTTCTCCACTCAAGTCTTATTGTCTGGAGCTTATGTGTGCAGATCTGGATTAAGGCACTGGGGGGCCTGGGGCACTTTAGACATGGCCAACCCTATTATTGTAATATGGTTATCATTTTAGACAAATAGACAGGCAATTCTGTGTGCACTACTGTTAGGTGCACACAGTTCTGCCTTCAAGAGCAGTACAGTGTGAAGTAGAACATACCTCCCAACTATCCTTGCAGTCAAACTAAATCCTGACTAAGCAAGACAGTGACCCAAATTCGGGACTGCCCCACCAGATTCAGGACAGTTGTCAGACTTTCCTGCTTTCTCCTACCTGTTCTTGTCACTTTCACCACTTGTGGCTGCTGGTGTCTGTAGATCAGTTGCTATTTGGATCCTGGAATGTTGGAGACCCTTTTTGGAAAAAAAATGGGTACATGAAAGTTAGAAAAACTACAACCATCCCTGCATTTTATAATTAGGCTTCCCTCCAGTCCCAAATTTAAAATGATAATATTCACATTTGCTAAATAAACTTATTTCCCTCCAACCAGTCCCCACATTAAATGAATAGTATTCCCATTTAATATATAAACCTATTGCCTTTCCTCCAAACAGCCCCAGCAATAAATGAAATAGCATTTATGGTTAATATAATCATTAAGCAATTCATATTCACATTTAATAAATAGCCCTCCTCCAGAAATTCAGCCCCATATTCAATTAACAACCCCAAACCATCCCAGCATTAAATTAAACGGTCCAATTACCCCCATCTTAAATTGTGAGATCCCACTATTAAATTAAATAGACCCACCGATAAATTAAATTTCCCCACAATCACCCTACAATTAAAATAACACCTATTAAATATTTCACCGCCCCCACCTGCACTCCCCCAATAAATAGCCTCTCTCACACACTGTATTAACATACTCCACCCCACACACATTATATTAACATACTCCCCCACATTATATGAACACACCACACATACACACACACTACATTAACATACTCCCACCCCCTGCACTTACCTTTTTCATCCATGCGTGCTGTGTGGTGCTGCTGCTGCTCACACATAGGATGGCACCTGTCATGTGATGTGCTTCCCATGTGACACTGGGTCTCTCAGAGGCCACACATAGGGGAAGAGAGGGAGGGGGATGGCTAATGATGGAAGGTGGTTAGTCCTGGAGGAGGGGCCAGCCACCAAGTAATAGAGACTTTGGCCGGTTCCTGCACTGGTCCTTTATAGTCTTTTTTCTGTCCAGCCCACCTGTTCCTGGTTGGGGGGCCCAGGGCACAGTTCCCCCGAGTCCCCCTTTATCCAACCCTGTGTGTGTGTGTGTGTGTGAATATCAATGTACAAACAATGTCACTGTAAACCTCCACACCAACATAGCTATTATTCACTTTCATCCTATGCTGAGGGAGTCTGTTCTTGGCTAAAATCTTGATTGCTATCATTAATATATATTTTCAGTGATTATATTATATTTGATTTCTGTCTTTGCCTATATAAACCGGTTTCCTTTCAAAGGATTTTGCCCAATTATAATATTCTGCTAAAGGGGATGCTGCTTGCTTCAGTACTATTAACAATATCTCCTTGTTCCCACCATTTGGCCTGCAGTCTGGCAATCTGTAACTACTGCTTGTCTTGACCTCTGGTCTGTACACAGATTATCCAATTACCTTATGATTTTGTACTATAGATCTAATCTATTACTGGCCTGGCTTGTTAGACAGCTACTTCCACTACTCTAGTGTTACTGCTCTCCTGCCCAAGGTTGTTGCAGAAAACCTGTTGGGTGCCAAAAACCTGGAAGCCCAACTGAAAAATTCCAGGTGTCACGTAAAGTCAGAAGACTCATTAGGATATCTCTATAGTCCTTCAGAGTTTCTCCAGTCTGTAATAATCCAGAACCCATGGGCTTCTTTGCAGAGTTACACAAAGATTCAGTTTGTCGACTGTATTGAACTGCATAGTGGTAGCATTTCTACTGCTCCTGCTGTACTATGTCACTGCTAAATTGTTTCATGTCCTAGTTAACTTATATCCCCAGGCTTTGAACTTCATGTCTAAACATTTAACACATTTATGGTTGTACATATTTCTCTTATTACTTTTGGTGAAAAATATACTTTTAAATTAGGGTTAGAGAATTCATAACTTTTATATGCGTTAAATCAAAATAATTTATTTTCTTAACCTGCATGTATTGGCACCTACTATATTTGTGTCACTTAGGTTACAAGATACCCTTCTCAGCACTGTTTTCCAATTAGCCAAGTTGAATTAAATAGTGTTATTTAAGGTTTGGAATTCACTCAAATATAAAAAAAAACATTAACAAAGCACCATTATAGCAACATTTAATTTTACATGACAAATGTGATGAACAGAGAATGCTTCTTCATTCTCCTAAGTTGTCCTTGAAAATCACACCTTTCAAAGCAACCTTCATTCTAATTCACAACAACTTGTTGCTAAGTAACTGACCCTATTTTCTCCCATGTTACATCAAAAAGTGGAATATATATATATATATATATATATATATATATATATATATATATTTAATTGACTGTTTTTACATCACTGCAGGCACACAATTTTTCTATATCTGGGTTATACATGCATTTTTAAAAAAAATATTTCTATATTTTATGTGGTAGCCCAATCTCCATCACAAGGTGTTTAATTAGATTGTGTTCTTGCCCTTCCCCCTCTACAAACCACATAGGCTGGACCCATTGTTGGCAATAAATGCATATGCCAAACTATGCAAACTGTCCTAGTCTGTGCCAGTTCCCGCTGCCTGTTTCGAGAAGCTAGTTTCGACCTCCAAGGTCAATAGGTGCCAGCTCCTGTCGCCTGACCAGAAGTGCCAGTCTCTGCCTCCAGCTCCAAGGTACCAGTCTCTGCCCCCTTTTCCGATTTGCTACCCAGTCCCAAGGTGCCAGCCTCTGCCTCCAGTTCCGAGGTACAAGACTCTCCCTCCAGTTACAAGGTGCCAGCCTCTGCTTCCAGTCCTGAGTCTCCTGCCATTGTCTTCAGTCATGAGTCTCTAGCCACTGTCTCGGGTCTTGAGCCTCCAGCCTCTGCCTCTGCATCTGAGTCTTCTACCTCTGTCTCCAGTTCTGAGTCTTCAGTCACTGTCTCCAGTTCTAAGTCTTCAGTCACTGTCTCCAGTTCCGAGTTGCCAGCAGCTGCCTCCATCTCCGAGTCGCCAGCTGCTGCCTCCAATTCCGTGTAGCCAGCCGCTGCCCCCAGTTCTGAGTCGCCAGCCGCTGCCTCCAGCCGCTGCCTTCCCACATTACAGGCTGTAATGTAGGAACGGGCAGTGAAGTGCAAACAACTTCAGATTGAAGAGGGGAATAAACAGAAGACGATCCTGTAGGTTGTCGTGGTCTGCGGAGAGGACAGTCTTGTAAAAAGTGTATGTTACTGGCACAGTAGACACATAATTTATTAGTTCTGCTGCTGCCACTCCTCTTTGGTCAGTTGGGGGCATGGACCACCTGTGAATATGGAGTTTGTTGCACCATTGTTCTTGGTACAGTACATTTGTAGTAGCACTATTAAAAGATGATGTTTGCACTGGTTCAGCAGCAGAGAAGGTTGGATGACACAAATTAACTGCATCAGAATTGGGATAGACAAAATCTGACAGTCTCCGGAAAGCAGAAAATTGAGCCAACTGAGAGAGTAGTAAAATTATGTCTGCTTGTAGAATCTGTAGCAATGGTAGTTCAGTAATTTGTGAGGCAGACATGTTGCAAGAGAATAGAAATGAAAACAATTGCAAAAAGAGTCCCAGGAGAAAATCTGAAACAGGATCTTCACACAGCTCCAAAGCTGTCTTTTGGGACGGTCATACTGTCACGCTTCAAGTAAGTAACAGCTATGGAGCCCAAGATGAGATATAGAAAATAGGTGTTTATTGGTCAAAATGCAGATAAATATTATGAACCAAATAATGCTGAAACTGCACAGGAATATCAGAGATGACTGGATACTGGTTGCAAGGAATACTGCAGATGCAGGAGGAATGCTTAGATGAAGATGGATCCGGAGTAGTGATGTGAAGTCCAAGAGCACAGGAGGACCAGGAGACAAACCAAAGAGGAAGGCAACAAAACAACAATGGCCAGCACAGGAGAGGCATAGAGGCAGGTATAAATAGGAAACACCCAGGTGCAGGAGATAATTAGTGACACAGGTTAACCCCTAGCAATAACAAAGGAAAATGCACAATAGCAGCACCTCTGGTGAACAGAGGTACTGACAGTATATATACAATGAACACAAACATAAAGTCCTATAGTCCTGGAGGTAGGAGCTGCCAATGCAAAGCAGCATGCAATGCAGAGAGCTGCATTCAGATCCTGACACCTATCAGTATGTTTTTGGAGTGTGGGAAAAAAAACAGAGCACCCAGAGAACACCCACGGAAACACAAGGAGAACATACAAACTCCGCACAGGTAAGGTTATGGTCGTGAATCAAACTAATAACCCTAGTGCTATGAAGCAGAAGTGCTCACCACTAAGCCACCATGTTGCCCACCTCTAATTGAACATTTTTTTTCCCCATCAATGTCCACCACTGTCCGAGGTTTTTGAAATTCTTGTGAAGAAGTATTGCCTTATATGTGAACTTCCACGCTAAATAGTATCAAATACATCTTTCCGTTCTGTTCAGAAGGAAAATTCCACCATGGAGCCCATTTGACTAGAGAACCTGAGCCTGAATAGGAGGAAATTAGGCTGTCAATGGTAGATTTGCAAGATTAAGCTCTATGACCAAATCCTGATAATTAGGAAATTCTTCTGAGCTACTAAAGAGGACCATTGTGTTACATCACTGTTAATTGTGGAATGTGGATAATGATTGATTGAGTCAGACTGATTGATAAAGAAAATTACCAATTAATTTGATTAAACAATAATCCATGATCCATCAAGGGATTTATTTATTGTTCCTTAAACTAGAATAATCAAAATATGATATTTAATATTTATGAAATTAATGTTTCATGGCCTGGAGTGAGGGAGCCGATTTGTGGAGTACTGGATCTGCACTCACTACACATACATTTATGCATATATACACAATACAAAAAGTGTGAATTTGGACAATACAAATTTACGACATACAACAAAATACAGGCTGTACGTACAGAACAGCTTCGGTCAGGATTTCGTTTCCACTCCTTTTTAACCAGCTTTTTCACTGCTGTAGAATGTAAACCTGCGGAAGTTGCAGTCCGAGGGTTCAGTGCCAAAATATTCTGCAAACAAGAAGAAATATGTTCAGAAAATTTATAGTGATTAGTGAAGTTTACAACAAATACATAAAATAACTGTTGCAATATTTCATATTTCTAGCAAGGATACCATTAATTTGTGCAAAGCAAGTCATTAGCATTTAACCACTGTAAAATAATAATTTTTACTATTAAAAGAGGGACATATTTTTTTGCCAATTAGAATGTAAAGTTGAAAACAAAAAATGCTTTTTAAAGTTATTGTTACATGATATCTCTCTTCCGCTCCTGTCCATTTATTTACTTTCTTGATCACGGCTTTAAACTAACACTTTTATGAGGTAATTTCATACATTACAACAAACACACTGAGGAGAACCTGCTGAGCAAATGTATATAA
This sequence comes from Mixophyes fleayi, assembly GCF_038048845.1. Classification (NCBI taxonomy): domain Eukaryota; kingdom Metazoa; phylum Chordata; class Amphibia; order Anura; family Limnodynastidae; genus Mixophyes; species Mixophyes fleayi. The sequence goes on from NC_134409.1 coordinate 34,272,002, forward strand.
TTTTCTCCTTTGCATAGAATTTTGAAAGAACATAAACTTGCACTTAGCTATTTAGGCAAGATTGGTGAAATAAAAAAATATTTTTTTAAAAAAGTCGCCAATTCAGTATATACATAATAGACGTTCGATAATAAATGTATTAAAGGGTCAGCATTAAACTTTTATTTTCTAAAATTGGACAGTTTTTATTAACCTTTTTTGAAACACAAACATAAATTTTCAAGTCTACAAACAAACCCCCAAAATAGCAGAATACTTAAAATTGCTCGATTAATAATACAATTGTAAATATAGTCAATATATATATATATATATATATATATATATATATATATATATATATATATATATATATATATATATATATATATATATAGCAACCATATAATGTGAATGCAAAATAAATATTCTGAATTTATAAGCAGCTTTCACAATATTCCAGTCAGTGTATACAATATATAATCAATAAATGTTGATTGTGCACAGGTTAAAAGCATGCCAGGCTACCAACACATTCCCAGCCTTTCATCCAAAAGATACCCACAGTCCTGCACACCCATAACATGAAAAAGTGTTCCTACTTAATTAACATTTTGGGCTATTTCGAGGTGTTTCATGAACCCATTTTAAATAGACCTACCAGAGAATAATAAACCTTATGGTGATTATAATAAGTGTATTTGCTGATATTGAAAACACGACGCCACATCTTTTATACTTTTAAGCATTTGCTTCCAATCCTCATTAAGGAGAGGTACGAAAACAACTTCCCATTTCGATTAGAGATTTGCCAACCCAACAGGGTAGAATATGGAATGGAAAATATTTTGTGATTACCCACAGTAGACAACAATTTTGTTTTAACAGGGGACATTTAATTGAGTTAATGGCATGCCGTAGTCAAAGATAACTGTAAAAAGTAGAATTAGGAAGCCCAAATTTGTGTTTTAATTGATCAAAGGATTGTAAATAACCTTCCTGCTAGGGTTGACTAAGACTAATCACACCAAACTGCTGCCAAATGTTATATTCTTTCTGTTTTTCTAATTCTGGACGTTTACAGTTGCTCCACAATGGTGTGTCTGATTCATACCCTTAACCGCTAACAGCTTATGTGCCACCCTCCATAATTCAACTACTTGATTAATAAATCTGTGCAAACTTCCTACATTTCCTCCCCACAAGAGGTACCTATAGTGGATTCAGAGGAGACCCCATCGGGTTATCAAGGAAGCCACCAAGAGCATCTCCACCTGTACTCCCCAGACAGTCAATTAAATGAGATAATTGTTTAAAAAATATATAGTTTTAGATTAGGTAGGTAAAAGAAGGTCCTTGAGGCCTTGGATCTACAGAGCATACTCAATTTGAGCTTGCTCCCCCTCCCCCCATACAAATGAGAATATATATTTAAAAAATGCAAATAGAAGGAAAGAGGGCACCTTATAGTGTAGTATCTTAGGGGAAGTGTGCCCAATAACCCGCAGGTACAATATATACGCGTACCAAATTCAGAAAATAGTGAAGCTCATCAATCACATTATGCTGGACGTGTTAATTCCCCATCTCATCTACCATATCCAGCCATATGAGGACATAGAAGCAGAAGGAAAAACAACAAAAAATAATGTAATATAACCCCAACACCTAAGGCTTCACATAGACATTGACATATATTTTTGTGTAAAAAATCAAATGCATATGACTGTATGCAAATTCAGCCCCATCTTACATTTAACACTCCTAACACTTAAAGAGGCGGAACAGGGGAGTGAAGGGGCGGTCATATGTGGACAAGTATAGTAAGGGTATGTTCACGTAATTGCGACTGTGTCAGACCTGGAAGCAGCCACAGATACAGCTTACCTTGCAGTTAGAATTTTCGTGCATGTACTCACGAACATAATGTATTCTAGCTAAAGGCAGAGCCGCATTGACATGAGTCTGGTTTTCGCAGAGAAACAAACAAACACCTATTCCAGACACTATCTCACAATCTGAATACCTTTTTCCTTAATAAATCATCATCAATATTTTTTTACCCAGGTTTTTAAATAAATGCAGCCAACACAAATACAGTACAAACCTACATGACACATACAGGTGTATATTACAAACAGAGGTGATCTGCACACCCTACTACCTTTATTTTAAATATGCACAAGGGAGTTTAATGACAATTCTCATAATGCACGGATAGAAAAAGATGTTCGTACATCTTCATTGGCCAGTTATACACACTCTTATAGACAGATTACTGAAACACAATTTCAATCACCTTTGAACTATAAAATATTTGTATCATCATAATTAACAAACCACCATGTTCTTTTTTACTTTCTTCCTTGAGATTATTTATATATATATATCTATATCTATATCTATATCTATATCTATAACTATATCTATAACTATATCTATAACTATATCTATAACTATATCTATAACTATATCTATAACTCTGTTGGCATCTCTTGATGGACAAGTTAAGAGCCGACAGAGTTCGGAGAGTTAATGATGATAACTTCACACAGCGTGCAATTGTAACTGTGCAGCAAAATGCCAGGTGGAACCACTGGATACACATGATGTCTGACACTGACAGATGACTCCTCATTTCATAGTTCATAGTACTTTGACAGAGCACAGATTTAGTAGCACTGCTTGTTTTACTGAAACTTTCACAGTCTGTTTTGTAACTGTTCCTTCACTATTTGCTATTCTTGAATTTGCAAACACTAATCAATCAGGGTTTCAATTCTGCTGTGTTCTAGCTTAATTCCTCAAATAATTAAGGGGTCTATTTAACAATATGAGGTGACAACGTCTATTTTATAGCCCTGTTTATCACGGTGACAGAAAATCGAATAACACCATAATTTACCAATAAAAGTTTCTAAGTGATTAACTATGGAAAAAAGTGCTTTATTTAAATAAAGCATTTTTTTATGTGGTAAGCTTCTTACCCCATCCACATGTAAATAGATACCCCTATGTAAGGACAAGCTTTGCCTGAGTCGATACCTGGTGATAGTCTTCATCAGTTCGGGTGCTTGTTTAAATTGGGAGTAGCCCTAAATCCGGTGAAAAAAATCCTGTCTTCGTTAAATAGGCCCATAAGACCGTAAAAGTCAATATCCATGATAAGAGCACAAGTTTGATATTTGGCGTAGTGATTATGGACCATGGTACCGTTTTAGGGGTCATTAGGATTTTTGCTCTGGTAGAGACTTGTAAAATGCATTAAATGCAGGCCTGCAGAAAAATAGTTGCATGCTTTGCCATCTATACTAAATACGGTGGCTGACTCAGCAAGCAGACATGCTAGATGACTTTTAAGAGTTACTTTGAGTACACACAGTTTCTGAGAGTAATTCATGATTCATTTAAAGCCAAATTGAGCAATACAAACAGGGAAGATATTAAAAAATGGTTTGAACCCAACATCAAAGACCTTTATTCTATTTTTCTTTTGTAACAGACAATGTATATTGCATTTAAGTATCAGAATGTGTGAATGTGACTGTTTTTATATTTTATTTTGCAGTAGACTGTTATTATTATTATTGTTGTTGCTGTACTTAAGTCACTTGCTAATGCAGCAAACTTGTATGTAGTATCAGTGGTCAAAGTGTAAATTTAGAAGTGGCGGTATGGAATATGTAAGCGAATGGAATTTGATAGTTTTATAATGAAGGCAGTAGGGGAAATGAGAATATGGCATTCCACTATATACCAGCCCACTTCAACCACTTTGTAGTATCCTTATAAAAAAGGACATGTATCATGGACTCCAATCAACTTCTTTTATCAAGAGGAAAAAGAGGTGTCCATACATGTACAAGATCCTTGTATTTAAAGCCATATCTATGTCTCCAAAACACCCTGATAACATACTTCCGTGTTTTAGCTATATGCATATAAGTGCATTGATCTCTGAACAGAGGGACGGGGGGGAAGCACAAGTAGATGTGGGTCAGAAAAGCCCCTCTCTAACTACTCCCTGATTTAATATCTTATCGTATATTCCAACAGTCATACACTATATCACCTCTATTTTATCAGGAAACAGCTCTTGATCCTCTTTATCTGTCACAAACCGCCCTCTGCACACTAGTGACTTGTAAGGTTACATTAAGGGAACACACAGGATTCCAGCCCAAATATTACGCTCACCTCTTTCTCAAAGGCTGCAGATTTACTGGTCCCTTTCCCAACACAGACACCTGCTTCCACACCACTCTGCCAACTGCCACCAGCTACGTATAAGGCCTGTTGCAAACCTATGAATTAATTATCCTATTGTGCACACACTGTGCTCTGGTAGCTAAACAATTAAACCTTCACACTCTGGTATATAAAGAGTTAACCCAGCCAAGCAATCTCTCTCTTCTACACAGGCAATGGATTCGTTTAGAGCAATGAGGACAGAACTATTAAATTGTTAGATTTAATATACAAAAGTTACAATGCTTACAGATAATAAAAAGACAGTTAGATAAAGATTTGACATACAAATAAAAAATTACAAACAGTTATAAAAACAAATGGAATGAAAGTACAGAGCATAACTTACGTACTATAATCTGTATGCCTGAGGGTAAGCAGAAAAGATGGACAGTCCTTCAACTAGATTGATCCCCAAGAAACTGACAACTTGCCCCTTCACAACACAAGTTTTTTAAGCAAAATGAAATGGGACGGCCTTCGCAGGGGCAGTGTTGATGCTAATAGGGGGTAGGAATGTCCCCTGGGTGTCACTATAGTTTGCACACAAATATTCCAGAAGTCTTGACCTTTGGCAACTCTTCAAAAATATATCCCAGAGACATAACTCCCCCTTCAAAAAAACAGTCAGAATCTCCCGCACATTTAAATGCCAAACATAATGGACTTATAACAATGGGACATCCCTTTCCCAAAGACATGCACTTATATCTGTTTCTGGGTACATCTAATAAATATAATTCACAACCCGGGTGTGATTTCTGCTCCTCAGTATGAAGTGCCACACAGATTTCCCAAAATATGTAATATAAAGACATTTTCTTTGAAGTTCATATTTCAATATACCTGTATAGACAGCCTTCAATTGCTGCCTTTGTCTGCAAGGATGTCAAGCTGTGAACGGCTCCAAAAACTCTATATAGGTGTCTAAAAAACTAACTTGTGTCAGGATATGGCTCACCACAGGGGCCTTTGAAGCTGCAACAGGTAAAACTGCTATCTTCTAACAACAGGATGTACAGAACTACCATATAAACATACAACAGTCCTTCTGACTTTACATTTTACACCATAGTAGCTCTATTTATCAATGGATTCAGTTGATATTTCATATGAACACTAGTGTTATGATTTAGGCCATATTCCCCACAATTATGTAATGGGTTATCCCTTATAACTGTAAGTTCTCTATGTTCATGACAATGTGTAATACCCTGCAATTCATAGATATATTAATGTATGCACTCATTCAGAAAACTACAGTTCCTCAAAGTGCCTCTGGGAAGTTAAATGCAAATTGTGTCAGCCATTTTGGAGTGGGCAAAGTGCAATGAATGAACTAGAAGGTTCCAAAAGATATTTGTGGAAAAGAGGAGGAGACTTATGGATGGTTTAAAGTGAAGTGTGCTATGACGGCTGCCTGTGATAATGCAGGATATTCCCACAGAGAGCCATTGAATGATATTGCCTTGTCCTGAGGGATCAAGATTGCAAAAAAAATGGTTCTGCATCTCATTGTACTTTTCTAAGAATGTTCCAAGTAATGTAATGAATAGCTTCATACACACTTATACACTTGACACATGTAATATTTGTCCCATATCACCACAACTGATTCATTTAAGCCATAAATTAGGTGAAACCATATAGCACTTTTAAGAGAAACCTTAAAAAAGACTTTTAATGAAAGGGGTGGTACTTAAAATGATAGGGTGTTGGACTTTAGCACAGTAATTCTATAGAGACATTTCCACCTCTCTTCACACCTAGATGCACTTCTATTTTGGCCCAAGATTAGAGGGTAGGTGGACCAGCAAGAAGCACAGGATGCACATCGAGTGTGCTTTGTAAATTATCTCCAGTAATTACTAAGGAAGTCAATTTCAGATCTAAATAATACCCCACCCATGTCAGGGTTCCCGTCTTCAACTGTAAAAGCAAGTCTGGCACTGGAAAAGGGATGTGGAAGTGTCGAAAAAGTGTACAAAACTATAACTTTTAGCTCTCCCGTGACCCATGTTAACCTGTGGATACAAATTAACTTAATAAACCACAAACACTACACTATGAGCTTATACACATTGGCCCTTGTTATACATCCTTCCTAGTTTTAATCTAAATTGGTCATTGCAGCATAACATATAGGAAAATGATTCATCCATATGAAGAACATGTCTACTGTATACATGCATTCATAGTGAACACCATATGTACCAAGTATGCAGCACATGCTATAATTTTGTGTCCGTTTAATTTAACTTTCACTCTGGTTGTTCAAGTGTCCACTGACACTTTCTTCCTGGGGATCAATGATCCCTATACAAAATACTGGTGATAGGTTATTACTGTTATTGGTTTGTAGGTTGCCACACTGCTTCGCAGCACCGGATGGTGGGTAAAACAGGACATGCATTAAAAACAGTAACATGCAAGGTAGATAAAATAAATCTAGATATAAAAACAAAAAAAGAGCAGGGAGGGCCGTACTCATTAGAGAACTTACAATTTAATTGAAAGAGGGAACAACTGAAACAGGAGTGAGTGTAGTCCAGAGAGTCAATTGGGACAGTTGTAAGGATGCACTAGTGTGGGTAGTATGAGTGGGTGTAGACTCTGATAAAAAGATGGATTTTCAGAGAACGTTTATAGATTTGAAGACGGTAGTAGAGTCTGATCAGGCATAGTAGGGTATTCTATAAGTGGGCAACGACATGGCAGAAGTCTTATAGGCAAATGAGAGGTTAAGGTAAAGAACACAGGGCTCTATAGCTCTGAGATGAAACCATTTAAAAAAAGAGGTGGTTCTGCAGTTTAGAAAGCAGTATGGTATGGTATATTGGGCAGCCACCGTGCCGCCACATGTATGGGGTATGGGGCAGCACAATGGCACAGTGATTAGCATTGCTGTCTCACAGGTGGGGTCATGGGTTTGATTCCTACCATTGTCCTATCTGTGTGAAGCTTATATGTTCTCCCGATGTTTCCTCTGGTTTTCCTCCCACATAGTCAAAAAAAAACAGTTACTGGTAATACAATTGCCTTTCAAAAAAAAAGTACCCTAGGGTGTGTGCATGTGAGTAAGAAAATTTATACTGCAAGTTCCAATGGGGCAGGGAATAATAATATGAATGATTGTTGCCTCACTCTTGGTACCAATGTAAAGTACTTTGAGTCCTATTGGGAGAAAGGTGTTTTATAGATAAATAATGCAGATTTTTTTTTGAAAGAGTTGGGTTTTGCTGCTCAGCTAAATGACAGGATTTTATAAAATGTTCCTGGAAGTGTGCTATGCCCCAGTGCATAATGCATTTATCATTTCATAATTAAGGTATCATCTCTCACATGGATAAAGTACTTCAACCATTAAGTGCACCAGACCTCTCGTAAGCAGTGATTGGCTTGATTAGTTGTACCAGAAAATAGAAAATGACAAGAATATTCAGGCAAAAAAAGATTGCCAATGAACAGCACATCTCTGGAGAAAATGAACAGCATATCTCTGGATATTGTATGTGACTTCTGGTTGGGTATTACCTCTTAAAATCTCAAGCAAATTAAGCATATGAAAAAGTGTAAAATGTCTAATTCACTCTTGCCACAAGTGTCTACAATATGAGTTACAACATGAAATGTTTATAATGCATTTATTTTGCAGTCATAAACCAAAAGCCTTTCATTGATTTTATGCAGCCATTTAAATAAAATAACAATCAGAAAATAGGCTGACACGGTGTAAGAAAGATGGTGTGTAACGTTTTCATGGTTTCAAGTTTATACCTATTTCATGTATGTCATAGATGAGCTTTTCATTTATTTTGATATGTTTTCATATATCAAGTGAAAACTAGCAGGGGTCAGACGGTAATTTAGCAGTTTGCACTTTTAAAATATTTGTACGGAAAGGATTCTCATTAAAAAAATAGAGAACAGTTTGCTTATCTTCCTATGTAAAGTGAAATATCATTGTCATGCATCTCAATTAGCACAAGTTTGCCTAGATTGGTGGAGCAGATAGTGGCACTTTCGGAAGAGCAGTCCCCCAGGCCGAAGGGAGGAATAGGCAGAGTGAGAGCGTTTCTTACAAAGTACAGAGTAGACACACAGGTGCATCTACTTTTGCAAGGCAGTGAGATTTCATTTTATGGTATTCAATTCATTTAAATGAGATAAAGATAGGGTGTATACTGATGTCCACTCAAACCAACAGACTTGAATTTTGTACCAGCTCTGTTCTGGCAATAGTTAGGTCTCATACTCTACTTTTTTTTAATGGGACGTATTATGTGCCTTCATGATGCACTTGGGCGGAGTAGCATATTTCTGGGCATACTTCAAGCAATGCAATAAAAAGTGACTCATAATAAAAATAATACTGACGTGCCCACACTCACGATTAATTTAAGGTCATAATGAAGGCAATAATGAGCAGTATTTTGAGAAAAATTTAAGTTTAATTTAATTAAAGGGGTGTTTTTTAAGTGGGAGGAGGTTATATATTTGAAGTAGCGTTTTCACTGAATCTCTTCATGTTTTTCCTCCTCTCTGCACATATATATGCATTTCCAGTTTGTGGACAAGAATAGATGTGCACTTTGATGTACCCTGAGCAGCTGACAAGCAAAGACATTTTTCTGTGCACATCAATTGCACTTTTCAATGAGATCCTTGGTTGTAATAGGAAAAAAAATGACAACATCATACTCACTGTTAATTTATTTTCCTGAAAGTAATCTATCGCAGCACTTATATTAGGTTACTTCCAAATCAGCTGAGTGTAGACAGGAAAAAAGAACCACCCGAAGGGTATATAAATGTGACTCATCCTACATTCTTGGATCTTTGATAAACTTCCCAAGCTCTCCTACATAACCAAATATAAAAGCATGAGAATATAGGGCTGCCATGGAGCTCTTCAAGGAAAAATTATGTTTGGATGGAGCAGATCATTTGCAGGAACCTCCAGGGAGAACCACAATGTATCGGTCTTATGGAAACAATTTGTTCTGGAAAGATAGGTAGAGAATACTCTAACAAGACCCAGAGTATGTAACTGTTCTTCCCTTTTATTAGTTGGTTATGAAGAGAGCATTGGTAGTCCCATCTCTTGGCTAATATGAAAAGAGGAAACTACTGTAGATAAATAAGCGGAATTAGTTCTTAATGCTACCTGGTCTACATAGATCAAATTAATCTTCTCCAGATTCTAAAATTGATAAAGTTATTAATATACTAGTTCAATCAATAAAGAATAATTCTTCTGAGATACCTTTGTGACCACTCAAACTCCATGCTGTCAAAGAGAGGGAGTCTTGTTTTGGGTGGAGTCAGCATGGTAGAGGCCAAAGTTGTTCTTGAAGTATTCTCCAAGCCACTGCAAACCATGGGCAGCAAGGACAAAATGCATGGATGGCTACTACCTCATTGCCTATTCTCATGGGAGGATCTGACACCTGCTGAGGTAATTCTGGACCACAGATGTTTTTTTTAATTCAAAATGTTGACGCTACTAATGTGACATTAGACTTTCTGAATTACCAATGAAGTCTCATCAAATTGTAGGACTAAACAGTTTACGCAGCAATAACATGGACAATGATGTCTACACAGTAACCATACTGGAAACCACCATCACACCCCAGCCCTGCAAGAGGCCAAAATTATTTCTATTGAGAAAACAAATAGAAAAGGTTTGTATCCCTGCATCCTAGCATTTACCCTACATTGTGGGGTACATCACTTACCTCTCCCACCCACTGGCTCTCACCAGCATACTCCTATATAAAGCCATGTCTCCTGTCACCCTCTTAAATCACTCTATAAAGGAATAACTCGCCTATAATATTAGAGTCCAGTATGCTGCAAATAATAATTAAATCTTGTGGCATATTTCAAGCACATATAATTTATTTTTGGAATCAACATTTTTAAACAAGTTTGTGAATTTTGCTTCTGATCAGGTTCATCTAGTGCCATAAGACTTATTTACACTCTTGCTACTGAAAAAAAAAGAGCTTTATTAAAATATTCCCACCCATAAGCTTACTACTAAATCATGATAAACTGGTCTAAGCCCTGTATAAATTTGTTACCATAATTAACTTAGCTACATGTTAAAACCACAAATTACCTGCAAGTACATTGGATGGCATTTTTATTGTTAAGGGAGTTTAGCTCTTCAGAGGCAATCTTTGTTCTCATGTTGCTGTGTGACAGGTCAAAGTAAATGTAATGAAGATACAATTAATAGAATTAATAAGCTCTGCTGTAGGTTACTGAAAATATAATGAAAGGGTGATGCTAAATCCTCAAGTGACTGCAATGTGTACCTTCACAGATGGATGAATACCAGATGTTATTTCTTGCTTCGTCCAACACATACCTATCAAAGACAAGCCACTGTGCTTATTACACATGATTTACTTTAAGAGGCTAATATTTACTTTGCCCAAAAGTGCACCATATGTAAGTTTAAAGTTGTTGTTTTTTTTAATGGTTATATTTTCAGGTTATGCTAAAAGTTTATTAGAAATTTTAGTAAACCTCCTAATGATCCAAACTGAAAAATCAGCACAAGTTAGGTCACACTCAATCTCAGCTTGGCCAACATAGATCATACCCCCTTTGAAATAATGAAACTCAATACATTTGGAGGAGTGTGTTTTAGGAGGTGAAATAAAAGGGAATTCCATGTTGCTACTGGGTTTGAAAAGACAGACAGACTTAAGGTAGGTTAGTAATTGATCTAATTCTGCCAAACTAGCCAACAACATGGTCTACCAGCTTGAAACTTAAGTTGTCCAGCCATGTTCCAGTTTAGGCAGACAATTTGGTAACCTACAACAGAATCCTATTGAGTTTGACCATATTTTGTTCAGGAGCACTAGAAAGTGTGGTCAGCCAATGACAGCATTATTTGTGCGTGATAATAAGCCAACCACACCAGCTCAACTGCTGAACAACCTAGGTCTGATCAATATATTTATGGCCAGCTTAAGGTTTCAACTTTGTTTAAAATTAAAAAATAAATAAAAAGACACCCAAATATAACAACTATTTCTTGTCTCTCATTATTGTAAGGCCAAATTAGAGGTCGTATAATATGAGTTAAGATATCTTAATAGTATGAAGGCAGTTTAATAAATAATCTATTTCACAGCAGGATTTAACAAATTGACATTATGTGAACTTAGCTTCTGTAATCTATGTGTCTGCCTTTATCTTAATGAGAATTGACTTTGAAGTGGCTTGAAGACTAAACAAGAAAAAGAAAACAAATATTTTATTACTACTGTGTACAAATGCCAACATTCCAAGCAGTACCATCAATTCTTTGAACTGGGAATGGAATTGTACTAGCTTATCCTTATTATTCTATTATTAAACACAATGTAATGTTTCATTCAGCCAACCTACAGTTTAGGAACAGATAAACCTTTTCAGTGCCAGAACAGAAATTTATAGCACATTTTTTTTTGTAAAGGCTCCTTTGCTCCTAGTGGCCTTCTGCAGCCATCAAAAGGTTAAAATCAACAGGAAAGCAGCAAGAACTATCAAATTTCAGCATTCACCAAAAAGCATAAAACATGAGCCTTTGTTTTCTTTTCAATGCTGAAGGCAAAAAAAAAAAAAAAAATGGGAAGTGAAGAACTGTGAGTTTTAGTTTCTAAAAGCACTAAGCAATTCTAGTGATTTAATGGGTTTCAAAAATCACTTGAAAAAATGTGTTTCTATAAAATGGAAATCCTGTACACCAAAATACAATGTGAAAAGCAGTCAGTAGCCAACAGTCTAATTTTAAACCAACAAAGCAAAATTTAAAATTTGTATAAGATTTTCTTCTTTATGTGGCACATACAAAGCCATAGAGATTTTTTTTATCTACTCATGGTACTTGCACTATAATTTTGAATGTAAATCACATATACAAAACAGTTTACAATACATAGATATTTCCATTGTCTACCTGCTAAAGACATTTCAGGATAATCGTGGGGATTGCTTATGATGATGTCTCAATATTTTAGTCCTCAGCTCATGCTTCATCATAACGATTGTGTAGTAAGGGAGATCTAGGAATTATTATTTATTAACATTTATTTATAGAGCAACAGCATATAAACACAACTGGGGACAAACACAGTAATAAAACAAAACTGAGTATTAACCTGCTGGAAACTCGCAGCTTGATGCATTTACCCCCAGGTATATAAATGCAGCATCACAGTTTCATGTGAAATAGGTACTGTTTACTTTTTTTTTTATTAAATGATTGCTTGATTGATCCATCGCCCTTTTGCATTAGCAATAGCAGATAACCCTTATTGAGAGATGTTTTTATGTTACATTCTGAGTTTTGGCCATATTGCTAATTTCATTAACCTGTTCAATAGCATGTTATTTTGGTATCTAATTTAGCGGTGAATCTAGCCACTTTATATATCTAAATGTAGAAGTGTATGTGCACTCGGGTTCGGTACCTTATCCCGATACTGGAAACACAGACTTTGGATACCCGACATGATGAGACCGATGGTGTCCTTCCCGACAGAGTGGTAATAGTGACAACTTGAAACGGTTCAGACGAATGAAGATCCCAGCAGCCTACAATGACATCACTTTGAAGGGCCACACTATGATTTGTGCTGTTAAGCTGTTAATTTAAGGAGGCGCCATCTGTACAATGTTCTTTGAAAAGTCTAGAACATTGTACAGCTGGAGCCTCTTTAAATTAGCAGGTTAACAGCACAAATCATAGTGTGGCTCTTCAAAGTGACGTCATTGTGGGCTACTGGGATTTTCATTCGTCAGAACGGTTTCACGTCTTGTTTTCAAGTTGTCACTATTACCACTCTCTTCAAGTCGGAGTATCCGATGCCGGAGTTTCCAGCATCTGGCTAATAACTACCACCGTATGCACTCACAACCAGAAGTATATACAGATCTCTGCAAAATGCATAGAGTCAGGATCTCTTCAGCAGTTGGTTATGAGACGTGAAGAGCGCAGATCTAAAAGTAAATCGTGTAGGTGTGTACACATAAATCTGCATGCTCATCGGGACTTTCAGTTGTTGGTAAAATCATTACAGATATTGCATGTGCAGTAATTTTCTGTTGTGTGTACCCAACTTTAGGCTGTGGCATTAAGAATTTCTGTACAGAGTGATGTATGCTGATGCCCATGTACAAAAACATACATAGAATAGAATTCATAGAGCTAAAAATTAACCGAATATATGCCAATGTCTGAAGGAAGCTTTGATCTACGATCATTGCCCGATAAATGTTTTACTATTTCACACTATACTTTGGTCAAAGTAGAGTGGTACTTTGCAGTTAATAGAATTCCCTTAGGCTCAGACAAGGGAGCCACTCGACAACTGCATATGGTGTTATCAACATGTCCAGAGGTAGAATCTTTTAAAAAGCAAAATAAAATGTTCAACATGAACATGGCAAATGAAGCAATCTCCTGGCATATTCCTTTCAAAATATGGAAGGGCTACGTTCTGGCTTCATACCATTATTCAGAAATGTCATCTATTCTGGTTAAATTTAATAAATAATGCATCTTGTTAATTCAAAATAAATTAATGATTTGTTTCATAGGGGTCTATTTATTAGGAGACCCCCATATTTTCTGAAGAGAACTGGTATTATCGTCAGAGATAGGACCTCTCCCTAATTACCAAGTCTCCTTGTCAATGATAGCTTTCGCCAGCTATCGTGTTCATCATCATCAATTATTTATATAGCGCCAACATATTCCGTAGCACTTTACAATTGGGGACAAACATAATAAACTAATAAACAAACTGGGTAAAACAGACAAAGAGGTGAGAAGGCCCTGCTCGCAAGCTTACACTCTATGGGACAATGGGAGATTGACACATGAGGTTAAGTCTACATTTTGCATTTTGGCCCAGCCAGACTGCAAAAGTAAAAGTGACTCATAAGCTAAATGAACCTGTCACACAACAATGTTTGTCACGGGGCAGCCGTCCCGCTTGAAACTGTGTAACAGGCTAAAGGTAGTGAGGTTAAGAGGGTGGCCGAGGAATATTATAAGCTTTTCTGAAGAGGTAGGTTTTCAGAGAACGCATGAAAGTTTGTAGACCAGAGGAGAGTCTTATTGTGCGAGGGAGAGCATTCCATAGAGTGGGTGCAGCCCAAAAAAGTCCTGTAACCGGGAATGGGAGGATGTAATGAGGGTGGATGAGAGACGCAGATCTTGTGTAGAACGGAGTTGCCGAGTTGGGAGATATTTTGAGACAAGAGAGGAGATGTATGTTGGTGCAGCTTTGTTGATGGCCTTGTAGGTTAGTAAAAGTATTTTATATTGGATTCGGTACAAAACAGGCAGCCAGTGTAGAGACATACAGAGGGATTCAACAGAGGAATAACGATTTGCAAGGAAAATCAGTCTTGCCGCAGCGTGCAAAATAAATTGTAGGGGTTTGAGTCTGTTTTTGGGAAGACCAGTAAGGAGGGAATTGCAATAGTCAATGAGGGAGATAAGTGCATGAATTAAGGTTTTTGCAGTGTCTTGCGTGAGATATGTGCGAATTCTGGAAATGTTCTTTAGATTTATGTAGCATGATTTAAATAGAGTCAATGTGGGGAACAAAGGATAGGTGCGAGTCAAGGATTACACATAGGCAGCAAGCTTGTGGGGTGGGATTTATGGTCATGTTATCAACAGAGATAGAAATGTCAGGTATGCTTTTGTTGGTGGGTGGGAATATTATTAACTCTGTTTTAGAAAGCTTAAGTTTGAGTTGGCGAGAGGACATCCAAGATGATATGGCAGAAAGACAGTCAGTTACACGGACAACACAGATGTTGAGATATCAGGAGAGGATAGATAGATTTGGGTATCATCTGCATAGAGATGATACTGAAAGCCAAAGGAACTTCTTAGATTTCCAAGAGAAGCGGTATAGATAGACAACAGCAGAGGAACTAGCACTGAGCCTTGTGGTACTCCAACTGATAGAGGAAGCGGAGCAGAGGTTGCTCCAGAGAAATTAACACTAAAAGAGTGATTACAGAGGTAGGCTGAGACCCAGGATAGAACAGTGTCGTGAACACCTAGGGATTGCAGCGTTTGTATGAGAAGGGAGTGGTCAACGGTGTCAAATGCAGCCGAGAGATCCAGGAGAATTAGGTGAGAGTATTGGCGTTTAGTTTTAGCAGTGATCAGATCATTAACAACCTTAGTCAGTCAACGCAGTCTCTGTGGAGTGTTGAGAACGAAAGCCAGACTGAAGAGGATCCAACAGGTTGTTTGCGGAAAGAAAGCATGTGAGGCGAGTGTAGGCAAGTCTTTCTAGAAGCTTGGAGGGGCAAGGGAGCTGAGAGATGGGACGGTAATTTGAGAGAGATTTTGGTTCGGAATTCTGTTTTTTTAGAATAGGAGTAATCACTGCGTGCTTGTATAGTGATGGAAAGATGCCAGTAGAGAGTGAGAGATTACAGATTTGAGTTAGAGGTGAAATGAGCACAGGAGACAGGGATCTACCAATTTGCGAGGGAATAGGATCAAGAGGACAAGAGGTAGAGTAGGAAGATTAGAAGAGAGTAGAAATTTCCTCTTCATTTGTGGGGTCAAATGAAGAGAGGGTGTCAGAGGGTAGTGAGAAGGAATTGAGCTAATTGCTTGTCGAGAAAGAGGATACCATTTCTAGTCTGATCTTGTCAATCTTGTCCTTGAAGTAGGAAGCAAGATCCTGAGCACCGATAGTAGATGGAGGGTTCGGGGTGGGAGGATTGAGAAGAGATTTAAATGTATTGAAAAGGCGTTAGGGGTTAAAAGCCTGAGCATAGATAAGAGATTGGAAGTATGTTTGTTTTGCAGTGTCCAGAGCATTTTGATAGGAGTGGTAGACAGAAGTATATGTGAAGAAGTCATTAGAGGTGCGAGATTTACGCCAGTGATGTTCTGCTTTACGGAACAGTTTTTGAAGATTTCGTGCTGCTTTAGTGTGCCACGGTTGACATCGAAGTCGACGTGTAGTATGTAGTGTCGCTGGAGCCACTTGATCAAGGGCCGTTGCTAAGGTTTGGTGAAAATGAGGTACTGCCATCTCAGGGGATGAGAATTTAGAGATAGGGGAGAGAAGGTGTTGGAGAGAGGTGGAAAATTGTTGAAGATTAATAGAATTAAGATTTCTGCGGTTATGAGGAGGCTTGGTAAAGTTAGACAGTAGAGAGGTTAGAGCAGTGGGGGTGAGCGTGTAGCTGATAAGGTCATGATCCGAGAGGGGGAAGGGTGTATTAATAAAATTAGAAACTGAGCATAGTCTAGAGAAAACAAGATCAAGGCAGTGGCCATCCTTATGAGTAGATGATTCAATCCACTGGGAGAAGTCAAGTGAGGAGGTTAGAGAGAGTAGTTTGGAAGCTACTTTGGAAGGTGTGTTATCAATGGGGATGTTGAAATCACCCATGATGATGGTGGGGATGTCTGAAGATAAGAAGTGAGGGAGCCATGAATCATTTTGATAGTTTTCTGTAATAAGGCTCCATAAAGCATACCGCCTACCTTTCACAAAGTTTGGCGGTAGACTCCAGAATTGCTGATCTGATAAAGGTGGAGCCTACTTGAAAATGGGGGGAGTTTTGTCCAAAAGTGGGTGGTTGAGAGATCTGAGGTGGAGCTTATTATGCCCTGATGTTGGGAGGACTGATAATGTAATGCTTTGATCATATAAGATAAAGTGACATTCAGAGTGGGATGAGTTGTTGGTTCTGCAGTCAAGAGTTTCAGTTCTGTGCTGGTATAATGAGAATAGAGAGTGGGAGAGACAGTGTTCAGAACCCCATAGGATCCAATAGATCACGAGGAAGTGCTGAAAAAGAAAGGAAAATGACTGGGACAACGATAATCCTAGCACTGAGGACAGTTTATCAGAGCTCAGTGAGAGTTGGAATCCAGAAGCATGAGGGTGGTAGTACGCTTATGAAACAAATGTGTGTTAGTAAGGAGGGAATCCATTTTGTCTTAAATCAGATGGAAGAAGTTAATGTAGTGCTGTAGGCAGAGATTAGGAGAAACATTGATCAGTTATCTAAACACAACACTGCAGGAGGAGTGAAGCCAAGTGGAGAGTAACTGTCCTAAAAAAAGTGAGAATAATATTTTAAACCATGTTTTTATCTTAAGTTGAACAATTTCTTTCAACCCTTTTCCTTACATGATTCTGAAATTTCATATTCACAGATTTTGCTATTTGAAGCATTTAAATAGCATATGTTCAATTGTTTTAGGTCATTACTTCCACAAGTGAAAACACAAAGGGCACATGCTATACACTCCCAAAGTGGCAGATTACTCCATCTTTGAGAGCTCCCGTTGACTACAACTATAATGTTTAAAGATTACATCCCTGTATTTTAGTAAAGGTGCAAGCCAGAAAAAATACACACTTTGTCTGTTAACTTATAGTAAGTGAATAATAATAATAATGTACAATGACACATATAATTTATTTATATAGCGCCAACAAATTCCGTAACGCTTTACAATTGGGAACAAACACAGTATATAAAACAATACTGAGTAATACAAACAGACAGAGGTAAGAAGGCTATATGATCCAGCAACACAACACACAACATCAAGTAATTTGTATGCTAGTAAATAAGTTTTCAATGTTCACACTAAAGGGTCTATTTATGAAGTGAAAATATGAAAATGGCTGTTTTGTTTTCTGGAGAATGGTGATCACGGCTCTTCACTAAATTTATCAAAGGGCTAATGCCAGAGAAATCAGAGATTTCTCCAGCCTAAACCTACTTTTCACTGGTTAATGCAGTCCCCATAAATCTCTATGGGGACTGTGAATGGCCTCATCTCAGGATGGCATTCATTACCTGATCAGCCTTTGTCAGAAAAGACAGAAATTGGAGCATACTTGCCCACTCTCTCCGAATGTCTGGGAGACTCCCAAATTCTGTGTAGGTCTCAAGGACTTCCAGGAAAGAAAGGCATTCTCCCATATACTGCTCACATGCTAGTGAAGTGGGAGGGATGGGGGCCTCCATGACATGGTTCTCAATGAACCCACTCATTTTGGCCCTGCCCTCCATGAATAAGTGATGCTATTGTTAGACTGGACAAATATGACATAATTTGTGGCACCCAGCCCCAATCTGGACTCACACTTTACATTCCTCCTTGATGGAAGGAAAAAAAAGTGGGCAAGTATGATTCAGAGAAACAGTAGCTTCTTTTGATCCCTCCCTGGCTGCATCGCCTCGCCTCCTATGTATACAGTTGCTAGTTGATAAATCTGTAATATAATGTATAACAATTCTTACATAATTCTAAAGCATACCATATAAACCTAAAGGAGTATTATAAAAAAAAAGCTATATAGCTTATCTTTTCTACTCTAGGACTAAAAGGTGTTATATGTCCCATTTAAATCCTGGACAACATGTAATAAAGTATATGCATTTAAAAAATAAATCTTAAAAAGTTTCCAATATACACATGAAAATATACATGCACATATGCAATAGGAGGATTTGGTGATGGATGGTGGCTGTAGTTCACTACATCATGAGGCAGCTGGTGAAAGAAATCCATTGATTACAGAGGAGCATATATTTCACAGGAGATTACAAGGTAGGAGGGAATGTTAAATAGTGGCGGTGCAAGTTTAGGTATCGCCGCATTAGATGGCAATGCAAAGTGATAATTAACTAGGCCTATTATGTGGAAAGGAAAGCGGGGGCTGTCATATAATGTATGAAGAAAAGAGGGAGGCTGCTATATAATGTGAAGGAAAGAGGGGGGCAGCTATATAATGTGTGAAGGAAAGAAGGAGGCTACTATATAATGTGTGAAGGAAAGAGGGGGGCTGCTATATAATGTGTGAAGGAAAGAGGGGGGCTGCTATATAATGTGTGAAAGAGGCGGGCTGCTATATAATTGTTAGGAACCCCTCCAGCCGGCACAACACAACCCGGAATCTACTCTGCCAATCAGGTGTTCACTGGAGCCCCTGATGGTGGGGACAGACTGGGCCGCAGACTGACAGAGGGTCGTGAAGTGCGTACCGGCTGGGGAGAACCCAGGCAAGCAGAGTGAGGTCCACGCAGAGGTCAAGGGCCAGCAGCAGACAACAGTATTGGTAAACAAGCTGAGGTCAGGAGTCACAGGCGGATAGCAGAAACGGTAAACAGGCCAGAGATCAGGGTCACAGGAAACACAAGCGAAGTCCAATTCAAAGCCAAGGGTCATACACGGGAAATCAGTAGCAGTATCAGAATACAGGAACAGGAACAAGCAGGTCAGCAGACTGGAGCACAGAAGCTATAACCGGCAGTGAGTTTGCAGAACTCACTGCCTTAAATATACAAGATGACCAATCAGAGTCTAGCTCTGCAAGCGGACCCAGGGGCTGACTAATAAATAAATTTAGGGCCAGATAGCCACCAGGTGATTATATATTTCTGCGCACGCGCCCGGCTGTCCCCTGTTGCTGGGACGCGGCGCTACACTGCGGGGCGTCCGAGGCAAGGTCGGGAGTTGGGAGGAAGTAACGTCCCGGTCGTCATGGTGACGGCCAGGGCGCACGGGAAGCGAGCCGCAGCGGCTGTGAGTACCGCCACGGCTCGTGACAGTACCCCCCCCTTGAGGAGGGGTTAAGGAACCCCGACACCCAGGTTTCTTAGGAAATCTCCGAAAAAATTCCTTCAACTGTCTTGGAGCGTACAATCGTCTTCGCGGAACACAGGACCGCTCTTCTAGTCCACGATTTTTCCACTGTACTAGGAAGTGTACCTGCCCCTGCACTCTTTTAGAGTCGAGAATCTTCTGGATGGTATAACTCTGTGGTTTGTTCCTATTCTGCACAGGCGAACTTAACGATTGAGATAGATTAAAGTATAACACAGGCTTAAGGAGGGAGCAGTGGAACGTGTTGGGGATCCTCAATGAAGCAGGAATTTTCAATCTGAAAGCTACAGCTACAGCATTGATCTGCTTGATAATGGGGAAAGGACCGATGAATTTAGGCCCCAATTTCCTGCAAGGCTGTCGCAGCCTAATATTGCGTGTGCACAGCCACACTTATTGGCCCACTTTGAGGTAGCAGGTGGTACGGTGACGGTCCGAATTTTTTTTTGCAAACAATGAGGCCCGTTTCAATGATGACTGTACCTTCTTCCAGATGACCTTGAGATCCCTGGCTGTGGAACGAATTTCCGGAATACCAGCAGACTTAAGAGAGCACAAGGAATTAGATCTGGGATGATAACCAAAATTGCAGTAAAATGGAGAAATTTGAGTGGATGCATGACACAAATTATTATAGGCAAACTCCGCCCAGGGTAACAAGGAGGACCAGTTGTCGTGAAACTCCGAAGTGTAACAACGCAGGAACTGCTCTAATGACTGGTTAACCCTTTCAGTTTGCCCATTAGACTGAGGGTGGTATGCGGATGAAAGACTGACCTTGATGCCAAGAAGGGAACAGAAGGATCTCCAGAATTGCGCCATGAACTGGGACCCACGGTCCGAAACAATGTCAACCGGAAGACCATGGAGGTGGAATATGTGCTGGACGAACAGGAGAGCCAGATTTCGAGCACTAGGGAGCCTGGTTAATGGAATGAAGTGAGACATCTTGCTAAATCGATCTACTACAACCCATATGGTGTTGTGTCCTGCAGAGAGTGGCAGATCGACTATAAAGTCCCTGGACAAGTGCGTCCAGGGTTTTGCAGGAATGGCCAAAGGAACCAACTGCCCTACCGGACGAGTCCTAGGAATTTTGTTTCTGGCACAAACTTCACAAGACCGAACGTGATCCTTGACGTCATCAGACAAAGATGGCCACCATACCGTACGTGAAAGAATTTCCAACGTTTTGAAGACCCCAGGATGTCCAGCAGTCCGATTATTGTGTGCTTCCGTAAGGACTGCCTTCCTAAGATGTACTGGGACAAACAAGCATCCTACTGGAGTATTATCAGGAGCCAATTTCTGAAATCTTTGTAGGGTGCAACTTAGGTCTTGGGTTAACCCGGCATGAATCACGGACATGGGAACAATAGGCTCTGGGCTAGAGACCGAAGTATGATGTGCCAGAAAACTTCTGGGCAGGGCGTCTGCCCGAACATTTTTAGAACCTGGACGATAGGTGATTATAAAGTTAAAACGGGTGAAGAACAGTGACCAACGAGCCTGTCGAGGGTTCAGTCGTTTGGCCGACTGTATATACTGTAGATTTTTATGATCCGTTATAACGGAGACCTGATGTGCAGCGCCTTCCAACCAATGTTGACCACTCCTCAAAGGCCCATTTAATTGCTAACAGTTCTCGATTTCCAACATCATAGTTGGTTTCTGCTGAAGAGAACTGACGAGAAAAATAGGCACATGGATGTAGACGGTGAGTATGGGGATCTTTTTGTGACAAGATGGCCCCGGCACCGACATCAGAGGCATCCACTTCAAGGATAAACGGTACTTTAGGACCTGGGTGTCTAAGGACCTGAGCAGACACGAAGGCTTTCTTCAAGGTTTCAAATGCCATTATTGTTTGTGGAGACCAATTAGCTGGATCGCTTCCCTTGCGGGTCAAGGTAACGATAGGGGCCACAATATCAGCAAAGCCGCCAATAAATCTCCTGTAATAATTGGCAAATCCCAAGAATCTCTGAACCGCCTTGAGGTTATTCGGCTGTACCCAATCCAGGATTGCTTGGACCTTGGTTGGGTCCATGGAGAAACCTTCTGAGGAGATTATATAACCTAGGAAGGATACCTTCTGAACCTCAAACTCGCATTTCTCGAGTTTAGCGTAGAGATGGTGTTCTCGCAATTTCTGTAGGACTTGTCTGACGTGACCCTGATGTACAGACAACTATTCAGAATATATGAGGATGTTGTCCAAGTAAACAACAACGAAGTGTCCCAGAAACTCACGTAACACCTCATTAATCAAATCCTGGAATACTGCAGGGGCATTACTAAGGCCAAATGGCATGACCAGATATTCGTAGTGGCCCGAGAGGGTGTTGAATGCAGTCTTCCACTCATCACCAGCTCTAATACGTATGAGGTTATAGGCACCACGAAGATCGATTTTTGTGAAGATAGTTGCCCCTCTTAATTGGTCAAAAAGATACGGATATGAGAGGAAGGGGATAGGTATTTTTAACCGTAATAAGATTCAGCCCTCGGTAATCGATACAGGGTCTGAGTCCCCCGTCCTTCATGGATACAAAGAAGCACCCTGCTCCTACTGGGGACTTGGATGGCCTGATGAAGCCTTTCTCCAAGTTTTCGTAAATATATTTTTGCATGGATTGGGTCTCTGGACCGGAGAGAGAGTACAAGCGTCCCTTGGGTAATTTTGAACACGGAATGAGTTCAATGGCACAGTCGAAATCCCGGTGCAGTGGTAGAGTGTCAGCAGCCTTTTTGGAGAAAACATCCCAGAAGTCATGATAGTGTGAAGGAAGCTGCTCCGGAATAGGCTGAATCACACGCAGAGGTAGTGTCAAGCAAGACTGAGTACAATAAGGGCTCCACTGGACAATCTCTCCTTTTACCCAATCGATGACAGGGTTATGACGGGATAGCCAAGGGAGGCCCAGAATCAAAGGAACTGAAGGGCATTCGATAAGGCGGAAGACTATGGATTCCGAGTAGAGAGCTCCAATGTTCAGTTGTAGTAGTGGGGTCTCCCAGGTAATCTTACCGCCTGGCAATGGAGTGCCATCTAAGCCACATACTGTGATGGCAGATTTGAGTTTAACCCGCGGAATTCCAGCAGAGCGGGCAAACTCGAAGTCAATGAAATTGCCTGCAGCTCCACTGTCAATGAAGGCCGACAGGTCCACAGAACGAGCACTGAACGTGAGCTGTGCAGGGATCAATTCAGCATTTTTCGGGGAAACAATCTGCAGACCTAGGTGAACTCTCCCCTCGTTCCCTAGGCATGCTCTTTTCCCGGCTTATTCGGGCAGGAATGGGAGAAGTGGCCTTTAGTGCCGCAATAGAGACATAAGCCCTGTGATCGTCTCCTGTCTCTTTCCTCAGGGGAGAGACGATACGCTCCTAATTGCATGGGTTCCTCACCATCCGTGGAAACAGGAATGAAGGCGGTGGAGGTGAAGATGCCTCCCTCTCGGTTTTCCGCTCTTTAAATCTCCTGTCGATTTTAATGGAGAGGTGCATCAGATCCTCCAGAGAGGTAGGAGATGGGTATTGCACCAGGGAGTCTTTAATCTGTTCCGACAGGCCGAGACGGAACTGGCTACGTAAGGCGGGGTCATTCCATCCACTATCAGGTGACCATCTACGGAATTCAGCGCAATATTCCTCTGCCGACCACCGGCCTTGTTTCAAGGCCCCTAAATGAGCTTCTGCAGAGTCCATTCAATCCGGGTCATCATATAAAAGACCTAATGCCTCAAAGAAAGCGTCTACGGACTGCATGGCAGGACTGGTCTGTGGCAAGGAAAAAGCCCGGGACTGGGGGTCACCTTGTAGGAGGGAAATGATAATCCCGACTCTTTGTTGCTCTGTACCAGAGGAGCGGGGTCTAAACCGGAAATAGAGCTTGCAGCTTTCCCTGAAATTCCGAAACAGGGATCTATTTCCAGTAAACCGATCCGGTAAATTCACCTTAGGTTCACAGGTGGAACTCGGAGTGGGTTGTGAAGTTTTCGCGGCTTCCTCTTGAACGGATAACCGCTCAGCCAATCCCTGGATCATCTGGTACAGGGACTCAACATGGCCTGCTAAGGCTTGTGCCGGAGACGGTGTGGATCCGCTTTCATCCATCGCAACCTCGTCTCAGTGTGTGGGCCGGTTATAATGTTAGGAACCCCTCCAGCCGGCACAACACAACCCGAAATCTACTCTGCCAATCAGGTGTTCACTGGAGCCCCTGATGGTTGGGACAGACTGGGCCGCAGACTGACAGAGGGTCGTGAAGTGCGTACCGGCTGGGGAGAACCCAGGCAAGTGGAGTGAGGTCCACGCAGAGGTCAAGGGCCGGCAGCAGACAACAGTATTGGTAAACAAGCTGAGGTCAGGGGTCACAGGCGGATAGCAGAAACAGTAAACAGGCCAGAGATCAGGGTCACGGGAAACACAAGCGAAGTCAAATTTAAAGCCAAGGGTCATACACGGGAAATCAGTAGCAGTATCAGAATACAGGAACAGGAACAAGCAGGTCAGCAGACTGGAGCACAGAAGCTATAACCGGCAGTGAGTTTGCAGAACTCACTGCCTTAAATATACAAGAGGACCAATCAGAGCGGACCCAGGGGCTGACTAATAAATAAATCAGGGCCAGATAGCCACCAGGGGATTATATATTTCTGTGCACGTGCCCGGCTGTCCCCTGTTGCTGGGACGCGGCGCTACACTGCGGGGCGTCTGACCATTGCCTCGGCAACGGTCGGGAGTTGGGAGGAAGTGACGTCCCGGTCATCATGGTGACGGCCGGGACGCCAGGGCCCATGGGGAGCGAGCCGCGGCGGCTGTGAGTGCCGCCACGGCTCGTAACAATAATGTGTGAAGGAAAGAAGGAGGCTGCTATATAAAGTGTGAAGGAAAGAGGGGGCTGCTATATAATGTGTGAAGGAAAGAGGGGGGCTGTTATATAATGTGTGAAGGAAAGAAGGAGGCTGCTATATAATGTGTGAAGGAAAGAAGGAGGCTGCTATATAATATGTGAAGGAAAGAGGGGGGCTGCTATATAATGTGTGAAGGAAAGAGGAGGGCTGCTATATAATGTGTGAAGGAAAGAAGAGGGGCTGCTATATAATTTGTGAAGGAAATAGGGGGCTGCTATAATGTGTGAAGCAAAGGAGGGGGGCTCATATTTAATGTGCAAAGAAAGAGGGGGGCTGCTATATAATGTGAAGGAAAGAGGGAGACTGCTATATAATGTGTGAAGGAAAGAGGGGGTGTATGCTACTATAATGTGTGAGAAAGGGGGTATGTTCTAATGTGTGAGGAAAAGAGGGCTATGTTGCTATAATGTGTGAAGGAAGATAAGGTTATGTTGCTATAATGTGCGAGGGAATGGGGGGTTCTTTACATAATGTGTAATTTGAGGGAAGTTAGGGGGGCTGAGGGGGGCTGTCTTAATAGTACATGAGTGGGTGGTAGGCTATTAATTTAATGGTGAAGTTTAGGAGGGGGCTAATTTAATGGGTGCTATTTTATTTGTGGGGTGATGGTGGGGTAATTAAATTTATTGATGGGCTATGTCATTTAATAGTGGGATCTCTTAAATTAGGATGTGGCGATGGGTCCTTTAATTTAATGCTGGTGTAGTTTGGGGCTATTAATTAAATGTGGGGCTGAATTTGGGGGAGGGCTATTTATTAAATGTGAATTATTTAATGTTGGGGATGATTGTGGGAAATGATAATATTAAACGTAAATGCTATTCATTTTTTGCTGGGGTTGGTTGGAGGAAAATAAATCAATTTTTAATTTGATTACTATTATTTTAATGTTGGTGCTGGAGAGAGGCCTAATTATTAAATGTGGGTGCTGTTGATTTAATGCATGGGCTGGTTGGCGACAAGAACAGGTAGGAGAAAGCAGGACAGTCTGCCAACTGTCCTGAATCAGGTGGGGCAGTCCTGAATTTGGGTGACTGTCTCGCTTAATCAGATTTTACCTCCCTTTGTAAGAGGGAGGCAGTCTGGAGTTTTTCAATGAGTTCTATTCACCTGAATGGGTTAAATAGTAGTTTGTTTTGGGACAAGCTGGTTGGGGGCTTTATGGTTTAGTTTGTGTATGGGGTAGAAGTTTATGTAAACAAAAGAAAAACAATTGGAGAAAAAATACACAAAAGATCAGGAGTTCATGTGAGCAACTGGAATGGCCTCACCTAGTTTAATTTTCCATCTGCAGTGAGCCAGTTATAGGCAGCCATTTAAATGATATAAATTGATTTAGTTTTTTTTTTCCTTCAACAAATTATCCATCCTTTGGAATTTCTCAGAAGTAGCTGATGGGGATATAAATGTGTTTCATTCTAAGAATACAGTTACTTAGATTGACAATTGTAACAATTGCCCTGAGGAGGTTTGGATTCCTAATCTTAGCCAAGATTAATGCTGGCTGACCATAGGCACGGTGTCAAACGAGGCCTCCGGTTTTCACCAAGAACTGTTGGTTGTAGCCATCTGGTCTACCCCATGGCATAACACGGAAGTGGGAGAAATGTCAGGTGAGCCAAGGTAGGAGAATTAAAGGAGGAAGGTCAAAATTCAAGTCGGTAACTGGTACATGAGGGGCTAATAGTATATATTCCAAAACACAGCGGGGCACCAGAGGTCTAAGGAGGCAATCCACAGAGGGTCAGGAGGTAGTAATAAGTTGCTCTGACACTGTTACAGTGTTAGAGCCAAGTTTAAATAGAGCCAGAATTTGAATTACCGGCACCTCAGCTCAGTCATGTGATAATCCAAAACTCTGAAGTATTGGGCACGTACTGTCAGAGCGGGTGTGAGCGGTACTGGAACAGGGAGAAGGAAAGGATTGTGACAACAATGAGCAATGATTCTTCACATTATTGTTAAGAAATAAGAATGTTCTAATGATCTTGACAAATTCTGTAGATGTACAGAACTACATGCTTCTAGGTGTGTGTCATTATATCCACTTTTCATCCTTGCATTAAAACTGCTATGGGATGTTTGCCTTTTTTTGCCTGATTTAGACAAACAACTATTTGTAACACAGAGCTCCATTGGTGTAGTACTGAGGTGAATGATTAAAAATGATTCTCTTAAAAGTGTAGCATAATAAGTCAGAGCTATATTATTATTAATGATAAATTACTAACCATTATTATTGAAAATTACACTACAGCTCATACATGGACAAAAAAAAAGAAAAACAATTTGTGACATCTGACCAGTGTGAAATTTAAAAGAATCTTTAGGCATCATATACAATAACCTTCAATGCCTTTATTTAAGATAGAGGATTAAATATAGTTCAAAGCTGGCAAGGTTATTCTCTACGTTTTGTTACCAGGTATTAAAATATAATGTCCTCAAAATTCCTTTTCCCCCACACCATCAGTGGGACCAATTTTTCCACATTATTTTTTTAATAGTAATATGTGCAATTTATTTTGTGACTTTATTTCTTGTGTGGGTGAAGTTTTAAGTTCTGAAACAAAAAAACAAACATTAAAAAATAAAAAGTTCTTAAGGAAAAAGTTCAAAGATATCTAGGAATCAAGTTCCATGCATCATACTGATACCTGTTTGGTGGAGTGAGAAAGTTCCTGCCCCATTCATTGCAGTAGAGGTGTTTATATCATTTTCAACTGTAATTAACCTCCACAAAATAAATTAGCTCCTTGTGGCTTGATACAGATTGTTTTTATAAGCAGAAAAATTAATTATTTGTTGCTGGGAAAATTAAACTATTTCCCACAGGCATTTTTTTTCTATTATAATTACTACACTGTATTTCCTGTAGCTTTTTCTTCTAAAACTACCAGTCTGCCCCATGACAGTTTGGGTGTTGATTATTATGATCAAAACCTTTAAATACGGAGAATCGGATGTTTTTTTTTTTCTACTGACAAAATATTGTGCAATATAAAAATGTGTTAACATCTGCGAAATAGTGAAAGCATCTAGAAAACAAAATGTAAAAAGTCACAACTAGAGGTGTCCCAGTCAGAAAGGATGACCCATTCGACATTTTAATATGCCGCACCTACTTAAACGGTAGTGGCTAAGAATACTGTACCTAGGGACCTAAAAATACTAGACTTTGTTTTCCCTCACTACACTGTTTAAGCACAGTATTATTTTTTTACATTCCATATTACTGGAGAGAGGAGGGGTTGGGTTGAGGTAGATTTACGAGGTAGAAATCCACTGGTCAATGGACAAAGAAGAGTAATGGAACCATTGTCATAGAAGTTCTAACACTCCCTTAGCTGCCTTAGAAGCAAAACTGTGGCATTTAATTAGGTGATATTAAGCATTAATGCCCCCTTGACACACTTTAGCTAGTCACCACAGCCAATGCAATCAGACAGTGTTTTATTCACTTTGGTGAGGCTTCTATCCAATGCCTTAGTACTAGTAGCCTGCTTGCAAGCCAAAAACTGTTTCATTTTGGACCAAACCACCATGCACCTATCTAGCATCTCGCCAGCCAGATCCACTGCAAACTGACCAATCCCATTTCAGCAGCAGAGGTTGCTCCACCTGACCCACCTCAGAGTGAGATGAATAAGGTAACCTGTTAAGACTAGAGATGAGCGGGCTCGGATTCCGCTAATCCGAGCCCACCCGAACAGTGCGGATCCGAACGGGATCCGAGCACTGTTGAAAACGAGGCTCTGTCATCCAAGTCTCGCGTCGAATCTCGCGAGGGGTGGGAGGGAGGGCCCAGAAGAATTCCATCTTGTACCTCTTTTTTTGGCATTATGTGCTCAAGCTACCTCGGTGCAACCTTTTGGCCTAAAAACAATATTGTGAGGTGTTCAGAATAGACTGGAAATTAGTGGAAATGATTGTTATTGAATGTTATTGAGGTTAATAATAGCGTAGGAGTGAGGAAAAAAAAAACCCACAAAACTGTTTTTTAGCACTTTTTATGTTTTTTCAAAATAAATCCGAATCCAAAACCTTAAATCCAAACCAAAACCTTTCGTCAGGTGTTTTGCGAAACAAATCCGAACCCAAAACCTCAAGCAAATCCGAATCCAAAACACAAAACACGAGACACCAAAAGTGGCCGGTGCACATCCCTAGTTAAGACAGCACGCCTATCTATTGGAGGAAGCTGTAACCTACAAATGTTCTGATGGAAAGAGGGGTAGGTGAGCACATTTGCTGTTATATTCTCCTATGATGTGTCCTATAATCCTCCTTCAAGGGAAATCTTGCAATTGCTCCTCCTAAATGAGTTGCAGCGGAATCCAAGACAGGTCATGACCCACCAGCTTCTTAAGGTTTTGGGAGGAAATAATGTGGTAGTCAACTTGCAAAAAATTTAGATATGATCCCATATTCCAAGATTGACAACAAAAAGGCAATTTAGAAATGCTCTTGATATTCATTAAACAAAGACAACAATGTGGTTAAGGTGTTTGCTAAACAACGTTTATCTAAACTCTGAATAACTTCATAGAGTTAGACTGGGTACACACTAAAGGGTTTTCACCCGATTATCATGCCAATCACACTACAAATTACGGTTAGGTCCGATATCGCATTAGTGTGTATATTCCAATGATCATGTTTATCGTTCCCAAGCACATTGTACCATTTGAATTGATTTTACAAACTGACTAAAAATCTCTATAAATGATGGAACAATGTCGGGCAAATTCTGAAGTGTGTATGGACTCATGACCAGCAGTGTAGGCAGATCTCTATATAGTTTACTGAGTCACAATCTTTTTAGCCGAGGGTTACAACAGATGAAGAGCACAGATCTGAAGGTAAATCATGTAAAACATGTATAGTGTGCACACACTAATTGACATGTTGATCAGGACTTTCAGTCATTGGCAAAATGATTTACGATATCACATCTGGAGAAATTTTCTGTAGTGTACCCAGCTTTAATGCATAAATCCTTTTAATAAGAAACTCAAGGGCAACATTATGGACAGAAAAAGGGCTGAATAAAAGTCCAATTGTGTTTGCACTAGATTGTGTTCAGCTGAAAAAAATTGCCATAGAAACAAATACATGTGCTTGTAAGAGTATTGCCAAAGCTAGCATTCAGTGCAGCTAGTAGAGTTGCCATTAAAAAAGAAAGTCGGTTATAGCTCAAGAATAGATTACAAAAAAAGACCATAAAGAGATTCACTGCACCTGCTGAAGATTTACAATTGCAGTCACTATTCATTATTATGGTGTTAATTAACAAGACAAAACAAAAAACTTTTTTGGGGAAAAAATTAATATGTTTATTTTCCTATGCAACAGCAATTACCTGCAGAATGTATCTTGTATATGTAGTTTGTTCTTTCAAATTTCCTTGTTGGTGTGTCTAATTCCTCTTATAGTATTTACAAACAGTCCCCATCTTATACTATAGCAAACCTATCCCATACTTGCCAACATT
The DNA here is from genome assembly GCF_038048845.1 of Mixophyes fleayi. Lineage (NCBI taxonomy): Eukaryota > Metazoa > Chordata > Amphibia > Anura > Limnodynastidae > Mixophyes > Mixophyes fleayi. The sequence continues at coordinate 34,302,327 of NC_134409.1, forward strand.
CCGGGAGACTCCCGCATTTTGCGAGAGGCTCCCGGGCGAGTGTGGCAATCTCCCGCATCTGGATAATTCTGCCCACTTCCTAGTGAAGTGGGCAGAATTAAGTCCCAAACGCCGCGATTTGATGCCATTTTGGAGCCCCGCCCCCCGTTACGCCCACCTCCTCCGCAGGCTCCCGGATTTGACCAACAGAAAGTTGGTAAGTATGACCTATCCTTGCATTACCACTTTCTCAGGCAACGAGTTGTATTAGCATTTGACGTAGTCAAGTTTTTTTTTGCCTTATTTGCATATAAAAATACCAGATTACATGTGCTTCAACGTTAGTTTTGTAATTGCAAAAACATTAATTTGTCTGCCTTATAAAGTGTAACTTTTCTAAGAAAATAGATACTGCAGTGGGTGTGATGCAAATGCTTTTAATGTATTTTATTCTAATTGGGTCACTGTCTGTCTTTTAAAAGCCACTTTGAATTCAAATACTGCAGTGATTGCGTGGTTGCATTTAATTTGCTACACTTGATGCAAAAAATTGTTTGCCTATACAAATGTCTTTCTATCAAATATCATAATAGATGTGGTTAAAATTCTTTTTATATAAATCAATACACTCCATAGTTAAATTTGATGTATAACCCACTAATAAAGACAATATATGCAGTGTACAAACAAAGACAATGCAATTTTAAAACCGCAAAATCTAAAAAACAATGCTGGCTAACCCCTTTCTTAGCTATAGTTCACAATAGTGACACAAGAAGTAAGAATGGCTCTGGATGTGGATAAAACTACCTTAACAAGCACTTTCTATAGGAAATGCAGTTTCAATTGGTGCATCATTTTACAAATTTCACAACTGAAATTGGCAAATTGTTAATTTATAGAATTTTGAACGTTTTTGTCTTCTCTACTGTTTCACATGCAGTGAATGCATTTCAATAGCAAAGAAAAATAAGAAAACATTTTAATCTCCCCTAGATAAATGAATAATCTAATTATATGGGATTCCAAGTTTTACACTTACAGATATATGCATTTCAGATATTAAACCGTTCAAGGTAAATGCCAAAATAAATTTAAAACTTATGTTTTTTCCATATCATTACTTTTCAGCTTGCATATACCTGTGTTTTTAAAGGGAAACTATTATTGGTCCTATTTTTGGAACTGATAAATTAGAATTTTGGAATTATTTTTCATTTGTTGCACAGATTATTTCTCACTCCTTAACTGAGTTGCCTTTATGCGGATTTACAAGGTTAGCAGATTTCATTATCTCTAACAATGCCTGGAGAATCTTTGGACTTTAGTTAATGGAAAAAGATTGTTTTTTTTGTGCATTACCATCTAATTCTGCCACATTGGACTTTTTATATTTAAATTCTTACTATAGTTTTAATACGTAACTTTCTTATATATTGATTTCCCAAAACTGAATCTGCATTGTGTCACTTTATAATTTCCAATAAGCTTGTGTGTAACACACTCGGAAATTTTGAAGGAAACGTCATTTTGACCCATCATCTACCATTGTTATTTATTAATAATATTTCTACTTAATATATCATCATTTGCCCCAAATATCTACTTTCAACCTACACGACAACATGCTGCATTCAGGAAGCCAGGACAAAAAAAAAGCAACAAGTACTGTTAATAGCTGCACTGTTTCCCCCTACCATGAACTACAGCTAATTGGGAGCTAAATTCATAGTTCCAACTGGTTGCTAAAGTTCATTTAAGGAAAAAAAAATCATGAGCATTAAAGTTATTTGTTAGCTGTTCCATTGGTAGCAAAAGAAGTTTTGTACATTAGCCACATTAGCTTTGTTTGGCATACTAACCACCAAACTAGGCTTTGTTTTGTATACTAGCTACCAGAATAGAGTTTGTTATGCATACCTCAGATCATCATTTATTAGGCTCTATATATGAGGCATATGAGTATGGTATATAGCTCATATGGGACTTCCTTGTATTGGATTATAGCACTGAGATTTTTATACAGACTACACAAACTACAACCATAGTTTGGCACAGTAAAATCTGTATGTCCTTAAGCTCTATGTGCAAAAGGCAGTTGTCTCTCTCAAAAATTGCACAGCGTAGATACGATTATATCATACATGCCAACTCTCCCAGAATGTCTGGGAGACTCCCAGATTCCGGGTAGGTCTCCAGACCCCTGGGAGAGCATGGCAGCCTCCCGCATCTGCCCACTTCACTAGAAAGTGGGCAGATTTAGAGACAAAATGCTTCGATTACCAAAATGGGCCTCGCCCCCCGAAACGCCCACCTTCCCCAGGCAGCTCCCGGACAACGTCTTCTTAAAGTCGGCAAGTATGAATTATATGTTTCAATAAATAGTTATTTTTTGCGCAATTGTGTATTTTGTTATTAATGTTGTTTGCGAATAAGCATGATAATGTACAGTGCATATTCCAGTAACTGAAACACGCTTCTGATATTTCTTGGGTAATTTTCTTTGGCCATTTGCTATACTACTGAGTAATGATCACGCATAATGTACCTATGTAGTACACACATCTATTGCATTTCTTCTGCTTGTTTTCAGCACAACCTAGTTTTAATCTAAAGCATTTTGTTTTTTTCCAATTATTTTATTGTAGATGTTTACACAAAAACATATGAAAGTGTGACAAAGCTATTGCTGCATGTTCCATAAAACCCAGTGAAATTGTATTTAACACTTGTCAAATCAGTCACAAAGCTTTTATTTTTTGCCTTTACATTCTTTACATTTTTTCTCATTTATTGATGTTACCTTGTATAGACACTGAGCTTTCAAACAGCATTAACAAACATCTCAAGGCCATGTCAAAGGCTAAACTTCAAGGTGATTGTAGATAAAACCAACAAAAAAAGGATTCATTTGAGAGTGGAACTGAACATACAGCAAAAGCAGCTTAAAATGTACAGCAGAAAATATGCATGTGCTGCAGAATGAAGAGGTGAACAAGCTTAGCCAAAGATGCAATTTCACATCTCTTAAGAAATGACAAACAGATAAAACAGAAGTAGAAGGAACAACATTTCTTAACATTTACTATAGGGAATTTTTGTTGAATTAACTCTTGGATGTAATAGTCCAGTTCAGCTTATGCCATTAAAATTTGGTCACCAATGTTAGTTACTTTAAGGTCTTCCTCACATATTAATAATTACTGCTGACACTTTGAAATGCAATTACATTGGTGGGCTAAATTTGCAGAATAATGCAGTGGAAGGTAAGCCAGTTTCTATGCTCTGTTGCAGTCTGTTTTGCAAATTAGTTTTCCCTTTCTGGAGGCCCAATTTTATCAGGAGTAGAAGTAGTAAGCTACGGGATATGAACCCCCTCAATTTAGGAAAGGAAAGGGGGGTAATTTGTAATCCTTTTTTTTTAATCTAGGAACTAGTATTTAACACCAACGTTTGTGAATACATTCTTAATCAGAGCATTTCTTAGATAATGAGGCCTGCATCTAAATGCAAGATTTCTGACATATTTTAACTTTCATCGTAGTAATCACAACTGATGCCAGTTCACAGAGTTGCAATCACGTGACCACTGACATCGCAGAGGTGGAGAGATCAACTCCTAAATAGTATTTAAACCTGCTCTGCCTGTCATTACCTGATACAGTATCAGCTTTGCTGTTCTGAGCTTATGAGTGTGCATCCTGACTACAACTGTACTGGGCTTGTTCCTATTTTCGTGAGACTTGAATCCTGATTTTGTACTGCGATGACAGATTGGTTTTGACCTTTGACTTCCGTGACTGATTCTGTTTAGTGTTATCTGTATCCTGCTGACCTGGGCTAGTCTTATCACTATGCCCTCTGTGATCCTACTTTTAGTGCTCCGCCCACCATGCTGAGGGACACTTTGGTGGATTGTCACTTTGTTACTGCATGCAGCCAAATTCATCCCTCCGTGTGGCGGGCTCTGGTGAATACCGTTGGTAACAGACTTCACACCACCACTCTCTGGCTATGTCAATTCTAACTGGCCTTGTGTCTACAACCCCAGTTCTGATAGAATATTAACCCCATATGATAAATACTAATCTTTGACATCTCAAAATTAACACAAGTAATTTGCAGGGGTTGTGAATTTTTGGTAGAAAAACATCTCTCTCACTCACCAATTTTTCACTTAAAGACAAATATTACACCCACTAATAATCCAGTTTCGGTGTATATATGATTACATATTGTAACAAAAGGAGGCATTTAGTTGGCAATATGCAGATAAAGCAGGGAAGTAGAGTAAAACATTGGCACGGTTATGTACCTAGGTGGAGATTAAACCAGGTAAAAACATATGTGTAGTTTAAAATTGATTTACTTACATGATTTAAAAGCTGCTTCCTCTCAGCAAACAGACAGGGTGGGTCTGATAGTCTAAACAGAACCAGGGATGGGCGTTTCCTTTTAAAGAGAAGGTGGGTGTGTCACCTGTCCATCAAGCTAGGCCTGTGGGAGGAGTGTCAGGTATAAAACCCTGCTTGTTTCATTGTTCAGGGAGACTAACGCTGGGGTAGCTGGCTAGTCTTGAGAGAGAGCTGGTCTATGTATAGCAAGCTTTTAGGGTCTCCATAATTGCTGTGAAAGTATACGGTGTCAAAACATTTATTACCATCCTGACAATAAAGAACCATAAAAAGGAAGAAGTTGTACGCGTGTGCTTCACCAATAGCGGGCTCTTGCCACAATATATAAATCTATCTAGTCAATATTACTTTGTTTTCAGATCAGAATTGTAGTAACTGCTTTGGACTGATAAATGACTTGTCTTGGCAGAAAAGTAACCTGTGTTTTACACAAGAGGTGCCCAAATTTCAGGGAGTCTTCCCAGATAAACAGGCACCCTTCTGGATCCTGGGCGTAGATGGGACTTAATGACACAATGCATCAGGCTCTACAGCCTTTGGCAGAGAGGATGGGGTTACTGCGACGTGATTGAATCACCAAGACCCCGTCTCCACTTGCCACCTGAAATCCCCTCTGGAAACTCAAGGAGGAGAGGCACTAAAAATTATCAAGTATGAAAAAGATGCATTAGGGGGAGGACATGCTGTTAAGATATGTATTGCAACAAGTTACACCAAGAAACACATATACAGTTAGAAACCAAAATATAGCAAGACAAAAATGCTTCTAGTGCTAATGTACTTATAAATTGCAAACAACTGAAACAAAATCTTAGTGAGAAAAAAGACTGTTAAGAGTCTGCATCAGATAACCCCCCTGCAAAAAAAAACATCAAATGAGCTGGAGTTTTTTCTATATTACTGCTCTAATGTCATAGAAACAGTACATTAAAGTCAACACTTTTCCTAATGATCATGTGGTGTATTGTCATTTTCACACTCATTCTGCCACCTTGCACTGGCAAAATCCTTATTTGGCAGAATATTATTCTAATTAATAGTAAAGTATTGAATAATGTGATTAGACTGCAAAATATCTTTTATTTATGAGGCTCTGCACAATACAAATCCTACAAAAATACTTGAAAGCAGAGAAAAGAAGTAAAGACAAATAACAATTTCAAAGTAGAACAAAACACTATAAAACACAGCTTTCAGTATTATACAAATCACGAACTCCCAACATTTTATGTTCCAAAAAAGGAACACTAATGCAGGTTATCAAGATATTACTACAATTGTCTATCATTTATTATTACCCTAATTCGCAATAAGGCATTTAGAAGATTCATATTTAGGAATCCCATACTGTAGTATGATGTTTAAGAAATCAACTGGAAACAGTTTTAAAATTTAACTTATTCTAATAAAACCAGACTTTGAATTGCATTTGGAGTGGACTGCACTTTGAGTCATAGTCTGCAATTCCCAAGATCAAAACTAGATGTGAAACAACTGCATCTACTTGCTTCACACTACGTAGATCAACTGCTTTTCTCCATTTTCTCAATGCCTACCCCAAATATCCCATGTGCTACACTTGTTCAACTTACCTATTGTACTAACTGATGGTTCCGGGGAAAGGGCATTCGAGGCAATCGCTCCCCCAAGCAGGAATGTTCTGTCTGCAACTGCACACTATGTGAGCTCTCAATACTCCTATTCTCTTTCCTCACTATATACCTCCTCGCTTGTCGGCATCTACATCACTCATCAAGCTTCTACACAAGCTGGAAAAACAAAACAAGCAAACAAAAACACACGCACCACAAAGTCCTCACACTGCTTCTTATCAAGGCTGCTAGCCACATCACACCCTTCCCAAGCCTCCTATTTCCACTCCAAAGCATCTCATTCACCAATCCCAAGCTTATCTATCCATCTTCCATGAACAATTATCCTCCTTTCCACTTTCCCATTCCTCTCTTGAAGACAAGAATATTTAACCTTTCAAGGCGTACTTCAGAAACCTTCTTCTCCTCATCCTTTGAAGTCCATGCCAATTATCTCTTATATCAGCTCTACCTTTGTGTTACTCCCTGGTCCTGTTTTCCAATTATTTCACAATTTTGCTGCCTGGCTCACATGTTTACTATCCATTGACTTACCGAATATAATACCAGGTGATCTCAATATTCCCATTGACAGCCCTAAATAAACATTTTGCTTTCTTCTTCCTTTATTCTCTCCTAGTGGATATTATCTCTAACCCACAGTGATGGACACTCCCTTGATCATGTCTTCTCCCTTCTCCCTGTTCTATATCTTTGTCATATGCTGATATGGCTGCCACCTTACCATCCTTCTTTAAAACACATATTCATCTCAACAAATATTAATGAAACCAACTCTTAGCTTCTCTCTCCTCAACCACTGCCATACTTCTCTCCTTTGCTTTACCTCCACTCTAGTTGAGTAGCATGTGTTTAACCACCTAACTCCCTGTTTCTCTTTTTTCACTTCCTTCTTGATTAGACTTTCAAAGTTGCCCTCATAAAAGAAATCTACACAATGCAAAGTCTAAAACTTACTTCTCTCTATTCATTCTCCTGCACCCCTTTGCAGCTTTTGACAACGATTATTGTTCACTCCAATGGTCCTGTAACACTGTTATTTTCTAGTTCACTTTCTAACTATCCAAAAAGCTTGCCAGCATCAGGTCCAAACTAGAAATTCTTAAATAACAACTGGAGGACCAAGAGAATTGCTCTCGACAAAATAATTTAAGAATTAAAAAAAGATTGCTTCCACAGAGGATCTCACCACATATTTCGAAAGGTTGTTTAATGTTCTAGTCCTAGGTATTTCTGACACAGGTCAGAGGGCATGGTGAGCTTGGTCCAGTAATAGGTCCAAGCCTCCACCTACTATACCTTCACGAGATGTGATTGTGCACTTACAGTAATACAGGGTTTAGGGAGCAGATTCTACTTGCAGCAAGTAAGAAAGTCTCTCCCTTACTCAGGGTAAAAAAAACATCTTTCAGGACCTCTAGCCCACAATTCTGAAGAAATTATACGCCTCTGAGAGTACCAAAACTCTCAGATATTTGCATTTCTCAGACAGGTGGGATTTTCCCTTTCAACTGATCATCATACACGCTTGTAGGACATTCTTCATGAAAATGCTTTCTTTCTTCATGGTCCAATATTATATGAATAAAATATGCCATAACCAGTGCAAAGAACTAACACACTCTCAGAATCCTATGAAGTATATCATCAACATCATCATCAACATTTATTTATATAGCGCCAACAGATTCCGTAGCTCTTTACAATTGGGAACAAACATTAATAAGACAATACTGGGTAATACATACAGACAGAGAGGTGAGAGAACCCTGCTCACAAACTTACAATCTATAGGACAATGGGAGTTTGTGCAATATGATGTAGCACATGCCCTTGTGTTTCAATGGACCAGCTAGAATGCAAGGTAAAAGTATTGAGTGGGCTGTGTGTGTGTGACAATGTTGGTCAGAGGGTTGTTGTCTTGCGTGTAGAGGATGGTAATAGGGTAATCTAGGGAATTAAGATGGTGGTTGAGGAATATCATAACCTTGTCTGAAGAGATGGGTTTTCAGTGAACGCTTGAAGGTTTGGAGACTAGAGGAAAGTCTTACTGTGCGAGGGAGGGAATTCCACAAAGTGGGTGCAGCCCAGAAAAAATCCTGTAACCGAGAATGGGAGGATGTGATGAGAGTGGAAGAGAGACGTAGTTCTTGTGCAGAACGGAGGTGTCGAGTAGGGAGATATTTTGAGACAAGTGAGGAAATGTATGTCGGTGCATTTTTGTTGATGGGCCTTATATGTTAGTAGAAGAATTTTATATTGGATTCGTTGAAATACAGGCAGCCAATGTAGAGACTGACAGAGTGGCTCAGCAGAGGAAGAACAGTTTGCAAGGAAAATCAATCTAGCTGCTGCATGCAAAATAGATTGTTGGGGTTCAAGTTTGACTTTGGGAAGACCAGTAAGGAGGGAATTGCAATAGTCGATGCGGGAGATGATGAGTTCATGAATTAATGTTTTTGCGGTGTCTTGTGTCAGATATGTGCGTATTCTGGAAATGTTCTTTAGGTGTATGTATAGTATAGTATATTCATAGAGAAATAATGAACAGTTAACGTTATTCACAGGTATTTTTTTAATGGTGGTTAGATTAGTGTACACTCCTCCTGCTTTGGATGCTGTGGTTAGTCTTTACAGCAACCTGATGGAATAATTTCAGAAAGTGAAGTAGAGGCATTCAGCACCAAAAAGAAAGGCACCTGACTTGTTTAAAGGGCTCTGAAATAATCAAGGTGTGTGTACAGCCACTTTATAGTGATATTAACCATTGTGCCCATGTTTATTCCGTATAATTGATAAAAGAAATTTACTCTGTTTACATTAAAGACTAAACATTAGCTATTGAAATTTCTGAAGATTTTTTTGAAAATAAAAAAGGTAATAAATGGAATCCCATTCAACCAGCCAATGAACAAATATTGAATTGTAAAGCACTAGATGTTTGACTCATGAATGCTTAAAATGTTGCCTATACTACATGTTTTCCTATTTTTGCTATTCCCTTTTCATATTTTATCTGGCGTTAGGGAAATCAAATCCTGGAAGAGCTCTACAGTGAGTACAAAGATCTATTAAACATTAAAAAAATGTAAAATATTTAACCCCTTAAACACCCAGGGGATTCTGAAAACATTTTAAGGTAATGCATCTGCTATCCCTAGAGAAAAGACAAGTTACATCTGTTAATATGTAATGTGGAATATGACTCAATATCGAGACCTACTTACAGTACATGATTTCCCTAAAGCCAGATAAGTGCCAGCAGCAGAGTGCTAAATGAGCAAAACATCCACTATGACCAGGAAAAAATGCATGCACTGTATGTTTTATACCTTTCAAAATCTCTCTCCATGAACAAGTACATCATTTATCTCTTAATAGGTCTCCAGACACATAAGAAATATTCCCTTATCTATTTTACTTCACACTACATCATTCAGATTCCGCAACGGTACATTACAATGTTGTAATGAGGCATCCTAACTAAATACCAGAAGCAAAAGTTTACTCAGAATCAATATGCAAATGTAAGTAAAATAAAGTTAAAAAATGTTGCCTGCTCACAAAATGTTACGGGATAATCGCTCTCCAAATAGTGAGGGATTCACATATCACATAGTATTCACAGCACGAAGACTACTCCAACAAGGTTTTACTGAACTATATTATTGTTAATGCCTTAAGTCACCAATTTGTATTATTTTAAAACTATGTAGCCTAGTGTATTCTTCATAAACCCTACAAAGGGGTTTGTCAACATTGGAACATCCACCCCTCTGTACTATCTGAAGTACAGGTGTAGCATTTGGACCCAAGAAGCATCCATCATCATCATGATCATCATCATCAGATATTTGTTGTTGGAGGAGCTAGAATGGGAGATGTGCATTAAATGTAGCACCTGGGTTGGATGGCTAAGGATCCTGCTCAATAGGTGCCACCTTCACTGCACCTTGTTTTGCTTGTAGAAGTTTTACTGTCCCACCATGTAACAGAAACATTTCTCTGTGCCTTGTGATTTATAGAGCCCTCAACTTGTCCTTAGACCCCACAGGGCATGTTTTAGGACTGTAAAACAATTATCTGACCTAATAAATCCATTTGTCTTGAGAGTTTTTGAACATCTGTGCTCCTGTAAGGAGATCCACACAATATACAGTTGGCAAAACATAAGCACTAGTTTGAGATCCATTGGGCTAGATAGTTTTTTTTGTAGCCTAGATGACATCTCAATCTCTCTGCAATTAAAGATCATTGCAATAGGTGCCTGAAGAGATGAGAATCTGTTGGTGGCACTTGAGAACTGATGTTTAGAAACAGTGGAATAAAAAGTTTTATGTAATAAAAAGAGCTTGTTGTAAAGTGGCAGAAGGTTGGGTATTTACGTGGTGCTTACACAGTATGCCTCTTCAGATATTTTCATTTATGTCCACTTTTAGGTTATGGATTCAACGCCCAAGAAAAGATGGTAGGCAATGCAAAACAAGATTGTTTTGTCATGTACATTGAGTATGCTTTGTAAATGAAGCCCATTGCTGCAAAGCAATTCAGGTCATAAATTGTAATACAATTCTTGCTTTGCCCTTGGCATCAGCACTGTTCTGGAGTGTTTGATATTAATTATTGTAGAATTAAAAAAAACTATGCAGAATTTTCAATGTATATGTTACACTTTAAGCCATAATGTTTTGCATCCTGCAATGTAATTGCGCATGGAAGCTCATTTATAGGTGGATGCATATAAATATGTGGACAATGCATCATCTAATTATGTCACAATTATGTGAACATGTCCTTACTGTACTTGACCTATGCTTGTTCACCACTGTGTCACCTCGTTACACCTCTCCAGGCATAAGGAGAAACAAGTCATTGATATGTAAAACATTTTCACACGGATGTATGCATATATACACGGATGCATGCAAATGCATTTTTGGTGTGCAAGTATAGTATGAAATATTAACACACTACACTATGTAGAGATAATAAGCTATGCACTTACCGCTAAATATAAGTGCAGTCACAAAATACTATTGTAAAATGCCCCATAGATGCTTAATAATGAATTACATTTATAAGTGCAGAATTTTTTTGTAATTTTAAATTTTTTTAATATTGTGTTATCAATTAAGGGATTCTTATAGCTACAGAGATGTGAACAGTAGCAAAATGATGAAACTACCCTGTGGATCAAAGAAAGTGCATTGATCCAAGTTACACTTAACATAACCCAAATTGCTATTAGTCAGTCTTCATTGCTAATAAAGTAAAATAAGTATAATTAAAAAGTATTAGGTAAAATGAAAATTAATCCATTTCCCAAGAAGGGTTGATTAATAATTGAGTCTTGGAGAAAGCATATACAATAAATAAAATTACTAATATTCACACAGTGTTACAAATACAATTTACAGCACTTAACTAAACTAAGGATCAGTAAGTGGTCTTATGTAGCTGTATGTATTTTGCAAACAGAATTATCATTATCATCACCAACATTAAGCAGCGCTGTACATATAGAATGCAATAATATATCCTGAATACAGAACAGTGAAGTGGTACTGTGCAATGGACATACCTAAAATATTAGAAAACCTTAAACGTCACATTGCACTAAGCCTAAATGCTCATAAACAGACTTTGTACACAAAGGGACAAGTGCTCAATGCGCTTGTACAGAAGTAAAAAGTGTACTCTACGCCAACGCCACTTGCGTTCAACTTAACATGAGCCCCAAAATGATCTTATATAACATTATGAATACATGATCTATTGTCAGCCTTAATGCAATCCAATAGATAGTTATTTTTTAATACATGCCACCCATAAATGTACTTTCTGTACACCAGGCATGCAGGTATGGAGATGCAGTATAAAAGGCAGTTAATAAGAGACTAGACGCCTATTTACATCAACTTTATAATACAAAGTGAGCTCTTTATGTATGTTGTAATTAGGAGCTATGTGGCCACCATGCGGTACAACGTGACAGATATCAGTAATAACATTTAGAAGCATGGGAATGAATGCAATATTCTGTTTGACTTCAGCAGTTCAAAGACAACACTTTCTTTGAAATGTCATTGAACGTTTCAATCACACACATGAATACAAAGCCAGTAGAGAAAGCTTGTAAAATTGTTATATGGAATTTACAATTTGGGAATACCTTTGGTGAAGGTCAAATTTGATATGGCGGTTTCACTTTGTGTTACTATCTTGAGATCATATAATCCAATTAATATTGTGTAAATAAACTAACTTTTTGTACTGTTTTAATGTGTATAACTCCTAACTCTTTCAGGGCAGGAATTTGATGGTTCCATGTTTCACTATTTGTCTTGCACTCTCTGGTGTCCATCCGCATATGTTCTACAAATTATTACGATGTGCCTTCACTCAAAACAGACGTCTGCTTCTAGAATTGGACGTAATATGATAATTATTATTTTTATCTATCAACCACCAATATATACAACACAGTACATAAAGATGATCATGACACAAATAACATACAATGACATGAAACAAAAAGGTAAAGATGTCCCTGTCCACAGGACCTTACAATCAAAGAGGTGTGGGGAACAATTGATACATAAGGCAATGGAATAACAATTGTAGCTGCTGTTTGGGAAAGTATGTGCGGCTACTTTAAGGCAGAAGCATTATCAGCCATCTATATTAAAGCACCAACTGACAACTGCCATTTTTGAAAATTTTCCAGTGGTATGATTAGAATGAAGAGAACCTGTTGGCAACCATGACGGTCCTCAACCATATATACTAACGGAGGATTATTGCTCCTTTGAATCTGGACAAAGCCTTAACTCTGTGCTACATGGGCAACCCCACGGTCATCTGTTAGCTTGGAGCATTTTTGTGACTAGCATATTTCAGCACAGTGGCCAAGTGGTTAGCACTTCTGCCTTACAGCACTGGGGTCATGAGTTCAATTTCCAACCATGGCCTTATCTGTGAGGAGTTTGCATGTTCTCCTCGTGTTTGCATAGGTTTCCTACGGGTGCTCTGGTTTCCTCCCACACTCCAAAAACATACTGGTAGGTTAATTAGCTACTAACAAATTGACCCTAGTCTGTCTGTGTGTGTGTGTGTTAGGGAATTTAGACTGTAAGCCCCAATGGGGCAGGGACTGATGTGAGTGAGCTCTCTGTACAGCGCTGCGGAATTAGTGGCGCTATATAAATAAATGGTAATAATAATAATAATAATAATAATAATAATCTTGCTTGCTGTTGGACATACAGCAAGGACACCTCTTCTAAGAAGTTGTGGCTGCAGCTGCTGTTACTAAAAAGCTCATGGAGATCACCAAAGGAGGGTCTAACAGCTGAACAGCGTTTGTATTCCAGTAGATCCTGGATCCACCATCCTGTCCTTGATGTGATGACACTCCTCTGCACCACCTTGTATTTTTCCACTGCCTACACAAATTTTTAGCCAGTTTATATTTGTGAGAATGGGCCTGATTCATTAAGGATCTGAACTTGAGAAACTTCTTATTTCATTCTCCTGGACAAAACCATGTTACAATTCAAGGGGTGCAAATTAGTATTCTGTTTTGCACATAAGTTAAATACTGACTGTTTTTTCATGTAACACACAAATACTTGATAGCTTATTTGTACACTGAAATTTAAAGTTGATATTTGTGTGCTACATGAAAAAACAGTCAGTATTTAACTTATGAACTAACTTCAACTCTGAGGCTCTGTAATAATCTGGCAGTTTTGTGAAGCTTGTTACTATATTTATATGTACTTTCATATACTATTTACTCTCTCTCTATAGAATATATAGGATATGGTGATCTTGTGGATACAGCATTAAAAATAAAATAGAGAAAAATGAATCTGGTTTCTAACATGAATGTTTTATATAGTCTAAGTATTTTTTTAATGATAAATATAATTTTGTTGAAGAAACATGACAGATTTTAAAAAATATTATATTTTAGAAATATGCAAAAATATGATAAGCATAAATATATAAAATAATAATAAAAAAATTATTTGCTAGCTTATAGAATTGAAAATGAAATGCATGATATAGATTTAAAAGATTATAATAATTTGTGTTAAAAAAAACTAAAAACAATTATTACATAATAATGAAATAATTGATATGCTTAAGAAATTACAAGATATAAAAACAGAGATAGATGAAATTTGATGGCAGAAAAGAGCTTAAAGGGCTGTGCTATTTTTCATTTTATTTTGTTGTTTTAATCACACACACACATATACATATACACACACACACACTATTATTAAGAAGAAAAGTCAGTCATGTGACACTGCATGGTTCATTCAGTTATGTTAATATTTTTAAGCATACACATTTTTCTTTAAAGTCTTTTTTTTATGTTAAATTGATCACTTCTATGTGGCTATAGAGAATCATACTTCTAGAAATATTTTAATCAGCATTATGTTGCAGAGAAGAATGATGCATTTGTTTTGCAGTTTTATAATTATCAAATGCATAGTAAATATATAGGACTTTTTTGTTTTTTATTTTGATTTATTTGTTTTCTGGGGGGGGGTTAAAATCAAGAGACTCAGTATTAATAAATATGAAATAGAGAAAGAAAAAAAAAGAAAATTTCATATCTTTAGCTATATCACCCACAAAGAAGTAATGCAATGTTAAATTTGAATGAATTTTAGTATGTTTTAGGCATGACAGTCTAAATAACCATTGTCCAGAAAATCCCAAGTCCCAAGTATCTGTGTATAACTAGCAACAATCTGTTGCATCCAGAAAGTGAACTTCTCATCTCACTGTCTTGGACAATGCAACTTGCTTAGTTGCTATCTCTTTCCTTTGTTTAAGTGCCTTAGTTACTTCCACAAAGACCCCACTAAGGTGAATACTCTACATTCCCTAGGACTTCAAGACCCTATTCTGTCCTGTTCTCATCCTACTCCTCAAAATAATCTACTGTTGCTCTGCTCTGTCTTTCTACATTGCTAATCCATTCCTACATTCCTAATGCAATACTAAAAATGAAATTCTACTGTCAACATACAAAGCCATAAGCAAAACTGCATGCGCAGAAGCTCCGTTTCCACCATCACCGGCTGTTTTATTGAAGCAGCTCCCGGGTTTCTGGAGGAAGACGAGTCTCCAAAGGTAAATAAGAGCAGCAAATTGAGTGGCACATATACTTGATATACTATGAATTTCTGGGGGCAACAGTGGCATACTATGAATTTCTGGGGGCACAAGTGGCATAGTATGAATTGGGGGCACAGCTATGTGGTATAGTATGAATTGGGGGCACAGCTATGTGGCATAGTATGAATTGGGGGCACAACTATGAAACATGACATGAATGGTAGGCACAACTATGAGGCATAAGATGAATTGGGGGCACAATTATGAGGCATAATGTGAACTGGGGCACTACTGTGCAGCATAATGTTTTTTGGCTGGTCCTGTTACTGTTAATATAATATTAGCCTCACCCCAGCACCCCAGTCAGGATGCCCCCTGACTGGGGTGCTGGGGTGAGGGGTGATGCACCCCCTTACTGTTAATATGATATTAGCCTAATCCCAGCACCCCAGTCAGGGGGGCACTGGGGTGCCCGGGGTCCCACTGGAGACCTATCTTTTATAAAAAATATATGTATTTTAAAAGTACTTTTTTTTTTTCCTCTTGGGCGGCGCTCGCACACACACAAGTACAGGGGGCATCGGTAGTGGCTAAATCCCTTTCAGCTCAGGTACAATCAGACACCAGGTCATGTGACTGCACAAGTCACATGGTACTCAGTGCGGGTGGGCTGCTGGATATCTTCCCGTAATGTGTGCTGTGCAGTGGAGAATAAAGTATGAAGAAGGTGTGCTGGAGAGGGGACATTTGTGACTAAAGGTGATGGAGAGGGGCATGTGTGACTAACGGTGCTGGAGAGAGGGCATGTGTGATTAAAGGTGCTGGAGAGGGGGCATGTGTGACTAAAGGTGCTGGGCAGAGAGGGGGCAAGTGTGATTAAAGCATGTGGGCAGAGGGGACATATGTGAGCAAAGCTGCCGGGCAGAGGGGGCATGTGTGAGTAATGCATTTTTGTGTAAGAGGGTGGCCTAGTGCTTTTCACCTGATAGACATGCCCCCAATGACGCACCACCACACCCCCAATTGAGCGATCACTCACAGTTTTTTACCATGCTCAACTATAAGGAGGGCCCTATGAAGTTGCTGTACCAGGGCCCTGAATTTCTTTTGGCAGCCCTGTAAATATATATACACCCAACTGCCACACCTTGGCTAGTCTAGACTTTAGCCTGCACGCCGATAGAAAAAGGTTGCCAACCCGTGCTCTAAACAATCGTGTGTTCTCTGAAAACTCACCTCTTTAGACAGGCTTATCAGATTCCTGAACAATCTTCTTAAAACTACCTATTCCCACTTAACACTTTTACCATTGCAATCTGGATGCCACTTAACCCTGTATATCTGTTTTCCATAGACAGTAAGCATGACACTCTTACCCGTTTGTCTGTTAATACCCAGTCTTGCTTTATTACTGTGTTTGTTTGTACTTGTTATATGCTGATACTATGCAAATAAATGTTCATAATAATAATTTTTAACAATGTACCTATTATAATCAATTACCATAATTTAAACCCAATTGATAAATCCAAAATAGAGATGATAGAAAAATTGTTCCCCTATATTGGGTTTCCCAAACTGATATTAAAATAGATAAATGGCTAGATAGAGTAATTTATGCCAGTGCTACTTATGTATGTACAGTAAACTATCCCCATGCATACAAGTCTTTAGCTTTTTAAGCACATTATTCAAATTTAAATATATGTTTAGGTCTCTTTTTGTTCACCTAATGGGAAATAATGAAGCTAGCATATTTGTTTATCTCAGAACAGCATTTTACCATTGAAGGGTTACACTCCTACTCAGCAAACTCCTAAATCATATTTCCTGAAAATATCAATAAAAAATTAAATAGTAAAATCTGCATACCAATATAGGATTAGGAATGCATAACACAGTACTCCATAATTAGATCTAAAATCCCACGGGGATAGAAAAAGTCTATTAAGTATGCAGATACAGTGATTTCTATGTAAATGAATGGCTAAATTCATATCAAGTTCCGTTTCTAATTTTTTTCGCTAAGGGCAAAATGCCAGGGTCGTAGGCTGTCCTTAAAAAACACTCCATATTCTAATTTCCACAATTCATTATGTATGCTAATTGCAATGACAAAATGCTAGTGGGTCAACTGCATGTTCCACGATGCTCTAGATAGCATGATTACCTCTCTTAACATAGCTTCTACCTCTGACTGCCATGTGTTGTTATCAAGCATTGGAGATTAAGTATATTAATGCAAACAGGAGTCTTAATACAAGAGATAGTAATGGTGATTTACAAAATGTAATCATGCCCATGTGTATATTGACATGTTCTGTAGGCAATGCTCTGAACTTAATTTGAAAGTGTGTATATATATATATATATATATATATATATATATATATATATATATATATATATATATTCACTATATATCCCGATATCTATTAATCAAATGCATCAGAATCTGCATATAAAGGTACTATCACCACATTCCCCACACTGCCATCTGTTTAGAAGTGTTATAATATTTCCTGCTGCAGTTAAAATCACAATACCCCTGAGTCTTTCTGAAGCCAGGAAGGGGAACATTCACCTTGATCCTTAGGCTTCGCAGCTTAGTGGTTAGCACTTCTGCCTCACAACATTGGGGGTCATGAATTTGATTCCCGACCATGGCCATGTGTGGAGTTTGTATGTTCTCCCTGTGTTTGGGTGGGTTTCCACTGGGTGCTCTGGTTTCCTCCCACACTCCAAAAGCATACTGGTAGGTTAATTGGCTGCTATTAAATTGGTCTCTCTCGGTCTGTGTGTATATGTTAGGGAATTTAGATTGTAAGCTCCAATGGGTCAGGGGTTGATGTGAGTGAGTTCACTCTACAGCGCTGCTGAATTAGTGGCGCTGTATAAATAAATGATGATGATTTCTGCAGTGTAGTGGGCATTCTCTGATGATCACAAATGATTACCAAAAGAAATTTCTCAGGGGCCACATAATTTGAAAGAGGGGACTCCACTCTTTCAAACAAGGGTACCCCTGAGTCCATCAGTTCCAGGATACAGATACTTTTAGTGCCCCACCCAATTCCCTAGTACTTTAGAATGGTCTGCACTGTAGTGGCTGGGAGGAATTGGGCCTGGTGATGTCATCGTGTCCCATCACCAGCTCCTACTGGCAGTAACTAGCAGCGTGTGACTTGTCTTTAGCACTTTTGAGGTATATGCTAATGATGAGTCCCAATTGTCCTTAGCACTAAATGGGTTAAACACATACTGTAAATGAATAAAAAATAATCACTGTCCACCTTCCACCAGACCTTAAATAGTACCTGTGCTATACAACCTGGACTAGTTTGCACTACAACAGGAGGACCACAAGCATTGGGTATATCTGCTATAGTGACAACTAGTCCAATGCTGGTCAGTGCAAGACAACGTCGTCTCCTACTAGATGGTATCACCTCAGTGCTGAAAAATGCTGGGATTATTCTCTGCTCCCTTCGGCTGTGGCTGCTGGTTATTAACAAGTTTGGGAACACTGAGGAATGCAACAATATGCTCAGCAATATTAGAAAATTGGCCTGATATTGCTGCATGTGTGTCACAAAACCAGTGAATGTTTATCTATTGACCACAATAATAATAATGTTAAATTTAAGCAGAACCAGCAAACAAGTAATGGAAGCAGGGAGGAGGCATCCCAAAACCTTTTGACAATAGTAGAAAGAAATAGCAGTATTAGGTGTAAAGGGGGGTGTTTAGGTTGATTTGGACTACAATGAATTAAGAAAGAAAATTACATTTCCTATTTAATAAAGTAGAGAAAAAGAGTTTAGGGAGTTTATTTTATTCAATTAAAGTTTATTTTAAAATTGTGTGTTATTTATTTTTTACTCTTTCCCGTCCTGAATCTTGTTATTTATACCAGCCCATACACCAGTGGAGTTCGGCAGAAGACTCTGAGCAGGGTGCACATGTTTTTTGGGCATCCACCTCCAATGAGGCAGCAGCTTTGTGCAGAACAGCCTGTCACTGGTTTCACTATAGCAAGAGCTACTCCATGATCTCCTTGTTATAGTGGAAACCAGCCCTGATGCTTGTTAAAGATTTGGGGAAGGGCCATGCTCCCCATTTTTTTATATATAGGACACATAGGAGTGGTGGTGCAGATTGTGATGGACCCAACATTGATAGCAAGAACAGAGTTAACAGACCACCCAGTGGATGTGCTAAACATCTTACTGTCCCACTTGCAAAACTATTACATAAATTATGAGGTAAGGTATAATACTCACATCATTATCTATTTAACCCTCAAGTAACCCTTTGGTTCATGGTTTGATACCCATTATATGTGGGTGTGTGTGACATTTTCACCAACTTTCCTTTCACACTCCTCTCCCATTTACCCCACTTGTGTTTTTTACCCATCTAAGCTGGGCCATACAGATCAGCCCTTTCAGTCCAGAAAGTGGAGTGGTCTTCATCTACAGGCATCCATCGGACTATTTCGTTATGTCTTATAGAGTCTCCAAACTGTTTACTAATGTATATTCAGCATGCAGACTATCTTGTAGATGGTAAATAGAAGATTTCTTCATCCGAGATGGATGTTTATAAGAACAGGTGTCTCTGCACATGCAGAGTTAGTAACAAAGTTATGTGTAGTGCAGACACAAGTATAGTAACCCATTACACACTTTATGTCAAACAAATCCGCACATATCTCACACAAGACACTGCAAAAACCTTAATTCATGCACTCATCATCTCCCGCATTGACTATTGCAATTCACTCCTTACTGGTCTTACCAAAGTCAGACTTGAACCCGTACAATCTATTATGCACGCAGCCGCTAGATTGATTTTCCTTGCTAACCGTTCTTTCTCTGCTGAGCCACTCTGTCAGTTTCTACATTGTTTGCCTGTATTTCAACGAATCCAATATAAAATTCTTCTACTAACATACAAGGTCATTAACAAAATTGCACCGACATACATTTCCTCACTTGTCTCAAAATATCTCCCAACTTGACACCTCCGTTCTGCACAAGATCTGCGTCTCTCTTCCACTCTCATCACATCCTCCCATTCTGGGTTATAGGACTTTTTTCGGGCTGCACCCACTTTGTGGAATTTCCTCCCTCGCACAGTAAGACTTTCCTGTAGTCTCCAAACCTTCAAGTGTTCTCTAAAAACCCACCTCTTCAGACAAACTTATGAGATTCCTCAACCACCATCTTAATCTCCCTATTACCACCCTCTACACAGCTAACACAAGACAACAACCCTCTAACAAAACATTGGTACACACACAGCCGACTCAATACTTTTACCTTTGCATTCTAGCTGGTCCAGTGTGCAATATGATGTAGCACATGCCCTTGTGTTTCAAACTTCCATTGTCCCATGGATTGTAAGCTTGCGAGCAGGGTTCTCTTACCTCTCTATCTGTATGTATTACCCAGTATTGTTTTATTAATGTTTGTTCCCAATTGTAAAGCGCTACGGAATTTGCTGGCGCTATATAAATAATGTTGATGATGGTGATGATGATGGGCTCGAGATCATGTATCTTTTATGAAATAAAAAGTAACAACTTAATTTACATCTCCAGACTCCAGTTTTAAGTTGCAGTAAAGGAGTCAAACAAACCTTTCTCTGTACACCTCTCTGCACAGGTTTTAACTTGCACAGTTTCATTAATTTAACATAGAACTCACAATTGCAATCCCATCTGAACTCATGTGCAGCTCCAGATTCTCTCAGCAAATGGTTTATTCATATTTCATCTCTCCAAGACCACAGTCCCAACTCCTGGTCTTTCATGCTCTCTCATATATCCCTCTTTTAACATGGCATCTGTTACCACATTTCCCCCAGTCACTTCACACCCTCACGCCCTTGCTAGAGAAAAGCACTTAGGGTCCGGTCATTAACATTCACCATACCATTCCAGAAACTAAACCACTTATACAGTGGGGTGCCAAAGTCAGATATATAAGCAGTTTACAATACTATTATCAAAATAGAGCACAAAGATCTGATATTGACAGATCACGGCTGCTTTTCATTCTACCACAAACATTCCTCATAGCCAGACCCAGGTGTATAGGTATTGGAAGTGCTGGTCCCCTCCACCATTAATCTCATTGGGCCATGATGAAAGTATAACTCTTCATCAGGCCACCCAATTGTCATTCAGGGCCATCTTAACAACATTATGGGCCCCCGGGCAAAGCAGTGCACCGGGGCCCCTAGATATAGATATAGATATATAGATATATACAGATACAGATTGATAGATGTACTTGCTCAGTGACCATTGAAGGTTTTTTTTGCAGGTTTTTTTCTTTTGCAGGATTATTTATTCTCATTAAGAGCCGTGCCTATGGGGCCCCCTTGCCCGTGGGGCCCCCGGGCAGCTGTCCATCATGCCCAATGGAAAAGATGGCCCTGTTGTCATTGTCCCTGATAGTAGATTTTTGTTATGGAAACCTCACTACCATCTTTTAAAACTAAACTCTACACCTCAACGGAACACACATTAGGGCAATAGGACACATAAGCAAGATAAGCAGTTAAAAGGGTAGGGGGGCACAACATATCCTGAAGATAAGAATATACTTCCACTTGGTGATAGGCAGATTAAAGTGCACCACTCTTTAAAGCAGTTATCTATTTCACAATTACAGTCAAGCATTTTTTATGGATCTTAAAGGAGGAAGATCATGCATTTCTGGCAGCCTGTACCTGGAATAGGGTTAATCATACCCAATAAGGCTTCAACTTCTTTCCTCACTGTAGCTACATATCAAGGCATAGAACATGTATTGTAAGTGGACTAGCACCAAGATTGCCATGGTAGTCACAAGATACTGTGCAGAACTATAAATCGTTAATAGTAGCCTATAAGCCAGGGCAAAATGGTAAACATTTGACACTCGTTCTGTATAAGTGGATCTCATATTTCTACTGAGTGGATCTCTACCTTCCCCTCCAACTCTTCATTTGCTCCATATTAATGAATCTTACTGCCTCAATGTCTCCCCTTTGTTGTTCTTGTAACATACATCTTTCCACTGTACATCTATTACAAACATGAGCTAAACTGCAGTGCAACAAATGTCCCTGTTTTGTGGGATGGTTCAAAGAAGTGAATGGAGCGATGGAGGCTCATACGTAGGTGCTGCTGGTAGTATGTCAATGTGAATATTTACAGGTAGTAGTAAAATAGTAATGGGGAAGAGCAGGTGAATCATTAACTGTGGTAGTGAAACTGTGTAGAAGATTTGCAAGTTTAATATGCTCAAAAAAAAAGTGGGTTACAAATGAACAGTTCACACTCACTCTAAGTCAGCATTAATAGCAGGGACACCCAAAATATCACCCACTAGAAGTGTAGCACCGTAATTTGTTTGAACCCAATGCAGCTGCACGGTCCTTCAATAAAAAGGAGACGGCTTCCAGGTTTAAATGACCTAGATCCTCTCTATCAACGAGCTAAAACAACTAAATCAAGTATTCATATGGATATTTGTATTTCATAAAAGAATTGTCGCAGCGCCCTATTGCATGTTCTTCTCTACATTTATTTATAATAAACTGAGTGACAACAATTATAAAGTAAGAGAGCCGAACAGCCCATTTTCACTTTCAACGATATTGGGCAAATGTGGAAGTGTGTTTGCACTCATGATCAGCAGTGTAGGCAGATCTCTATAGAGTGTGCAGAGTCAGGACCTTTTCAACATATGGTTATGCGAGATGAAGAGCACAGATCTGAAGGTAAATTGTGTAAGTGTGTATATATGAATCAGCATGCTCATCGGGACTTTCAATCGTTGGTAAAATCTTTATAGATATCTCATTGGGAGAAATTTTCTGTAGTGTGTACCCAGCTTTAGAGTGTTACAGTATTTGATTATTTCCTGATCTGGAAAGCTACTTTATATTTTTTTTGTCAAATGACACACAGGACCTCATTTAAAGTTGAATCTAAATCAATATGTGTCAAATGAAAAAGCGCATTGCTGATTTGCTAAGGCAAAAAAATACAGCACAATTTACAGTAAAAAAAACTTGCACTTGCAGCCTCCCTGCACCTTAAGATACGTGCAAGGCTAAATACACACATAAATAAGTAGTACCTCTCTTTCTCTTCTTTTGCAAATTGTGTAGGTGAGCAGCATCTGTGAGTAAATGTATTAATCTGCGAGTCCTACAGCTCACTGACATTCGGCGACTTTGACAGCTAAATGTAAAACGGCAGCGTCTTTAAGGGCAAATTTTGTCCTTAAAGATATTGCCATTTTAAATTTAGCTGTCAAAGTCGCCTAATATCGGCGAGTTGCATAACTTGCAGATTAATACTTTAACCCCCTGGACTTTCAGCCACTGGTAAAATCATCACATAAATCGCATCTGCAGTAATTTTCTGTAGTCTGTACCCAACTTTAGACAGAAAATGAGATTCAAGGATAAAAGTTTTTTCTCATTTGTTGTGTTAAAGCATATACATACAATATACAAATTGTATGTACTTTTGTTTTAAATGACAAACATGGAAACCATGACACATCCTAGCTATTTCATAGTTGCCTACTCTCCCGGAATGTCCGGGAGACTCCCGAATTTTTTGAAGTTCTCCCGGACTCCCGAGAGAGCAGGCAAAAATCCCGGATCCAGCTGTCCCCGTTGTTGTAGATGGTGGGGGCGGGGCTAAATGCGCAATCGTGGCCCCCGCCCCCTGCTACGATTGGCTAGAATTTCCTAAGATTGACAGGGGCGGAGCCTAATGGCGCACCACGAATGCCACGCCCCCCTCGACGGACCCCCTCCCGGACAGCTGCCTTCAAAAGTAGGTAAGTGTGAGCTATTTGCATTACTAAGAGTTCCTATACAATGACATGTTGTCGGTTTTTGTATTCTATTGATCTAAGGTTCATATAACCCCCTCAAATGCACTTTAAAATAGGGAATATTGTTCCCCATAGAAATAAGCTGGCTTTCACAGACCAGCCTACAATGCAAGCAAACAGATCATGCACAATTTTGATGTGTTGATCAGTTTGTTAGCATTGACGTTAAAAGTTGGCAGGTACAGACCATCTTATTTCCAAAGGAAATTAGGTTTCCTATTTTGAGGTGCAATGTAGCTGCATTTGAATGTAGCGGAATACTCTTCATATTGTATAAGGACCCATTTGTTTAAATTGAACAGCTACAACTTGCAAAATGCAAGTAGGTAACATGTGTTGACATTTAAATAGCTAATCTGGTCAAGCTAAATTCAAATCAACCCAGTGCTTCCCAAACTGTGCGCCGCGACTCCATGGAGTGCTGCAGCAATATCCCAGGGGTGCTGTGGCCAGGGCCGGTGGTAAGCTAGGTGGGGGTATTCTTGCCAACTCTCCCGGAATGTCCGGGAGACTCCCGAAATTCGGGTCGGTCTCACGGACTCCCGGGAGAGCTGGCAAATCTCCCACATCCCGCTACTGGCTTCCAAAAATGATGCGATTAATGCTGCATCGCGTCATTTTGGCCCCGCCCACCATGACACAACGGCATTGTGTCGCGGGGGCGGGGCGTGGACAAACACGTCAAAATGCTGGTGTGTCATGGGGGCGGGGCCAAAATGACGCAATGCAGCGCAAATCGCATCATTTTTAGAAGCCAGTAGCGGGATGTGGGAGATTTGCCAGCTCTCCCGGGAGTCCGTGAGACAGACCCGAATTTTGAGAGTCTCCCAGACATTCCCAGTCACGCCCCTTTCCCGGAAATAACTTTGCCAAAGTAGGCAAATATGGGTGGGGGCCTACTTGGTAATCATTTTGGCTTAGGGGTGCCTTGAAAAAAATATGGAGACCCTAAGGGTGCATCAAAGTGAGAAAGTTTGGGATCCACTGAATTAGCCCTTTAAGAAAAAACAACAAGTATACAATAAGGAAAATATCTTCTTAAAAAAGATTAAAAATTAGAACAGTTTCAAGTGACAATGCATTTTGTGTAACCATGATTTCCAGATCAGCCATGTAAATCTAAGCACGTGAAATAGACATGCTGCATATCTTCAATGCCATTAGTTCACATACATACTATAACCTTGCTTAGTAAAAAGTACATGATTGTACAATATTATAGTCTAAATACAGATAACGTACTGATCATTTATCCTTCTACTTAAGTAAATACATTTTTATGACTCCACAAATAAACTACTTTGCACATAGTGGCTTGCAGCTCATTTATATGCTTTACTAATCAGTCGAAATGAGCGTTTATGACCACTGATTAGGCTTATGATAAAATTAAGACAAAATGCATAGGCAAAGAACAAAGTACAGAAACTGCAACTATTTTGTACAACAGTGACATTTATCTCCTAATCTGTACATCTAAAGTTGTTTTTGCATCCTTTTGTTGTAAACAAACTTTGATACAGAGCCCTCCTGAATGGTTTACACAGATAGAAAATCAAGTAAGTTTCACGCCTGCCAATTTAGCGCACAAACCACTGAGCAGCAGGGATCCAAGTTACTGTAATATGCACTTAGCGAGAACCACAGAAGCATGGTCTCCAATATCAGAATCTATTATGTATGCACAAACATCTGTTATACAAGGAAAACATGAAAAACATTTTCAATACCTCAATATCCAGTGGCTCTTTGCTCAGCATGCAGGCCATGTCACTACAATTCTGTACTTGTTGTTTGCAACAGCTTCAGATATTAAACTATTAAGATTTTTTTTTTTTCACGTCAGTAAATTTAGTAACAAATCTCTATTATATCAGCAGCAGATTAATCTTCCAGTTAGCAAGTTTAGAGAAAGGTTATATGGAAGGGGGAGTTTGTAGTGTAGGCGTGTCCTGAGAAATCATGTGGAGCACTGAAAAGTTGAACTTTGAGACTGAACCAGCTGTCGCTGCTTGTTAGCAGGGGGATTGCTAAATAAAATAGAAACAAGAAATGAAAATATATTTAACTTATTTAAGTTTTTGTATTTATTTTTGCAAAATAAGTAAGTGTAAAGGAAGTAATATGGGGCCTGATTCATTAAGGATCTTAAATGAAGAGGTATTTTATTTCAGTCTCCTGGACAAAACCATGTAGCACACAAATATCAACTTTAAATTTCAGTGTACAAATAAGCTATCAAGTATTTGTGTGCTACATGAAAAAACAGTCAGTATTTAACTTATGTGCAAAACAGAAACCTAGTTTGCACCTCACGCATTGTAACATGGTTTTGTCCAGGAGACTGAAATAAGATACCTCTTCATTTAAGATCCTTAATGAGTCAGGCCCATGGAGACTAAATATAGAAGATAGTTTGGTTCATTTATAAAAGTTACTTTACAGCATATTGTGCAGTAACAGCACTCTGTATAACACTGTAGCTACGAAGCAGAAATGTTTATACTGAGGGTTCAACTCTTTAACCCGTTCAATGCCAAGGACATTCCATTGTATGATAGACTCAAATATATAATAACCAAAATAATGAAGTTTGCCAGTGAAAACATACTGGGTCTGATTCATCAAGGCACGCATCTGCTGATTTTGAGCGTATCGTCTGCAAAATCACTCTGCTCATGCCCAGAACTAGGAGATATGGCCGTGAACGCAGACCTGTCCACTGCGTCTTGTACACAGAGGACAATTAGTCATACTTGCCAACTCTCATGGAATGTCTCGGAGACTCCCGAATTCCAGGTAGGTCTCCCAGACACCAGGCGGAGTAGGGCATCCTCCCGTATCTGCCCATTTCCTAAAGCTGTCATGATGTGATTCTCAGCGAATTGCACCATTTTGGCCCTACCCCCAGCTGTCAAATGAAGCGTTTGCATCATTACCTCATGGGTGGGGCCAGAGATGACGCAATTTGCCAAGCCCCGCCCCCTCCATCCATGCCCTCCTGGAAGGGAACATCAAAAAGTCTGCAAGTACAGCCTATGATTTCAGGGAGTGAACTGGGTGGGCGAAGGGGTGCATTGCCGTAGTTATTTTACAGTAGGGACGTGCCAAACTCACGCAGCCACGGCCGAATCCAGCTCTGAGCTAAGTTACTTGTTTTTCTGCCTTATCTCTTGTTCCAGCTAAAGGGCTAATCTAAGTCCTGATCAATAATGTTGGCAGTCTTGTATGAATGCAATACATTTATATTATATTCAATCACAAGCCACTGTAGAAATGTATTGTATGTTCAGTAGACATTAACAACATTCTAATAAATGTATTTCATGGAAAAAAAAAAAAATTTTTAAATTTTTTTTTTTTTTTTAACTATTTTATCATTAATGCATTTATTATTATCAGGTGACATTAATTCAATATTTTATTTTATTTTCCTGTGCGTTCTTTTACAAATTTATAATCCACATAGGTATTGGACGTATCCTGCAGTGCCTTGTGAAGTATAGCACAACAGACCTGTCCTGATTTCAAAAGCATGCGTATGTTGAGATTTGTACCTTGATGAAGTTGGGAGTACGTAATGCTTAAATACATGCATATAATATTAATCGCGGATTGCGCTCAGAATACGTGACTTGATGAATCAGGCCCACTGTGCTGTGGCCTGCACTTCGCTCATCACAGAGTTCTAACATCATCCAGTTGCTTACTTATAGACACCACTAGAAGAATAACCAATTAAAGTCACTCTAACAACCCAGGAAATGCAGCAGTTTTTGAGAATGTTTGTTATGTGTAAAGTATTGTTGACCAGTTGTCGTGAATATTGTGAGTTAAAAATATGTTAAATTTAACCAGTGCATGTCAGACTGGATGTATTGTAATCATGGGCGGATTTGCTATAGAGTCTACCAGGACATTTCCCAGTAGGCCGGTAGCCACAGGAAGCCAGCTGTTGTTTTCTTGGGGAGTTTAATTTATTTTTTATTCCTAGCCCGAATGGGGGGCAGGGGTGGCCCCTTCGGACTGGGTGCCGGTGGGGGTGTCAGTGTGGTGCTCGGTGGCTGGCCCCTCCTCTGGAACCAGCCACCTTCTGTACTGTGGCCGCGGATCTATAGATCCGTACCTACCTCCCTCCTCCAATCCCAGTAGTGCTAGATGTCACATGGGACGTGCACCAAGTGACAGGTGCCATCCCATGTGGGCAGACAGGGGAATCTCTAGCAGCTCAGCAGCTCCTATAAAAAGATAAGTGTGTGTGTGTGTGTCTCTGCTATAATGTGTGTGAGAGAAGGAGGTGCTCTGCTATACTGTGTGAGTGTGTGAGTGTGTGTGTGTGTGTGTGTGTGTGTGAGAAAAAGGGGGGACCTGCTATGCTGTGTGTGATTGATTGAAAGTGGGGGACCTGCTATGCTGTGTGTATGCGATTGATTGAAAGTGGGGGACCTGATATACTGTGTGTGGTTGATTGAAAGTGGGGGGCCTGGTATACTGTGTATGATTGAAAGTGGGGGGCCTGCTATACTGTGTATGATTGAAAGTGAAGGGCCTGCTATACT
The DNA here is from genome assembly GCF_038048845.1 of Mixophyes fleayi. NCBI lineage: Eukaryota > Metazoa > Chordata > Amphibia > Anura > Limnodynastidae > Mixophyes > Mixophyes fleayi. The sequence goes on from NC_134409.1 coordinate 34,330,943, forward strand.
GTGTGTGTGTGATTGAAAGTAGGTGGCCTGCTATACTGTGTGTGTGAGAGAGGGGGGGCTGCTTTACTGTGTGTGAGCGAATGGGGGCTGCTATACTGTGTGTGTGTGTGTGTGAGAGAGAGAGAGAGAGAAGGAGGGACAAGGTATACTGTGTGTGTGTGATTGAAAGTGGGTGGCTTGCTATACTGTGTGTGTGAGAGTAAGGGGGGGCTGCTATACTGTGTGTGTGTGTGTGTGTGTGTGTGTGTGTGTGTGTGTGTGTGTGTGTGTGTGTGTGTGTGTGTGTGTGAGAGAGAGAGAGAGAGAGAGAGAGAAGGGGAGACAAGTCATACTGTGTGTGTGATTGAAAGTGGGAGGCCTGCTCTACTATGTGAGAGAAGGGGGGCTGCTATACTGTGTGTGTGTGTGTGTGTGTGTGTGTGTGTGTGTGTGTGTGTGTGTGTGTGTGTGTGTGTGAGAGAGAGAAGGGACATGTTATACTGTGTGTGTGATTGAAAGTTAGGACCCTGCTATACTGTGTGTGTGAAAGAAGGGGGGGGCGCTATACTGTGTGTGTGTGTGTGTGTGTGTGTGTGTGTGTCTGTTTGTGTGTGTGTGTGTGTGTGTGTGTGTGTGAGAGAGAGAAAGAAAGAAAGAGAGAAAGGGGGACAACTTATTCTGTGTGTGTGATTGAAAGTGGGGGTCTGCTATGCGGTGTGTCTGAGAGAAGGGGGGCTGCTATACTGAGTGTGAGAGAAGGGGGGCTGCTATACTGTGTGTGTGTGTGTGTGTGTGTGTGTGGGTGTGAGAGAGAGAGAAGGGGGGACAAGTTATACTGTGTGTGTGTGTGTGTGTGTGTGTGTGTGTGTGTGATTGAAAGTGGGGGCCCTGCTATACTGTGTGTGTGTGAGAGAGAATGGGGGGCTGCTATACTGTGTGTGTGTGTGTGTGTGTGTATGTATGTGTGTGTATGTGTGTGTGTGTGTGTGTATGTGTGAGAGTGAGAGAGAGAGAAGGGGGGACAAGTTATACTGTGTGTGTGATTGAAAGTGGGGGGCCTCCTATACGGTGTGTGTGTGTGTGTGTGTGTGTGTGTGTGTGTGTGTGTGTGTGAGAAAAGGGGGGGCTGCTATACTGTGTGTGTGTGATTGAAAGTGAGAGGCCTGCTATGCTGTGTGTGTGATTGAAAGTCTGGGGTCTGCTATGCTGTGTGTGTGTGATTGAAAGTGGGAGGCCTGCTATGTTCTGTGTGTGTGATTGAAAGTGGGTGGCCTACTATACTGTGTGTGTATGATTGTAAGTGGGTGGCCTGCTATACTGTGTGGGTGAGAGAAGGCGGGCTGCTATACTGTGTGTGTGTGTGTGTGTGTGTGTGTGTGTGCGTGTATGTGTGTGTGTGTGTGTGTGTGTGTGTGAGAGAGAGAGAGAGAGAAGGAGGGACAAGGTATACTGTGTGTGTGTGATTGAAAGTGGGTGGCTTGCTATACTGTGTGTGCGAGAGAAGGGGGGGCTGCTTTACTGTGTGTATGTGTGTGTGTGTGTGTGTGTGTGTGTGTAAGAGAGAAAAGGGGGGACAAGTTATACTGTGTGTGTGTTGTTAAGTGCGTATTGTCGCTAACCAATAACGATTGTCGAACCTCGATTTGTGTTTCCAAAGCACAAAGATTTATTCTCAAAAAGTAGCAGAATATTTCAAGCAAAACAATAATAAGTACAGCCGTTACTTATCGCAGGCGCTCTGGATCCAGTGTACAGTCATTCAATCCTGAATTCTGGGGACAAGATGTCTGAACACTAGATGTGAAGCTGCTGCTTATATGCACACAGAAATACAGTAATACAATGAAGATGGTATAGCTTGCTTCTATTGGTCCAGCTTTCAGGAAGGTCCAAGGGATTGTCAATCATTGGCTAGTTCATCCTAAGGAATCCAAAGGAGGGGGTCATCTCTCCAGGGGGTATGCTCTGCTCTTCCCGCCAAGATTCCTTAGTCTTAAGTAGTTCATAATTCCCTATCATTCATAACTTGTGTATGCACTCTGCGATTCCTTCACAGAGTGAACCAAACAGTAGCAAATGTTAAGAGGTTTATTATGATACCACACATGATATGATTCCTTCAACCTGTTCCATATATTTCACTAATGTGCATAAAACTTATATTATAACACATAAATACTACTATATTTCGACATAACTGACTATGTGTTACAACTACCATTAATGTGTACTATTTTACAAGTATGCGTGTTTGTGTGAATGTATGGTAAAAGACCAAATACTGTTGCTGCCACGTGTAGTAGCTGCGTACGCCCTTCCACGCCGTAGCGTACCCTTGTACGCCGTAGCATACCGTACGCATCTTTTCAGACAAAGACAACCAAGTTTGCTCGATTTTAATTGAAATGACTTTATCCAATTTGCTGACTTCGACAGCTCCACCCTTTGATAGTGTAACAAACTATCACCCAATCACCGTTTCAAGTTCAGGATTATACAATACTTCTTCACAGACCATGATCTCGGTATCTGGTACCACCCTTTCAGTCTCTTTCGCAGTGTTACTCCTAGGAGACCATTTTCCACATGTCAACACAGTAGGAACACATTTGACACATAAACCAATCGCTAAGATGACACCCAGTATAAGGAGAAGGAGCAAACCTACACTAGCAACCATTTCCTGTACCCACTCCCGCAGACCGGAGAACCATTTCACAGGGTTCAACCACGAGAACCAACCTGCCACCTTTTCCCCGACCTCATATAACGAAGAATTATGGTTCTTTCGAAATTCCCATTTCAGTTGTAAAATTTCATTCATCTTCCGGTCTATAACCTCTTTAGGGTCATCCGTATTATTGGTGATGTACGTGCAACATTTGACACCGAACTGGGTGGCCAGTGTCACACAGTACCCACCAGTAATAGAGGTGAGATAATTTAGTACCAGTCTGTGTTGCACCAACTCCTTCTTGTACGCTTGTAGCTCTCTTCCAGTATACCTGAAAGTGTCATCATACATCTCGGTGATATTATCTATTAATTTAGCTAGGTCTTGGATACATTTAAATTTTAATGTTCCCCGAGCGGTCCTGGTGAGATCTAGAGCAACCATTACTTGAAACCCAGCGGTCTCACTAATTAATTTTGCAGCTATGGGCTCCTCACCAGGAATCATATTTCTCTTGCCACGGTGTTCATACTGTGTGTGTGTACGTATGGTGGTGATGTAGTCTTGTGAATACCAACCATTTCTTCATGAGTAATAGTCATGATTTCAGGAACCAGTTTAGCTAAGAAGCACAAGCCCTTGGAACTCGGAGTCACCCAGGAATAAGCTTTCCTTCCACAAACAAAATACACATCATCAGGGAGAACATAAGGAACAGTATGCCCATTAATTATATCACACAGAGTTTTGATAAAACTACCCATGCCCAGTGTCTTCATTTGCTCGAGACACGTGTCAGCATGGATGACATTTTTACAATTATCTATAGAGACTTTTTCAATGGATACCTTCTTATGTTTGGTTATACGCCCTAATTTGTGACTTCCATCAACATTACTGCCTATTGGTGACCTTGTGAGTCTCCCTCTAAAATGAGTGTGGCGAGCCATTGTCTGATCTGATGGGTCAGCTTCCCACATCTTCAGACGTTTTGCATGAGAGATATTTAGACACAGCAAAGATCTGTCTATGGAGTATTGTGGAAGCGTCAGACTAGGGGACCTAGTGTTATTGTACCTCCTGTCTATGGGCCTCCCACCCCTCAATTCGAGTACATCGGATATGTTTAGAGGGAATGGCACTATTCCTATATTATGCTGCCCTTGCGGCGCGTGAGAGCACACCCAACACTCGGTTTGGTTTAGCACCTTACCCACCAGGGAGTGATAATCCTCCACAGGATGTCCGCCTATATTCAGAGTACTGGGGGACTGGCATCGTTGGATGCATCTCTCTTCAACTAGGGAGTCACAAAACTTGCAGATACAATACTCATCAGACAATAGCCCCTCACACTGCCTCCGAGTTCCTGAGCTAGCAGACCTTTTCATAACCCCCGGACCAAGCTTGATAATGGGCTGCTCTGAGTATTCTAATAACTTTTCCTCTGCCTCCATCTCATCCGCATCACTACCAGAACCTTCCTCCGTCCTCCATCCTCCTTCACAAAAATAGAATGTCCTAGAAAGTGTAAAAACAAGGAAAATCCTGGAACAAAAGAAAAACAAAAACCGCCACTCCATCGCAGGCTTTAAGTCTCCCGGAACAGACTCACAAGTGACAGTTCTATGTCGTCGGTCTCAGTTTTATCTTGCACTTTCTCCGGATTATGGACTCTCCTGCAGTGGGTGGAATGGACCCAAATGTCTCTCTCTGCAACCTTCAGTGATGTAGTACTGGTCAGCAGCACTTGGTATGGGTCTTCCCAACGGTCTGTTAAACAACCTGAACGTAAGAAATTGCGGATCATAACATAGTCTCCAGGTTCAACATCATGACAGTTCGTTTCTGGCATACCAGGTGACAGCATTTTTAGTTTTTGTTGTTGTTGTTTTAGCTGTCTACTCATTCTTATAAGATATTGTACAGTCACTTCATTATTACACTTCAAGTCGTCTTGTGGACTCACGATCAAATGAGGTTGTCGTCCGAACAGTATCTCAAAGGGGGACAGATTAAGAGGAGGTCTAGGAGTGGTCCGAATGCTATGGAGGACCAATGGCAAAGCCTCAGGCCATGCCAACCCAGTTTCAGCCATTACCTTACCAAGCTTGTTCTTTATAGTACCATTTACTCTCTCCACCTTACCACTGGCTTGTGGTCGGTAAGGGGTGTGAAGTCTGCTACCGATTCCCATGAGTTTACACATATTTTGGAAGATATCACCAGTAAAGTGGGTACCTCTATCACTTTCAATGATTCGAGGGATACTGAACCAACATACAAAATCTTGTACAATTTTCTTTGCAGTGAACACAGCAGTATTAGTGGCTGCCGGATATGCTTCTACCCAACCGGAAAACACATCAATACACACTAACACATACTTTAGATTCCTGCATGGTGGTAATTGGATATAGTCAATTTGTATTACCTGAAAAGGTCCGTCTGTAGGAGGGATGTGGGATGGCTCAGTTGGATTAGTTTTCCCGATATTTTTCCTCAAACAAGTAAGACATGACATTGCCTTCTTACCAGCCTGAGAGGAAAATCCAGGAGCACACCAGTATGCTCTCACCAGTTTGCACATACCTTCTTTACCCAGGTGAGTCAGGCCGTGTGCTGCTTCAGCCAGGCTTGGATAGTACATTCGGGGAGCTACAGGCTTACCTTGTCCAGCCCTCCAGAGTCCTGAGGAGTCTTGACCACATCCCTTCGCCTTCCAGACCGCCTTTTCCTGCAGGGAACACAAATCTTGCATTTCAATTAGTTTCTGCATGTCTAATGTCTGAAAAACCATCATAGTCTCGGTCGATACAGTCATAGGTTGCCCTGCTGCCCATTTAGCAGCTTTGTCCGCCCTGTTATTGCCCAGTGACACTGGGTCTTCTTCAAAGGTATGGGCTTTGCACTTTATGATGGCTACTGTTCTGGGTAACTGTATCGCTGTCAGAAGTCCTTTTATGTGTTGTGAGTGTGCCACTGGCGTACCTGCTGCTGTCGTAAAGTTTCTAAGATGCCAAAGGGCCCCAAAATCGTGCACTACCCCGAAGGCGTACCTAGAGTCAGTATATATATTGGCTGATTTACCCTCTGCCAACTCACACGCTCTCCTTAATGCTACTAGTTCCGCCACCTGGGCTGAGTGAGGTGGACCAAGGGGTTCAGCTTCTACCACATCCTGATCGTCTACAACAGCGTAACCAGTACATAGCTCTCCCGTCTCTGTCTGTCTATGACAACTCCCGTCCGTATAAAACGTAAAATCTACATTTTCTAAGGGGGTGTCACGTATGTCGGGCCTTGCAGTAAAGGTCTGATTCAGGTGTTCCATACAGTCATGCATGTCATTTTTCTTGCCTAACTCATCATCAACCAGGGTCTCCTCACCTCCCACCCTTTGTGTCTCTAGAGACACATATGGAAGGTATGTAGCTGGATTTAAGGTTCTACATCGTTTGATGGTGATGTTTGAGGGTGCCATCAGGGCTAGTTCCCACTTTGTGAATCTAGCTGAAGAAACATGTCTGGTTTGGGCTGAATTTAACAGAGCTGATACAGCATGGGGTGTATAGACAGTTGAATTATGTCCTAATACTATGTCCTCGCTCTTACTTACCAGAAGAGCAGTTGCTGCTACACTTCTGAGACATGTTGGGAGTGATCTTGCCACAGTGTCCAATTGTGCACTGTAGTATGCTACCGGTCTGCTAGCGTCACCATGTTTCTGTGTGAGGACACCTGCTGCACAACCATCAGCTTCCGTACAGTATAGCTCAAAAGGCTTTTCATAATCTGTTATTCCCAATGCAGGTGCTCTAGTCAGACTATCTTTAAGATTAAAGAACGCTTGCTCTGACTCTTCTGTGTGTACAACACATTCTGGTTTTGACAAAGAGACTAGCTCCTGCAATGGTAATGCCAGAATAGATAAACCTGGGATCCAGGATCTACAGTATCCACACATCCCCAGGAAAGTACGAATCTGCTTCTGGCTCTGCGGCAGAGTCATGTGTTGTATGGCCTCAATTCTGTCGGTTGTCAGGTGTCTTAGCCCCTTAGTGAGGCAGTGTCCTAAGTATTTGACCGTAGTCTGACATGGCTGTAATTTATCCTTTTCCACCTTGTGCCCTGTTTGTGAAAGATGAAGCAACAACAATTTAGTATCATGTAAACATGACATAAAAGAATCAGAGCACAGAAACAAATCGTCCACATATTGAATTAGAACAGACCCATTGTGGGGTTGAAAGGATTGCAAACAGTCATGTAAGGCTTGGGAGAAAATACTGGGGCTGTCAATGAACCCCTGGGGTAGTCTGGTCCATGTGTATTGCACTCCCTGGTAGGAGAATGCAAAGGTATTGGCAGTCAGGGTTAGGAGGGACTGAGAAGAAAGCAGAACATAGGTCAATGACAGTAAAGTGACAAGCAGACGGTGGAATCTGCATGAGGATGACAGCTGGATTCGGCACTACGGGGAATTGGCTCTCAACAACTTTGTTAATTTCCCTTAAGTCCTGGACTAATCTATAGCCCCTCCCCCCACTCTTCTTCACAGGGAAAATGGGACTATTTGCCTGTACTGGCTGTACGAATTAAAATCCCTTGTTGTAACAGCCTTTCAATAACAGGATATACCCCTAGTTCCACCTCCGGTTTTAATGGATACTGTGGGATTTTTGGAGCTATCCTACCACTTTTTAGATTGACCATGACAGGGGCTACGTTTGGCATCAGTCCAGTGTCCTGTCCATCTTTGGTCCATAGGGAACCTGGTATTTCCAGCAACATCCCCTTTACTTGAGATGGACTCTGTTCTATAACAGTAGAGTGTAGCATTAACCTTTGAGGGGTGTCCTATATGTCCTGTATCTCACGAGTGACCTTCTCGGGTATATCTAGGAACACACCATCTGACGTACAGTATATGACACATCCCATTTTACATAACAAGTCTCTCCCTAGCAAGTTAGTAGGAGCCGCCGCAGCCAAGAGAAACAAATGCTTGGTATGCAGGGGCCCGATAGTAACTTCAGCAGGTTTAGTTAGAGGATAATGAAACACTCTTCCCGTTACCCCCATAGCTGGAATAGTTTTGCTGGTCACCTGTAGATTAAAAGGAGAGGTTATCACAGATCTGGCCGCCCCTGTATCTACAAGAAAAGTTTGTTTTCTACCAGCTATGTCAACTATCATTGTTGGTTCTTCTCTCTGACTCTCACTGGCTGTAGACTACAGGTATGACCTGACCCTAGCGCTGACTATTGCTTTCCCGCGCGGCATTTGCTGCTGTAACATGCGCGGGCAGGTGTGAGTCTTCTAGTCTATGTGAATCCCTCCTTGGAGGATATCTATGTGACCCTTCATTAGGATTATACCTTCCCTTTGTACAATCTTTTCTCATATGTCCTTCTTCTTTGCAATTATAACATCTCAACATTCTGCGTTTCCTGATGAATGTGTGGGACTTCCTCCTGTCTCCCAGGTGGTTAATAATTTCCTCAAATTTCTCAGCAGTTTCCCAACTTGCCACAGGCTGCTTTCATAGTTTGGTCTGGGTCTTTTACTACCAGCGAAGTCTAAGTCTAACATGAGGTTGGTATTCATCAGGGACCACTGCACACAGGTATGTGCTTTGCTACTATTCCGTTGCAGGGCGTGGCTCTCCAAGCAGGTATCAGATGTGACTGGCAGGTGGTAAGGAAAAAGTGATATAGATGTGGAAAACTCAGGACAACGACTAGTCCAGATGTCACTGGCGTAGATAGAATAACCAGGACACACTGAAGTGGATGGAATCACCAGGACACTCTGGCATGGATGGAGAAACCAGAACACACTGACATGGATGGAAAAACCAGGTTACACTTATGGGAACAGGGATATAATATGCTGAAGACAGGAGGGAACCAGGGACAAGCAGTCTGATATTAAAATGTTGACACCATTTTTTGCTAATAATCTTTTAAAATCTATTAATTTTTTTTTTATCTCACAATTATTTCCTGATTCAGTATATTATTTGCAGGTGCTGGGTATTGCTATGGGTTCTATATTTGCCCTAGCTTTACTGATATATATATATATATATATATATATATATATATATATATATATATATATATATATATATATATATATATATATATGGGTGGTTTCGAACATGAACATATCTGGAATGGGCCATTTTGTATTATGGTAGATAAATCAATTATTTATTTTTGTTTTTATTGGCATGTGGACTCACATTCAGCATCACCTTTCCTTGAATATTTAAACACTAACAATTTTAATTTGAAATTCAGTAGCACATTTCACCCTACTCACTACCTTTCTAGATAGAGTCCTCACAGACAGTGATGGTTCAATCATTACTGAAACTCACTACAAAAACTTAGATTCTAAAACTAATCCTTACAAACCATAGAAAAATAGTATTCTCAAAAGCCAGTTGATGCCAGTATGATTTAATTACTTGAATGATTCATGCTTACCTAAACAAGCAGAGGTTATTTTGTAGTCTTATATGCACAGTATGTTTTTTTATTTTTTTTATTTTGCCCTACGCTTCACTTGTACTGAATGCAATATAGCTTAACTGATGTTGTCATGTTTGCTGTGTGTCATTTCAGGTGTTTCAGGGCATGGGTGTAACTCCACTGGGTTGTGTGTGGGGGGGTCTTGTTGGGACAGAAGCGGGTGGTGTGCTTGTTTAGTTCATTTCCTCAGATGTAGGCGTACCTGTATATTGAAGTAAAACATTGTCTTGTAGCTGGTCAAAACCTACACCAATTTGTGAGGCCATCTCTCGTAAAGCACACTTTAAATTGCTGACAGCAGATGTCATCTGAACCGTTTGAATATCCACCCATGCCAAGGAATTTGCAATTGTGTATGCTGGGAAACATGCATTTTGTGCACACTCATTATATGTGTTGTGAATTTGTCACCTTTGATCGAGCATGAAATTAGCTTAAAGATTACTGAGTTCTTCCAGGGTGACATGTACATTTTGGAGAGATGGGGGTCCAGGTGGTTGTGGTGACATGGCATCTGGCTCAGATTGTGCGTCTTTTACAGTGTTGTCTACAAAATGGAGGATAGCTTTATCCTGGGAATGTGGTGAGGACTCCTGAATCTTGGCTATGTCTTGGGCTGGAAATGGAGGTTTGATTATCCTGAAATGAGAAACATTTTTGTTAGTATATGATAATGGAACACTTTTCTGTTATATTTAAATGCCTACTGTTCTAGAATGCCAAGGAAATTAAAACCTTTTGGCCTTCTGGCCATAGTCCAGGGACAACAGGGTGTCCTCAGCATTCCCTCATACTTCCTCAAGTTAATTGGTTAGGGCTTGACCTGGATGAAAAAGTACAGATTCAGCACTCGCTAAGTTACATGCATGTGTATAGCTAGCAGTACAATAAGTAGATGATGTGACTGTGATTGGTTAAAATGTAACGTTTCATACAATTTACATTTCCCTACCAAATACAGTAAAAATGCAGTTGAATTTCTAGTCCTAGATATTTATATAGAAAATGACCGGTTAGAAACCAAAACATTTCAAAAACCTTTTGACGTTAACAGTTACATTCTTGCATCCAGCAACCACCACCCAAACTGGCTTTTAAACATTTCTTACGGCCAATTCACAAGAATCCGGAGGAATTGTTCACAATTCACGAACTTTGAGTTGCAGCGAGATAAACTCAAGACTCAATTCTTAGAAAATAAATATCCCCCCCAACAATGTAGAAATGGCACACAACCGAGCAGCAAATAGAGACAGGTCAGATTTGTTAAAATACAATAGCAAAATACAAGAGTCTAACCACTCAAATAACAGCAAGGTATACTTCATTACTGATTACAACATTTCCTCCTTCAAAATCAAAACATTTTTGAGAAAACATTGGAACATACTCTTGCAGGATAGAGAATTGGTGAGTGTACTCCCCAGTAGACCAGATGTGGTATTCTGCAAGGCCCCAGATTTACACCAAAAACTGATTAAAAATCATTTTATCCCCAATATACCACAACAAACCATATTAACACCGATGGACAAACCATCTGGCTTCTACAATTGTGGACGATGCATTGTCTGCAGAACCTGTACTAACAGAAATACCAAATCAATTAAAACCCAAATCTTCCATCCATCAAACTGGACGCGATTACACTATCAGTGATATCATGCGATTCCAAAGACATAGCATACCTCCTACAAAGTCCCTGCCCACAGCAGTATGTATAAAGCAAGGATGATATACTGCCAACACTGGCCTGCCACAAATGTGAAGAATTACATCCACTAGAACTAATATCTATTTGTCTAAGGCAAGGCAATCACACCACTACAATCCGGAAGTAAGCATGTGCGTTTCACAGTGGAACACGTGCCGGCTCACCATTCCTCTAGTGTGCAGACCACCTGGATTCTTTCAACAGCACTGTTGAAGTCCCACTTAGCATCCAGGAGGTTCATTACCAAATAAAGACCGCAAGTACAAGGGATTCATCCCCAACAATCTACATTGAAATATTGACTTTACCTTTGAACTTAACTCATTTCTAAATTGGAAATTTGATCTGGACTCATTACAAATCTTGTCACACCAAAATACCCCTTTACCTCAGGACATTGGGACTTGTTCTATTTTGAACCAGTGATCAATCCCCTTTTTTACCTTTTTTTTTCTCTTTTTTCCCTTTACCTATGTGAATAAAATGTTAAATTTTAACCAATCACAGTCACATTATCTACTTATTGTACCGCTAGCTATACACATGCATGCAAATAAGTGAGTGTCGATTCTGTACTTTTTCCTCAATATTTAAGATACAGACTAATTTGTCATATGCTCCATAGCAACTGGATGTGCACATTTTAAATACATAACAATTTGACCTGGATGAAGCTGTTGATGCTTTTCTACATCATTTTAGGCTCATCTTCTGATATACGAGTACAATGGGGGGCTGGTATCATGATGAAGCAAATAGTGCCAGGCCAACTCCTGTACTTGTTGCTTGCAATTAGACTTGAGGATCCTCTAGAGGGAAGGCCCCACCTATCAGCCTTGTTAAGTAAGGAATTATGTGAGTATCTGCTACTTGTGCAAAGGAAGCTTGTGGATGACATGAGGTAAATACAATGGCATTAATGTTTTTTGGTTTTTTAAGGAGACTCAACTGCTACTTTACCATAATCATCGTGTGGTTGAATAATTGTGGGCGGCAAAACTGGCTTTTCTGAAGAACTTTTAGAGGGAAAAATGGAACCATGTATACATTATTTGATGCAACCTTTTTTACATAACATTGTTGTGAAGTCTAAACAAAAGTGAACCTGACATTGCGTCCAGACTTTGAGTTGCCTAATTGGATAATCTCCTGGCTCCCAACCTCCTTATCACTCGACCTCTACCTGCTGGGATTTCTCAACCTCACTCTCCCTAAACTCCTCAGCCCTTCTGCTTACACTAGCCACCCAAAAGACATACAAAGCACTGAGAAATGAAATACAATACACTTACGAGCACACAGCACTCACATCCAAATAATAACAATGAAAATAAAAAACACAAGGACAAATAGCAAACAGCAAAAACGAACTACACTATACAATTGCACAAATCATTCTATAATCAAAATCCACTCAACATTACTTTAGATGTATGTACGTAAACATTTGTCTATTATTAGAAACTTTTGATCAACATGCCACTAAGATGGTATATGGTTGCTATGAGTTTGTTTGCTTTGTGATTCATCAGCAGGTAAATAAATACTGTGACTCAAGACTGCAGATCACTTAATGCCTCTGAAGAAATCACTTAATAGTGAAGAAAAGTATAAGGGGTATATTGTTATTATTATTATTATTATTATTATCATAGATTTAGAAGGCGCCACAGTGCTTCGTAGCGCCGTATCGTAGGCAAAAAATGTACATACATAAAAAAGGGACATAGAAAGTAGGCAAAATAAATACAGACATGAAAACAAGGATATGAAGGACCCTGCTCATCAGAGAGCTTACATTCTAAAATAGTCCGTGTAGGCAAAATGTTGGGACTGCCCTGGTTGCGTCATTCTGGAACTGATCTTATGTTATGTGCAAGTTTTAATGCTATTTTGAATCTGCTGCTGTATCGATTATTTGCTCCCTGTTTATTTATTTTCTTGTTGCATTGTTTATCCTACAAGTTGTTGTTGAAAATAAAAATATATGAACAAAAAAAAAAAATAGGCCCTAGTGGCTGGAGGCCGCTGACACCCAATGTCAAGTCTCTGTATCTGACTAGCGCTACAATTATAATATACAACAAATGAAAAGATGTACCTGGCCAGAGGATTGGAGATGAATGGAGTGCTGATCAGCTTGACTCCAACCTATCGTAAGCTGCAAAATGTTACATCCTTGTAAATGTCACCATTTTCACATGTAAAACCCATGCATGGCTCAAAATTAGGCACAAATCGCCTTTGCACTGCAATTGCACTGCAGGAGGGACACTATTGAACTTCTGTAAATGGCCTTTAATGTATTAACAAATATTTATACTAATGAGAAAAATGTCTGTGAACCTTGTTACAATTGAGGGAAAAGACAAGTCCATTCAACAAAATAGTTGTCAGTCCTATGTGCCAGAAATGTATTACTAATTAGACATTTGGAAAGATGCTATAGAGATACATACACAATTTTGATAGACATTAAAGCCACAACAGAGGGTCTAGCCCTTTAAACCGCTGTTCCAGTAAATCCAGTGGTAGGTGGTTGTATATTCCCATGTGTTGATATCCACCTTCTTAGAATAGCTTTAGAATTTGCTCAGTCTTGACAAAACCACATGTGCTAGTTAAGGCCGGAAATGATATGACATAGTTAATCATTTAATGGAAAATTACTCCCACAGAATTACATCATTCAATATTTTAACTGCTCCTTTCTAACACATCTTTAAAAATCTACATGTGTTTGGTAGCATGTATTTTTCAAAGAGATATGCAACCTTTTAAGGAAATATTATATGCACAGCAAGTTAGTAATTTCCCCAAAATATACAGAAAGTTCTGTCAGGTTTCTGTGTTGATGAGGTCTGGTGAAATACATTAACCCCTTCATTTATTTAAATTAATGTATTTTGTTGATCCAGGACAAGACACGTTTTAGCATTTTTCCTATATGTTAATAAACATTAAAAACCTTTTACTATTTAGTGGCAGTGGCAGGACTATGAAATGGTGAAGAAAGGTTGCTTCTTCTTTCTTCCTCTGCTCTCATCCCTATCCCAAAAATGTACATTAACAATTCCAGGGTATAATTACTCACTCCTTTGTCAATGGGTCACCTCTCTTTGGACCTTATACAGACTAGATCCAGTTGCCACTCTACTTAGAAGAGGCTTGAGTGACTGGCAATATAAGTATTTCCCCTTTTGTGAACTCCAACAACCAATCAGAGTTAGGCTTCCAGTCATACAAAGGCAAATGCTTACAGCATCAGTCATCAAACATGTAAGCCCCTTACAGGGAGAACTGGACCTGGAGCTGAGATCTATTGTATTTCCATTGGCTGTGGCAGGGGGGAAAGACAGAAGGTGAGTGCTTCAATATTTTAAGGGGGGGGTTGGGCCTACTTGGTAGATAGGTACAGATGTTGCCACATGGGACTATTAAGTTAATTTTATCACTTACCAATAAAGATTGTCCAATGCGATTATTGTGGTTCCAAAGCACAAAGATATTTAATTGCAAAATATAGCAGGATTTACAGCAAGCCATCATAACGCATAAAATATATTACAATAAATTAGGAAAGTATAAAAACACTGAATACATTGCATTTTCACTAGAGCTTCACCCGGGCCCAGGATAAGATAAAGTCATGTCATCTTTAGTCAGGTTAAGAGATCCAGCTGGGGAGAAGCTTGCTTATATGCAGTTCCAATACAGAATAAAACTACTGATGATGTCACTATGTACACAAGAATCACGTCTAGGAGTCTTCATTGGCTCAGTGTTAATAATGTTCCATTTGTCTGCTGGACATAGGTTAATTCAAAGGATTCCTCTGATAAGGTGTGACCACCGTACTCCCAACAGCTGAGCACACGCTGTGCCTAGGGAACTGACCTAAACCAGTTTTCAACAACCTATCAGCTTTTCCAAACACAAGGTCATTTTGAACATTTAATCCTTTATCTCAGAAAGCGATCGCTTCATGGATAATAGCGGAATTCAGATGGTAATGTGCAGATCAAAATGACACTAAACATGATACATTTCCTATATCCTAAGCCTTAGATACCTTGAATATATTATCATTTATGTATAAGCAATCTCTAATACATTTTATTAATAAATAAATGTGGATTGGAACCTTAATAACTATGTATTATTTACAAGTGTAAGTGTGAATGTAAATGTGTGTTATTAATCCGTGCGATTGCGTCATAACATGTGGCATACTAATCGCAATCGCACGGTAAAACAATATTAATTAATTTGGTTTACTTTATCCAATTATTTGACTTTCACCGGACTTGACATTTGTCCAGGTTACATATCAACTGTTGCTAAAAAAAAGTAGAAAGTATGTAGGGCAGGTCAGTCCCTGACTGGTCACTGGCTACATTGCTAATAGTCCAACCCCTGGTTAGAGTATCAGAGTGAATTGTATATATTTTTTTCATGACAGATTTCTTTTGGTAGCTTTTTTAAATAAACAGTCTTCTTGATGACTTTTACATGTTTGCACAGTGTATAGTTAGATTTTCCTGCCTGTACCAGGGGAACTTCTAGTTTGTGGAAGCATCATCATGAGCAGAGAATAGGTGTGATCAGAGCATTTCTTGCTTAGTATAGGATTAGTGTATGAATGTGCATAGTTATACACCTAAATACAAAAAATTAGATTTAATTTTGTGGAATGGGATTATTTAAATGAGATTCAATGGCGTCTTCCCTATGTTCTGAGATTACAAATTCCAGATGCACTTTATACAGGAATTTGCATTTTTAGGCACACTTTGACCAAAATGTAATCCTAAAGATTGTACGTTTGCAAACAGGGCCCTCTTACCACGTTGTCTATCTGTTAATACCTAGTGTTGTTTTATTACTGTATTTGTCCAGATATATATTGTATATACATAGCTGCAGACTGCAATATAAATTATTAGTCTCTCCATTAATGGACTGTGGCCAACTGCCTTTTTGCCACACTAATATATTTATATATACAAATACAAACGTGAGTGGCGCCAAATTCAAATCAAGTCCCAATGTAGTTCAAGTATTGCACGCAAACACTTCTTATGTACAAGCGGCAGCTGTGTTGCAAACCCAACTGTGCATTATCGCGAAATCATGCGTGGAGGACAAGGAATGCTATGGGTATAAAACGGCACGTTCTTGAACTTCAGTATAGTCATAAGGTCACGATCATAGTACCCAATCAGCATTCTGGATTCATACACAGGGGCATGGACTATAATGTCACAGTGATGTCACAAACGGTAAAATGCCTGTAGCATTAGCTTTTTGACCTGCATTAGGTGCCATGAAAGAAACTGCCATTGTGTAGTGGACTATAGAGGTAATAATTTATTTTTATGCTTTTTTTTAACATTATGGTTGATATCTGACAATGTCCATTTTGAACTTTGGTAGTCCTTTAACCGAGACTTATCCGAGCTGTGTTTTAGGATGAAAAACTAGAAGGGAAAAGTAGAAGACCACCCTACATGTTTCATGGCCAGCACTTCATCAGAGGTGAAGGGCCTAGCTGCAAGTGAACAGACTTTTATAGGATCCATAATTAATTAATTGAGAATCATCCTGTGAAAGAAAAAAAAATAAACAAACCAGTAGTTGTGGTACCTAAATATGACCTCATCAACATGAACAGAAAATTCCAGGCTGTTTAACATTGAAAATGCACAATAAAAATGGCGGTTGCCATGGAGGGGACAAACAATTGTCAATACTATTTCCCTAGCAGAAAATCACCTCAAATATCGCAGATCATAAAATAATATATTTATTTGTGACCACATAATCAGAAGGGAATGATTACTCACAAAATGAATAGATTAATTTTGGAAAAAAATGATTGATTCTTAAAGAAAGGATAAATAAAATTAAGGTGCAATAATTAAAATAATGAACTAGAGAAGAATAGCATAGTTACCTGTTGCTAATATTAAGTAGATGGATAGAAAGCAATAGCTGTGTATATGTCGGGCAATTAATTAATTCATAGGTAGTCAGAAAAGCACACATTTACTGATGTTCACATAACTATACTAATTTACATGTATCGACGTATGAAAAGAAACCTATAAAATAATATAAAAATGAAAATATATTAGATTTATCTAATTATTTGTATAATATTTATTGATTATATAATTATAGGAATACATACATATTTTCATAATAGGGTAAATGGTATATATAAAAATATTTATATACAAAACTCTCCATGCATCACATTATAAATACTAGGTTCAATTACATTATTTTATGAATAAATAAATAATGAACACTTTGCGGTCTATGTATTAAAATCATGCAGTGTCAATCAATACGCATTTCTGCAAATCACATTGATGCATATTTAAGCACAGCTGAAATGTACCATGTCCGGGCTACTCTGGGGGCGAAGTACCCCCTCTAGTGCAAACTATTTTCAGCCTAGTGTCGGTAAATAGGAAAGTGCTATGCACATGTGCATATCACTTCCATGGATGAGGGATCCTGCAATGCCAGAGAGACTTCAACTGAATCCCATAGAAAATGACAGGTGTTACCTTGCTGCCAAATGCAAATCTTTTCAAAGCTTAATGCATTACAGCACTTCGTAGTCCCCATATTAATCTTTGGGGACCGCATTAAGAAACATTAAGCGGGTTGTGGCAGGAGCAATCTTTGATTTCTCCTGCTAGAAACCCTTCATTCATTTTGCAACTGCCATTTTACGGAGAAAACTGCTGTGTATGTTTATGCGTAGACCCCTTTATGGTCACATAAAAAAATAATTAGCTCAATTGAGCTATAAAATACTATTACCATACTCCACAAACATGTATTAACTTTTTAAATAGAACATTAAAAAAAATATAAATATAATTTACTTATCCTGGATTATGGTCAAAGGTCCTGGAAAAAAACACTGGACACTGTAGACAAACACTATTGAAAAAGTACAGGAGGAACTGCAGTATGTTAGGGTGGGGTTCGATGATCCCTCTACACATGTGCTGTCAAGCACTGTTCTGTTGAGCGGCACTGAAAACTGGCGTATACGCTAGTAAACGCTTAAGGAGGATAAGTTAATAAACCAAAGATTTTCGGAACTTGGTAAATTGCGCAAAATAACACTACCCATAGAAACCTATGGGGACTGCTTTTGCGTACGATAACAGTGGGACCACAGCAGATATAGTTATAACTAACTTTAGTACATAATAATGCGGTTATTACTGAAAACTGCCATTTTCAGGGGATTTTTAGCTCAAAGGACCTTGATATATAGGCCCCACAATGTGATCACAATGTGATATTTCTGGCTAAAGACTGGGCTAGCTATTTATACTATACAAATAGCTTTTGTGAATGAAAAAACATCATTGTAAAGTCAAACATTTCTTTCATTTTCTGAAAATTGATTTTCAATAAAAGAATGAGCAGTGTTCGTTTTCCACTGTGAACTTTTTGTTGTTACTTTACTTTTTTCATTTTTTTTTGCTTGATGACTAGCTAAACTTACAACCTCCAGTCCCAAGTTTCTACCTTGCATATATCCAAAAATAAACTTAGCAAATAGACCAATGCCCAACAGGGCATTGACCCACCATTGACATTTATAGAAAACACATGTGGAAAGGAGAAATTCAACAGCAGATTCTAGCTCAGAAATTTGGTGTCCTCGGAAGGACAGTGTCCACTTTCAAGTGAGTTGCTTGACCAAGGTAACCATAAAATTACTTGGTCCAGTAAAAAAGTAAAACGAACATAACAACCCAAAATCCAAGTGCCTTAATCATAAACCTTGCATTGGTCTAATATCTGACCAAGTGATAAATATTTATTCTAACCCAAGCTTTAAAACCAGACTCACATTAGCCCAATCTCTTATTCAAGTCTAAACTTTAATCTTAACTCAAGCTGTAACATTTTCCCATACCAAGCAAACCATCCCTATTTAAACAGGAAAGTCCCAATTTGAGAGCTCTGTCCCACTGCCCTGATAGGGACAGCTTTGTCCCGATTGGTGGGAAGGTTGGGGGAGATTAAGTCCACTGCTGCTCTTCATCGTAGAGCAGGGCTGAACATTTGCTATGTGGCCATGCCCCTGCTCCACTGCCGTTGGGACATCAGAACAACGACTTGGTCTGTTTGCTACATGTCATTTACTGAATGTCTATTGGCTTGCAGGGTGGAGAGTTATGTATTTTCCCGAGTCCTAAAGGAACACTTACCTTTTTTATTGCCCTGAACTTGATACACTCTACATTTGGGATACAGTTGTAAATTACTCCTGGTATTTTTCAATGAGGTATACGGGGCTGCATTTGTGATCTTTGCCTTGAGCTTATTAGTATCTAAAAGTGTCACTACATATACCCCTATGTAATAAGATATTTGAACGATAATGTACAGATATATCCTTACACAAAAATACATGCTTTATATCTATATACATATTACGCCTTTGATAAGTGATAAAGTAGTTTTCTTACTTGGGGCATGATACAAATCAGATACTTCCTGTATTTCGGAATACATTTTCATTCATAGCAGCACAGAATAGTATTAGAACCCTACAGATACATCTTCGAGGAATGCCTACAGGAATGTACCTCCCGTGACGGGCTCAGCAATGGAAAATAATCCAGCAGGCACAGCACAGCCAGAGGTTTTGTGATGCTTAATAAACTGCTGGCTGACTGCCAACTAAGCAGGATGGAGCCTGTCTACAAAGACTGTAACAAAGCCTGCAAGAGAAAGGGACTGAGGCTAACAAGCAGCTTAAAGGTATAAAGCTGCCAGAGAAGATGGGAAACCAGAAATGCAAAGGATGCTTCTGAGCCTGTGTGCTGAGAGAGCTGTGGAGGTTCTGAGGTCCTGTAGAGCGAAAGACAGAAGCCGCCATGCATGCTGATTTTTGTGTACTAGAGCAGCATTGCAGATTGCATCAATATTAACATTGTATTTTGAATTCAGTCTTACCTGCTGCAGATGGCTACATAGTGCGGAACAGTGAACATTGAAGTCAAAGCTCTCTGGGGCTCTGTTGTTCACTAAAGAAGATTCTAAAACTATTCTAGAACCAGCACTGCATAGTAATAATAACATAATGTAAGATTATAATGATGTA
Source organism: Mixophyes fleayi (assembly GCF_038048845.1). Taxonomy (NCBI): domain Eukaryota; kingdom Metazoa; phylum Chordata; class Amphibia; order Anura; family Limnodynastidae; genus Mixophyes; species Mixophyes fleayi. The sequence continues at coordinate 34,351,000 of NC_134409.1, forward strand.
AAGAAGTACATAGTAAACATAATGTATTGTTAATGATAGATATAACATATGTATTGTACCTTTTAAAGAACTTATGATTTTATAATACACAAATGATGCTAATATATGTATAATCTCCTGTAACCAAATCTATTTAAATGGCGAGTTTAAATGTAATGGTTCATAATTGGTGAATTTTGATGTCATCACTTTAGTGTTTATAAAGAAGATTTGTGCATTAAAAAAAATAATGTACCCTCTGCTCTAAATCATCCCAGGCTGCCATGCCCTATATAATAGCTATCGGCTTATGGCCTTGTGCCTTTACAAGCTTTTATATGGTCATGTAACTCCCCTGTGTCCTCAATTACCCTTATAACCTACAGTACAGGGCAGAGGTGGAGCTAGCAAGCTGTGGTACCCAGTGCAGGGAGGCGGGGAGGAGGGAACCGGGGCCCACAACTTTCTGCATCTCCCATGCAGCGGGCCCCATTATCTCCATGGGCCCCGATGCACTGCACCTGCCTCACCAATGGTAGCTCCGCCACTTGTACAGAGTAAAATAAATGATACATTTATAACACAATATATGTAAATAAATTAGATCATTTGTATTCAGTAGCAATGTTCATTGATCAGGTAATTATTGTGTAATTACTTGCATGTGATGTGTGCAAGTGAACTCTAGCTTGTAACTTAAATGTTTTCATTGTATTCTGTCAAGGCTGTATCAATAATGAATTCATTTTACTTGTGCTACAAATCGAGCATGTGAAATCTGCTACATGTACAGGATAATGATTTTGCTGAACATGCTTAAAATGAAGAAAGTGCTTCATTACCCAAACAAATAAATCTGTGCTACTGGGCTGATAAGCAATCCTTACACGGGCAAGCTGGCACCACTATTCTGGCTAAGGTAAATAACGCAAGGTCAGTGGAACTGCTTTGTAAAATCACTGCTTCTAATAGGAAGTATCTGCCAAGTTTTGGTTGAATTACAACTCTGTTTGCATAATTGATTTGCATGGTCTATTGACTGATGTGCCCCTATGTTTAAACCAATGTCTGCTCCTTTTAAGGATTAGAAGAGGGGCTAACATTAGTTACTTGCACTTTCGTTTTGTATTTCCTAATCTTCACATGTGATCAACCAAAAGAGTTATAGATAAGAGCAAAATACAGGGTGGTCCATACGTGTGGAAACACACTTTTAAAACTGAAATGACTAAGGAAATATAAATCCAGTGACTACACATATAAAAAGTGTTTAATAACAATCAAATTATATATTGAAAACACAAGTAACTACATAATTGGTTCACTTTATCGCTGTCCTAGCTGTTTCAATGGATGGGTACAAACTACAGAATTTTTCTCCTGATGTGTTATCCATAACGATTTTGCCATTAACTGATAAAAAATAAGTCCCGATCAGCATGCCGATTCATATGTATACACTATACACATTTTACAAGATTTACCTCAAGATCTGTGCTCTTCATCTGTCATAACCATTGGCTAAAAAGATCATGACTTTGACTTTGGAGATGACTATGGAGATCCTGATCATGAGTGCATGCACACTGCAGAATTGGAACAGCATTGATCCATCGTTGAACGCGATTTTTAGTTTGGATTAAAAATCAAATGAAACTATATGATGTGCTTCGAAACGATAATTGTTCATTGTTGCAGTGTAAACACTAATGCAATATCAGGCCGAACAGTCATTTATCGGGTGATTGACCTGAAAATCAGCTGAAAAAACTGTAGTGTATGCCCAGCCAAAGAAGGAGTCTGAAGATATGCTAATGAAATAGAGTCAAATTTATTAACTCTCGTGTACACGGACCAATCTTGTCTAAGATAGATCAGAAGGGTAACAATGATACATTTATACATATGTTTTATAAGCAATAATCTTGGCACCCTTGCACAGAGGGGCGTTTAACTTGCCATTTACACTGATTGGATAACTATTAATTACGTGCACCTCTACTCAAAGAAAGTGCCTTCTTAACCACAATGCGTTAAAATGCGAGGCCTTGTCCCTGAGGCTTGGAGACAATAATTCTCTTATCAGTGTTTCTAAATAAGCACTAGTACAAAACACGGCCTTGGAGAAAGAGTACATTCCATGAAGCATGAAAGTCATAAACATTTTTATATCTTGCAAAACTTAGTTTCATTGAAGCTGACGCATATAGTTCATATCATTGCAATAATGGCTGATAGACTCCATTTTGTGATGCAGACTGAACATTCAAACAATTCTATATCATTGCCTAAAACAAATCTAAACGTTTTCTAAAGTTTCATGATAACTGCCTCATAGAAAACTGTTCTTTTAGCGTTTATAACATAAATGTAATGTTCATGTATTCAAACAAGCAACATGCCATCTACATGAATTAAAACAGAGAAATAAACCAGTTCTCTTAACGACTGAAAATATCTAAGAGAATATTACAATGCAGCAAATCTCACAAGGTATACAGCCTGCTGTATGCGGCTTTATAGGATCCCTTCAAGATCCCTTCATTTTTTATGGAAGAATTTATCCCCTTTATAAAATTTCCATTTCAATCACTTTACTTCAACCCATATGATCAAATTACCAAATAAAAGGTTATAACTTGCAGATTTACTATAGCAAGTACAGCTACCATTAGATCTGTGCAGTGATTGTTTGGGCTGAAAATAAAAAAACGCCAACCAGGAATTAGTCTGTTGTCTAGCAGGTTGGAAAGTCATCCCTGCTACTACTTTGAAACCTGGTCATGTCAAGTGAATGGTGACACAAGGGGACTATACATAGTGCTACCTGGATGAGGATTTTCCTCTCTCAATTAGAAAAAGCCATTTTCAGATCATCAGGTAAGCATAAGTGGGAGTTTATAAGGATCAACATTTCCTTTGTTCCTTTGATGCACTTCTGCACAATACATTCGCCTGGAAATAGAGATGTTCTGTGGAGGATAGCTTACCCTTTGCATAGATAAAACAAAGATGTAACCCATAACTTTTTTTAATTTTCGACTGCAGCAGTTGATTAAATAAAAATAAGATTAAAACTCTGTAATAGTGTTTTCACTCCCTTCTATGCCCCCTATTTCTGGGGGATGGTTGTGGGAGTTTTGTTCAGGGTTAATCTGTCAATGTAACAATTACAAATGTGGGACTAAGGCTGGGTAAACACTATGGGGCATATTCAATTAGGCTTTCGGTCCACAGTAACGTGCGTTACCGTGGAAACTGCGCAGTATTGACGGTAATATGGTACCACAATAACGCACATTTTCCTACGCAACCCTATGGGGTGCGCAAGAAAATCCACGTTATTGCAGTACTGTGGATTGACTTGACGGCCAGTTTTGGCGCATTCCCGCGGACCAGAAACCTAATTGAATATGCCCCTATTGGTTTTTCACCCAACTATCAAGCTAATCACACGATAAACAACTGTTTGGCCCGATATCATATTAGTGTGTACGCGGCAACGATGAACGATTATTGTTCCAGAGCACATTGTATCTTCTGATTTGAGTTTATATATGGAGTAAAAATCTTTTTTAACGATGGAACAATGGCATTGCAATTCTGCAGTATGTATGTAATCATGACGAACAGTGTAGGCATTTCTTCGTAGAGTTTGCAGAGTCACAATCTTTTCAGCTGATGGTTATGACAGATGAACAGCACAGATCTAAAGGTAAATCTTGTAAAACGTGTATAGTGTGTACACATGAATCGGCATGCTGATCGGGACTTTATGCCGTTGGTAAAATCATTAATGACATCACATGGGAGAAATTCTCTGTAGTCTGTACCCCCCTCTAACAGAATTTAAAGTAGTTAAAACTGATATGACAGGCAAAAATTAACTTGAAGAGATGATTTTTCATACATCTTCTTTGGGCTGCACCATGGACCTAATCGCTGATTGACTTTTCTAATCATTAATTCATTTCCTCTGTTTTTTTTATTTGCTTATTTTCACAAGCTTACACTTGTTTTCACTTTACCTGTGTGTATTCAAGCATTGTCTCTTTACAACTGGGCTGTCTCTGTGCTTGGTTTAGAGGATATTTTACAAACCCTAGAAATGATACACTGGCTTCTTATCAGGAGTACACAGGGAATGGATCCAGAACTAACTTAAGTTGGCGCTATCCAAGCCCAGGGCACAGAGGTAAACGTGACGTTGGTATTCACCAAGAACCCCCGAAAGGAGGTATGGGCTTTGTTACGTGTGCTACGCAGGTTGCCTGTCTTGGGATGGGTCTTAAGAGTAGTTCTAGTGCGGGATGAGCAGACAATGCCATAATAATGATGGAACAGCTGGAGCATATGCAGCTAAAAAGAAGCCAGATATACTGAAGTTAGGTTCCTGGGAACAGGTAGCAGGATGGAGAAATAACCAGGCAGAGATAGCAAACTTCCAGCAGAATTGTAGCATAAGGAGACAATAGAAATATCTGGAATATCTGGTAATGGATAACCCCATGGAGCCAGAAATCAGAAACTAGTTAGAACTGTCTGAGATACATGCTCTAGCACCCTACACATAGGGGACGAGGAGGAGGTCTGAGCAGTCATGTGACTGCATCTATATTAGATTGCTGTGTACATACAGAATACATTTTCCTTTATCAACTTAACATTAGTTAGTTGTCATTTCCACATGGAAAGCTGCAGCAAAGATTATTCCCATTTAAATTTTAATGGACTAAAAAATGGATTATCCCTTGTATTTTTTTTCATATAATAAGTTAAAACCTTTAAAAACTTGTGCTTTTATTAATAAGATATCTCTCTATTCTCTGTGCATCTGTATTAAAATGTGTTTTTATTAAATTATTAACGTTTGCTTATCCTATGATTCCATCGGCGATTGCGTATCTGGCATATGACTGATATAAGGAGTAACTCTTTTAGAATTGTTTGAATCACGAGATGCATCTGACTCTATATTTGGATGCAAGAATGCCTTTTCTCGTTAACAAATCAACATTTTGGTTGCTAAATTAACCTTTGTCAAGATTATAAAGAATTGATAAACTCTGTAACCAGCAGTTGATGTCACAGGGGTGTGTGCACCGACATCAGAACTCCAGACATAGGTTCTCCTGAAGCTTTTTGACACCACTCCAAGTTTTGGCATCTGCAGAAGCACTTCTGGTATTCTGATGTCAGGTCATGTGACCTCATTGCTGGTTCCAGTATGACCAATCAGTAGGTTCTACTGACTAATAGTAAATATTGTGTCAATAGTATAAATGTGGTATCATGCAATGAACTATTGATGAATAAATAAGTTAAAGCACTGTAATGATCGGAAATGTAATTTATAAGTTGAACACATTTGTACTACAGACATATATGTATGCATTTTTGGTGCGCATTTGCAGTACGCAAAATAAAACTGGCATAGGTCCAATTTTACATGAGCCCCAATATGTGTGCCAGCAATACTCCATTATTGTTTCAAGATTTGAGGGAGTTCATTTCTTTTTTTGACTCCAAACTGCCGGTGACAATTGATTTAAAAAAAACTTTATACTTGTATTACCCATGAGAGTGGTATTGGTGCTGTTCACACCATCTTAATAGATGATTCAACGTACCAGGGTTCCAACATTAAATTACCCTACTGAGTATTAAAATTAATTTTTATTTGAAGATACTTTCTTTCTCCATATAGCCCCTACAGCTATGGCATCAAATGTGGCCCTGGTTTAGGCTAACATAAACAGGCACATTTTTTTAAATATACTATATTTTGACAAATATGAATGTGCATAACATTGTATCATTGTTACACTGATAACATTTTTTTCTTACCTGAGTAGGGCATTTGGCTGAATTATAGACCATGCTTCAATTACTTAATTATATGAATAACCCACTTAAATTCACTCTAGAATGCAGTACCGAATACATTTATTTTTTGGACATATTGATCTATTAAAATGATACAGAGCTGGGCATTGCACTTTATTGAAAGCTTACAGTTAGAAACAAATTTCTTCAAGCTTACAACTTTCCCCTGTTTCCACTAAAAATTGGACTCACTTTGTTCCCAGTTCCACCATTACGCAGAAGATCTGATAAACAGCACTGTGCACAACACTCATTGTGAAGTGAACGTTGATTAAAACTGGTACATATGAAGTAAAAGATTAACTGACTAACAAACATGAATGTTACACTGACTCACCATTAAGTGTTATCTGTTTGTCTGATATCTCCCTTTAGATTGTAATCTCCAGCGAGCAGGGTCCTCTCACCTCATGTAAGAAGACTGCATGTCCTCCCTCTCTTGTTACATTTGCTTTATTTTGCACCTCATCCCTAGGACATTGGCCATGGTCTCCACATTCCTCACTGGCTCTGATCCTGTTAGTTGCCTCCACACTTCTGGGCACAAGTTCAGCTTGCTCTAGTTCATTCCCTCACCTCTTCTCCTTGCCTTTTATAAATTCTACGTGTTATGGAATTCACTCATACCTATTTACACCGTATTTACTGTTAGGTTACTTGCAGTTGATGCCATTAGGAAAGGCTATAGTGGCTGTTTAGTGCCTTGACCACAATTCATTCTGTTCCCAGCTTCTGGGTATTTATACAAGTTCTTAATCATATTTTGATAAAGGTTTGTGTGACTGGATCACTCATACGTAACTTATAGCATACATTTATTTAGAGGAAATAGCGCGAGGCGCTTATTTATATAATTGCAAATGTTCTTATTTTTTATATTGTGTGTATTTTGGGAAAGGAAATATCTTAATTTCTGAGACCAGGGCAGAAAATTAGTTTTTTTGTTTTAACATTGCTAGAGGAAATCTCCAATTAGGCATATGTGGGGATGGAGTCTGATAGCAGGAAATGCTAACTAAGTCTTTTGAGATGCAGTGTCAAATGCCTGCTCTGGCAGAAGGCCCAGCAGGGGGTCGTTACTGTGTGGCCTTTAGCCCAGAGTGTTAGTACCTTTCTGAACATTGTACACAGCTCAGGATGCAGAAAATCACAGCAAGTTTTGGGATAACACAGATAAGTGTAAATATTGTTAGCTTTGCATGGCATGTAAATCCATGTTTGAGTGAACAAATTGCATCCTGATTCTCAAAATAGCTCAGACCTCAAGTGGGCTGGCTTACCTTTTGAGGCTGTGTTTAAATCTGTATAAAAAGCACTGACTTGTATTGAAAATTGTTCTTCTTGTTCCATCTGACCTTCTCCCTGGTACCTTCAACCAGGGTGAGCAAATAAACATCACTTGCTTGAAAGACCTGCTTGGAAACTTCTCTATTCCTGTGACCTACAGATTAGACCCAAAATTTAATCCGTTTCCGGCTGTTTCTGAAGTTTGGACCCAGGATCCAGTACCACTGCTCTGCCCGCTACCCAGCAGCTCTGGCCAGTGTGATAGGCCAGGGAGGATCCATCCACAGCAACCCTGTGGAAGAGGTCAGAAGTACCAAACCAAGCACACCAGTAACGGAGTACATTTACAGCGTCAGTTATCCAGAAGAAACCCGGTTATGGATGCCGGTAAAGGAGTCCAGTGGTGGCAGCATTTGTAAGCCCCTCCTACTGCGGTGAGAGGGAACATTTAGGACAACAAAAGGAAACGGTGGCAAAGTAAGCCCAGACGGTTCCCAGCATCTACAGACAGGGTGGCATAGGCGGTCCATCCTGTCACAGTTTGTTTATCAACTGAAATATCAATTTGTTAATAAACTACTTGGATACTTTGGGCCTGATTCTTCTTCGGAGGTAGGTACATTTGTCTAGGAAAATGTCCAATAATGAGAAGTGCTTGTTAGTAAAGGATGTTTAAAATGGGGTTATTGCTATCATGGAATAGTGCAGGTTGATGAGGCAATGCAGTGAAAGGGTTAATATTATGCAATTGTCAGGAAATGTCAGTGTTTAGACGTAATAAGGTCAATTAGGGCATACCTACACTCCCGGAATTCAAACATCTTACAATGATAAAGAAAGTAAAAGTAATGAATACTCATCCCATAAACAAAAGTGTGATAACAGTGTAAACATATTAGTAATCTATACATGCCTAAAGCATTGTAGATAGATTGACTAATTGCATATAAAATTACAGTTGTCTGTTAACAGAAACTCTGTTTGATTACATACCCAGGGTATGGGATGGGACAATGTGTGAGTTGGATAGTCCAACATATATATTTAAACTCAGCTATACCTTTAAGAAAAAAATAATTTTGGACATTTTGCTGCACCATAGAATGTTTTGTGGTGGGGATAAAAATGTACTTTATTTTAAGAGTAGAGAAAACAAGGATTCAGACATGAGTCAATGACATTTTTTTGGCATTTAAGTTCTTAGGCTTTATAATAGGTACTCAGAGCAAGCCCTTCATCAGAGGAAATATGTGAACGTGCACAGATTACAGAATTTACCTAATGAGAACATCAGTGGCCGTATAGAGAATAGAAAAACATAATCAGGGCTTTTAAGATCTTGCATAGAGCGAATCTGGCTGAGACATGGCAGAATAATATCTTTGTTGAGTCCAAATGGATTTTCTTTGTTTTTTTTAATGTTAGTGACAACCAGAATCTGCATTTTTCTGATTAATAGGACCATCAAAATTACTTTGGCAAACCTGGATTCAAAAGTCTGTTTACATTTCTAAAATAGACCCATTTGTAAATAACAGTGTCAGCTCCTGCCTCAGTATCCTTTGTTTGTGGTTGTCCTGAGGGTGTGATCTATGTCATGTTGAAGTAACAGTTAAATACATTAATAGAATAAGTGGTTGGAAAAGCGTAGCCATTTGATTACATTAAAAGCTACTTAAAATCTGCACTGAACAGTGGGTGACAATACAAAAGCAGATACAAATCTGACACAATACATTAATTTCAATCAATTATTTAATGGAAGTAAAAAATGTTTGCATGGAAATCTATTTTATATGCATCCAATAGTATAGTGCTTAATCCATATGTACACAGGCAGACAAGAGATCAAGTAATTTATGGGGGACGGATGGGTGAATAACAGTTTTATCTTTTTATCTTTTATCTCATTGTAATCTATTTTCAACAGGTTGTACATTATTATACTCACTTTGATTCTACACTAGAGATTCACGGATTAAGCACGGAATAAACTATTTTCTGAACAAGGTGTACATGCCCTCTGACACTACTGGAACTGCTTTCTCTGGGATCTAACAGTACGGGTTGGGTAGGGTACTCCGGCGCTTGGAATACCGACACCCACTATACCTACAAAAAAACAACGAAGACTGTAATAACGACATCATTTAAATGTAGACTTACCAATAGGTGAGATTTCTGAAAACAGTGCAATGCGACTGCTGCTAATTCCAAAGATAGTGGATGTCGGTCATTGAATTTCATGTCACGAAAGTAAGCGGCATTGAAATATGTAAGTTTAAAGCGTCAATAGTACCAGCCGCAGCCTAATCCTAACCCTAACCCTTATCCTAACCCTAACATGAAAATGGCGCTTTAAATATTGATGTCGCTCACTTGCGTGGTGTGAAATTCAAGCGCCGACTTCCAGTATCTTCGGAATTAGCAGCAGTCACATTGCAGTGTTTTCGGAAATCTACGCTATCGGTGTAAAGGTATGTGTACATTTCACTTATGTCGTTATTACAGTCTGCTTTGTTTTTTTTGTAGGTGGGTGTCAGTATTCCAAGTGCCGGTATACCGATTACCACCGAGCAGTGCAGCCTCTGTGCTGTGAGCCACAGGTCACTTACTACCTACTGCATCCTTTCATCTCTGTAAACCTACATCATGCAAAGGCCTAATGATCTGCTGCTAATAAATAGTTTCCAGCAGGTGAGGCCAGTTCCAGGTCTATATAAGCAAATTCCTTGGAACTGCCCACTGCCAGTTTATTGAACCAGCGTATTTGAACCAGAGCCACTGAAAAATCCTTGGACTTCTTATCTATATTTGACTTTTGGCTTGTGCCGTTACCCTTTGAGATCTTGACCCCTTGATTTTGGATGGCTATTGTGTAGACTTGGATTTTTGTTTGAGTCTCAGATTCCTCTGTACTTAAAAGCTCAGAGACTTTAATATCATATCCATACACTGTTGAAATTGCCATAACCTGTTACTACTGCAGTTATTCAGTAAACAGCTTTTATATCAAAAGATCTTGCATTACTTCTTCTGCCACTGGAATACATCAGTTACAACTACACCACTAACTAAACACAGGGAGAACATGCAAATTCTATGGTAGAAATCAAGCCCATGCCCCCCCAGCACTGTAAGATAGCAATTCTAACAAATGTGCCACAGTGCTGGGGTGATTGTTAGTCCTACTCAGGGGCAAACGCAGGATTTGAGAGAGGGGTTTCCACGCTATGCTGCCAGTGGGTGTGACCAGCATGCATGGGGTGTGGCTTTAATTTTAGCCAGTGCTTGGCTGCTCTCCTACTCTTCCTATCCACATCATATACACAGGCAATTCCTATCCCCATCATATACATGGGGCAAGCCACCTCAAGCATGTAGTGCTCCATGCTGGGAGGGGTTTCCAGACACTAGGAAACCACCCTGGGTTTGCCTATGCTACTATACATTAATTGAGATAGGATTGTTAAAAGGTGCTTGCTCTACTAACTATAGAATAAGAATTGGATAAATGTACCAAAACAATACATTATGTTGGCATAACCTTGTCTAATCACACATCAATAGTCCTGTAACAGGGAAGCAGCATAGTTACTTGCAGAGAAAGCATGGAGAGTAGGCCGTTCAGGTCATTGCTGTTAAAAATGCAGAGTCAGGAATGAACTAGTGTACAAGAGATACATTTGTCTGTACAGGGATTCTAACACAGCAAATACAGATTCAAGACAGATCTCCCATGGAGTTATTGTAAGGAAGATATCAGAACTGCTGTCATTAAATAACTTGCTTAGGCAACAATTATATAAGTTTTTGTAAGCGATAAACATATGCTAATCAGAAAGAAGCAGCTAAAGTTCCATTATTTGGCTGAATATAACAAAAGCTACACAGCCAAATGCCTTGTGGCTTATTTAGATTTGGATGCATTTTCTCCCATAATAAGAATAGCAAAAGACGCATGTAAGGAACAGAGTGTTTACCTGCATGTGTTCAGACAAACGCATCTCAAGATGCGTCCAGCTCAAACACAGCAACATTTGCCCCAAACATATGTCCCACAAGTGTGTTCTTACACCCCATGATAGCGTAGAGATGTGGCTTGACAGTGTTAATAATAAATGCTACATTCACTTTGCTATATGTTTACACATATAATATTTTATTCTACTGTCATAAACACAAGAGAAAGTAGTGTCATGACCATGTTATAAATAAATGTTAAAGTTGAATTCCCAATATAAAAAGTAATTGAATGCAAGTACAAACACAAAATGCAAATGGAACGAAATTAAATTAAATACCAGCATCTGTTGTTTTTCCTTTAAACCTTTTCTGGAGTAGTCCAAATGGTAAGTTATGCAAACAAATGGACGGGAATTGATTTAATATAGCCGTAACACTAATGACTTAAGTACTATCAGTTGCACCCACCCTTCACTACCAATAATAGGAGTATATGAGAGCGCATTCACATCTGCAGCGGAACTTCAATTGGTGCGGCGGCACCTGGGCCCATGGAGCTCATGGGGCCTGCTGCACAGCAGATGTAGAGGGTTTGAAATAGCGAGCTGTGGGCCCTCTTTCCCTCCTACCCCCGTTTCCCTGCACCGGGGCCCACAGCTCGCTAGCTCCTCCTCTGGTTTACATCTAATTGTGTTGCAATTATGTGATTACAATATTACTATACTTGGCCTACACTCAGTTACGGATCCAGGGGGAGGGCGATCGGGGCGATCGCCCCTCCTAGCAGGCAGGGGCTTGCTGCCGGCGGCTGCACACTATGTGCAGGTCCGTTCGGCAGAGAGAGTTAGGGAGAGAGTCCTGCCCGGCTGCTCTGATTGACACAATCAGATTTTTTTTTATTGTTTTTGGGACTTTCTATTTATTTTAAGTTATGCTGGGTAGACACTATGGGCCTGATTCATTAAGGAAAGTAAAGCAAAAAAAAATAGTAACTTTAAACCTTAGCAAAACTATGTTACATTGCAAGGGGTGCAAATGAGTTTATTATTTTGCACATAAGGAAAATACTGGCTGTTTTTCATGTAGGGTGCACATAATTGATAGCTTTATTTTTACACTGACATAAAAAGATAATCTAGGACATGCCCTCTTCCAATTATAAATCTGTCCTCACATTTTAATTTTACCTCCCCCTCCGCTATAACATGGTTTTGCCAAGGTTCAAAGTTACTAATTTTTTTGCTTTACATTCCTTAATAAATCAGGCCTTATGAGTTTTTCACCCAACTATCATGCCAATCACACGATAAACGACTGTTAGATCTGATAACGCATTAGTGTGTATACTCTCACGATCATGTTTTATTGTAGCAAAGCACATCGTATAATTTGATTTGATTTTATAAATTCACTATCAACAATGGAACGATGTCAGGCAATTTCTGAAGAGTGTAATGCACCCACAACCAACACTGTAAACTGATCCCTATAGTGTTTGCAGAGTCATGATCTTTTCAGCAGATGATCATGGCAGATGAAGAGCACAGATCTGAAGGTAAATCGTGTAAGTGTGTACACATGAATCAACATGCTCATCGGGACTTTCAATTGTTGGTAAAATCGTTATAGATATCTCATTGGGAGAAATTTTCTGTGGTGTCTACCCAGCTTTAGAGTGTCACAGTATTTGATATTTCGTGATCTGGAAAGCAACTTTATATATTGTTTGTCAAATGACACACAGGGCCTCATTTACAGTTGAATCTACAGTCAGGTCCATAAATATTGGGACATCGACACAATTCTCATATTTGGGCTCTATAAACCGCCACAATTGAAATGAAACAAACAAGATGTGCTTTAACTGCAGACTTTCAGCTTTAATTTGAGGGAATTAACATCCAAATCAGGTGAACAGTGTAGGAATTATAACGGTTTCTATATGTGCCTCCCACTTTTTAAGGGACCAAAAGTAATCGGACAAACTAAACAATCCTACATCAAACTTTCACTTTTTAATACTTTGTTGCAAATCCTTTGCAGTCATTTACAGCCTGAAGTCTGGAAGGCATAGACATCTCCAGACGCTGGGTTTCATCCCTGGTGATGTCCTGCCAGGTCTCTACTGAAAATGTCTTCAGTTCCGGCTTGTTCTTGGGACATTTTCCCTTTAGTTTTGTCTTCATTAAGTGAAATGCATGTTCAATCGGATTCAGGTCAGTTGATTGACTTGGCCATTGCATAACATTCTACTTGTTAGCCTTAAAAAACTCTTTGTTTGCTTTTGCAGTATGCTTCGGGTCATTGTCCATCTGCACTGTGAAGCGCCGTCCAATGAGTCCTGAAGCATTTGACTGAATATGAGCAGATAATATTGCCCGAAACACTTCAGAATTCATCCTGCTGCTTTTGTCAGCAGTCACATCAACAATAAATTCAAGGGAACTAGTTCCATTGGCAGCCATATATGCCCACGCCATAACACTACCACCACCATGCTTCACTGATGAGGTGGTATGTTTTGGATCATGAGCAGTTCCTTTCCTTCTCCATACTCTTCTCTTCCCATCAGTCTGGTACAAGTTGATCTTTGTCTCATCTGTCCATAGGATGTTGTTTCAGAACTGTAATGGCTTTTTTAGATGTTGTTTGCCAAACTCTAATCTGGTCTTCCTGTTTTTGTGGCTCACAAATGGTTTACATTTTGTGGTGAACCCTCTATATTCACTCTTGTGAAGTCTTCTCTTGATTGTTGACTTTGACACATATACACTTACCTCCTGGAGAGTGTTCTTGATTTGGCCAACTGTTATGAATGGGTTTTTCTTCACCAGGGAAAAAATTCTTCTGTCATCCACCACAGTTGTTTTCCGCGGTCTTCCGGGTCTTTTGGTGTTGCTGAGTTCTCCGGTGCGTTCTTTCTTTTTAAGAATGTTCCAAACAGTTGATTTGGCCACACCTAATGTTTTTGCTATCTCTGATGGGTTTGTTTTTATTTTTCAGCCTAATGATGGCTTGCTTCACTGATAGTGACAGCTCTTTGGATCTCATATTGAGAGTCGACAGCAACAGATTACAAATGCAAATGTCACACCTAGAGCCAATCTTTTCCCTGCTTAATTGCTGATGAAATAACGAGGGAATAGCCCACACATGTCCATGAAATAGCTTTTGAGTCAATTGTCCCATTACTTTTGGTCCCTTAAAAAGTGGGAGGCACATATAGAAACCGTTGTAATTCCTACACTGTTCACCTGATTTGGATGTACCGTATATACTCGAGTATAAGTCGACCCGAATATAAGCCGAGGCACCTAATTTTACTACATAAAACTGGGAAAACTTATTGACTCGAGTATAAGCCTAGGGTGGAAAAGAGCGCTAATTTAAAAACCTAAATAAAAATGATAGGTTCAATCTATGAAATCATTTTTAGTTAGATGACAAGGAACATTCATAAATGATTATAAAATCATTGGGTACAACCTAACCTAAATAAAGGGGTAGGGATATAAATGTATGAACATGGTGGCTGTATTGTTTGTTCATTATGTAATTGCACTGTAAATTAAAAAAAACAAAACAAGAGAGAGAGAGAGAGAGAGAGAGAGAGAGAGAGAGAGAGAGAGAGAGAGAGAGAGAGAGAGAGAGATTTTTCACTTACCCGGCAGTGGAACGCATATGCGTTCCAACAACAGGAAGTTCGGCATTTGGAACGCAAGTTTGCGTTCCAAATGCCGAACTTCCTGTTGTTGGAACGCATATGCAGAAGTTGACAGCCGAGGGACCGGACATACAAAAGTATGCTGAAAAACTCGGCTTATACACGAGTATATACGGTAAATAGCCTCAAATTAAAGCTGAAAGTCTGCAGTTAAAGCACATCTTGTTAGTTTAATTTCAAATCCGTTGTGGTGGTGTATAGAGCCCAAAATATGAGAATTGTGTCGATGTCCCAATATTTATGGACCTGACTGTAAATCCATATGCGTCACATGAATATGTGCATTGAAGATTTGCACAGACGATAAAAATACAGCCCAATTTACAGTGAAAAAAAACTTGCACTTATAGCCTCCCTGCAATTTAAGATACGTGCAAGGCTAAATACACACATAAATATGCACCTGTTCACACATGTTTGTGTGCATGTTTAGGCAGCATTTTTATGTGCTAATCTAAATCAGACTTGCAGTGTTTATTTTATGTTACAAATATGCAAATGTCGCTCTTATTTGGTTACTACTCTACAGGGAATAAGATATGTACTGACTCTAACTTGAAGCTCTAAACGGTTAGAATTAGTGTTCACATATTATTGTTATTGGCTTTGTTTCTTTACTTATACATAAGATAAAACAACATTCTGTGTCAACATGATCTGAGCGACATTTAAATATTTTTTTTCCCGTATTCATCCCTTCCCCAAATAGACATGGATATTGAACCTTGTTGTGTGCCTGTACCTTGGTCCCACGTGTCTCTCGAGGTGACCATGATTTGTAATATTATATTACCAAGAGTTTGTTTATATTATACAGGAATTTGGCAACACATCAGATTTCTTATAACTTCTATACCATTGTGGAATTATAGTAGTTAACATTTAACAAGCAGTATTATCCTCACAGAGACTTTGATTGTAACATAAGGGATTCAAACTTGTATATGCTGTAAGTTGTTAATTGTTTATGATTGAACGTTTAATAAAGGGTCACATTTCCAATCACTGACATTTTTATTTAAAGGCCACCACAGTTACAATTTACTGACCTGAGGAAGTACTAATGAATTCACCAATCAGGTTGATGTATTTTCTGTACTGCTATTTTATTTAGGTTTGGGTTTTTTTGGCTTTTGCAAGTAAAAATCTATCATTCACCGATCCAGTTCTACTGAGATTTCCAGTCTATTGAAATCAGGAGCAGGCACCACCTGTGAAAATGCTCTGAACTGTGCAAACCCCTTTCGGTGATCCACTATAAGATTTTGATAACCCACAACTAAAGTAGGGTACTAAGGATTAGCAAATTGGTCCGATCAAAGTTGAAATTTGTATGAATTTGGACAAATGCTATCAATTTGTGAATCTGGCAAGATTTGGATGATATATTGCAAATAAAAAGTACTGTTAGTGGAATCAGACCAATCACAGTAAAGTTTTTAGCCTACTTCTTTGAGAGAAGGCATGTCTGTCAGTGTCTGTATATTGAATCAAGAGTGTCATATACATTTCTACCGTTTGATCAGGGCCACAGTCACATTAGTATTTACATTGTTCACTCTCTTTATTGCAAATATTTCTCCATGTAGATATGGTATTCACCATATCTTACAGCACAATATCTCTCCTCAAGAGAGGTATATAAATATAAACTGTAGTGTTTTTTTTTGTAAAGGTGCAGTACAATAATTGGTAAACTGACAAAGCCACTAAGGGGTGTATTTACTAAACTGCGGGTTTGAAAAAGTGGAGATGTTGCCTATAGCAATCATTCAGATTATAGCTGTCATTTATTTTGTAGAATGTACTAAATAAATAACAACTAGAATCTGATTGGTTGCTATAGGCAAGATCTCCACTTTTTGCAAACCTACAGTTTAGTAAATATACACCTACGACTTTCAAAAAATGTAACCAAACTTATCTGGTAGGTCTTGTATAACATAGTAAATATATTACTTATAAAGGTAAATGTTTTATAACTTATCTTTTAATCAATTGTTTTTTTCATTAAACATTGACCGAAAACATTAGCTGCCAACACTAAAATTAGCAAATTCTGTGCTCTACAGGGGTGTAATATAATTTACAACATTGCAATTGTGACATAATTGTTTGCATACTGCCACATATTCATATATATCTTTTTATAAATGTAACAACAAAGTGGGAATTTTAGAAATGGGGCAGTTATCAAAAGAGTGGGAGGTTGAAGGTTGTGTGATATGCTATATTGTATTGCAATACAGAAAAAGTGAAGCATTCTTATTACTTATTCCAAGAAGAGAGAGCATTTTTGTGTGTCTGGATTACACAGCCTTATTAAGCACTTCTTCTCATTGTAATCTGGCTGAACTATTGTGCACTATGCGGCACTAACCCTTCTGTATCAAACTTCTATTTTTCTGTAGAATGTAAGCAATATAGGGGAAGATGTGTACATGGCTTAGTCCTCTGGGACCATTTACTTAGCAATTTTGATGCACCCTAGAAGGAGAACAAACATCCAGAGAATCCCATCAGCAGGTAGAGCTTAAAAGGGACATATAAAGAGAACTTCTTTAGGATTGGGCGCAAATAGGGAGGATTATTGAAATAAGCTAGGATTGGATATAAAATGTAATGTAATAGGAATAACTCTAAAATAAGTCTCTAATCTGTATAATTGTATAATTGCAAAACATATAAATGACAGTCTTTGTATGGGTCTTACAAATAAGCCCAATTTTTGCTGTGTATTTCAATGCTCCAAAATATCTCAAATATAATCATCAGCTATTTATATAGCGCCACTAATTCTGCAGCGCTGTACAGAGAACTCATTCACATCAGTCCCTGCCCCATTGGAGCTTACAATCTAAATTCCCTAACATACACACAGAAAGACTAGGGTCAATTTTTTTTTAATAGCAGCCAATTAACCTGCTAGAATATTTTTGGAATGTGGGAGGAAACCAGAGCACCCGGAAGAAACCCACGCAAACACAGGGAGAACATTGAAACTCCACACAGATAAGGCCATGGTTGGGAATTGAACTCATGACCCCAGTGCTGTGAGGCAGAAGTGCTAACCACTAAGCCACCATGCTGCCCTATAATGTGAAGAGCGGATCACATAGTCCCAATTTATAGGCTTGTAGATGTGTGTTGTCCTCCTCTTAATGCCACCTTGTTTTCTCTGTATGTATAGCATAAAGGGGATAAAAAGAGAGAGGAGGAGCAAAGATACCGCAAGTTTATTCAAAATAAAATAATGGAGTTCCCCGATAACAGCTTATAAATCCATTTTGATTCCTCACGATTTAGTTTTTTGTTGAAATCCCCCCCACTCCAATCTTTTTTCACTTGTTTTATAGCTACAAAAATTAAACCTGCGGGGTCTTGTTTGTGTGCCCCTCTAAAGTGGTTGGATAGATAGTAGATGTTTCAAAGCCTATTTTGATGTTCCTTATATGCTCAGAAATTCTGACTCTTAATTGTAAAGACTGTTACGGGAGGCAGAAAACTATGAACTGCTAAAGGCAGTCCCCACTACTATAATATATATATGTATACATATATATATATATATATATATATATATATATGTGTATATATATGTGTGTATGTATATATATATATATATATATATATATATATATATATATATATATATATATATAAGAAAATTGTCATTGGCTGCCTACAGTATTTAAACCCGCTATCCGATACTGGAAACTGGAAACCCCCCCCTGATGAAGTCACCACTTATGACAATGCACATTGGGTCTAGTCACAGCTTAGCACAGTTGCTTGGCAACCATACTGACATCACGTAGTTCTCCAATCTAGCAGAGAGGCACGGACAAGGCCCATTAGCAGCAGGCTTAACAGCCTCTTATCACTGCAGCTTAAGGGGGACTTTGGAGACACTGGAAAAATACCTTTATGTTAGTGATTTACAACAGAAAAATGGGACTGCTTTTAACCATTGTTTTATTGTGAATAATCTTTCAATACTTCACTATCTTTGGTCCTCCTCTATCTTTTTATCCCCTTTATGTTAAACATACAGAGAAAACAAGGTGGCATCAAAAGGAGGGCAACACACATCCATAAGCCTATATTTTGGGACTTAATGATCCGCTCTTCACATTATTGTTGAGATATTTTGGAGCATTGAAATACACAGCAAAAATTGGGCTTATTTGTAAGACCCTGTCGAAGTCAGCAAATTGGATAAAGTCATTTCAATTTAAATCGAGCAAACTTGGTTGTCTTTGTCTGAAAAGATGCGTACGGTACGCTACGGCGTAAAAGGGCACGTTACAACGTAAAAGGGCGTACGCAGCCACAACACGTGGCACCCACAGAATTTAGTCTTTTTACATACATTCGCACAAACACGCTCACTTGTAAAATAGTACACATTAATGGTAGTTGCAACACATAGTCATTTATGTCGAAATATAGTAGTATTTATGTTTTATATTAAAGTTATATGCATATTAGTGAAATATATGGAACAGGTTGAAGTAATCATATCATGTGTGGTATCATAATAAACCTCTTAACATTTGCTACTGTTCGGTTCACTCTGCGAAGGAATCGCAGAGTACATACGCAAGTTAAGAATGATAGGGAATTATGAACTACTTACGACTAAGGAATCTTGGCGGGAAGAGCAGAGATTACCCCCTGGAGAGATGACCCCCTCCTTTGGATACTTTAGGATGAAGTAGCCAATGATTGACAACCCCTTGGACCTTCCTGAAACCTGGACCAATAGAAGCAAGCTATACCATCTCCATTGTATTACTGTATTCCTGTGTGCATATAAACAGCAGCTTCACATCTAGTGTTCAGACATCTTGTCCCCAGACTTCAGGATTGAATGACTGTACACTGGATCCAGAGCGCCTGCGATAAGTAACGGCTGTACTTATTATCACTTCGCTTGAATATATTATACTACTTTTTGCGAATAAATCTTTGTGCGTTGGAAACACAAATCGAGGTTCGACAATCGTTATTGGTTAGCGACAATATGCATTTAACAATTCATACAAAGACTGTCATTTATATGTTTTGAAGTTCTGCAATTATACAGATTAGAGACTTATTTTAGAGGTATTCCTATCATCATCGTCAGCAGCTATTTATATAGCGCCACTAATTCTGCAGCGCTGTGCAGAGAACTCACTCACATCAGTCCCTGCCCCATTGGAACTTACAGTCTATATTCCCTAACATACACACACACACAGACAGACAGACAGACTATGGTCAATTTGATAGCAGCCAATTAACCTACCAGTATGTTTTTGGAGTATTCCTATTGCATTAAAATTTATATCTAACCCTAGCTTATTTTAATAATCCTCCCTATTTGCGCCCAGTCCTAAAGAAGTTCTCTTTATATGCACCTATTAGGGAATTGGAGCCAATCTCTCCAATCAGGATAGTGACTGCATCCCATTACCCTTTTCCCCAATCTTAAGAAGCGCTTTCCGACTTCATATTTATCCAAAGATTAAACGTAGTTCACACTTTAAGAGTTCCCAGCTGTAAACTTAATAGAATCAATTCAATAAGATGAATGAATCGCATGTGGCCTAAAGTATTTCTCCATGTATGATGCTATCACCATTTTTACTAAACTGTAACCCGATAATGGCATGATTATCCATTGTGCTATTATCTTTTTGGGTCTTAATTAATGTAGAGTAGGATAAAGAAAAAAAATATAACAAAGCATATGTATGCTGCTGTAAGCAACTAAATCAGCATGTAGTTCCCAACAGTGCGCTGTTACTTGTGTGAGCTTGTTGCTGATAGTGTATGACAATAATATATAGGGCTGACTAAGAGTATTTGAAAACAAATTGCTTTCACATTTTGCTAGTTTTGCTTCTAATGATTCGGTTAAGGTGGTAAACGCTCTTCTTTATAAATTTATATTCACTCAGCAATATAGAAGAGAGAACACTGGAGGTCATATATAAAGTGTACCTGAGATGCACCCCAAAACACCTTGGTACATGTGTCAAGGCAGGGTGTTATTTGTAAGGGGATTGGGGGTGGCCTAGAACTTCTCACACAGTAGAAGCGTCACGACATGGCAATGGCCTAAACACAGCTTGGCCACACTAAATTCAGAGGAACTCTGTACTGATCATATGAAGAATCCCCAAGAAGATACTGTATTGAAACCACAAATTTCTATTGCCAGCCCTGATTATAAGTATGCAGTGCCTCTTACCTCTATTATTTAATACAAACTTGTTTGTTTACTATGTTTGTTCCCATTTTTAAAGTGCTCTGGAATATGCTTGTGTTATAAAAATATATAAATGCTAATAAATATATAAAATAAATGATTTGCCATTATTGTTGTTATATCCACTGACTCAACTGAGCCTGTGTTCACAACAAAACCACCTGGTCTGTGTAAAAATCCTTAAAACCCCAAGATTTGTTTCAAGTGTGACATGCTTAAAATAAGTCTTCTTTTATTCCCTGATTTATCTCACAAAATACTCACAACTTAAACCAATTCAGAGCTATTGTAAATCAAACAATTTTCTCAAAAACTAAGTTATGTGGCATTTATAATTAACCAAAGTTATCTAGCATGTAAATCATTTAAGAACAAAAAGACAGAACATTAGTGAATGGAGTTTAATATGAGAAAAAATGTCACAATGCTTAAAGGGGAAAACGATTAAAACGAGACACAGTAGTTTACAATTATGCAAATGAGTTGCTAAAAAAATAAGGAGACATGCAGAAGTAGAAAAAACTCTACAAATTCTCAATAGCATATTGATTGGTGGAAATTAACAATTTTTTTATATCATGCTCTCATTTTTAAACACATTTCTTTCCCCCCACGTACCCCATTCCTTGTGACCTTACTGGAAGAGATGTGGGGGAAGTCTGAATGAGTTTATGATCCTGGGATTCCAGTTTGTACCACACACTTAAGTCAGGGACTTTTAATAAATTAAATAATTTGTATTTCCACACCATGAGGGGAAAATTGTGCCATTTGTGAACTGTAAAAACTGCCTCCCTGAACTGCATTTTTATTTGCTTCCTATCAAACGCATTTCAAGATGTACTTCCACTTTCCAGCCTCTGGAAACATCCTTGTATAAGGGAGAAATTACTAAATTCATGGGTTTGCAGATCTTCTGAAAAATACCATGCTGAGAACATCAAAACAAACACCAACCTAGTTTCACTTTAGCACCACCATCTTCAGTTATTTGATCTTTTCAGATTTTCTTCTAAAATACGGCTGCCTTAGTTTCAATTATGTCTCAAATTAGCAATGAGAGTTAGGGTACATGAAGACGGTCCTTATTATATGTGTCTAAAATGATAAACACCTCCCTAAATGTATCTTCTCTACCCCAGCGGCTCATTTAAATAAGCCTATGTTGAAATATGATGTCTAATTTTTTCACTTTAGAGCAAACCTAGGTACTCTTTTGCACCTAATTTGCTCTTAGAAAGTGATCTCATTCCATCTCCTATCAGAGAGTGCAGACTATTGCACTCAGGCAAATGCTGCCAACATGGCCTGCAAATTTGTTTACTTGCCTGTTACAAAACATTTGCACTGTGCTTTTACATTTTGTAAATGTTAATTTTCCCTTTTGCCCTATGGTTAATTGTGTCATCATTGAGAAACTACTCTATGTGAGTCGCTTTCTAATGTCGATAATATCTGGCTCTGTCAAGGTTAATACTACATGTGCTCCAGTCTTACAATTTCTTGCTTTCTAATCATTTATTCATCACCTTCTGCACATTTGCACTTTTGGTAAATAACCCACACTGGATAGATTCCGACTCACATAAGGACTAATTATTTTCCCTGCAACTTAATTGTCCTACTCATTTATAATATAACTAAATATTGCATTATTCATTTCTACAAAAAAATTACAGTGATAAACATTCCCACAAATTCTACAAGATTGTCTCCTATGTTTTGTGTTTCCACATTATAAATGAGAACTAGAATGACAGGGTTCTGTTCATCATTCCCTAAAATGTCGTAGACAATAGAGTCCTTTTCAGACTAGTGGACCTGTGCAACTTTGGTTAAATGATCATAGATCAAATAATAAAATCTTTGCTTTGTCTCTTTAAGAGATGACGAGTAACAAAACTGCAAAAATCTACAAAGATTAAGAACAATCCCATCGGGATGTCATTTGCACCAGATGAAGCATAATGCATCTGATATTAAGTATCAACTCCTGGAACAAGATTTTTACCATATTTATATGATTTTATCCAATTATTAATACAAAAGGAATTGTATTGGATACCCACATTGGAGATTTTACAAATATTATTTTAGATGCTTTTTTATAAGTTGTTCTGAGGGGTCTTTGTCCGACGATAGGGCTTCACCTTATACATCTAGGGGATACTGCCAGGTGGCACTGGAGACAAATTTGCCCATGCAAAGTGTTGCATATTTGACAAGCATTGTGGAGCTACAAGTACCACCACAATACTTGTTCTGTTGTTCATCGCAGAAAGGCAATAACATCATGTGAATAAAGCATTTTTAGAACTATCAATATTCTTTACTTTTTTTTTTGCGCAATTTATTCTATTTTATTAATATTATTATTATATTTATTTTCTTTCTAAGCAAAACTGAAAGCCCAGGTCTGATTTTTCAGTTCCACTGAGCATGTGTGAACCTGATGGATCACGCACACGCATATACCCTCAGACGGGCGCAAAGATATAAGTTAACCCATATGGCTCTGGCCATATCCTGGTATGTATTGTTAAGGATTGTTAATGGATAAAAAGTACACAGCATTGGATTCTATCTGAAGTGAATTGTAGTTTGCAGGTAAGGCTGTAAGCCATGAATCAACGACATGGGGATTAGGTTGGTTTATAGGAACAAGAGAGTAAAAATAGAGGTTTTTGATGTTGATCTGGTGCAGTTTTGATAAAAATCACATGTTAAGGAGTTTAAGTTAGATAATAAAGTAGTCTAGTTTTTTTAAGTGAATCACTATAGAGGGGTTCATAAGTCTATGTTTAATAGTATGTCCTGCTCTGCCTCAGATTTCTAGATTCAAAGAATAAACACATTTTAGTGAAAAATGAAAAGGGAGCAGGAAGATTTTTCTTCCCACAAAATTGTGATAAACGGAAAGTAATTCACAGTGTGGAGCAGGTGTGATTTAGGAACAGGGCAGTTCTAAGACAAACTGTCTCCCTGGCAAAACTTGAACACCCCCCCCCATCACTCATGAAGCAAAATGTGCAGTAAGGAGATCTTCTTTTTCAAAGTACATCAATGCAAATTAGTCTAATTGAAAACTAGCGCATTCTGGACTTACTGTTCAGCCCAATGTATAACACCTAATTGCTCAACCAAAAATTCAGCCGCATTAAATTGCATATAATCCTCCACAAATTTCATGCAGTTATTAAAGTCCGTTGAACAAAATATTGTACAATCCCCCAAAGTATCCAGCATATTTTGAGGATAGCTAAGAATGTTAGTTAGCTGATTTCTGATATAGCTGGTAGTAAGGTGCTAGCTTAGGCTGATAAATCACCAATGGATAATTGTGTCCTACTGTGGAACAGGCAGGTTAGCAAGGGTTTATTTGGAAAACGTAATCCAGTATAAATCATCCCAGACTGTCCCCACCATCTACCTTGATGTTGTAACCTTTACTCACCAGGGATTGAGTGTATCAGGTTTATAATCTTCCATTGGAAAATATTTAAAACCTGACTCTGTACCTGAAAATTAAGTACACTTGGCAGTTATTATCTTTCACCTTGTATTTCCACTTCTGAAGTTCCACATTGCTCCAGTTCCACCCCATTATCTCTTCTAACAAAAAGCCACTTGCCTCATCTCTAATACCACTCTTATCTTCTTTAATCCTGCCATGCTGCTCTATTTTGCCCACTGCCACGCTACCTCCGCTTTGCTCCCTTGTTTTTAACCCCTTTCCATGCGCATCAAAGGTGCAGTTTAGTATGTTGAAGAGTGTCTGTTTCTAAGCCATGAAAAGAGACATATTGGGCCTGATTCATTAAGGAAAGGAAAGCAAAAAAAATTCAGTAACTTTGCACCTGGGCGAAACCATGTTGCATTGGAAGGGGAGGTAAATTTAAAATGTGATGGCAGATTTATATTTGGGGTAGGGCATGTCCTAGATCAACTTCAGATTTCAGTGTACAAATAAGCTATCAAGTATCTTTGTGCTATGTGAAAAAACAGCCAGTATTTAACTTATGTGCAAAATAATAAACTAATTTTCACCCCTTGCATTGTAACATGGTTTTGTCCTTGAGAAAACGTACTAATTTATTTGCCTTAATTTCGATATGATTAATATCAATGGTAAAAAGATATGCATCTCCATAATTTATCACTCCATCATAAAATGTAATCAACTGTACCTTCCACGCATTGTGGGAGACATAGGTTTCCATTTAGGCAATGTGTCCTTGGTTTTAGTAAACATATTATTGGTGTTGTAGGCTTTGTTGAGCTATTTCTTCAATAATGAAAAGTTAAGTATTCTTGGATGGCAGATGCCTGTTTTCTGGGTTCCTTTAAATGAAATAACCTCTGTTATTCATATCCTACATTCTGCTCTTATACACCAAATCTTTCAATCTAATTTGTAGCAATGTGCAAGAAGGGCCACAGGTGTTGATCCATGTATAGCATTTCAATAAGACCTTTGTCTCTTATTTATCCCTGACACTCAAATTGCAATGGAAGCGGGGAATATAAAGCAAATAATGCATAGTCAAGTAATTTCATTGAAGAAGCAAAGCACTTGTTTTATTCACATAAGCCTTTGTGCAAATAACTTTTCTGTTTGTTGCACCTGCTAACTTCAAACAGATGAGAGAAAACATTGTTGCAAATGACACAATGGTTTTTATTAGAGAGAGTTCAAAACAGAAGGAGTTTAAAGGACACAAGATTCATGGATGCACTTGTACAAACAAGAAACTTGTACCAATTTTCCTTCTAGCGAAATGAAACACCTTAGGTCATCTGCTATTTCAGGTTTATTTCTATGTAGCATGAGTAAGTACCCTTCCATTCTTTTCCAAATAGGTATTGGACTAATCAATATTTGCAGAATAGTTCAATATACATTTCTGTTCAGTAATAAATTAAAGTAAAACATTAAATGTTACCGCTAATTTGTTCTTTGCGTGTATGTGCTTAAAGAAGCAGGGGAACTTTCTTTTTTTTAAATCACAAATAGTTATAGGATAAAATAAAATCCAATCTGTACACACCCATCACATTTTGCTAGCAGGACAATACTCCCTGTCCTCGTGAGGCTTCATAGGGATAGTATGTGGCTCTTCATAGTCTGCAGATAAGGAACAAGAAAGGGAGCACAATACATTTAAATAAAAAGCAAATAGTATATTTACTAAACTGCAGGTTTGAAAAAGTGGAGATGTTACCTATAGCAACCAATCAGATTCTAACTGTCATTTTGTAGAATAACACCTGCTATGAGCCTTTAAATTGATTGAGCAACTACCACTTCTGTATTTGTCTGAGAGGTTGGTGTCAGTAGCTGAGGGGAAGTGCTGGCCATGTATTGCTATTTGGAGGCTTCTGGGGTACCTCTTGGTAAGTTAGCTTTCAATTTAAAAACACATATATGTATGGCCCAAATATATGGTACTCACTGTTTAGAGTTAGGACCATCCTATTAGCAAAGGCGCCGTGGATGGCGGGTGGCTTTAACATACATTTGCAAATGTGTGCAACTAAGACTTTTGAATTTTTATTTATAGTAGAAATGGCAGCTCTTTTGCTGGCTATAGCAGTGTGCTGGGGGATTTATTTTCTGTGTTTGCTCCTTTTAGGATACCCCCACCCTTTCAAGCACCTGCTATGAGCCTATAAATTGATTGAGCAACTTCCACTTCTGTATTTGCACTAAATAAATGAAAGCTAGAACCTGATTGGTTGCTATAGGCAACATCTCCACTTTTTCAAACCCGCAGTTTAGTAAATATTCAATTGGTTTTTTTCCACGCCGCGGAAAAACTATTACCGTTAATACGGTAATAGTTAGCTGGATTTCAGCTCGCGGCTTTTCCGAGCATGATTACCGTAATAATGGTAATCGTGCGCGGACCGCGAGATTTTCGACGTTTCCGCTGAGAATTGAATATGCCCCTAAAAGTCAATAAAAAGTTGCAAAATATGGGAATTAGACCAGTTATTTAGCTAATTAGCATTTTCATCCCTAAGTGTAGAAGAGTTACTTTGAAACTCCCACAGGGAAGGCATTGTCAGTCCTTAGAGCTCTTACAAATCCCCTGGATGGCTGGTTGATCATAGGTAGAAATGAGCTATTGCAAAATTTCACACAAGTTGAGTTTTGCAATGGAACAGCCATTTTCGCAGGGGTGTGACATTCTTTTGATACATTTGTCTACTTTTGCTCTTGCTTTGCAGCAATGCCGTCCCACACTTATTGGTAAATTTGTATAACTTGTAGTCTATAAATAGAGCTGAGATGATGACAAATGCAGGACAAGGCGAATATTCTGCAGAACACCAGTTTTGCAGTCATAATCATTAGGCAATTTCCAGCAGTCAGTAGCTATACTAGGCAAGGTAACTCATGATCCCAGTCCCTGGGAAATCTGGTTAGAAAGATTCAATGCATTGTGAGTGAAGTTATCAAGGAGCATCATCAGGCCTGACCACACTGCATGCATTCAACATGAGGATAAATGGTGGATCCAGTTCCATATGTTACAGTAGGGATTAGCAGCTTTATAGGAACTTTTTACATGGTTGCATGCTGTCTACATATACAGCGTTATCTGATAGATTGATATCATGATAGTGATGCTGACCAACCTTGAACAAGAAATGCTTATCCATTGATCATGTGGTTGAAACTGACTACATTTTATTGTTGAACCTTATAGGCACAACAGTTTTTGAACTACACAATCAATCCTCTGATGCACATTAAATTATGGCTATGGATCTAAACCATCAATATTACCTTTGATTAGTGTTATTTTGGCATATGACGTCACACAGAGAATCCTTTGTAGATCTCCTAAATTATCAGGGGGTAGTGACATCAAGCAGAAATGTTCCTCTCAAAATAACTTTAGATTTATAAACCATAGTCTTGTTATTATGTTTTGCACAGTGTATATATAGCAGTTTGTAATACTACTTGAAAGTCTGGATCCAAGGCATAATATCTTATTTTGTACACTTTCTGTTTTATGTGCATTTAGGGTTATTATAACAGCAATTGTTAAAATAAATGGGCCTAGTTAAAATATGCATTATTTGATATGCAGTTGTATTCAATTAAATTGAACCAATATACCATCTTTCATTACATGTTTATTATGACTGTTATCCATTTAACTTTTTGGACTATTCCTTCACCTAGGCTGGGGAGGATAATAGTTCTGCCTTGTTTGTGTGTTACTCACCTTATAATGATTTAGCCAACACTGTCTGTTTTCAATGTAACTGTTATGTATGCATTACCAATAAACTGTAATATATTTTCCAATAATGTATTCTTGGGTGTACAATTTTCACAGATGTATCTCTTTTTTATTTGTACTTTAATGATTTGTCTGTGATCAGTGAATGCAATTTGGATAAACCATAAGTGTAAATAGTTGATTTTTATTTTTTAATAACTCATGGTGCCACTGGGAGAAAGTTTAGAGCAACCACTGTCCAGGAAGTGGCAGGTCCTGGAGGAATATTAAAAATGGCAAGTATGAATTTCCTTATATAGACATGAAACAGGGGCTCCTGTGGTTCTCACGCTGCACGTGAAAAAGCCCCTAGGTTATTATTAGACCTTGCATCTGTCATATTTCATTATGTGGCATGTGTTCTTGCATACAGGAACTAAGTTTTCATCATTTGTGATACTTTCTTTTTTTTTGGAAAGCCAGTTCCAGTGGATTTTTTCCTTTACCAGAATTTTTTTTTATTTATTCATTTTTATGGACAATTCCAGGACCTTGGATGCAATTTTTTTTGAGCTACAGGACTTGGAATGTATTGGATTTTAATATGGACAAAAGCCTATTCGATTAAACGCTTACAAGATTGGATCCCTTACAGATAAAGAACACAGATGTTGGTAAGTACATCAGGTTTTTGTATTTTTAATAAAATGGTGTGGTATGAACTGAGAGTGTGCTTTATTTTATTTTTATTTTGTGGCTCAGTGGGCCCTGAGTGTCAGGGCATGCTAGCACTTGCAGTTCTCAAAGTGACTGCCATGCGTATGCTGGTGTTTTTATATCTACAAGCACCAGCATGCCCAGACTGTTAATGGCAGCCTGGCCTTGTTGGGAACTGTAGTTCCACAAACTAAAATACACTTCAATTATTCACATTATTACACCAAACTCACCACCCAAGGGTGTGGGAAGTGCCCTGGTGCTCTCAGCACAGGGCTGGGTATCCCTGTGGGGGAGGCACTTTTTTGGCAGACTAAACTCCCTACTGATTCCAGCCTGTGTTGACCAGCCTGGATCTGGCTTGTTATTATAGCAAGAGTACCCTATGCTGCGGGTTGACCTGCTATAGTGCCAACAGCCCCAGCTGGTTTGCCTAGTGGTGTTGGAGTAAAATTGGGGGGACCCCACAATTTTTTCCCGCCTGATATTCCTCCGACTTGCACTAGGCTGACAGCACAAGTGTTAATATTGTTTGGAGGGGGCACCCCTTGCTTCTTTTTAAAAAAAAATATTTGTTATTTATTTACACACTGTCTAGTGCTGCCGGATCCAGCGGCTGTAATGCTGCCAGACCAGGCACAGCACTTAGATTAGACCCCTTGCTGGTGTAGGCTGGTGCAAGAGATGTAAGTGAAATCCAGTGCTACACTGAGAAGTGCCCAGGAAGCTAACTTGGGCATCACTGCACGGCGCCCTTATCACACATTGCCTACGTTAATCTACCCATTCCCCACTCCTTTCACTCCACTAAGACGTAGGCAGTAGTTAGACTTGTTTTAATTTAAAAACCACCCAGTTCTGCACATGTGCAGAATGATTTTGCAGAGGATACTCTCAAAACAGCCAGATATGTGCCTTAATGACTCAGGTCCCAAATGTTATTCCAAGATGGGTATTCCTGTGGCTCTAGATTTAATCACCAGCTTACTAGTGTAGCTGTTTTTCCTTGATGTTGTGGGTGGAAGCTCTTCTGTGATGAGCAAGGCAGCTTGTCAGTTTGTAGTACAGTACAATGATGTCTGTTTTGTTTTTAATGTATGTGGTTGTGTCTGAGAAGAACTATGGTATGCAAATAGTGAGAGATACTGACTGAGTAAACTGGCAGGTCAGAAGACCTGAAGTGGAACTAATGAATGGAGGTCCTCCCTCTTTTGCCATTCACTCCAGGAAACCTAATATCCAGCTCTTACTTAAGTCCAAAGCTTTTGGACAACTGTCTTTCCCTTACTAGCAATTTTACCTGGAGTTTAAAATACATAGGTCAGAAATGTGGAACTTATATGCAGTCCATCAATGACCTTGCCACCATTTCTGTCTCAAAATATAATGGAAGTATGCTAGGGGTTTAGTACCACAGGTGCATAAGTCATTTTGTCAAGTGTGACTTCTTGAGAACCTGAAAATTTCCCATGCCATGACATCAATTCCATATTGAGGCTTCCACTTTTTTCCTTCTAGAAGGTATAACAGAAGAGTCAAGATGCAACTCAGGATGTAGTGGGACCATTATTTAGAATTAAATGATGAAATGTAATGTGGGGTTGGCCTGTGAGGGATGACATCAGTGACACCACCTAGGGATTTTCTTCTGTTGTTTTTTTTTTTTAAATACACTGAGTGGTGGAGAAACAGAGGAGCCCAAGAAAAAACTGAATTAGCTTGGCCACATCCCAATGGCAATAGTCAGACCATTTTCATTAGCATTTTCAATAGGATTGGAGGGACTTATGATTGATATTTCAAAAGGCCCTGTATTTGCAAAAGCTAGCCCTGGTAATGGGGAGCTGTGTTAAAGAACTCTTGCACATAAATAAGTAGGGATCTACGTTTTAGCAAACAGTGGTCTACAAAATATGATAAAAAGCAAATGTATTTATTTGTTTATTTTAAATAGTTCAACCCATCTCATGGATTAGCACAGATAATAGATATCATTGCATTTATATTGTTGCAATTTTATTGTGTTCCATACAGCTTAATTACAACATTTTTAGAAAATATGTTTGTATTATTGGATTATTGATTGCATTATTTCCTTGCTGAAAAAAAAATCACGTATAGCATTTAAAGAAGTGCCTCTTGTAAAAATATATGTTTTCTATTGTGTAACCTATTAAGTCTTTATACACATGTTCATACATCAAAGAAGGGTCACACAAATAAAATTCAAAACTATTTGGTATTATATAGGCATAAAATGGCATTGTGTTGTTGCTCTTATATATCATAAGCTAAACAGTTTAGTTTCAGGAATATTCCAAATTTTCCAAATTTGCAGAGCAGAGACGACTGTTCTGCAATGAGACTTTAACCAATCGCGATGTAGGAAGAAGCCGGCGTCGCTTAATGATGTCAGTGACAAAGGCGACGGTATTATCGCTGCTATGAAGGGGAAAATGTAAGTATGTGGCGATGTACAATGTAGTTTACATAAGCTTCTACATTGTACACATATTTACATTACCCCCTTCAAAGCAGCGATAATACCGTCGCCTTTGTCACTGACCTCATTAAGTGGCGCAGGCTTCTTCCTACATCAGCGGCGCACGGAGGATTGTCGGGGGGGGGGGTTCCCTCCGCCGACCCAAAAACAAAACAAAACAAAAAAAACCCGAGAGAGAGCTGCTGCGCATACGCAGCAGCTCCGTTTCGCCAGCGCTGTCCTATACAGCAGCCACGGCGCTGTCTAAGAAGCGTCTGCGGCGGTGCTGTATACAATACAGCACCGCCGCGGACGCTTCTTTGACAGCGCCGCGGCTGCTGTATAGGACAGTGGCCACTTAGTTAGCGCAGGGGGGGTTTCTAGAGACTCAGAAACCCCCCCTGCGTGCGCCACTGTACATAGCAATTGGTTGAAGTCGCATTGCAGAACAGTCGTCATTGATACTGCATTGGGGAGGAGATGTTCGGAGTCAAGATGTCAGGGTAAGTCTTGTCGGGGTGCTCAGCATTGATTTGCCATACTCAACCCGAGGCTACTACATGTCACATGTTGCATGCTTACTAGTGTGTTACATCAATGCATGTATGTAAAGATGTTGGCTTCTTTTGTCTTTTTTTTTTCATTAAACCTCATAATTTAGTAACACATTTTTCTTTCTGGACAGTGTGAAATAATATTGTCTTCAGAATGCTTACTTAGTTGTGTTGTCTTGTACTACCAAAATAAAAAAAAAGATGTGTCAGTGTAATTGTGATTGCCATCATCTCCATTCTTCTACTTAATAGGAATGACTGGAACATAAGTATTAATAGAGAAACACAATGAGAGACATTGGCTAGTTGTAATGGTTTATTTTATCTGAATGGCACATATGTGCTAATTAGATTAGATAAGTTATAGCCTTTTTTATTTGCCCATGATGAATTTAAAATTTAAATTTGGAGTACAATATCTTCAAGTTAGTGCTGAATGCCACTTATGTTGCATAAGTCTTTATACCTGGTCTTTCTTGCCAACTAAACCAATCAGAACACACCAGCACCTTTTGTTCCAATTACCAATGTTGTTGTTAAGCATCATCTGGTATATAACTTGGTGCTATACATTTAAATACATTGGTGCCTATTAAGATTTACATATACCCAAGGGTGTAACTAGGTTTTTATGGTCCCCTTAGCAAGGTTTTGAAAGGGCCACCGTGTACCACTCAAAATTGTCAAACCCGCTATGGCACTTTTACACCTATACCCCCCTCATCTTCAGCGTCATAATCACTATGTGGCTGGGCACATACTCATATCAGCCAGAGCCGCAATAGCCCAAAGATGGAAATCCCCCTTGGTTCCATCTCTTACCAAAATCATCAGCAAAGTACAACACAGCTATGAGATGGAAACCATAGGCTTTAACTTTTCCTCAAAAGCTTCCTCGCCCCTGGTTAAATGGTTCACATGGTACGAATTCTTTTCAAAGTATAGACCTGTGTCTGCCACCTAAATCTCCCATGATGTATACCCCTCTGGAGGGTAGATGTCCCGCTCTCAAAATTTGCCTTTACGGTTGATTGGGGTCAATACGGCCAGTCTCCGACTCCTGCCCCCCTGTCTGTCTCCCTCCTCCTCCCCATTGAAATCCTTGTCTTATGTGTACTTGAATGTTTCCTGTGTTATTGTGTTTTGTTACTTTTTTGATGGTTTATGGGCAGTTCTGACTGATTTATTGGATCTACATTATGCACTGTACTCTGTTGTAACTGCTATGTTTGTTACATATTCTTTTACTAAAAACTTAATAAAAACCTTTTGTGAAAATTGTCAAACCCACAAATACAGTCTACATGGGGCTTTGATGTGCCCCCCCCCCTACACCTATGGCAATTATACCCTTGTGTATATCATCTCTGTATAAGATATGTGAACATGAAGCACATGTTTTATGACATCAGAAGTGCCCCTTTAAACACATTTTTCCACATTTATTGGTATTTACATATATATTTTTCTCTTTCTGATTCACACTGTCTTTCCACTCTGTATATTTCCATAGCTGGAGTGTTAAAAAGGTTCCCAAAAGAGCAAAACACAGTGTATACAGTAAATGCCTGTAAAATCACCCCTGATAGTTTGACATCTAATTAATGGTAATTGTAGAATAATTAACCTGCTTTCAACATAATTCTGCTCAGTAACAATAATCACACTGGGTTTTCTAAATAAGAAAAAAAAAATCTCTTTCACAAGCTAAATAGTTTAGCCTCGTAAAGTTTGTAACTACAAGGATCAGCGGGAAACAGTGTGTTTTTTACTGTATTTTACGAAAAATAGACAGTGGGGTACATCTAGGTTCAGGATTTAATTGTGCCTGCAAGTCAAATAACGACTATGTTTGGATTTTTTTGCAAATAAGGATGGTTTTTGAAATACAGAGTTGGCAGAATTTCCTCCAGGAATTTTGAGTTTATCAATTGAAATTCAAGGCTATACACATAAAAAAGCTATATCTTTTATTGACAATGCTATAAAGGTACGGTAATAAAAAGGAATAATACTATAATGTAGGGCTTTATCAGTCATAAAATCTTAGGCTGTGGGAAAAAAGCTGTTGTGTACAGTATATTCCCTCATCACTATTCAAAAATTCCTCTACAGGAAACCACTTCATTAAATAACTGGCCGTAAGCACTCAAAAGCAAAGCAAGATGCTGAAAGCGATATCTTGCTCACTATCTATGCAAGCTTCTGACTCTTGCTGACTTTCCAGACATTTCTTCATCCCTTGGTTAGGGATTTTCAGGGTATTTTTTTTTTCCTCTTGAAATGTAGTCAAAAAGTACATGTTGCAAATGTTACACCAGATGAAACCAAATGATCAAGCTTGCCCTAAAGTTGTAAATCAAGAAACAAACTATGGAAGTTAAAAGAAATACAAATCAACATTATTTTTTTTTACTAAAACATGCAGTGAATAAAAAGCTGTAAGGTATCAGTTATAATTCATGAACGCACATCAGTACAGTTATATTTATTTTTTCCTTTTAAACCTGATTTTTGCATTCCATATGTATACTTGAATTATTATATATCCTCACCTGCTGTTTGCAGTGGCAATATCTATAAGCTAATTCCTTAACCTGCCTAAGGAATGACTAACATATTTAGAATCACATTTGTTGCATTTTGGCACATACATTTTTAAGCAGCACATCTTGTGTAATCAAACCCGGCTGCTGTCGTCCTATGGCACTTTTTTTTTCCACCTCTTTTTCTTTAAAGTGAATAAATGTTAAGAAAACACAAACATGAAATGAAACATCAAGTGTACAAAAAAAAACATTTTCCAGACAAATTGTGACAAGTGTCAGGGATGGTTTATTAATGAATTTGTATGATACTGAAAGAGATGTAAATTCAATTCTTGTGCTATCACACTGTAACTCAGCCATCACACTAAATTAAGTAAAAAAAAATGAGCGGTAACAATCTTCAGCATTTAAATTATTTCAGTGGGGAATTTTTGTTTGATTTGCAACTATAAATGGAATAGTAGAATGATCATAATATAAATTGCACCCCAGGAGTCTGACTCTCTGACTATGTTTGGAGATCCATTATGCAAAGTAAGCCCTGATGGGGCTCATGTTAAGTTGAGCGCAAATTGCGTTCTTGGCGATATAATACACTTTATTACATCTGAACATGCACACAAACCAAAAATTTTAGAACTAGTGCTTTGTGCAATTGCCCAGAAGAAGAAAAAAACATATTAAACGCCTAGGTAAATTTATCAAGCTACGAGTTTCCGGCGGGTTTGGAAAGTTGAGATGTTTCCTATAGCAACTAATCAGATTCTAGTTATCATTTGTTTAGAGTACATTCTACAAAATGAAAGCTACAATCTGATTGGTTGTTATAGGCAACATCTCCACTTTTCAAATCCGCCAGAAACTTGCAGCTTGAAACATTTACTCCCCAGAGTACAATTTGTGTTCAACTTAATATGAGGCCCAAAGAATCAGTAAATGTTCAAAATATTGACAATGGGGCTAGGTGTTAAGTCCTTTTAAAAACAGTTAGAGCCAAATGATAATTGATTGCCAGTCTCTTGGAAATCCTTAGCTGTTGCATAAAATGGTCCATTAACCTTTTCCTTTTTCTCATTTCAGTTGTCTGGTACTCTTTTATGGTTTAATCTGGTGTTCCAATATGTAATGTGAGATGTTGATCACTTTATGTTCTTTTAAGTACCAGTGTGATGAAGGAGCAACTTAGGCAAGTTGGGTACCAGCCAAACACCTCTTTCCACCTGAAGGAAACCATCCTTCTATCACCTCCACTCATGCAGATATACAGTCATGGCCAAAGGTTTTGAGAATGACACAAGTATTGATTTCACAAAGTTTGCTGCTTCAGTGTTAGTCCTTTATGTCAGATGTTGTTATGGTATACTGAAGAAAAATTACAAGCATTTCATAAGTGTCAAAGTCTTTTATGGACAATTACATTAAGTTTATGCAAAGAGTCAATATTTGCATTGTTGACCCTTCTTTTTTCCTCTGCAATTCGCCCTGACACGCTGTCAATCAACTTCTGGGCCACATACTGACTGATGGCTGCCCATTCTAGCTTAATCAGTGCTTGCAGTTTGTCAGAATTAGTGGGATTTTGTTTGTCCACCCACCTCTTGAGGATTGACCACAAGCTCTCAATGGGTTTAAGGTCTGGGGGGTTTCCAGGCCATGAACCCAAAATTTAGATGTTTTGATCCCTGAGCCACTTAAGTTATCACTTTTGCCTTATGGCAAGGTGCTCTATCATGCTGGAAAAGGCATTGTTTGCCACCAAATTGTTCTTGGATGGATAGGAGAAGTTGCTCTTGGAGGATTTTTTGGTACCATTCTTTAGTCATGGCTGTGTTCTTAGGCAAATTGTGAGTGAGCCCTCTCACTTGGCTGAGAAACAACCCCACACCCACACATGAATGGTATCAGGATGCTTTACTGTTGGCATGACACAGGACTGATGGTAGCACTCACCTTTCATTCTCCGGACAAGCGTTTTTCCAGATGCCCCAAACAATTGGAAAGGGGATTCATCAGAGAAAATTGCTTTAATACAGTACTCAGCAGTCCAATCACTGTACAATTTGCAGAATATCAGTCTGTCCCTGATGTTTTTCCTGGAGAGAAGTGGCTTCTTTGCTGACCTTCTTGACACCAGGCCATCCTCCAAAAATCTTCGTCTCCATGTGTATGCAGATGCACTCACACCTGCCTGCTGCCATACCTGAGGCAGCTCTGCACTGGTGGTGCCCCCATCCCGCAGCTGAATCAACTTTAGGAGACGGTCCTGGTGTAAGGTCCCTAAAGGAGATGTGCCTCACAGGGCGACTACCTCCTAATACCTTCGAATTTACCACGATCCGCGTGGATGACTGGATCCCACCTCGGTCCCGGTTTGGGTTTTCTCCGGACGCCCGCAAGTAACGCCTAAGAGGGAAACACACAGTTAAACCGAGTCTACCAAGTAAGGGCTGTCCGAGACTACGGCAAGGGACGAAGACACGGTCAGTCCAAGCTCCTTGCCGCCTCCTCACTTTGTTCTTGCCAAGACGCGGGGGACTTCAGGCACTGAAGGCCAAGACTAATCCGAGGACTAATCCCGCCTCAAGTGCCTCACACACCTGCCGGTGAGGGCCTAACCGAAAGGAGGAATCGAGCGTGATACTCACCGGGACACTCCCACTTCCGATCCGGTTCTCCTGCACCTTCCCGACTCCTGCGGATGACAAGACACACAGCCTCCCTCTACGCTCTCCGTGAACTAAGATGGCACCCACAAACTGGACTAACTACAAACGGCGACCCGACCCTAACAACGTTCTAATGGTCGGCAACGCAACTACGTCAAACACTAGGACTAACTAAATGTGGTGCTCTAACGGAACTACTAGTTACACGCTACGGGGAACACCAGCCGGTGTTCACAGCCTAAACCGGAGGGCGGTTCCTAACCCCCTCACCCAGGTCTTACCAAGAAGCTGCCTTCTTGCTATGGAGTCACACACAGGCCCCAAGTACGGGTTCTTTAAGCCCGGCTGAGGCTCAGTAAAACAGCACACTAACCCGCGGGCCGACTGCCGCACGGAACAGCCGATCGAACTGAACCGCCCGACTGCCTGTACTCGGGTATCTCACACGTGTCCCTTCGTCCGGAACCACAGGTCCACCTGCACGGAACCGGCCTTGAGGACCCTTGATCAGAACCACGGCCGCCCCTGGAACTGCCTCAAGGTGTGCTGTACTGCCACCAACTCACTCAGCCACCCCCCTCTGGGTACCAGTGTGACCCCGGGGACCTAAGGGACAGGGAAACTACATGTGTTCTCCCCTGACTATGTGTATGCTGTTACTTACACTTGTCCCCACACAGCACGGGTTAGCACAGGAAAACCACAGGAAACAAGAGCCTACCTTTAATGGGGGCCTGACGTCTTGCCCTTGGACACAGTTAGAAAGCACACCAAAATACTGTAATGTAAACTACACTCGCCACACAGACAGAATAAATAGATACAGTCTACAGTACTTTGCCGCTACTTACCCGAACACACCGCTGCTAGCCAACCAGCAGGTTGCTACAGCACCACGGGAGCCTACGCTCGACCGTACCTCCTAACCACGTGTGCTCACCTCACACAGGACCGCGCCTACTCTCACGAGGCTCCCACGCCTCTACCTCACACCACCAGGGCCTTAGGCCCTACACACCATGGGTCTCTGCCCAGCTACACACAGAGCCTTCTGCTCTGACTAATGGGCCTCAGCCCCCTCTCTAACCCAGGGCTCTGAGCCCACTCACTAGGGCCTTATGCCCTACTACCTAGGGGTCCTAGCCCCTGCCTGAGGCCTGTGGCCTTCCTAACTGACTGGGGCCTTGTGCCCTTAATAGCAGATGGGCTACCAGCCCCTAACCAGGCCCTATGGCCTTCCTATGGCCTCTAGGCCACTAACTACCTAGGGCCTTGTGCCCTTGTACCTGGGGCTCAGAGTCCCCCTCTCTAACTAACAGGGGCTTGTCCCCTTTATATAGTTACTAATGGCCTACTGGCCCACTACCACGTTGGGGCCTAGTGCCCAGGTCCCTGGGCCTTGTGCCCCTACTATAGAGTGCCAACGGGCCTTGTGCCCGACTTTATTATATGTACTGCGGGCGTGGGCCCGGGAGAGGAGTTGCCTGGCAAGGCCTTACCTGGGGCTGTCTTCGGGGAGCTTCTCCTGGACTCCTTCCCCGCCTGCCGCTGCTTCTCTGCTCTGCCGCCGGCTTCTGCTTTTGATCCCGCCGGTCTTCAGGCAGCAGAGGCGCTCTTAGCCCTAACAAGGGCTCTCTGCCGCCACTGCTGGTCTCCGCTGTCTTCGGTTCTTGATCTCGCCGGTCTTCAGGCAGCAGAGGCGCTCTTAGCCCTAACAAGGGCTCTCTGCCGCCACTGCTGGTCTCCGCTGGCTTGTCTTCTGGTCTTGATCCCGCAGCTCTCCGCGACACGTCCTCTTCTGACTCTCTCCGCCGTCGAACTGAACATGGCGGCGGCGCGCGCGCCGACTTAAATAGTCGGCGCCGCGCTAGCGTCATCACGTAGCGTCGACGCGACGCCACGTGATGACATGGCGGGCCCGGATTGGTCCGTCGCCATGCTTCTTTTTGAAATGGCCGGGAGGTGAGCCCTGATTGGCTCACCGTCCCGGCTGAACGGAGTGGACCGCCGCCCGAGGGATGACGACGGCCCCGGACAGGTAAGTCCTCTACATTTCCCCCGTTTTTAATGTCGGCAATCCCTGCCGACAAAACCCTGGTCCACACGAAATCCGGGTCAGTATAACGTCCTCCAGGCTGGCCCAAGTTTGGCCGCTGCGATCTTCTGGGTTGAAGCGGCGGTGTCGGAAGGTCCAGGTCCACTGGAGTAGCATCTGGAGTAACAACGTCGTCGGCGGTCATTGGTGCCCACCAATCCACCCCCGTCGGGGCGGGTATAGGATCTGGCTCACTTCTCTCCTGGACGTCGGAAGGCAAATCCAGAAAACCACAGGGACGTAACATATTCCGATGTAGCACCCGCGGTCTTCCAGTCCCTTCCGCAGGAACCACCTCATACAAAGGAAGATCAGGAGCCATGCGCCGTTGCACTACATGTGGCAACACTTCCCACCGATCGCTGAGTTTATTTCCCAACCTCTTAACTCTTACCAGTACCCGCTGACCCACTACGAAGGGGGAAGCCGTGCTGTTGGTTGGCCCGTGATGGACTTTGGACCGTAGCTGCCCCCTCACCACGTCCCCGGCAATCTTCAGCTTCCTCTTCTGCTCGGTCACCCAGCCGCTGGGAGTCCATCTGTCCGCTTCCTCGGGGACGGACAAGTC
Source organism: Mixophyes fleayi (assembly GCF_038048845.1). Classification (NCBI taxonomy): domain Eukaryota; kingdom Metazoa; phylum Chordata; class Amphibia; order Anura; family Limnodynastidae; genus Mixophyes; species Mixophyes fleayi. The sequence goes on from NC_134409.1 coordinate 34,390,970, forward strand.
CAAATCACGCCACTCCCTTCCAGGCCGCCCAAACAAAAGGAAGTATGGGGTATAACCGGTGGTACTATGTACCCGGTTATTGTATACCCACACCAAGTCCTGCACGTACTCCGGCCAGCGGTTCTTTTGCCCAGCCTCCAGAGCCCTGAGCATTTGCAGCAAGGTCCGATTGAACCTTTCACAGGCGCCATTACCTTGAGGGTGATAAGGAGTGGTCCGGGACTTCTGTACCCCATAAGTGTCACACAGACCCTCCATGAGGCGTCCCTGAAAACAGGCTCCCTGATCCGAGTGAATTCGCTCCGGGCACCCATACCTCCGAATGAAGTGCTCCACAATGGCGCGCGTAGCTGCTTCCGCCATCTGATTTCGTGTGGGCACAACGACGGTGAACTTTGTAAAGTGGTCGGTCATGACCAACGCGTAGCTATGACCACTACTTGACTCCCCAACCAGGACGTAATCAATCATAAGCAGCTCCAAGGGTCGCCCCGTCTGAATGGTTTGCACGGGCGCATGCTGCTCTCCAGCCTTACTTACCCCACATCGTGGACAGGCTCGGCAGACCTCTTCCGCCAACGCCTTGGCGCCAGGTACGCAGTACTGTCTGCGTAGCCATTGATGGGTCTTGGCCGCCCCGAGATGAGCGCCTTTTTCATGGGCTTCCAGTACCAAGTCCCGCGCCATGGACTCAGGCACCACCACCTGCCATACAGGACGGAGCTCTTGCTCCAGGTAGGCTCGGCGAACTAGCACCCCTTCCCTCACTGCCAGTTGATCCCATCTGTGCAATAGCCGTCGTCCGGCTATGGACAGTCGACGCCGTTCTTCACTAGAGGGCCAATGTCCCTGTTGCTTCCATCGGCGGACACACCGCAATGGAGCATCCTGAGCCTGCCGTTCGGCCCAATCTACGGTCGTCTTGGGCACACTCAGAGCACAAACAGGAGATGTCAACTGGGTCAGATCCGGGATCTCCTCCCCTTCTCTGTCCTCATCACTAGGCCCCTCCGGCCCTTGCAGGGGATAACGGGACAACGCATCCGCATTTCCATTAGCCTTTCCGGGTCGATACCGGATCTTATATCCGAACTTGGCCAACCGAGCCATCCAGCGCTGTTCCAGCGCCCCTAACTTGGCCGTGCCCAAGTAGGCCAAGGGATTGTGATCGGTCACTATGTCGAACTCAGCGCCGGTCAAGTATTCCGTGAACTTTTCGGTTACTGCCCAAACCACTGCTAACAACTCCAGCTTAAAGGCACTGTAATTATCGGGGTTTCTTTCTGAATCCCGCAGGCTCCGGCTTCCGTAGGCAATGACCCGTTCTTTGCCGTCTTGGACTTGTGCTAGCACGGCCCCCAGGCCCTTGAGACTTCCATCAGTATACAGAACGAAGGGCTTTTCGAAGTCCGCGTACGCCAGCACTGGAGCCGTCGTCAGGTCTTCTTTGAGCGTCATGAAAGCCTTTTCCTGAGCGTCTCCCCAGGTTATGGCTTGATTCTTAGCCGTAGTGGCAACGCCCCTCAATAATTCGTGTAGCGGGCCAGCCACCTTCGCGAAGTCTTTGATGAATCTCCGATAGTAGCCCACTAACCCCAGAAATGCTCTCAGTTCCGTCACCGTTCGAGGGATCTTCCAGTCCAACACCGCAGAAACCTTATCCGGAGTGGGGCTCACCCCATCCCGGGACACAATATGTCCCAGGTATTCCAACCGAGATTTCAGAAGATGACACTTTCGCGGCTTCAACTTCAGGCCGAACTTCTCCAAGCGCTGTAGGACGACGTCGAGACGATCCAGATGTTCCTTGACCGTGGGAGCGAAGATGATGATATCATCCAAATAGATCAGGAGAGCGTCGAAGTTCAGGTTTCCCAGACATCTCTCCATTAACCGTTGGAAGGTGGCGGGAGCATTAGTGAGCCCAAACGGCATCCTACAGAACTCAAACAGACCCATTGGTGTGATGAAGGCCGTCTTCGGCCGGTCCTCTGCCGCCACTGGTACTTGCCAGTATCCGCTGGCAAGATCCAGAGTGGAGAAATATCTCGCCTTTCCTAGCGCAGCTAGCGACTCCTCAATCCTGGGCAATGGATACGCGTCGCGGACAGTACAACTATTCAACCGCCGATAGTCCACACAGAACCTGATAGCGCCATCTTTTTTTCGTACTAAGACGATAGGAGCTGCCCACGGGCTCTTACTTTCGGTAATCACGTGGCTATCCAACATCTGCCTAATCATCAGCTTGACCTCTTGGTACAACTTGGGCGGGATTGGCCGATATCTCTCCCTAATGGGCAGACTGTCTCCGGTACGGATATTATGTTCCAGTTCCTCCGTGTACCCAAAATCCTCTTCACTTCGGGAGAACACTTTCTGTCTGGCCCACAATATCTGCTGTAAACGGGTAACATCTCGAGGCTCGATCCCTTCCAAGGAAACATCCATTTGTTCCAAAATGGTGTTGCCGTTCCACTCGCGGGACAGGCTATCGTCACCCTCCACCTGGACCGCCAGGCCCCCTTGTTGTCCTGACGCGGGTTTGAGACGTATCTGCCGGTCATCTCCAATCTGTTCTGCTTCTACGGCGATAACTCGAGCGACAGTCGTACCAGGCCCCATCGTCTGAGTATGGTCCTGCACATTACATAACCGCACGGGTACCCTTCCTCGATGTACCCTGGCCAACGCACGGGCTACAAGAGGTCCTTCCGCCGTTCGTTCCGGACTGACCGGTTCCACCAACACCACTCTTCCCTCTAATCTCCGGTTTGTCCTCACTTCCATATATTGCAGCACCTCCTGACCAGGGGGTACTTCGACCGTCTGTCGATAGTTGGTCCGTAGGTAGCCAAGGAGCTCCAGTCCCGACTCAGTCGGTTCTTCATCACACCGTCGTACCATCCTCTGGAAAACCTGCTGCACGGGCCGGGGTACGTCCAACTCTCTCCAGTATCGAGCCCCTTTGGCGTGGAATAAGGCCTGATCCAAATTTTGTAGGGCGTTCATCCCCAGGATCACCGGGCCATGACGAAGCTCTTTTCCACCAACCACCAGAATGCCCTTCTTTCCCAAGGTCTGTCCGCATACTTCAATTTCCAACCAGACTACTCCCACGACAGGGATGGGCAAATTGTTGGCGGCGGTCAGCTTAATCCACGTTTGGGCCCGGCTCTTCTGCAGGTGAGCGTAGTTTTCCAGGAAACACCGCTCCGACATAGTGGTCACCTGAGACCCCGTATCCAGCAGACACTGTTGTGGTTTACCCCCTAACGTGGCTACTACGGTAGGGCACTCCCCCACCAAATCAGCAGAGTTGGTGAAGTTGGGGTTTGCCCCCATCTCCCCCGCGGGTGGCCCTTTCACCGCGAGGGACTCTAGTTTAACGGTGCCTGGTTTGGAGGTTCGGGACAGTTTCGGGCATAATGTCCCACGCGTTGGCATCTCCAGCAGCGAACGCCCGGTCTTGGGCCCTGCTGGGACCTGGGGGCGCTTCGCCGTTCCTCCATAGGTCCCCCTTCACTTCGGCGATCCCTCGGCCGACGGACTTCCTGCCGCAGTTGGGCGACTTCTTCTTTTATGGCTAAGAGAGCTTCCTTTAGATCTTTCACACAACTCTCCAACGGTTGGGCCTCTGCTTCGGACGGGCTACTGGTGAGCAGGACTTGCTGGGGCGCTACCGCATAAGGCCCGTAGTGATCATCTCTGTCCCGGGACACAGCCTCCGCTTGTATTTCCTGGAACGCCAGGTGAGGTTGGTCCCGCACCTTGTCCAGTAGAATGTGCCGGAGTGGCACGTTCCAGAGCCCCAGGGCAAATTGGTCTCGCAGTAGCACATCCGAGTCTCCCATGGCGGCCGACCCCCGTGGGTCTCTCTGCCAGAGTTCTCCCGCCAATTCTAGGAGAGCGTTGCCAAACTGGGTTAGACTCTCGTCTTCTCTCTGCACACGCCCGAAGAACCTCTTCCTCAGAACTGCCGCAGAGGAGGTGTCACCGTACAATCCTCCCAAGATTTTGAAGATGGCGTCCAGGGTGTCCCTATCTGATTTGGGTCGAAGAAGAACCGTCTTCCTGGCATCCCCTTCCAGGGCGTTCAGAGCCAGCTCCACCTTCATGGCACCGGTGATATGATACAACCGGGCAGTGCCATGCAGCCGTTCCTGCCAGTCGGCGAAAGCAAGATTCTTTCCATCGAACTTCGGCAGGTGGGACAACGCGGCACCCACAGCCATCACATTAGGCGGGTTGCGCTCGGGGGAAGGCGTGGTTGGTCGTGAATCCGTCATCACGAACGCGGATCCTGCCGACTACGCCAAAATGTAAGGTCCCTAAAGGAGATGTGCCTCACAGGGCGACTACCTCCTAATACCTTCGAATTTACCACGATCCGCGTGGATGACTGGATCCCACCTCGGTCCCGGTTTGGGTTTTCTCCGGACGCCCGCAAGTAACGCCTAAGAGGGAAACACACAGTTAAACCGAGTCTACCAAGTAAGGGCTGTCCGAGACTACGGCAAGGGACGAAGACACGGTCAGTCCAAGCTCCTTGCCGCCTCCTCACTTTGTTCTTGCCAAGACGCGGGGGACTTCAGGCACTGAAGGCCAAGACTAATCCGAGGACTAATCCCGCCTCAAGTGCCTCACACACCTGCCGGTGAGGGCCTAACCGAAAGGAGGAATCGAGCGTGATACTCACCGGGACACTCCCACTTCCGATCCGGTTCTCCTGCACCTTCCCGACTCCTGCGGATGACAAGACACACAGCCTCCCTCTACGCTCTCCGTGAACTAAGATGGCACCCACAAACTGGACTAACTACAAACGGCGACCCGACCCTAACAACGTTCTAATGGTCGGCAACGCAACTACGTCAAACACTAGGACTAACTAAATGTGGTGCTCTAACGGAACTACTAGTTACACGCTACGGGGAACACCAGCCGGTGTTCACAGCCTAAACCGGAGGGCGGTTCCTAACCCCCTCACCCAGGTCTTACCAAGAAGCTGCCTTCTTGCTATGGAGTCACACACAGGCCCCAAGTACGGGTTCTTTAAGCCCGGCTGAGGCTCAGTAAAACAGCACACTAACCCGCGGGCCGACTGCCGCACGGAACAGCCGATCGAACTGAACCGCCCGACTGCCTGTACTCGGGTATCTCACACGTGTCCCTTCGTCCGGAACCACAGGTCCACCTGCACGGAACCGGCCTTGAGGACCCTTGATCAGAACCACGGCCGCCCCTGGAACTGCCTCAAGGTGTGCTGTACTGCCACCAACTCACTCAGCCACCCCCCTCTGGGTACCAGTGTGACCCCGGGGACCTAAGGGACAGGGAAACTACATGTGTTCTCCCCTGACTATGTGTATGCTGTTACTTACACTTGTCCCCACACAGCACGGGTTAGCACAGGAAAACCACAGGAAACAAGAGCCTACCTTTAATGGGGGCCTGACGTCTTGCCCTTGGACACAGTTAGAAAGCACACCAAAATACTGTAATGTAAACTACACTCGCCACACAGACAGAATAAATAGATACAGTCTACAGTACTTTGCCGCTACTTACCCGAACACACCGCTGCTAGCCAACCAGCAGGTTGCTACAGCACCACGGGAGCCTACGCTCGACCGTACCTCCTAACCACGTGTGCTCACCTCACACAGGACCGCGCCTACTCTCACGAGGCTCCCACGCCTCTACCTCACACCACCAGGGCCTTAGGCCCTACACACCATGGGTCTCTGCCCAGCTACACACAGAGCCTTCTGCTCTGACTAATGGGCCTCAGCCCCCTCTCTAACCCAGGGCTCTGAGCCCACTCACTAGGGCCTTATGCCCTACTACCTAGGGGTCCTAGCCCCTGCCTGAGGCCTGTGGCCTTCCTAACTGACTGGGGCCTTGTGCCCTTAATAGCAGATGGGCTACCAGCCCCTAACCAGGCCCTATGGCCTTCCTATGGCCTCTAGGCCACTAACTACCTAGGGCCTTGTGCCCTTGTACCTGGGGCTCAGAGTCCCCCTCTCTAACTAACAGGGGCTTGTCCCCTTTATATAGTTACTAATGGCCTACTGGCCCACTACCACGTTGGGGCCTAGTGCCCAGGTCCCTGGGCCTTGTGCCCCTACTATAGAGTGCCAACGGGCCTTGTGCCCGACTTTATTATATGTACTGCGGGCGTGGGCCCGGGAGAGGAGTTGCCTGGCAAGGCCTTACCTGGGGCTGTCTTCGGGGAGCTTCTCCTGGACTCCTTCCCCGCCTGCCGCTGCTTCTCTGCTCTGCCGCCGGCTTCTGCTTTTGATCCCGCCGGTCTTCAGGCAGCAGAGGCGCTCTTAGCCCTAACAAGGGCTCTCTGCCGCCACTGCTGGTCTCCGCTGTCTTCGGTTCTTGATCTCGCCGGTCTTCAGGCAGCAGAGGCGCTCTTAGCCCTAACAAGGGCTCTCTGCCGCCACTGCTGGTCTCCGCTGGCTTGTCTTCTGGTCTTGATCCCGCAGCTCTCCGCGACACGTCCTCTTCTGACTCTCTCCGCCGTCGAACTGAACATGGCGGCGCGCGCGCCGACTTAAATAGTCGGCGCCGCGCTAGCGTCATCACGTAGCGTCGACGCGACGCCACGTGATGACATGGCGGGCCCGGATTGGTCCGTCGCCATGCTTCTTTTTGAAATGGCCGGGAGGTGAGCCCTGATTGGCTCACCGTCCCGGCTGAACGGAGTGGACCGCCGCCCGAGGGATGACGACGGCCCCGGACAGGTAAGTCCTCTACACTGGCACTTGCTGGACGTTCTTGGGCACCCTGAAGTTTCTATTGAACCTCTCTCCTTGAAGTTCTTGATTATCCGATAAATGGTTGATTTAGGTGCAATCTTACTAGCCGCAATATCGTTGCCTATGAAGCCCTTTTTGATGACTGCATGTGTTTCCTTGCAGGTAACCATGGTTAACAGAGGAAGAACAGTGATTTCAAGCACCACCCTCCTTTTTAAGCTTCCAGTCTTTTATTCTGACTCAATCAACATGAAAAAGTGATCATCAGCCTTGTTCTCATCAACACTCTCACCTGTGTTAACGAAAGAATCACTGACCTGATGTCAGCTGGTAATTTTGTGGCAGGGCTGAAATGCAGTGGAAATGTTGTTACTGGGATAAAGTCCATTGTCATGGCAAAGAGGGATTTTGAAATTAATTGCAATTCAACTGATCACTCTTCATGACACTCTGAAGTATATGCAAATTGCCAGTATAAAAACTGAGGCAGCAGACTTTGTAAAAAATAATATTTGTGTCATTCTAAAAACTTTTGGCCATCTGTACACTGACATTTGACATGTCACTAATACAATCACTGCTGGGAGAAGCAATAACTAGTTCATAGGTGGCTGTTTATTATCAAAAATTAGCTTTTTCTAAAACATTTCAATACGAAAACATCTAATTTTTAAAATAAAAATTACATTACTGTTTTAAAGCAATACAAAAAATGACAGAATTTTTTTTCTAAACAGCTTGAAACATTTTTGGTTATGCAAAGTACTCGCTTTTATTATTTTATCTATCAACTGCGTAAATACCACAAATACATAGTTTTGCATAATATAATATGCATTATTGATTATTGTTACCTTCATGTCTGTGTCTCATGTGCCTCGTTATGGGCACATCACTTGACAACATTATTATTTTTGAAACATCCAATAATAATTTCCTGGATGGTCTGATGAGGGACAAAATACTTGCCCAGACATACTCTCTCTGGGCCTGAGTCATTAAGGAGAGCACAGCTAAAACAAGGTTTTGCACTTTGGCAAAACCTTGTTGCATTGGAGGGGGAGATACATTTAAAATGTGGGGACAGATTTATAGTTTGGAAAGGGCATGTCCTAGATCAACTTTAAATGTCAGTGTAAAAATAAAGTTATCTTATATCTGTGTGCTACATGACAAAGAAGCCAATGTTTAACTTCTATGCAAACTAATAAACTAGGGCCTGATTCATTAAGGATCTTAAATGAAGAAGTATCTTATTTCAGTCTCCTGGACAAAACCATGTTACAATGCAAGGGGTGCAAACTAGTTTTCTGTTTTGCACATAAGTTAAATACTGACTGTTTTTTCATGTAGCACACAAATACTTGATAGCTTATTTGTACACTGAAATTTAAAGTTGATATTTGTGTGCTACATGAAAAAACAGTCAGGAAATTTGTACCCAACCCACTTCAGACAGCGGCGTCATGGAAAAAGTCCCATCCTCCTACCCTAAAAATGAAAATATTTCAACAGCATCTTGAGGATCTTCCTTTCATGAAGGCTTGATGGACCTCCTTTCATAGTCATTCCTTGCTCAATTTGTAATCTCCCTTTTCCTATGGTAACCTTTTTTTCAATGTTAAAATACATACCTCTGCGTAAGAGGCTAACAAAGCAGAGTCTCTTTTCCTAGTGCCCTCCATGGTAACATATAACATATGTTGTTAGTTAGAAATGAGTGCATAATTGTTCTAATGGTTTCCTCTTCCAGTTCTTCAAGGAGCAGAAGAGCTATTAGTGACATGACTGAAAAAGAAGCTGCCATGGAGAGTCCCAATAGAAGCTCTCATTCACTTGAGTTCCAGATGTGAAAGATCTTCTAGGCATGACCGATATTAACAGCATTAATTGGGGCTGCTGGGCCTGTGGTCTGTCAGCCTTTCAATAAAGAATTATTTACAGAAACAATACAATAATAGTGAATCTGAATTCCCGGATGTTTTGGTAGGTAGGCTATTTCTGAAGGTGGACACACTCACAGAAGGTGGAAAGAGGCCATAATTACAGAATAGTCTGGGCTGAGTGTAGAAATTAGGCCCTTATGATGTAATGGAAAACACTGTGGTAGCAGTGGGCCTTTAGCTGATAAGGAAGAGGATGTGCACAGCTTTAATTTCAACCTGGTAATTCTTTTTGTAAAAGTAATGATGGGGATTCTTGGATCTAAAGGTTCTTCTTCAATATCTAAGACTTACTATCCTAATTCAAAGATGGATAATAATGCACCTTTCTGCAGCTGTAAGAATCCCAGGATTTAAATTCAGAGATGGAAAAGAATGAATTAGAATACAAATTAGTCCAATATCACTTTTTAAAATGATATCCAAATAAAGAAGATACAGTTTTGTTGCAGTCAGCTCCAATTGTAGATGCGGCTGCAACACTATTGACAAAACATGTGACACTTGCAATGAAAGGCTCAGCAGGTTTCAAGTGTGTATAGTTTACCCTGCAGCCTTTTTCTCATGTCACCAAGTACTGATAAAATCAGAGTCTGGACAGGTGATTTTGAAGACAATATAATCACAGTGCTTTAAGAAATAAAACTTTCTTCAAATTTTCTCACCAAGGCATCATTGGAGTCAGGTTGTCGTCCAGAATTATAGTCTGTCATCACAAGAGCAATGTGGTTGAGGCCTTAGTCTGCAGATCCATTCCCTAAACAAAATTTATGTGTAGTTCCTTTTAAAGTTTACTTGCTTTTCAGAAAAACTCTAGAAACATCTAATGTAAGAGGCATAGAGATAAAAGGTAGACAGTGCTTAGAAACTTTTGAAAAAGATTTAATAAAGCAAAGTTGTACAGACCAAGAATCAAACGCATAAAGGCATCTTACGGAGATGTCCAAACACATTTCTTACATAGGCGAGAGCTAAGTGTCAAAGTATGAGTAGGTGACGATATGGACCAACTGTGGTAGTAACAATTATTGCTGGCACATCTGAGGCACAGGACAATTTGTGACTGGACATTATCAGAGACCACACAAGAAAATAATGGATGTCTAGGCACAAAAGGACAATAAGGAAATGCAGGCCCACCCCTATACAGATGGCACCAGTAACAGAAGCAAAGAACTAGTGAGAGATGCCACAGATTCTCTTGAGGATATTAAATAGCTGCCATATTTTTAAAAGATGGCTACTTTCATGTCTTAATGGCTCACTGTCATTAGAAATGTCTTTACCAATTTAGGCCCTATAATGCTTCAGTGAAGTTCTTGAAGATTCTTTGTTATCTAGTAGCCTTCAAAAGGGAGAACAGGATGATATCCCACTACTACTAACATCTGGCAAATGACCCCAACCGAGCAAGACACGATCCATCAGAGGGACTTGGTAATGGCTCTGTTGAACAATTTTAGCTGGATCATCAATTTGGAAAATAGCCATTTGTCACCTTCTCAGGGGTGTTTTTATCTGAAAGCCTGGTTCAAAAACGGTATTGCCACTAAAGATAGAGTAGATCCAGAACAAAGGTTTGTAAGTTGCAAGGAACATTTTTGCCAGCAAGGTAATACATATCCTTGATTATAAAATTTGTTAGTAACTATACCAATATTATAATGGTCAACATGGCATCAAAATGAAGTGAACAAAGCCATGTTGTGGTGGCGATAAGAAAACAATCTTCAAAACAGCAAGCCTTTAACATTATATACGAGTGCCCTTAGCTGGGAACTCATTTCCTGAATCAAAAAACCATGTCTGTAGCAATAGAACATGTCTTCATCCCATTCCAACATCATACTGTCAGGGTTGTGGAAAGAGGCTGGAATAGAAACAATGGCAGACTCAGGTATTCTACCGTACTCAGCCCATTTAAAATGTTTATATTGGTTGTCTTGACAGTCTCTAATTCAGGTGCTAGATATTGATCATCAGCACTGTGCAAGCTGGACTGATCCATTATTGAGATTGGTCACTGGTTGACTTAGTAGGCTTTCAGCACCATTCAGTGATAGCCTGTAATAGCATTATCTTGTCTAAGTGTTCCTGCTCTGTATTATTTTGAAATCTGCACGTTATTGTCATTTTTACTGCTCTTTCCTGTTGCCTGTCTCAACCTCTGCTTTATACTGGTTATCCTGTCCATAATGTACTCAGTTTGATACCATTCTTCCTGTCTTTACCCTGTACTGAACTCTGCTTGTTATTGCTTCTCCTGTCTACCATTCGCCCTGACCCCGGTTTGTGACTCCTATAATTCTGTTAGCCGCCTGCCCAGATTTTGCATTGCATCTGATTACTGGTGCCAGTTTATGTTATTTTTCCTACTCCTACTATGCCAAATCATTAACCCTTATTTACATTACAGGATTTAGTCTCATATATCTTTGTTTGCGATAGTCCATATATAAACCTATATTACACACGGCCTTAGTTCTATAAGTTTATAGGGAAGCTGGTGGCAAACATTACAGAACAGAACAGCAAGTTTAAGCCCTTCAAGATTTTTTACCCATAAACCAAAATAATCAAAATGCTCTGCATGAACATCATGTGGCAGAGTCTTAGATACCAAAAAACAGAGTGAATTTTCAAATGAGAGGAGGTGATTCAGGCATATTTGTCAGCAGTTTACTTTCCTGGAAACAGAATTTAGAGGCAGACCAACTCAGTACATTTTTCCAAGACAAGAATGAATTGACATTTAATCTGCACTGTTTAAGGCAGATAGTGACAGAGTGTGGAGTCCTCTATTTTTTCCATGCTGGAAATTGTTAGACTGTTGCCTTTAGAAGGAGAGTAGTTCATTTTGGATTCCCTTTCTGCTTATCAAAACCAGCCTCACACAGACAAGGCCTAGATTTATCTGCTGTACAAAAGAGTGGCCTAATGTTGCACTGGGACTCTACAAAGTGTGCATAATTCCCATCTCTTGGGGGCCTCATTATTTGCCCTAGCAACTACAATCACTAGTCTCCCTCCAATTTAAAGTGCATAATTGGTTTGTTTAAGTATAAAAGGGAAACAAGATTTGGTTTGCAAAGGAAAGGACTATATCCTTTGCAAAAGGCTAAAGGGTCTCTAATATTCGCAAATCCGCTGCGTTTATACAAAAACAATTTGAAAGTACCTTTGGGAGGCCCACGTGTTGTATTGGGCTCAATGGAGCTTCTCAATCTTAATTTCATCTGGGTCAGGATGGCACTTGAAGTGTCCTGCTTCTCCTCCATGGTCAATGAGAAAGATGACTTTGTGCTTGACAAAACTGTGGCACATAAATCAGACTCTCATCGCTGCTTTGATACAAGTGTCCAACTTATCTCTGTGTCACCAGTCGGGTGTGATCCACTTTATACACCCCATACAAATCTCTCTCTGGATTGCTTGTCTGTATTAGCTTTTCCATAAGCTCCTGTCTTTCTGAAGTCAGTACATGTGTAACACCTTTGGGGAAAGATGATGCCCACAGATGTCCTACCAAGTCCAAGATTAATTAACCTACCATTCACACGGACCCACCAACATCGTTTCCAACACCACCTCAGTCTAGGAAGGAAGTCAGACAAATTACTGGGAGGCAGGGGTACAATTAGAAGGAAAGGGAGTATACAAGGTGTGGGCCAAGAGTAGAGGCTCTTCACTCTACTTCAATCACCACCCCCTCGTTTTGTTCTAGGCCTGGGCACAGGGCTATGGATATTCAGGACAGGGAAGAATCCCACCCAAATACCATACTCACTGTTGTATGGGTGAGGGCCCTAACAAAAGAGAGACAAATCCAGAAAATGGTACGCACTGGAAAAACGGTCGCCTCCTCTTGATAGCCATCTGCACGATGCTACTTGGAACCTAGAAATAGGGGTGATGCGACACACAGCCACCCCACAGAGCTAGCTCCCTATTCAAATGTGCCTCCCACAGTAGCTTTAACTCTAACAATAATAGTAAAACAAAGCAGCGCCCTGATCCTAACAAACTATGCAATCAACTGCTGCGCAAGGCTTATGCCACTACTACTACTGTGTAGTGCACAGTTCCAAGGCACAAATCACAAAATACAGATGTTACCGGATACCAAGAGCCTACCTTTAATGGGAGTCTGATTTCTGGATCCAATATTTTGGAAGATACTTAAATAGATACACAGTTTACAGCGCTATACATTAGCAGATGGTATAGAGTATTATCTGCAAGCACCACCACACAAATGACCACCTCTTACCTCAAAGGGGAATAGACTGGGCACAGTCTCACTATGGGAATTGCTACCCACGGTTACCAGCTTAATGTCACTTTACTCATAGGTCTAGAACCTGAATGTGCCCACAGACCTGTAGCCTGACTGTAAATTATGCAGCCATGAGTCTAGGCTCAATTAATTGCACTCTAATTAAATCTAATGCCCCTAGGTATTGTACCTATTGATGCACTATAGGCCTAGTGCCTGAAAGGCACCCCGGGCCTTGTGCCCGACATATCTACGAGAGCTCTATTTACCTGCTATGCGCTAGAAACCACCTTTTTTCCTGGATCTCTTCCAGACCCTCCAGCCGGCAGCGCATCTTCTCCTCCATTTAGGTGTGTGGGAAACTTCTGTCTTCTTGGCAGGAGTGCTCCTAGCCCTCAGAAGAGCTCCCTGACACCACTGCCATCTTCCTTTCTTGATGCGGCAACTCCGAGCATCCCATGATGTCCTCTCTGCTGGCACTCAGCCGGAGAAGTGACCAAATGATGACGGGCACGACGGCTTATATGGCCACCGTCACGTCAATGGAACCTAGTGATGCAGAGAGCCCTGATTGGCTCGCCATGGTGCCAAAAATTTAACCTCCCTGTGCAGGATCCAAGAACGGGTAAGTCCACTTTTCTTTTCTTCCTGTCTTATCTTCTTTTCTTCTCTCTTCCTGTCTTCGCCCTCTTCACGGGTTCCACGGCCGGACACCCTCTCACACATGCTCTGTCATTACACTGAACTTCTATCTTTTTATCACTATACACTTGCCATGGCACCACTCTTGTTACTCTAGACACTCAACTCAAACTGAAATGAACACTCAAGGTCAAACTAGAACTGTACACCTCTTAGAATGGTTGCCACTCTCTCTCTCTTGTGCCACAGGGGACATTAAATGTATTGTGTATAAATTATCAAAATATAAGCTAACCTGATATATTTTGTCCAAAACATAACATTAATGATTATTACAGAAGCATGTATAAATATAAAAATACACACGTAATATTCCTTACCCACAGTCCATAGAGTATACTACTTTTTATAATATTGTGCCATTCTCTAACATTAGCATCTACAGGCAGAGCATTCATTCTTGTTATTTTTTATTTTTGTGGTAATACCTTTCTTTGTCTGTCTGACAGCAGGATACTAAATCTTAAGAGACTTAATCCTCACCTCTGTGATTAACTCTTCAATAACTAAATTAAATTGCTAAGAACACAGGCAAGCAAACATTATTTGGTACCACAAAACTGCAAAACAGGAATTGCAGAAAAATAATGTGTTGACATACACATGCTATAAGTCTTCAAAATCATTTGGCAAGTTATTATTCTTTCTGATTAGCTGAAGTAACAGTTGCTAAATCCAAGGAATGCATTTGTACAAATGACAGCCAGACAGGGAAAGAAAATCTATTGGGATTAAATATATATATGAAAAACCTTATAAGCTGTCAAAAAGAATAATATGAAGTATATGTTGTTGTATACACAGTCATTGTTCCTGAGGCTGCATACAGAGGGTGCTTATGGTGTGCATGTGATTCATCCAGCATGAACTGTCCTCAACCACATGGTAAATGTAGCACACGCATAAGTTGTAATAGAGATCATTGATCCCTAATATGGTACAAAACACACGTGACAGGGCAAAGTGTGTCCCATTTAAAGCAGTGACCAAGGGATATATTTACTAAACTGCAGGTTTGAAAAAGTGGAGATGTTGCCTATAGCAACCAATCAAATTCTACCTGTCATTTATTTAGTATATTCTCAAAATGACAGCTAGAATCTGATTGGTTGCTATAGGCAACATCTCCACTTTTTGAAACCTATAGTTTAGTAAATGTACCCCCAAGTTTTGATTACCTCCACCTATGAGTTGATGAAAGAATGTGGACAATTTGTGTCTATAAAAAGGCATCATTGTCCCCTGTTCAATTAGCAACATTTCCAAATATGTACAATTCCTGCCCCTTTCTTCCCAGAATAAGGTTCTGTCCTTCAGAAATAAAATCTGTACTTTAAACAAATATGTTCACATATAACAAAATGATGCCATCTTGCCTCTTGAATGCATGCATGATCAGCAAAACAGCCGCAAATACTGAAAATAGAGGCACAGAGGTCTGGATGCATTTTGTTCTTGTAGTAAATTATGCCAATGGCAAGATGTCAACTGCAAAAGACCATGACCCTTGCTTGCTCTATTTTCTTACTCCATAAATGTAAAACAATTTATTTTTTCTGCCCTAACAGACACTAATAAATGCTGTATGCTACTTGTCTTTCAGTAAAGTTTAGATAATTATTTTTTATCTCCAAAAACAGAGATACTCCAGTAACGTTATAATTTGAGTAACTGGATCGTAATTTATTTTATTGCTATTATTTCAAATATATCTGTTCAGTTCTCCAAAAGAGGGAATTATTTGTAGCAATCTTTCTGAGAATTTGTTCTTTTTTTTTTAAAATAAATTGAGAAATATGTAATATATACCATGTTAATTTGTTTTAGTAGTAAGATTATTAATTCAGCAAACCTAATGCTGTCATTAAAAATGCACTAATAATATTTTGGACATAAATATGCAGGGCCCTGATTAAGGTTTCAGGCTGCCGTAGCCTAATATGCTCATAGCACCCCCCTCGCAGTCCTATATGTGGTAGGTAAAAGCAATCTCATCCTTATTTTAAAATTTGGCTTTCTTCAACCCTCCACTTGTTTGTTCCTGTTTTTTCGAAAATCAGCTCCACTTGGTTTTTTAAAAGGGTCTTGACAATCTGTGTCACTCATTTACTTTTCATTACAATCAGAGATGTACAGCAGAATGGAGGCATGAATGAACACTACAGAGGGTGAAAATGGGAAGGTGGAGGAGGAAGGGGCTATCACGCATGCTCCTGTCGTCATCAATGTCTCTCCTACTGGTTTATCCTCAAGCCCCCGCACCAATGATGTATTCAGCCTTTATCATGAGAATACATCAAGATTTAAACCTTACTACATTTTTCTTTCATGTTATCTTTTTATTTTGGAGAACAACAATTGTTATATTTTCAAATGAATTTCAGTTTATACCTGTCACACCTATATCTCTCCCTGTCACACATTTACACCTCCTAAAATGTTGCACCCTTCCAAAAGTCTCTCGCCCTACGCTGTGGCCTAGTCAGCCTATTGGATAATGAGGCCCTGAAAATATGCCATATAATGTTATCTCACTTGCATTCTTAACTTGCAGTTATTTAAAGGCATATATCTGCTATGCATTGTGCGTTGCTGAGAATACAGTCTTGCAGTATAATTCATAGGAAAAGCAAAATATTTAATATATCAATTTTTACAATAAAACTAAGGGATATAATGACAATATTAGATTTGGAAGCACTAAAAAACATTTACAGATGCTTTGGGAAGATTAGCACTGTTTTTATTACATGGTGGTTCTTTGGTGTGCTGGAAGATTTGGTTTACACTGGGCAAAATGTGTCTCTATAGAAGTACAACTAGAAAGAGCAAAACGATTGAAAGCATGGGACAAGACAGACAACAATTCAGAGCTGATGCAAGTTCTTTTTTCCTGTTGTGCAAAATGTGCTCTCTCCATCTCCAGCTCTTTATCTCATTTCAATAATCTCAAACACTCTTTCTGCCCTACTCCAAAAAACTAGACACACTGGTCTGCTTGCGCTGTAGTTAGCAAGGAACCCCACCACTTTACCAAGCTCCAACTATTAGCTGGCATAAACTTATGTGCATGGGCACACTTGCACAAATTGAGGCACGGGGCACTAAGAAAGTATTGTGCTCTGCATCAGTCATGTTATGCATCATAAATAAGTCCCCTTTTCTCCCCATCTGAATGTGAGTAAATGCATTGGGAATTTAACTGCATCTCTTTAAAAATTTAGCACAAAACCAGAAATTACATTGGTAGTGCCATTTCATACATTTCTAGGCATTAACCAATAGCATACCAATCCATAGAAAATCCATCAGTTCTAATTTTTGGTACTCCATCTCCACGCCATGCTGCAAGAGGTGAAAAATAATCCCCTTTTGTAAAAGACAGAGGGTGGGATTAACTGGCATCTGTAAAATTTAATCAGTCTAATTAATACAAGAAAAAGTGAAAAAAGCAAATATATAATTAGTTGTTGCTACAGGTTAATGAATGTTGTACCATGTTAGCAAATCGTGTCCAAAAGATGTAAAAATAAAACATTTATTTATGTATTGACTTTTTATACAGTGTCAATGACTAGTCCATGCTTATGTCCCTTTAATTGAGTGTAGATCTAAAGCCTCAAGCAGGTTAAGTTATGAATACAAATACAGAGAATTAAATTGAGTTTACTTTTGCTACTTTTATAAAAACTAGATTCCGATTGAACAGTAGTGCATAAGTATCTGTGTACATAAAAGCAAATTTACATTCCACTATACGTTTTCAAAGTAACACTAGAGATGAAATCCAAGAGCATTTTAAACCCAGACAGATTGAGATGTTTCTGGCTGAGTCCAGCAATTTATTCCAGCCATCTGTAGCAGTGTAAACACAAGGTTTCTTACCAAATGTTTTATAGATTTTTGGGTGCAACAATGTAATACTCTCCTAGCTAATAAAGGACAGTAATCTCTTTACAGAGTTTTGCAGTGAACAATCAAAAGAAATCTGATCTTGCTATAATGACCATGGATTAAGTAGGTTAGAAATCCTGAATTCTAATTAATATTATGGGTGGAAAACTAATTTGGTAATTTTTATCTTAGTTTCAATCAAGTTAGTATATGTTTACGAGTAAAATCAATCAAAAAGGGTTTTAAATTGTAGCGAGGATGCATATTGCTCCCAAATAATTATTGTGTATGTTTGAATGAATTTATATATATACTCCTCCTGATGAAGTCTTTACATGACGAAACGCGTTGAGGTTGTTTCCCACTATCTATTCCTGGTATATTGAAGGCTCTGCTGCCCACCTGGTCCGTGAGAGTTTTCCCTTTGAGTACTTTTGTATGGAGTCCATCGGTGTTCACTTCATGGAGTGTCCAGATATCCACACTGTGTAGCAGTATTCCTTGTACTACAGGATTACAGATAAGCTTTTATAATATACATATATTGTGAGTTTGATTTTAATATGATACATGCCGATTAAATAGTTTAAAAGTACTACACTATATGGCTCTTTTCTTTTTAAAATATCGGCTGAGTGGAGTTTGCAAGCAGTGAATTTGCTGTGGTTGATGATCCAGATATAATATATCTTCACAAGCAGTTTACACATTGGT
The DNA here is from genome assembly GCF_038048845.1 of Mixophyes fleayi. NCBI lineage: Eukaryota > Metazoa > Chordata > Amphibia > Anura > Limnodynastidae > Mixophyes > Mixophyes fleayi. Next base: position 34,409,269 of record NC_134409.1, read on the forward strand.
TCCTGACTCACTTGGCTGTTTGGAGACTACGTTCAGATAATTCTGACACAGATAAGCTGTTTATTTATATCTACTTGGTACGCTGCCACCTATTATTTACTGTATATCACGGGTGCCTTTGCAACTACATCTTTTGCTTTTCTCTGTCTGCATTTCGGTATATAATTGGAGTATCTGGAAGCTGTTGAATAATGACTGTACCAGCTTGCTAAGATTCATACTCTGCATATCAGTTATTATTGACTGTCTGGGTGATTGTTACCAGCTAACACTACCTATATTGGCGCCATTTCATCCTCCTATATATCCTCCTATCTGTGTATATATTGATTTATTTATTATCGGAGTACCATCCGTAATCTGGGAGGGTGGCTGCCTTATCTTATGAAGAAAGTGTTTTCCTATATTGGATATTTATTAATTTCTACTCTTCTACTATTCTGTGTTTGAGCGACACGTTTTTATCTATCTGCTGCTATATATATATATATATATATATATATATATATATATATGTATTATTACCGTTTATTTATATAGCGCCACTAATTCCGCAGCGCTGTACAGAGAACTCACTGACATCAGTCCCTGCCCCATTGGGGCTTACAGTCTAAATTCCCTAACATACAGACAGGCACACAGTCTAGGGTCAATTTTCTTAGCAGCCAATTAACCTACCAGTATGTTTTTGAAGTGTGGGAGGAAACCGGAGCACCCAGAGGAAACCCACGCAAACACGAGGAGAACATACAAACTCCTCACAGATAAGGCCATGGCCGGAAATTGAACTCAAGACCCCAGTGCTGTATATATAGTGAGTATGTATATATATATATATATATATATATATATATATATATATCATCATCATCATTTCTATGGGGAGACGTATGTGGGGTTAGACGTGTGTGATTTCTACACTAAGTGGGATTTTCTCACAAAGTGGACGAAAATGCACAGTTAGACAACACAGTTGGCCAAACATTGGACTACATTTGACTTGATTTTACTCCCAGCAATAAGCTGCATCTGCCACAGCCTATTTCTGCACTACTTGTCTATTTATATGGAAGACTGCTAAGAGGTAATTCTTAAAATACCCTTGCTTTTTGCTTTTACCCCTTTTATCACAATGTTTCACAAATTGCTTTTCTTAGTCTCATTTCATGGCATGATCTTTAGGACTGTGTCATCTTTCACCCCTCCACCAACACACAAATTTGTTCATATTGCACCTGCATTACTCCACTCACCTCTATTTAACACCCATGAACTGTTATCCTATTTATTATCTCTAACAAGTACAGCCTCCACCTGTCGCCAGAAAATAAAAGGCCACACATCTTACAATCCCCTTGCCCTTCTTTTGCTCACTCTGCTTCTATTAGCTGGTGATATATCACCTAATCCAGGTCCCCCACACTCCTCACACACACATACATCAGAACACTACCGTTCTATAGCAAACCTCAAACACATCACCTGTCTCCCCTCTCTTTCCAAGTCCTTTAAATGTGCCCTTTGGAATGCACACTCTGTTTGTAACAAACTTACCTCCGTTCATGATCTCTTCCTCTCAAAAAACCTCAACCTTCTGGCAATAACAGAAACATGGCTCATGCAATCAGACACTGCCTCACCTGCAGCACTTTCACATGGTGGCCTCCATCTCACCCACACCTCCAGACCTGAAGGCAGACAAGGAGGTGGGGTTGGACTACTTCTCTCCCCACAGTGCACATACACAGTTCTACCAAATGTCCCATCACTCACGTTCACATCTTTTGAAGTACATGCTATTCGCATTTTTAATCCATTCTCCCTACGTGTTGTGGTGATCTATCGTCCCCCTGGAGCACACCAACAATTTATTGAGGATTTCTCTGCATGGCTCCCTCACTTCTTATCTTCAGACATCCCCACCATCATCATGGGTGACTTCAACATCCCCATTGATAACCCACCTTCCAAAGCTGCTTCCAAACTACTCTCTCTAACATCCTCACTTGACCTCTCCCAGTGGATTGAATCATCTACTCATAAGGATGGCCACTGCCTTGATCTTGTTTTCTCTAGACTATGCTCAGTTTCTAATTTTATTAATACACCCTTCCCCCTCTCGGATCATCACCTTATCAGCTACACTCTCACCCCCACTGCTCTAACCTCTCTACTGTCTAACTCAACCAAGCCGCTTAATACTCGTAGAAATCTTAATTCTATTAATCTTCAACAATTTTCCACCTCTCTCCAACACCTTCTCTCCCCTATCTCTACATTCTCATCCCCTGAGATGGCAGTACCTCATTTTCACCTAACCTTAGCAACGGCCCTTGATCAAGTGGCTCCAGCGACACTTCATACTACACGTCGACTTCGATGTCAACTGTGGCACACCAAAGCAACACGAAATCTTCAAAAACTGTCCCGTAAAGCAGAACGTCACTGGCATAAATCTCGAAGCTCTAATGACTTCTTCACATATACTTCTGTCTACCACTCCTATCGAAATGCTCTGGACACTGCAAAACAAACATACTTTCAATCTCTTATTTATGCTCAGGCTTCTAACCCCAAACGCCTTTTCAATACATTTAATCATCTTCTCAATCCTCCCACCCCGAACCCTCCATCTACTATCAGTGCTCAGGATCTTGCTTCCTACTTCAAGGACAAGATTGACAAGATCAGACTAGAAATGGTATCCTCTTCCCCAACAAGCCATCAGCTCATTTCCTTCCCACTACCCTCTGACACCCTTTCTTCATTTGACCCCACAAATGAAGAGGAAATTTCTACGCTCTTCTTATCTTCCTACTCTACCTCCTGTCCTCTTGATCCTATTCCCTCGCAAATTGGTAGATCCCTGTCTTCTGTGCTCATTTCACCTCTAACTCAAATCTGTAATCTCTCACTCTCTACTGGCATCTTTCCATCACTATACAAGCATGCAGTGATTACTCCTATTCTAAAAAAACAAAACTCCGACCCAAATTCTCTCTCAAATTACCGTCCCATCTCTCAGCTCCCTTGCCCCTCCAAGCTTCTAGAGAGACTTGCCTACACTCGCCTCACACGCTTTCTTTCCGCAAACAACCTGTTGGATCCTCTTCAGTGTGGCTTTCGTTCTCAACACTCCACAGAGACTGCGCTGACCAAGGTTGTTAATGATCTGATCACTGCTAAGACTGAACGCCATTACTCTCTCCTAATTCTCTTTGATCTCTCGGCTGCATTTGACACCGTTGACCACTCTCTTCTCATACAAACGCTGCAATCCCTAGGTCTTCAAGACACAGTTCTATCCTGGTTCTCATCTTACCTCTCTAATCGCTCTTTCACTGTTAATTTCTCTGGAGCCACCTCTGCTCCGCTTCCCCTATCAGTTGGAGTACCACAAGGCTCGGTGCTAGGTCCTCTGCTGTTCTCTATCTATACCGCTTCTCTTGGAAATCTAATAAGTTCCTTTGGCTTTCAGTATCATCTCTATGCGGATGATACCCAAATCTATCTATCCTCTCCTGATATCTCGACATCTGTGTTGTCCCGTGTAACTGACTGTCTTTCTGCCATTTCATCTTGGATGTCCTCTCGTCAACTCAAACTTAATCTTTCTAAAACAGAGTTAATAATATTCCCACCCGCCAACAAGAGCATACCTGACATTTCTATCTCTGTTGATAACATGACCATAAATCCCACCCCACAAGCTCGCTGCCTAGGTGTAATCCTTGATTCACGCCTATCCTTTGTTCCCCACATTGACTCTATATCTAAATCATGTTACATACATCTAAAGAACATTTCCAGAATCCGCACATATCTCACACAAGACACTGCTAAAACCTTAATTCATGCACTAATCATCTCCCGCATTGACTATTGCAATTCCCTCCTTACTGGTCTTCCCAAAAACAGACTCAAACCCCTAAAATCTATTTTGCATGCTTCGGCAAGACTGATTTTCCTTGCAAATAGCTATTCCTCTGTTGAATCACTCTGTATGTCTCTACACTGGCTGCCTGTCTTCTACCAAATCCAATATAAAATACTTTTACTAACCTACAAGGCCATCAACAAAGCTGCACCAACATACATCTCCTCTCTTGTCTCAAAATATCTCCCAACTCGGCAACTCCGTTCTGCAAAAGATCTGCGTCTCTCATCCACCCTCATTACATCCTCCCATTCCCGGTTACAGGACTTTTTTCGGGCTGCACCCACTCTATGGAACTCTCTCCCTCACACAATAAGACTCTCCTCTGTTCTACAAACTTTCAAGCGTTCTCTGAAAACCTACCTATTCAGACAAGCTTATAATATTCCTCAACCACCATCTTAACCTCACTACCTTTAGCCTGTTACACAATTTCACACAAGACAACTACCCCCGGACCAACATTGTTGTGTGACAGGATCATTTAGCTTATGAGTCACCTTACCTTTGCAGTCTGGCTGGGCCAAGATGCAAAATGTATACTTAACCTCATGTGTCAATCTCCCATTGTCCCATAGATTGTAAGCTTGCGAGCAGGGCCTTCTCACCTCTTTGTCTGTTTTACCCAGTTTGTTTATTAGTTTATTACGTTTGTCCCCAATTGTAAAGCGCTACGGAATATGTTGGCGCTATATAAATAAATGATGATGATGATGATATATATATATATATATATATATATATATATATACCGTATATACTCGAGTATAAGCCAAGTTTTTCAGCACATTTTTTGTGCTGAAAAAGTCCCCCCTCGGCTTATACTCGAGTGATGCTCCAGGGCAATGAAAAGTCCCTGCTTGAGGTGGCCGGCGGCAGCAGTGTGAGTTGTCCGTCCCCGTGGTACGAAACGCATTGGATTAACCTGTCAAAACATCAACCATCAGTCCCCCCCCCCTGAGTGGCATCAAATACCGCCTCTGATCTTCGCCTCCGTAGAAGCAATCAGACTTTTTCGGCGCATGCGCAGTCTTCACCTGAGACTGATCGCGATTTCTGCATCACTGTACATTATGGCACAACATTATGGCACAAGCGCTGTCACGGCACTGGACACAAGCAGCACGAAACAGGAGCCCTAGAGGACATCGCCAGCTCGTTTATGCGAGGGTAAGTTCTCAATCATCAGCCCACCCCGAGTCTCCTCCACAGAAAAAGTTTGCCAACTGAGACAACACTAAGGAGGATTTCCATTTCCACCACACCTACATAGGAATTGACTCTTTTCTCGTTGCTTTATCAATATATAGGACTATAATAGCCCCAACAGAGCATCATTCCAACTGTGGTTAATATGTACTATTCACAATCCAATCCTGCTCGCCATTTGTGCCAATACCTCTTACCTCTTGTGTACCTTTGTGCCGCTTACATTGTATATTGGTTTTTACATGTATATTAATAGTTAGGGTTGCAACCCATCTATACTGTTATACTGAATATTAATAAAACTGCATTTTATTTACTTTACATCACTGTGCACTCTGTCCTATGTGCCCAGGAAATTTACCAGTATTTACCAGTAGCTGCTGCATTTCCCACCCTAGGCTTATCCTCGAGTCAATAAGTTTTCCCAGTTTTTTGTGGTAAAATTAGGTGCCTCGGCTTATATTCGGGTCGACTTATACTCGAGTATATACGGTATATATATCTCCATCTATCTATATCTCTATCTCTATATCCATCTCTATCTCTATATTCATCTCTGTCTCTATCGTAATCTCTATCTCTATATAAATATAGATATAGATATATACACATATACATATGCACTACATGGACAAAAGTATTTGGCCACACCGGTTAATTATTGCACTGAGGTGTTTCAATCAGACCCGTTGCCATGCTTTATACACAGAGTATTAGTTTTTGGGAAAAAAGTGATCCCCTTATATGTAACTTGGTAGTATTATTGCATATTGATTTTGGAATCCAAGTGGTTAATTTCTATCTCATCAAACTTTTTGTAAACATATTCTTTGCAAGGAACAGAACTCTTCAAGACATTTTTGGGTCTGAACATAAAAGTCTGATCATTACTGATGACATTAGTCAGCTCCTCAGGTCCAGGGCACATAACCGTTCTACAAAGACATGCAGCTAGCCATTATGTGAAAGGGACAGAATCAGTAGATTACATCTAATGCAAACCCATACACACAAAAGCATTACAGTTTCTTGTAGAGAACATATAAAACGATTCAAATGATAGGAGACAATATTAGTAATGTGAATAAATGTACTTACACTTTCATCTACCAGCACCTGTAACACAAGCAAGAGAGATGTTAAAACTGCTTAGGGATCCTTACAGTTGCTGTTGTCCACAAAATTTTACAGTGGTATTAGGGTTAGAATCACACACAAATCTTTTTAAGTGCGCTATATAGAATTGTCTGTGACTCTTATTCACCTTTTATAGCAACATTTTAACCAGTTCTGTCTTCTCTGAACAGCTAGATTTATTCACATTAATACATTTTGGGCCTCGCTGAATATTGTTAGTTTTATCCTAAATTTTTGCAGCTTTTCTCCCTTCTCAGTACCATGTTAAACCTCATTGGGCAAGGTTATTCCTCTTGTGTATCTAAAACTATTAATTAATTCAAAGTTGTACTTTCTCGTCCATGAGATTTCCAAAGCATTCAGAACAACCAATGTCATTAGAATGAGTGTGGTCCTGATTGTAACCTGTGAAGAGCACTGTGCAACCTAGAAAGTTGCATTGTAAAAGAATTAACTCAACAGATGGCTAAAGGGAAATAATCTTTGTTTGAAGCTAGAGACAGGACTTCTTGCCAACAAAGAGGACAAGTGATGTTATCCCTCAATGGAAATATAGGGCAGAAGTCATGGCCCATCAAAAACATTTATTAGGATGATATTAATGTCTGCTGACCATAAAATACATTTTTTACAGTTGCTTGTGATTGCAGACACATGTTGGAGCATGCATACGATACTGACATCACTACCGATCAGGACTTAGACTAGCCCTATAGCTGGTACAAGAAACACAGCAGAAAAACAAACAAGAAACTAGAGATGGCCAGAGCTTGATGTGGACATGGCTGTATGCGGTCGAGCTTGGCACTCCCTTGCTGTTAAATTGGCTACGGTAAAATGCCCCTTCCCTGCCTCGTTCACTCCCCGAAATCATAGGCTGTAGCACGTTTCCTTTGCATGCAAAGACGCAGCGGACAGGGCTGTACTTACTGGTGTATAGTCCGGTTCTGGGCATGTGCACTTTGATTTTGCGCACGATACACTCAAAAACAGCAGATACATGCCTTGATGAATCAAATTCCTGAGTACTAAACTTCTGTGCCCTGCATTTTATGGTGGTGATTTTCATTATCTCTTAAGCAAGTGCTAGCTGGGACTGCTGAAAAAATACCACTCTCATTAACAGAAGACCTCATCTAGTAGCCAGAATCTCTAACTTAGTATGTCTTATGTGGTTATGTGGTTGTGCTGTGGGCATAAGTAAAAATATCTAGTTTTATCTCCTGCACTAACATGGTGGGATTTCCAGGGAACCACTTCATGGCACAGTTTCCAATAGACCATGGAAGGAGCAAATAGCCATATCTCAATATCCAAGTGGACCCAAAATTAGAGCCCCTACCTCTCACTCAGTAAAGTATATTTTATTATATTGTTCTGGGTGGACATTAGGCTCTACATCTATACATCTGCTGACAGCCCCATACTAGACCATGACAGCCCCATGCTACACCATGTCAGGTCCAGTAAAGGCTCTCAACTGTAGACTAGTGTATGCCTATAAATATTGATTTATATACTACTGTATTTTACATCTAACAGTCCGAATTGTGCCAAGTCTAATGTTGTCTTACATTTAGCTACATTTCTGTTGCGTTATTAAGCAAATAGATAGCTACAGATTTATAAATTACTTTTTTAAAGTAAATTAAATGATTGCTAAATAAAACAAGATCAAAGAAATTGAATCAATAGCACAAGAATTTCTTAGTTTATATTCTGCGTAAATGTGACAATAGAGAACATGGTTTAATTTGTTAAGTGATCAATGCAATCAGCAGATTTTTCTGGGAACTATCCTCAGCTATTGACAGTAGCAAAGCTAAAATAATGAAGCTACACATTACCTTTTAAACACTATTATACAGACTTAGTCAGATAATAAATAACAGAACCTTGCTTATCATGCAGAGAATGTTTTCGTTATTACTGTAGTTCAGTAATATTCCTCCTTACAATGTTGAGTCAGGCAATCCATTCCAAGGTAGATAATTCAGTGGTATGCTAATTGTGAAGAATTTATGATCACTTATTTGTTACAGGGAGGATAACAGCGGGCATGTTGTCAGGAGAAGTCGGAGCACCTGTGCATTAGCGCTTGGCACATCTGTAAACAGGAAGACAAGAATCATTTTAAGATGATACCGGCTGAAATGTTGATCCATTTCTTTTTCTTTTTATGATGACCTAATGTTATCCGTTAATGGAAATTAATATTGATTAGTATATGAACTATCAGCAAAGAAGCATTAGACTTTATATTTCATTTGACACTATGCTGCAATATTTCTACTGTCTTGTATTTGATTTATTGGGCTGCAATGTCATCAAGTAGTCTTTGGGTGAGATTATGGGGTATGCACAATAAATGTGGGGAATCAATATAGGATGTAATAGGAACTTATCCATATAGATGTATAATCTGTTTAATTTCCTACCCTCCAATCACTCACATATCTGGGCAGGTAAAGCTATGCATGTACATTTATTAGTAATCCAGATTTAGGTATATATACCGTATTTATCGGCGTATAACACGCACAGGCGTATAACACGCATCTTCATTTTAAGAGGGAAATTTCAGGAAGATTTATTTTGCCATTCTGGTCTCCTTTAAATCTGTGCACACTGCTGCACAACATCTATGTAATACACTAGCACTTTGTTAAATATATATATATATTATAGAAATAATTTTAGAATATTTTCAGCACATACAGTAATATTTATTACTTGCACATATTGGATCCAGCATGCTGGCACTATTGTATCACCAGTTTTTCACATATGGGAATTAGCATGTTAGCACTTTATATAATTATTTTAAAATGACTATATACCGTATTTTATCTGTTTAATTGTTAGTTCGTTGTTGCGCCGTACACAAAACCCCACTTTACTTTACTACTTTACTTGTACCTGACGGGTACAAGTTCTCCTACCTCAGACAGCGAACTCTCGCAGTGCAGAGCGTTGCCGTGGTTACGCTCCGATGGCCGCGAGAATTAGACGTGAGGAAGGCGCGGCTTGCCGTTGCCTACTGATTGCCTCACACTCCACACGCTATAAAAACATGGCTTCTTAACATTATATCGGCGTATAACACGCATACATCATTTGCCCCCTATTTTCAGGGGGAAAAAAGTGCTTGTTATACGCCGATAAATACGGTATATGAAGTAGGTATGAGTAAGTAAAATACATTTTAATGGTATGTAAAGGAGCATGAACACAGATAATGTGTTGCTTCTCAAGTACTGTTTTTTCACTTGACACTCAACAGAGCACAAATTCACCCAAGACGAACCTGAGCAGGACTTCTAATAAACCTCTGAGTGCAAAGGACGTATACATATGAATTCATGGCAAAGTAAGGAGAATACATGATGGAACAGCTTGTACTATTTTTTCCATATATGCTCTATCATGTATTCCCCCTGGATTGTCCTATACATCCATGTATATGTCCCTTATGAGCTTCATAGGGATACTATGAATATCATCTGAAGTGCATCATACAGACTTTCTTTTACATTCAATTGTAGATGAAGGGCATGGAGAACAGCCAGAGGGGCAATGAAGGCCGATCCACGGTATATATTCACTCTTACTAATTCCTAATCCTATACAGAAGTGGAAGTTGCTCAATCAATTGATAGGTTCATAACATGTGCTTGAAAGGGTAGCGTTATCCTGAAAGGAACAATTACATTTCTCTGTAATGTCCTAATCTTGTCAGTCAATTGTTTTTTGCCTCCTTTTTAATATAGCCAGTCTACACTTGGCCCTTAGCTGCTCTACAGAATTGCAAGCAGAGTAAGTATAGTATTTTCATTTGTTCTGTGTTTATGATCCACAAGATCTCGTTTCCATGAACTTTTGTCCCAGAGTTTATAATTTATGTGTGCATCTGTTTGAATACCATAATTAACACTCACCTCATGTAGTATAGGCTTCATTTACTTAATGAAATGTAGTGTCAGGCATACACAAGAGACAGCATTCTTCAGGGGAAACTTCAGTGCCTGATCCAAAGCCTTTATGTGTCCTACTAACTCATTTAAAAAAAGCTAATTTTGTTCTCAAAATATTCTCCAAACATGTACATCAAGTTTCCCTTGCTGTTGGGGGGGCCTGCTCATTCCACCATCTAACTGCAGTCTGTGACTCACATTATAACTTATGTCATGTAACATTTCCTCACTTACTATGGACAGATCATTGACTCCCACTAGATCCACACACTCTACTCCTGAAATAATCTGTGCTGTTAATCACATTTAAATGATCTAATTGGCTACAGCATATACTGTCGACCTTTACTTTACAACAGGGGACACTCAGACAGGCAGGAGCTAAAGATTGGTAAGAACATGCTTCTCAGATCCTAGTCATATGTACCTTAAATATATATATATTAATAAACAGGCAGGAATTTGAAGTTCTGTGTTTCAGGCCTGTTCCAATAACTATACATATTACTCAAACCTTGAATGAAGAACAGAACAGTGATCTTTAGTAATCATTAATTTTTGGAATAAGTTCCAAGTAATGTCATCTTCTACCTTCTACACCTCCATGTAAAGTGTCTGTCCTTCTAATCACTCAATTGAACTTCTTGATCAGGTCCTTTAACATATTACTGTGTCACATTTATAACTTCAATTATAATATCTGACAATCAATGTCAATCAGAATCCAAAAGGCATCAAGGGAAAAGGGGACAAGATCTTCTGCTGCTCAGGGAATGAAAGGCCCTAGAGGTGTGAATTACTCACAGTATTCTCACATCTGAAAATACAGTCAAACACGATTCTAGGGGGAATATTGACTAGAACATGCCAGGAAATATGCCAGGCAGACTTTCCTCCTAGAGTTGCTTTTTTGCCTACTGTCCCTAAATACCATGTATGGTTCCAATTTATCATAGCATGTATATAAAACACAATTCTGATTATTTATAATTAGCCACACACATGTACACATCGATTTTGTCAGAAGACAATTAACCTTGCAAACACGTGCAGAGCATCCACATAGCTAGTGCTCTGGTTGGTAGTGAAACCATGGCTCTAGAGCATAGAAGTAGCAATTCAAACCATTGTCTTCTTACTTTATTCATCACAGTATTTATTCTTGCAATATCCCTCGCTTCCTGGCCAGGATCTTGTTAATACACTTATAATACCATTGTGTTCCCTAACCAGAAGCCCAATATATCTGGATTGACTCTGATTTATATGGCTAGAGCTGTCATAATATAAAAATAAGAGGGGATAAAGGTTGTGAGGAAATGAGATCACTCAGACAATCTGTGCCTCATTTTTTACACTAATAGAGGATTATTTACTACACTTTTTATCTCTGGTCCCCTCATCACAGACTTTACTTGTAACACTTCCTTACTCCTGCTAAGGAGTGTACATGTAAAATAGTTGTGTGTGTATCACTTACTTCTTCATGCGCAGTGCCTTCACCAAGTCTTATTAGTCTGGGTATATATGATCGTGGATGTAATGACCACAAGGAGGATTTGGGGACCCCCTGTAATCACACACACTTCGCAAAACTCTGATGATACACGATAAGATTGTTCTTTTTTATAAAAATATTTACTTTGAAAATATATATTTTAAAATGATGTACAGTTAGAGAATAAATAATTAAAATCACAAGCACTTTTATGAAGTTGCGTATCAGACTCACTATAGATATATTAATAAATGTGGATGTTATAGTGTCTATGTAATTTTGATATTATGATAACTATTTCTAATAGACTACAAAATTACCTTTATAAACTAACAAGTTAACCCGTGCATGATACTCATGCATTCTAGTCAAATCAAGCTACTTAAGGTGTTAAAAAGGTTATTGTCATGCATTTGGGCCTAGCCCAGGCCTCCTCAGGGGAAGAGCGTTACTTCCCGACGCAAGCGCCCTTTTTTAACGTGGTTTTGTCCACATGTCACCACCTCATCATTTTTCTCCATCACCTCATCCTTCATCTTCATCGCCACATCCTTCATCAAGCTACTTAAGGTGTTAAAAACTCCCCACTGTCACCCCCAGCAACCACCAACCACTCCCAACTGTCACTTCTCCTTCAAGAAATATATAGGTCAGTGTATAACTCTGCCCAGCAGGTGGCGCTGCAGCTTGGTTTTTTTTTTTTCACACACGCCACTAGGCATTTGAATAGTAGATCCTAACTCACTAGAAAATTTCACTATGTCTTACACCCATATATAGATCATATCACACTAAATAACTTTATAATACCCTGAAAGTAATACTAAATTACACATCACACTCAAATAAAAATAAATTACACTCAATACCTAGAATAAATATTTACTAATTAATATTATAACATACTTCAAACTTCACAGTTCACGGTATTGATTCTTGTAATCCCCCACACATCCAGGTCAGGCTGTCGTTGGTTCACTTATAATACTGTTGGTAGTTATCTCTCACTTAGTTATATGTACAGTTTATTTTCTCCAATGATGTGTTTGAATTCCATATCACTAGTAATGCAGATGCTATAATAAATTTACATATAATTCAGTCTCTGAAATAAGTATTTCTAATGACTTTAATGGACCTTTACGAAAGTCTCTAAAGTAAATAATTATACTGATGCAGATGATATCTTCAATGGATCCGTAACACAGTCCCTAAATTAAACATTTATACTGATGCAGGTGTTAAATCTATATCTTCCTTTCACTTCAGGTTTATGTAATATAAGGATATGATAGTTTCTCAGGTTTACTCACAAGAACCAGGTTTTGACTATCCCAATACCCATTTTCTTACTATTTCTTTTCCGGGGTTGTTTTTGTTCAAAATGATGTTTCTCCTCTCAAACACTTTGGCATCATACATAATTCTCTTTACATACAGGATTATTTTTATCATCAGATGCGCTTTACCATAAATGCTGATCTCCACAAATACACCCCTTTACATATGCATCTCTTAATCGATCAATCTCAGTAATATATACCTGTCTTCTCACAGATCTGCCTCAATTAGTTTTCTCCTCCTCACATAGTTCTGTCTTTTCACTCCGTCACCCTGGTGTCCAGTAAAACCATTAGTCCTCCTCTCTCCATTGTAATTGTCACACTCCCTTGTCAGTTCTCTTATGATTGCACAACATCTTTCCGACTGTAGGGGACTCTAGGATATGTAGTCCCAGCCAGCGCCACCTTTTATATTTATTTTTAATATTCATGCAGCAGGGGATGTTAAAATTTTTTGTAGAACTATATGTTGCAGTTACTACCCCTGTCAAAAGGGACACATGTATTTCATATATACAGTTATGTTCCAAATGTGCCTGCATTATCTACAGTGATGTCTATTTGCAATTCTAGTGCAAAGTATATTTATATTAGGCAGTTTATCCCAACCCCATATAACCCTGTTATAATTTTAGCGGAAGTACTGCTGTATATATTTTTAAATAACACTTTCAGAGAGATCTTGTAGCACTATAACACTCAGGTGCTAGCATTGTGCAATTGAGCAGGTAAATAGAATATCCACACAGTCATTTTTGCAGACCCACACTTATTAACTTACCATTGGGTTCAAAATAGTTCCTTAATATATAGCAAAATGTTTAATTAGTAAATTAATGTATTTTGCTTAGTCCCCTGTGTGTATATGCAGACATGAGAATACAATGTGTCTGCTACAATAATTAGCAAACCTGCTATCTCAAGAGCTGCTGTTAATCTAATCACACACACACTGGGCCTGATTCATTAAGGAAAGTAAAGCAAAAAATGAGTAACTTTGCACTTCGGCAAAACCATGTTTCAATGCGTGGGGTGCAAAATAATTTCTTATTTTGCACATAAGGAAAATGCTGGCTGTTTTTTCATGTAGGACACAAATACTTGAATACAAATACTTGCTTTTTTTCACACTGACATTTAAAGTTAATCTAGGACATGCTCTACCCCAATTATAAAACTGTCCCCACATTTTAAATTTAACTCCCCCTCCAATGCTACATGATTTTGCCAAAGTGAAAAGTTACTCATTTTTTTTGCCTTACTTTCCTTAATGAATCAGGCCCATTATGTGCAGGGAACTAGACATATCCGGCCTGAGTCATTAATGCGCGCAAAGCAAATGTGAATTGTTTCTTTTTGAAATGCACTTAATTTGGGCATATTTTGGGCATATGCATGTCTGTATTCAACTTGGAGCAGATCTGAAATATCTCTTGCTGAATACGGGTCTAGGTATGCTCTGGTCTGACAGACAAGACACTGCAGGATATGACCAATATATATATGTCGAATAAAAAGCCCCCAAAGAACACACAGAATAAGAAAAACTATCCATTACTATTAATGTAACCTGTTAATAATATAGTCATTAATGAAAAAAAAAAATTCTCCATAAAATACATTTATTAGGATGTTATTTATGTCTACTGTAATAAAATGCATTTTTAAAATTGCTGCTGATTGCAAACACATGTTCTAGCATATATACACAGCCATCCTCACTATCACTATTCACTAACACCTGACCTGTAGCTGGTGTAAGTGATATAATAGAAAAACATGTACCTTTGAGATGCCCAAAGCTTGGACAAGAGCTGCTGCGTGAGCTCAAACTACATGCATACGCCCATTCCCCTCCTTAACCACCCCCCCAAATCGTAGACTGTCATAAGGGTACTTTATGCTTGAAGATGAATTGAATGTTCTCGCGTTCATTACTGTGTGGTCCGGTTCTGAACATGCTCAGAGGGATTTTTCACATAATACAACAGATATCAGCATTTATGTTCCTTAATAAATCAGTCCACTCGTCTCCACTCGTCTTATCAGACTTTATAACACCTTCTATGTGGTCAATGGTGTGACTAGGGTATAAATTATGAGGGTTAATTTCAAGGGTACACCATGATTTTTGGTCCCCTGATTTTGCCATTACTAGCCTAGGCTGGCAGCATTAGTGCTGGTTTTGCCAGTTACAGGGGAAACTCATGACTATTGTCACCCTAATTTTGTCAGTACCAACTTAGGCTGGCAACACTAGGCTGTTTTTGCTTTTTGTGGGTGACCCACTTGTTTTAAAAATATTTATTTATTTACTTTTTTGTTACAAAATGCAAGGTCCTTGGTGATGATCATCATCAGCACAGATTTTACACCAGTTGGAACAAACCGCAACAGATAGGCCTTGTAGAGGCATCTGTGGCTGCTTCCTCTTCAACATAGTACTTAAGGAGTATTAGCACACCCTTACTGAACTCAGGCTACACTAGTCTGCCCCTTCCCTCTCATTCACCTCTCTAAACATAGAGTGGAGCAACAGAGAGGTACAAGCAAGCAGACTGAGATGTAAATCTTTGTATTGTGTACTTCTGTAAGTGGGCCTGGTGTTTTGCCTCACGGCCGCATAGATTAGGTCCCGAGGACAAGGACGGATGGGCTTGCACACCCCTCTAGATGACTACCAATGGAGGTGAGTGGGGATCATCATCATCATCACCATTTATTTATATAGCGCCACTGATTCCGTAGCACTGTACAGAGAACTCACTCACATCTGTCCCTGCCCCATTGGAGCTTACAGTCTAAATTCCCTAATATCGACACACACTCACACACAGACTCATACAGACAGACAGAGAGGGAGACAGACAGGTAGAGACTAAGGTCAATTTTGATAGCAGCCAATTAACCTACTAGTATGTTTTTGGAGTGTGGGAGGAAACCGGAGCACCCGGAGGAAACCCACGCAAACACAGGGAGAACATACAAACTCCACACAGATAAGGCCATGGTCGGGAATTGAACTCATGACCCCAGTGCTGTGAGGCAGAAGTGCTACCACTACGCCACCGTGCTGACCCCATGATGATTTAATTGTGATGCTACTTTCGGTTTAAGTCCCTGTAGGGTCTGTGTGCTGCTTAGAGAATGGCAATGATATGTGGTCCAGCCAACCAGTGGGGTTGGTATGCCATAAATATTATACAGCTGCGGACTGTCCTAATTTTACTTCTTACAGCTCTGGTGAGCTCTGGTGCTTGTGCAGAGAAAAATGTATGCTTGGGGAAGCAAAGATATTTTGTGAACCACAATGTCTGCAGATATTCAATTATGGACACAGGAGCCAAAATAAACCAAACAGTTCTTTTTCGCCTTTGTGCTTAAGAAAAAGGTACTGGAAATTATATTTAATCTATTGTTTTGGTAACTGTGAAGTTGCAGTCAACGTACGTGTAATATAGTACTAGAATCTAAGTTGAGCAGTAGAGTTGCCTGATATGTTAAGACCTTTACATATAAGAAGACCAAGAATAAATAACCTATCACTCATCAGTTATAGTTGAACCATAACTTCAAACAAGCTTTTCCAGGGACTTGTAGCTGCAGTTAAACAAGCTCATTTTTTCAAGTAGAGTCACAAACACTAACCCCCGTTGGCATAGCTAGAGTTTAACCACCTAGACCATATCTGTACATATTTTTTAATGTATTATATGTTTTTGCTCATTATTCTCAGAAAGGTATTTCTTCCTTGAAAATCAGTCGTTGGATACATATTTGCTACATCTTAGTTAGCATTTTTCCAGAGAAAAAGAATGGTCACTGTCCTCAGGCATTTGGCTAAAAAATACAAACCTGGACTTTTGCGTTAACATTTCTTTCTGTGTTCAATGTAAATGTTTTCTAATTTATTTTGCCAATAATTTGGAATCACATGTCCTCTATCATTACTTTAAAAAGGAAAGAATCTACGTTTGCAAAAGGGCAGCGGATGAAAAAATTATTTACTACAAGGATAATATATCTGATACAATGCACACACAGAAAAAAGGGTTTATCAACTGGTCACGAACCGTTGAGTGACATCCATCAATACAAAGTGTCTGATCTACCTGGCAGGGAAAGAATGATGGTCTATAAATTATTATAATGTTATAGTGTGCTATGATCTATATGGGAAATGGCTTGTTTGCTGACAGAGTAAGTATTAGTGCTGTCATTACTTGTGCACTGCCTGACTTTGACTCGATTGATGAGACTAATTTTATTGTTTGGTACCCTGCATGAGAAAGAGTATCGTCATTTATAGTTTTCCATTACAAAGACGACAAAAAGACCCCCTCAAACGACGCTGACTAGAAGATCCAAGCAGCTGTAAAAATAGAGATGGCAAATCTCAGTTAAATCATGTATAGTATATAATATATAGCGCTGGTTTTCTTTTATGTTCTTTATTGTTTAACATGCAATATCAATATATATCAAAGCTCAAGCAATGCACATTCATATAAAGGTATAGTGAGTTATATTTGTTTTATGAATGTAGATTGTCTAATAACACTATTTTTAAATTAAATATATAGTAATCTGCTCTTGGATTAATAGCTATGTCAATTATACAAATAAATATTATTTATATACTTGCAATTAAATGTTTGTATGAAGGTAGCAATCTTTCACACACATACAAACTGAACATGTGAAAAATGTAATGTTCCTTTATGCTTCTATACATTACGTTCAACCAAGAGCAGCCTGTCAATCAGAGACCCCAAAAGACAACGAGAAAAAAGAGATTATTTTAACTATTCACAAATAAAGAAATAGAATATGGAATAGATTAACCCCCCAATAAAAAGCATACCTGTTGTTAGAGTACCATATAGACCATTATATCCACAAATTATAGCTATTCTTGTTGTGGATTTTTTTGTTTGTTTTGTTTTGAAAACCAAAGTGCAAACAAAGAACCAGAAACCCAGTCTTGACATGTTCTGTTCCCTATAACGGTGCCCTTTTACTTCCAAACTTTATATATACAAACTCAGGACAAAAAAGCCCTCTCCATCCGTTGCCAAAGACCCACTTTTAGATGAAACGCTGTCTATTTGTGTGCAATCTCTGCCCCTGTCGTAGTCAGCAATTCAGACCTGTTCCGCCAAAATTGGGACAGTTGAGAGTTATGTCCTTGCTTTCTTTTCTGACAACAGATTACACAAAGAACTGAAACTTTACAACTATAACTCTGTAGAATATGTACACATTTTGAAAACCAAACTCCACATTTGCTCACACACATATGACAATGAGATGATATATAATTGGATGGGGTGCGCTTTAATGGTGCGGAAAATTCCGACACCGAGGAGACCTACAAACCAGACTTACCTCCAAAGCAATGCTGAACATCTCCGATCGCAGCAGCATTCTCACTACAAGTTATTAGAATACACAGATGTCCGGCACAACACTTTCACGTAAACTTAACCCGTCATTGCCCCTTATAATTAGGATTGATTCAGGTCGCGATGATGTGAAAGTATTGTAGCGGGCATCTGTGTACTCAGAAAAACTTACTGTGACCATGGTGTTGCGATCAGATATGTACAGCGTCGCTTTGGTGGTAAGTCTGGTTCTATTCAAATCGGTTTTTCATACATTCGGATTTTCCTTGTAGGTCTCCACGGTGTCGGAATAATAATCAATATATTGTCACTGAAACATGTATATTGTTAAGAAGATGTGCAGTACAAATGCAGGATTTTTAAAACGTATTTTCCAAATGCTTGATTTCAGAACAGAGGAAAAGAAACTCTTGCACAATAATAATAGAACTATAAAATTACAAAGTATATAAATGTAATAATGTGCGTTAAATTAAAAAAATGAGTCATAAAGTAAGCTGTACATTAAAGTAAAAAATACATTAATATTAATCTCCCTATTATAAATCCATCACGACCATCTTACCTGATTAATATACCTTATAAATAAATGTGAGAAAAATAAGCCCGTGCTCGATACATCCCACATTATATATGGTACCAGCTGCTTGGCAACAAGCCCGCGCTCGGTATATCCCATATTGTATGTGGTACCAGCTGCGTGGCAATATAAATGCCCATATATGTATACAAAACAGGAAGAAAGTTGTCAGCGCTTATCCTTTAAACTGCATATCTGTGTGTGTCTAGCAAAATGAAAACATGAGGTATTAGTTCATATTTTGATCAAAAGCCTTAAGCCTGCATCCCACGTCAAGGGTACCTCATTATATGCAGGTCCTACACTGACCTATATGCTTTAAACACTATTAAAATGCAGTTAAAATCAGAAGCACTCACCTCCCAGGTATAGGGGTTTACATCTAGCAAAGGCTGGCTTGTGAACCACACCCAAATGTGCCTTAAATAGGCTTGATGGACAGCTGCTATGACAAAAAGGCAATATTTTGAAACAAAACCAGAGAAAAATAAGCCCGCGCTCGGTACATCCCATATTATATATGATACCAGCTGCTTGGCAACAAGCCCGCGCTCGGTATATCCCATATTGTATGTGGTACCAGCTGCGTGGCAATATAAATGCCCATATATGTATACAAAACAGGAAGAAAGTTGTCAGCGCTTATCCTTTAAACTGCATATCTGTGTGTGTCTAGCAAAATGAAAACATGAGGTATTAGTTCATATTTTGATCAAAAGACTTAAGCCTGCAATTTTTCTAAAAAAATACAAAACCAAAACCAAAACACACAAGGGTGGTTTTGTCAAAACCAAAACACAAAGCTAATCAGTCCCAAAGCCAAAACCAAAACCTCTTCACGGAGGTCAGTGAGCATCTCTAGTTCTTATGGATAAAATTCACCCTAACATCTTCAAATGATCTAGTCTGGAAACTAGATATACTATAAAAAGAAACTAGCTGAGTAATACGTTGTCCTAAAACATTTTTGATGTGAAAGCCGCATTTCTCAGTACTTTACTGTGAATCCACATGGTACTGGCAGTGCCTCAGCAGGTAGCTACAGTTAAAGTGTGGCTAACATATCTCTTGATTCAGTCTTTGTCGAAAAATAATCTGAAAAAAATAACTTGACAAGCCAGTTACAACTACAATCAAATAAGACAATTTTCAGCAACTTGGATCCCCCTTGTATATTAAATATATTTTTTTTCTTAGCTAAAAACAAAAGTATGTAACATATTGCTTAGCATTATATTGTTGTCTTATGTAATATATTCATAAGTAAGCATTTTACAGACGGTGTAAAAAAAAAGTGCAGCTTGTGAAAGTATACATTCTACTGTTACATTCGTTATATTTTATGCACATGGTAAATGAAGGTAAAATTTGGAGATGGCAAGTGATTGACAAGATAAAGCTGTTGGAAGAAGATATCAATCGATTCTGACAACTTCACTCATATCGTCAAAATTTTAAATGTTTTACTACTGGGAAAATTCTCATGTTTTCATTCTAAAGTTAATGTTTATTACAATGTTTAACGTCAGGGTTCCACACACTCATCAGCAATCCAGTAGATTCATATACATCTATCCAGTCATGTAGGTGCACATGTTGTCATGTCAGTTAAACATGAATGAAATGGCAACACCAGAGATGAGCAATGGTACAGTCCGTTTCGCATAGGTGTGAAGTTCCAGCAAAGCAATCTCAGAGTTCCGCCCTAAGGAATAGCATTTCACACTGTATTTGTAGATTTGCATTTTGTGGACTTTATAGTCTATAAATAGAGCTGGGATAATGAGAGTGTCAGTCCATTCTCCTCCGGAGTGTGCTTGGGGTATAGTAAGGGAGAAGTTCTGGGGGAAAAATGATGAAAGAGTGAAGGAAGCTTGTTTGGGGCATTTAAGGTCAGCTAAACGTACCAAAAGAACATTTTGTGGAACAGTTTTGAAAATTTCTTCCATTTCTAAACAGAACAATGCACATATATTGGTATAACTGCATGTAATGATGTTGTGACACAGTCAAAACATGTCAGCTCTTCTCCGTTTCTAGCTGCACTATATAAGTCATATTTGCCTACTTTCGGCAAGTGTAGTCCGGGAGATGGGCGTGACTAGAGGGTGGGAGGGGGGCGCGGCCAATCGTGTCATTTTGGCCCCACCCCCCACTACAAAAATGCCGGTTTGTCACGAGGGCGGGGCCAAAATGACGCAATTCACCGCTAATCGCGTCATTTAGGCTAGGCAGTTGTGGGATGCGGGAGACGTGCCTGCTCTCCCGGGAGTCCGTGAGATTGACCTGAATTTCGGGAGTCTCCCAGACATTCCAGGAGAGTTGGCAAGTATGATATAAGTCTCCTTACTGCTTTCTGATTACATATTATTGTCTTTGTTACAATTTGTAATAACATTTAATGGTACCTGATTTACTTTACACTGTTGTCCCCTGGCATTCATCTCCACGGGTATTGACATTGATTCTGCCCTATGATTTTGCTACTGAATCCCATTGGCCTTTATTTGCCACCATCCCCTGGTTTTCAGATCTAGTGAATACAGTGTATATAATAGATTAGACTGCAGGGAAAATGAGCTGTCAGAGGCAGAAGAGCACCTAAGAAAAATACTCACTGTGTCAGCAGGATCTGTGGTCAGAGGTGTTTACAACACTTATAACACATAGAGAGGAGTGAACCATTATGTTGTATTTGAATTTTGCATCAATATTGCTGGTTTATAGGTCCTAAGCAATTTAGTTGAGTGGAATGTGGAGTGTTTCCCTGCTTCTCTGTTGTTCTATAAGTGAAACAGGAGATGGTTAGAAGACAAAAATGACAAAAGTGGATCCAGATATTGCACAGAGTGAGATTAAATTTGCAAATGTTGTCATAATTCAGTAAATAGATTGTTTAATTTAATTGTTCTGTGAAAAAATGCAGCAGATTTCCTAGTGAAGCATGAAAGCATTTATGATCAGACACTGTCCAAATAGAGGAGGTTATTATTCCAGGATTTATAAAAGTGTGAATTCTTTCTATGGAGAAGGTTCTCTGATGCCCTTAAAAACCATTAAAGTAAGATTATAGTCGTAATTTACAGCAAGGATAAGTTGTGTACACTTCTTTAAATGCACAAATGAATTTATAAGAAAATATCTCGGTTTCAGGCCTATGTGGGACCTTTATCACCAACAACTGCCTAGGTGGTACATAAATTAACAAAAAGGAGAACTGGGGCACTCAGTAAATCTGAACAAGTATTTGGTTAAAAGGCAAATGTTTTGGTGGGGTACAGCAGCACAAGACGAGTGCAGCAGACTGAATTGCTTATAACCCCTCACCCAATTACACACATTAAGGGCGTATAGAGTGGGACGCAATTTACACTTAAGTAATAAGTGCAAATTGCATCCTGTAATTTACACAGTATTCCAAGTTAAAGGGATCTTTACATTCATGCAACTCAGAATACTATGCAAATTGCACAGACATACCTCTCTATCTGCCTTATGGGCCGGTGAGCATGATACACTTAAGTGTGTCAGTCACAGCAACCCTGTAGAGCAGATTACTGAATAAATTAATCAACATATTAAAAAAAAAATATTCCCCTCCCACAAACAGCACAAGGGTTGGTAAAGCTATTTGGAGGGGTACACACCTTTTTTTTAATTATTTTTTTAATACTGCAAGGCCTGTTGTACCAGCAGGATGCAACCGCAAACGATACGTCTCCTAGAGACCTATTTGCAGCTGCTTTCAACTCAGCATACCATGTAAATTGCGTGAACACACCTTGATATTGCTAGGCTCGCCCACTAACTTCCCCATTCCATCTCTCTAAGCGCAGAGAGGTGCAAGAGGGAGATCCGTCTCAGTCTGAATGCAAAGTTATTTATTAAAAAAAGAAATATCTTTAGTTCCTTGTGAGTTTATTTTGGCATCAATGTAGTAGTACAAAAACTTTTATTCATGTACTTATAAATGATTCCCTCTTTGACCATTGCTTTTCCCTTCTTAGGCTAGGTACACACTGGAGGATTTTCAGTCGATTTTCAGTCCAATCATGCGATTAACAACCACTCGGCCACATATTTCATTAGTGTGTATAATCGCACAATGAATAACAATCATTCCAATGTGCCGATTGTCGTTTCACTTGGTTGGTCGTACTGTTTAATAATCTCGTTCCAACCACCTTCCGATCATGTAGTGTGTATGCACTCATAATCACGATCTCCATTGAGTTTACAGAGTCATAATCTTTTCAGTTGAAGCCGGCAATGAACATGTCTTGGTAACCGAATGCAGAGAGTGCTGTGGATGGAATATTTTGTTTGTTTGTTCTGAGACTGAATATTTGGTTTCAAAGTCACAGAAGCTAACGAAATTCGTAAGGACATGTGGATAGCCATAACAAGGTGGTTATAATCAGTGTGACAGGAATGAGTGAATGAATAACTATTGTGCTGTCATTCTCTAAATGACTATAGGACCAGATGAAGAGCACAGATCTGAAGGTAAGTCATGTGTATTGTATATGCATTAATTGCCTGACCGGTCGGACCTCCAGTCACAGATACAATTATTGTAGATAGCAGATTGGTTGGAAAATTCTCCAGTGTGTACCTAGCATTACTGGTGATCTGCTAACCAGGCTTCCACCTCTGCAACCATTTTGAATGCATTGGCTTGACCGATTTTCCTTGTTAAATTTCTTCTAATGCTGCTCCGTTCTGGCAGTCCCTAGAGTGGTTGCCTGTACTTTACAGAATCCGATTTTAAATTTGTACTAACA
Organism: Mixophyes fleayi; assembly: GCF_038048845.1. Classification (NCBI taxonomy): domain Eukaryota; kingdom Metazoa; phylum Chordata; class Amphibia; order Anura; family Limnodynastidae; genus Mixophyes; species Mixophyes fleayi. The sequence continues at coordinate 34,433,136 of NC_134409.1, forward strand.
TCTACTAACATAATCCATTAACATAAACCATTAACAAATTTTTTTCCCTTATGTTCTTCAAAATATCACTCAACTTGATCCCTCTACTCTGCCCAATATTTCTGCATCTTTTCCTCACTTATTACTTGCTCCCAATCCAGGTTAAGACCCTTTTTATGGGCTGTACCCACTCTGGAATTCTCTACCTTTAATAGCAATACTTTAACCCCTGTAAATGGCAAAGTGTATGCATTATATTGCACCATTTGTGACATTGCATACAAAATTCTGGCAAGAACATTTAATTCCAAATTCTTAATAAATACAGATATTTTACTATACATTGACGAGAATTCTGTAGTACTGTTAAGATATCAAAGTTTTTGCACCCTAGGTAAATATGTTTGCTTTTAACACCTACAAGATTTATTTTACTGTTCTTCTTCTTTTTGTTTCCCATTTTAGAGTGCTACAGAGTCTGCTTACGCTATATAAATAGGTGTATACTAATAATAACAGTAACCTAATACTAAAGGGTATGAAGTATATTATACTATATATATATATATATATATATATATATATATATATATATATATTACAAATCTCTGGCTTGGGGATGTAGTCAAATATGGAGTGTTTCTTAACTAATCATTTCATGCCGGATGTATTTTTCCAAACTGAAAGGGTCTGTCTGAAATGGAACCCAGGACTGTGCTTCAGTAACTTAGCCTACAGACTATTGTAGCTGGAAGGGATGTGAATTCCCTCTATACCTCCTCTCCTGTTTGTATTCATTGTTCTGTATTGTGAATTCTTTGGCGGAAATTAAATTGTGAGCGTAGGCTAAGGCTTTCAACACTTAACCTACAGGTACAGACATTGCCACTTTAAATTAACATTGAATAGGGCGCATTGATGTCAAACTGTACTGCCGGAGAGCTGTGTCTTCGGAATGGCTGCCTATCATCATGCCGGTGCAATCAGAAATTTGGAGCTTTAGTGTTCAGGTAAATCTGTGTATACTGTATTTGTTTTTTTTCTGCAATCGTTTTTTTGTAGGTGTCATGCGTGTCGGATTTATCGTCATCGTTAATACGCACCCAACCCGTAGTGTGTACCCAACCTTAGTCATAGTCTTGTCACAGTTATTCTCAACAGGTATAGATTTGTTGAGGAACGTGTATTATGTTAGTACTATAAATAAAGATACCTGCTTACATATAGAATACTGTAACTGATGCACTTCTTGGACATTGCAGCTTCATTTATTGTTAATTGATGATGTCTGTTATTATTGCTTTGTACTTATATACCTATACCCATCCTTTCTGCTTCCCAGTTCCCTTTTCTATTTATACCGCATAAGTGCTTTAAACTGTATTAAAAGTTAAATACTATAAATAACATAACTTCTTTTGCTACCTGTACATTTGTACCCATTGCTTTCAGCAGATATTGATCTATAAATGGTTGCTTATTCACTTTCATGATGATTTTTAGACGTGGAAAAAAGGGAATCCTGCTTTCTGGAAATGCTAGCTTAAGCCAACCAAGTTCATTGTTTGTTCAAGATAGGACAATGCCCCAGCAAAGTTATTTTCGCAGAATACTACCAGGGTATATGAACTATAGGTCGTATAAATTTTATCTTTTATTCTTTCAAACAGAGAAATGAGTTAAGTTCTTTGTCCTGACCTTTGATAACAATGTACTATTTTACTATTTGCATAGTTGTGAGTGTTCCTGTGCCTCTACGCTACAGCAAATAAACATTAGAATCTCACATGGGTGCCTCTTGATTTTTTTCATCACTACTTATTTTTCATTTCTAAAATAAATAATCAGAGTAAGCTTTTTCTTAATTCTGCATTCATGCTAATTACATTTTGTACACCTACAGTATTAAATAACAATTGTCACACTTACAAGTTTGAACAGTTATGTCCACAAAGACATTCACATACAAAAGTACATACATTTCTATGGAGACTAACAAATAGAAAATTAAAAGGTGAATCTTAACTTCTAAACTATAAAGGTATGTAAATGTTAAATTAAACAAGGATTCGCACTTGGAAAGATTTTTCAGTATGTAAAAATTCATGACAGTCGTGATGTTACTACTGTAATTAAATATTAATGCTAGTGTTCATTATATTCAAATAGAAGTAGAACATTTAGCTTTTGTTTTCAAAGAAAATGTGTTTTTTAAATACAGAGCTTAGTCTCTCTTTTCTTATGCTCCTGTAGGTAACATATTATCAGTCAGGTGTCCCTAACATGCAGATTTAGTAACAGCAAATGCATATGTGAGAATTGTAGAGTTGTTAGACTTGAAATTAAAAGCTCAAAGGCTAAAGCTTAAACTCAAACAACTGCCTCAGGACATAGGAGTAAATTTATCAAGCTGCAGGTTTCGAATAAGTGGAGATGTTTACTATAGCAACCAATCAGATTCTAGCTGTCATTTTGTAGAATGTACTACATTAATGATAGGTAGAATCTGATTGGTTGCTATAGGCAACATCTCCACATTTCCAACCCTGCAGCTTGATAAATTTACCCCATAGAGTCTTACTCTTCATACATTGAGGTTCTGCCCACGCACTCAAAGCACCCCTCAAGGTATCACACACCTCACATGTCACAGGGATTGTGACAGTTGCGCACTCACGCCTCAGGGGATGTTACTTTTTTTAAAAAAAGTCTAGTCCCTTTATAGTGAGGGGAGGATCTGTTGGATCTCACTTGCACACTAACACTGTTGGATCTAGTCTCATAGCAGCTTACATTCATTCTGTGGTGCCTTATAAATAAACAATGATGATGATGAGACTGGGAGAGAGGAAAAAAGATTAGCTGATCCCTGCCTGCTCTCTTGACACCTGGGGGCAAATTTATCAAGCTGTGGGATTAAAAAAGTGGAGATGTTGCCTATAGCAACCAATAAGATTCTAGCTATCATTTATTTAGTACATTCTACAAAATGACAGCATTTCCAACATCTCCACTTTTTCAAACCCGCAGTATTGATATAATCATTTTAGAAACTACACGTATGAGTGTCACTAGAAAACATGTGTGTGCATGAAAAATAGCCTATGAAAACACTTTGTATGTACAGTACGCATTAAGAATATCCTGATTTGTGTATTTGCTATCAAAACAATTTTAAAAAAACTTACATCTTTGTTTATAAATATTTTATTACTGTTTATATTATTAAGAGTTGTTTATTTATTTTATAAAAACATGTTTGTGCACGCGTTTTGATGTGCCTTTGCATTGCACATATGCATGTGTGTATCCTGCACTCCTTTCTGTATGTCTACATACGGCATGTAACGTTTAGCCAGAGTGTACTTAGGCCCAGATTCAAATGGAAACGTATGTTGAGATCCGCTTATATTTGAATAAGGTGAGAACGACGCTCAAGTTCCGTGTTCGTCAAGTTGCATGCAGGTTGCGTCCAAAGATTAATCAGGCTCAGAGTGACTGATACATTGGTCTACTTGCTAATGTACTGTGTGGATTGGTGGATTCATAACATAGGCAGTGATGAAACATCACATTATATCAGGACTGCAGCAGAATGTTAGGTGACACTGAACAGTGTATTTCATATTCATAGTGCATATAATAAAAAATAATTTGGGGGTTGAGTGGTTCTTTAAAGTTTATGTAGACAATTTCTGCACTAACTCCAGCCTACAGGCTACTAAAAGAAGATTTTTTTGTTAACTCTCTTTTTACTCTTTTAACATTCTTACTACTTCTCTGATTATTTATTGGGAATTTGCAAAAAGTTGTGCCTGATAATGATACACAATCCTTACGGCCTTGCAGTCCTAGTGTAAACCATAAGTCCTACGGCCATAGAGTCCTAGTGTAAACCATAAGTCTTATGGCCGTGCAGTCCTAGTGTAAATCATAAGTCCTACGGCCATAGAGTCCTAGTGTAAATCATAAGTCCTACGGCCTTGCAGTCCTAGTGTACCTAGTGTAAACCATACGTCTTACAGCCTTGCAGTCCTAGTGTACCTAGTGTAAACCATACGTCTTACAGCCTTGCAGTCCTAGTGTACCTAGTGCAAACCATAAGTCTTACAGCCGTGCAGTCCTAGTGTACCTAGTGCAAACCATACTTCTTACAGCCTTGCAGTTCTAGTGTACCTAGTGTAAACCATAAGTCTAACAGCCGTGCAGTCCTAGTGTAAACCATAAGTCTTACAGCCGTGCAGTCCTAGTGTACCTAGTGTAAACCATACTTCTTACAGCTTTGCAGTCCTATTGTACCTAGTGTAAACCATAAGTCTTACAGCCTTGCAGTCCTAGTGTACCTAGTGTAAACCATAGGTCTTACAGCCTTGCAGTCCTAGTGTAAACCTTGGTTCCTGCCTAGTGCGCAGTGGACACTGAGGGGCCTATATTACTCTAGCCAGTTTTATGCGCATGGGTTTTGACAAATGGAATGGGTAAAGGGGTCCCAATCCAGTATATTGCCTAGGGCCTTTTAAGGTCTTGATCAGTGTCTGGTGTAAACAGACTCATCTCTGTTATCTGACAACATGCAAAACCATCACACAACTCCGAGATTACTGGAAATAATTTGCTATAAAACCCACAACAGACACACATAGAAAATAACTAAAACTCACTTAAGTTTAAAAAAAACCAAAAACTTACATTTACTTACATATAAATAAATCTCACAAAATAATTCCATTTTAAAGGCACTTTTTAAATATAATCATAAATTACTACCATTTGAAAGACATTGCTTATTAAAGTAGAGCCAGGGCCATATAGGCCTGGCGCTCCCATTAGGCAAGGTTAGGCACTTGCCTAGGGCGCCGGGCTCTGGAGGGCGCCACATAATTCTAAAATACTTTAAAACTGTGCGGCGACCGCTGACCATACCTGTCCCGGCCGCCGCACAGCATTCAGATGGACGGGGAGGGGGGGAAGAGGCTATTTTGTCACCACCGCCGCCTCTCTGCTCCGTCTCCTCCCCTCCACTTACTAGTGTCAGTGAGTGGAGGGGAGGAGACGGAGCAGAGAGGCGGCGGTGGTGAGACAAGGTAAGGAGAGGAGGGAGGAGGGAGGAGGGAGGAGGGAGGAGGGAGGAAGGCCATATATGCCTTTTTAACATTACAGGCCTGTGCCTTGGGTTTTAGAGGTTCATATGAGTCATTTTTCTCTGCACAAGACAGTACATCAAGAAGAAAGGTGAACCCAGTGAATGAGATCAGCTGAATGTGACAAATATAACAGGGTGTGGGGTGTTTCATCTGAAAAACAAGTTCATTGTAACATGTTCTTTGTAAACTAGTTGTGACTAGTGGCAGAACTGTGGCTTATGTGCAAATAGCTGTGTATATACAGTCTTCAATTGTATATATCTGGCCATGGCCATAATAAAAAAGTTAAAGTTCTAATCCCTCCTCCTAACATAACTAGGAATGGTAGAGGGTCCTCATCCATACCTGTAGAAGTTTACAATTGAGCAGGTTTTCAGGCACAGTGTTAGAAGTACTGATTGGTTGAGAAAATACTGCCAATGGAGGCCCTTTTGAGTAAATTATAAACAGTGGCTGTCCTGGAGCAGGGCCCTTGTTGATTTACTACTAGTATAGTAATATATTTAGCAATATTATGTGTTCTAGTATAATTTTCCTGCATCTGTTCCTCAAACATTGCCCCATGACTCGTGTTCTCCTATAATGAATATCTGTTGTCAGTGCTACATTTTACTACAGTGTCAAACAATTTACAGTCTGACATTGAAATATATACCTGACATATATTTGACTAATTTAAATTGAGAGAAGCACCACAGGCCCGCAAGCCCTAACAATATTTCCTCTGCTGACCCTCTATTATAATCATAGTTTGTTCTGTTCATAATACGTTTAACAATATACTATTTTTTTTGTTTCTGTTGTCCAGGCATATATTCCTACCATAAAGAGTATGTTTGTCTCAATGTGCTTTTATAATAAGGGTGCAAATATTTTTTATTTGCTTCTATGTTTGGAGGTAAAACAGCTCAGGAACTGCCACCGATCATTCACATTTCTGCGTTTCTGTCATATATAATCATGTCTCCACTAGATTTATCATTAAATAGAACCGACCTGTCATTTTCTGTCACACAAGACTCCTCTCTTCAGGTTTGTATAATGCAAGTGACTGGACGTGTGACATTTTATTATAAGAAGAGACATTAATGTACAGTCTCACCATTAGAGATCTGTCCCATTCTCTGCCACAGAGAGTAGCCAAGCTATTGGCAGTGAATTAGGCTCTCTAACTTTCCAGTCAAGCCACTGAAAAAGATAAAAACAAACAAACTATTCTTAACCTGCCAACTCAGGTTATAGGCTCTTTAATTTAACTTATTGCAGTTCATTAAATACAGTAGAGGCACAGTAATCAAGGCCATACTAATCACTGAGAGTACAATAAGCAGGAAACATAATAATGTGTTGGCTGTATGTAAATTGCAAAACACCGTGAAGCAACACATGCCATTGGTAATATCCATGCACACTATAATTTAGAGACTTGTTTGTCAGCAAATTCTTCCGGGTAAGATAGGCTCTACTGGCTGTCTACAAATTCAATGGGGGGAATTCAATTGCTAGTAGTGTGCTGCTGAGAGCCTTCAGAACAGTTGTGAAAGCATTCTGCTGGATGTAGCATCACAGATTTTTTTCTTTGCATCTCATAGATGTGTGCAGAGAAATCTGCAATGTTCGGATACAGTAGTACCTGACAATGTATGCAGCCTGACATGATGTTGATGTTCGGCGGCTCATTCCCCCCAATGTATTCTGTTATCTTTCAGGAGTAAAACTGCCCAGATTAAAAGCAGGCAAGTATTTTGTTTTAACCTGTGAGTTTTCAGTTAGGGGATTTGCGTCTATCAATGCTTGCACTGTGCTGCTTTGTCAAGTTTAACCAAGTTAAAACGGTTTTCACTATGAGATTCTCTAAAAAGGCATCTTCCTTACCCCCTAACTATTCAGTGATTACTCCTTTGGAGATATTTTCTCAAGCATTAACATAAGCTTATCCGCACCTCCCTACCCATGTCTAGTGGTGCTCACCAGAGAAATGCTACTTCCTGGGATGTTGGGTTACAGATAAGGCTTCATTGTCGTCAGATCCTGCCGCGGCCACTTTAAGTCTGGGCACTGCGGAAAACCTGGATTGCAATCATATTTAGCTGTTGTAAGCAGCGAGGGCAGTTCGTTAGCAGAGAGACACCAGAAAGGACCTCCAGACAGAAGATGGATAGTCAAGACAGAAGATTTGTGGCTGAGCTGTGAGGATGGCAGCAGGTAGCTGCAAGGCAGAAGACACCGTGATCAACCAAGAAAACAACACTGAAGATGGGAGGAGCAAGGAGATTATAATCACAGCTCTCCGATGCTGATGCCAAAAGCTGCTAGGCCTTCAAGCATCTGCTCTCCCTTTGAGCACTAGGCCTGTGGGCAAAATTTTGAGCATTGGGCTTGTGGTACCTATAGTTGGGCACAAGGCCCATTAGGTTTAGTTAAGGCCACATCTTTGGCATTTATAGGCTTAGAGCGTAAGGGGGCACATATGTTCAAGCCTAGAGTCTGTGGAAGTATATAGTTTCAGGCTTAGAGCCTGTGAGCATGGATTGTTCAGGCTCAGAGCCTATGTGTACTTTAGTGCAGGCCAAGAGTCTGGTTGAGTGCCTGTGGCCACATTTTCTCAGGTACTATGCCTGTACTGACACTTCAGACACTAGGCCTGCGACAGTACAGCACAGGGGATTGATTATTGGATGTCCTAGAGGCAGCACCCAGTCAGTTTTCACACAATTTTGCCCCCATTTTTCCGTCAAAGACCTTGGTTGCCATTTTGAGAGATACTTTGCAAGTTTTCTTTTGCATCTTCTGTGCCCTGTGTTTCTGTATCCATTAGTCAGGACCCTATTAGTGTGCATTCAATTCCCTTAGGATCCTCAGTCAGGTCACCAGTAAAGGTAGGCTGAGGTGAGTAATTTTTGATCGATTATACTTTTCATTACCAGTGGGGCAATAATTTTTTTCTGATGTGGCAACACTTAATATTTCCAGATGGGGACACCTTTTAAAGTACATCCTTGTGGCACTACAAGTGGCACCATGCACATGGGACCATAAGATAGTTAATAATAAATTTTGCCCCTTTAAACAAGAAATCAAGATTACCATCATAATTAACACTTGTATTGTGCCTCCTGTTATGTTAACATTGGCCAGCAGTGGAAAGCTGATGTCTTTGCTAAACTTGCCTATCTAAAGCAGTATGTTGATTCTGCCAATTTTCACAGCAATCTCAAGTGAGTTTGCAAAATTGCAGCTTCATATATAGGGCGAGTTATATTCTTAGAATGGCCTAAAGTAGGGATGGCGATTTGTAGTGTTTCGATTTTGGTTACATCACTTTACTGGCGATTTATTATCAACTTGCACTTTCATACATCGGCAGGTTCAAACTTGCCCAAGATAATCGCTGAAAAAGGCTAATCGCAGCTTGATGCATTTTGCTCCTGGGGGTAAATGTATCAAGCAGAGAGTGTTCCGGCGGGTCTGAAAAGTGGAGATGTTGCCTATAGCAACCAATCAGATTCTAGCTGTCATTTTGTAGAATGTACTAAATAAATGACAGCTAGAATCTGATTGGTTTTTCAAACCCGCCGGAAAACTCTCAGCTTGATACATTTACCCCCTGCAGCATGTATAAATATTACCATCACAAACTTGTTATTGCATGAGAAAATTACATGCAGCATATATATTATTGCAGAACAGATATATAGTACATGTACATGCTTAGTAAATATGCCATATATTAATATATGTGAAGATAAAAGATTTTTAATAGTAAATATAGTGATTGCATTTAATAATAATTATGTTCATGCTTATCCTTGGAGTCCTGCTATATCTTCAAGAGAAGGCTCTTGTACAATGTATATCACACGACTTTGAGAGTTCTGAATTTTAGTGTATTGTAGACTCCAAATAAACTTCCACCGACATTTGTAAACTTCAAACTGGAAAAAAATAATAATTTGGTAGTCCTTCCCAAGTTGTTGTGTGCCATTTCAGAGGACACTTGTGAAAGGAAAGCTGCTTTTTCTTAAAACAGAATTTCAATCTAAAAGTATATGGTAATTTATTCAAACTGTTTCCTCTGTGACACATTGCAATATAGCTGGGAAACTTAATGGGGGGCAAATGAAAAAAAGGAGAGGGGGGATCTTTGTAATCTATGCCTAATAATAAGGGGAACTTAAGTTGATCTGATCGATGGGGATTAATTGTGTGCAAAAAATAACTTGTAGTGGATTTATCTTAGTAACTTAGATGGTTTGGAATAGAGGGTTCTTTGTGAAATGTATGACTGGAGATGGGGGAATGCTTTCTGCACAAATTAACTAAAGGATGAATCCTCATATTCTTATTTTAGGAATACAGCTACATTTCTAGCTTAGATTTTTAACTATATACTCAAGCTTGGAATATAATAAACCAGCCAATATATGCAAAAGGGAAGACTTGCTGGGTATAATGATTGTGTTTTCTGAGTATGGCATAGTGGTCATTCGCTATAGAGGATACATTTGTCATTAGAAGTTGGGGCTTTACTTAGTGTACTGATTACTAGACAACAGATACACATGGAATATTGATCACAAAATATTGGGGCATTGCATAGCATACTGAACAGATGACAGGGTTGCATTGTCTACCATCCTGATAATGTTATATTTATCTACAGCTTTTTCAAATGGCAATTTTTAATTAAGATCCCTAGGCATAAAATCATTACCAATTCCAGAAAGCCATGCCTACAATGTAGAAAAAGTGAATCCTTCCCCCACTTCCTTTGTCTTACAGTAGTTAATTGGTTGAATTGTCTCACATCTCCCAAGTCTTTGCAATAAAATTGGGGTGTCTGCGTTGAGCGTGTGCATATGTTTTCTTTCTGCATGTTCTACGTGTTCCAGGCATTTTGGACCTGTGCACAAAAAAATACGTACACCTAGGTCCGTGTGGAGACGTTTACACATTTACACTTACGACTGCTCGCGCATAGAGATGTGGAACAAGTTATAGAATGAGCGGGCAAGCATAGTGCAAGGACATGATGATGTAATTGTGGTACAATCAGGTTTGGAAGCAGTCACAGATACACCTGTCAGAGGACTATCTGTAGCGAGTGTTCGGCCACTGCTGCAAGATCTGTGATCATGATGTTGATGATGATGATCATCAGCACGGACCTTTGCCTGGGCTTGTTGCCGTTATTGGTGGGGGACAAAAAGTGTGGGATTCCCCGGCTATAGCCGCAACCAGAACCAGGCTATGACAGATAGGTCAGGCAACACTAGATAAGAGAAACCTGCAGTGTGGGGCACTCCTGTCCTAAAGTGACACAGCACTTGTTTGTTTAATATGGGATTGAATTCCCTCGTAAAAGTGCTCTAGCAAAAAAATATTTGCCCCCCCACAAGAAAAAATTAGCCCATGCTGAAAGCACTGGAGCTTCTTACAATGAGCTTAATAGCAGCAATGAGGTTAATTATTAAAATGCGAAAATGAACTTTCCTGGGAGCCAAATGTCATTAAACCATTAGCATAGATATATTTCCTTTTTCCTATTATACAACATAAGATCTACTTGCAGACAATAATTAAAACAGCATGCTTATGAAATAACAATAATGTAACTGAGTGGGTTGGTGCTGAAGTCTTTATACAATAAAATAACAAACAGAATAGTTTTTGGCTCTTAATGTTGAGCTGCGAGGAGATAGCATACAGCCAGTCAATTTCAGCGACATGCACTATAGCCCCCACAGGCATAAATGTTAATAAATTTGGTAAAGTGTGGGTGTGTGGATCAATACTTGCTAGAAAGATGAGGCAGAAAGTAATGTAAGGGAAAGTGGATTTGTTTATTGTCAGTTAGGTTATATTCTTAGCAAACATACCCATATGAACAGGATTTATCAACTTGACATAAAGTTATGGATTCTTAATAAACTTGATAGAAAACCTAATCTAAATCAGAGTGATCTACACATAATTAAATCTGTTTTTCCTTGTTCCCCCATATTGTTTTCTCAAGCCACGCATATTTGATTTTTAATGAAACAATGTATTCTGTCAGGAACTTGGATCTTGTAGGCCAAATATGTCAAATTATTGATCTTGGGATCTCATGGTGCAGTGTGTAAAACAAATTGTAGCAAAATAGCAGCTATATGAATGTAATACCTAATGAAATATTGAGAGAACAAAGGCATAGGCCCTGGTGCTGAGATAGAAACAAGGAGCAAATTTGCACCTGGACAATCCATGTTACAATGCAAGGGATACAAATTGAATTATTTTTATGCACATAAGGAAAATACTGACTGTTTTTTCATGAAGCACACAAATACTTGATAGCTTTATTTTTAAACTGAAATTAAAGTTGATCTATGACATGCCGTATCCCAACTATAACTCTATCCCTACATTTTAAATTTACCTCCCCCTCTAATGCAACATGGTGCAAATTTGCTCCATTTCTTTGCTTTGCTCCTAACACAGCATCAGGCCCATAATCTTGTCTGGATATGTGTAACGCTACAAACATGTTTTCTATACCTTGTTCTCAAGTTTCCGGTACATTATTCATCTCAAATACTGTGCATTTGGCACAGTAAGTAGTGCTAGTTTATATTTTCAAAACAAATGGGCAGAAAATTGGCCCATGTATGGAAAGCTGTAGTAGACGGACAAAAAGGCAAGGAAATTGGACATTTATTGGACATGCTATGGAGAAAATAACTATAATGTTGTGGGTGTATGTCCATCTATCTTAGCACAGAGCACAAATTATCCTGTAGTCCATACATACAGAATAAAGGCAGAGGCTAGCATAGCAAAATGTGATACATAACGTGGATGTGGGTCCTATAAAAAACATTTATTACCATAACATTATAGAGATGATAATATACCTAACAGTGACCAACATATTTTACCCAGCAGTGTCTGGCACACTATTTAAAGGTGTTTATTATATAACATCCATTCACCTATTCCTAATGTCTGGATGACATTTACAGGAAACACACTCTGTTGTGATTTAGAAGTGCACTCAAGAAGTCATCAAATCTTTTCGATTTTGCTAAAAAAATATAAATAAATAGTAACTTTTAATTAATTATACATTTAAAATTCAACCAGTTTCTGTCACTATCTCCAGCATTGTATAGACAAGTTGTTTTATATACTGCACCCATTGTAAAATAAAGATGAACAGTATATTATTGGTTCATGATTATTGTTTTTAAATATTTCTGTATCAATTATTTGTAAATTGACTCAGATTATTGTATATAAATGCACTGTTGTCTTTATAAAGACCTACCAGGTGATTTTTATACTATGCTTTTGAAGATGGTGACTGCATGCTGAAATAGGCTGAAGCTGTATAGGTATATTACTATATATTCAGAAATGGCAAACAAATTGTGCCTACTAGTGGCTAGCATATTATCTCAGTAGTGTCCAACACTATCAATAGTTCCCAGCTCATTGTGTCCTTCCATGCCTAACATTTAAACTCAATGTGGACAAAGCATTGCTCACACTAGTGTGCAGCCTATTATATGCGGTCATGCCAATGCATTGTATCTATCAAGATTATAGATTGTTCAATAGTGCTGTATATGTTTTATCTACCAGTCTCCCGTATAATATACCCATTATCCAAATCATTGTACCCATAAGTGCCTAGGAAGATGTCATTTATACTAGGGGTGGACCTTGCTTTGCAGCAAGTTGGTGTTGGCTCATCAGAGGTGTGTAGTCAAAACAAATATGTTAGTTCTTTGACAAGGATACCTGTAAGGAAATGATGGACTTTGCACACACGTTATGGCCCACAGGCTCGCAGTGATAGTCAGCAAGTGACAACAGGAAGACCTATGGAATGAGAGGCAATCGTAGTAGGGTACAGGCCAGTGCTCAATACAAGCAGCAAAGGTTTGCAGATATGAGCCAAACATCAGAGTCACTAGCATACAAGGCTGGCCAATAAAATAGCTGGTGCAATATCCGGTAGTCAGAACAAATATTAAATAAAGCTGCTCTATAGCACTAAGGGTACCTCTTGCTCAGGGACATGGATGTGCAGTAAGCAGGTTTTTAGATCCAGCGCCAGCCAATGTGTTGTTACATGTCCCTTGGTAACAATATATAAAAGGAAGAGGCACTGTAACACTATCACTAGAGGCCAGTTACAGTAGCCAATGGATTGCTTTTAAAAGCTTAATTTATCCCAGAGAGTCCAACATATTGCACCCATCAGTAAAATAAAAAGAAAGTTAAAAGTGAAAATAAAATGACATATACTGTACCTGCACACACAACAGCTAAGAGGCACAGCTATCTTTATTTCATCCTCTCTTTACATTGTGCAGCAAATACTTTTTGTGTTAACAGGAAAATGATGCCATTTCTGTGTCATCACACTGAAAATGTGGAGCCTTATCTCAGGAATTTCTTAAGCTTTTAAAGGAAATAATTTATTGCATTAATATCCAGTGAAATAACCAATTATTTGGTGAGTGCACAAATAGTTTACCAGGGCCGGTGCTAGGGTCCACGGCGCCCTAGGCATTTTTAAAAAAGAGGCGCCCCCCCCCCACCGAAAAAATCGCCGCCCCCTCCCCCCCCCCACAAAAATCGCCGCCCTCCTCCCTCCTCTCCTTACCTTGTCTCACCACCGCCGCCTCTCTGCTCCGTCTCCTCCCCTCCACTCACTGACACTAGTAAGTGGAGGGGAGGAGACGGAGCAGAGAGGCGGCGGTGGTGACAAAATAGCCTCTTCCCCCCCTCCCCGTCCATCTGAATGCTGTGCGGCGGCCGTGACAGGTATGGTCAGCGGTCGCCGCACAGTTTTAAAGTATTTTAGAATTCTGTGGCGCCCTCCAGGCGCCCTCCAGAGCCCGGCGCCCTAGGCAAGTGCCTAACCTTGCCTAATGGGAGCGCCGGGCCTGTAGTTTAGTGAGCTGAACTGTAGAAGATTCACTCCTCCTTACTCTGCTTTTATGGCTTGCAAAGAATCCAGAAGCACAGGAGACTCCAGAAAATATGAGGTTTGTCATTGGGAAATAACCTGTGCATTGTTAAACAAATAATACTCAAGTCTAGACACCAGTATATAACTTAAGGATGGTCACCAGATACAATGAGATGATCGTCACATCCTAAGATGGTTATTGCACTTTTCCAAAATGACAGCAATAATAGTGGTATCAATATAGGTATTTAAAGCTAGTGGTCAAGCTCAATATGCATGTCAGAAAACTTAACCTAACCAAAACCAAGCACCCTTCTTTGCTGAAATGGCCCAAAATCCCTCAGGACTGACTAGCAACACTTAATGAGGTGATCTCTACAGAGAAAGCCGTACAGGCCCTGACAGCCTAACACCCTAATAATATAGTAAGCTTGCTGGTGTTCTTGCTCCAAGACTGAAGGAGATGATGAGGACCATCTTAGTGATGGAAGCTTTTGACTTGGTCACTATAAGGGCCAATATTGTGATGATTCCAAAAGATGGTAGCAACCCGAACTTCTCTAGCAATTATAGGCTTTTCATTATTGAACATGGATTTATTTTTTTGCAACAACCCTAGCTATTTCTCTTTTACCACATTATGAGTTCATGTGGATGAAGACGCTTTTGTCCAGGCTTTCAGACCTTGGACACCAAACACACAATCACCATAATCTACAATATACACAGACAAAAAGAGTCATGCCATTCTCCTTCAATATCATGGGCATTTATGTTTCATGTCTTATCAGTGATGGGTTTTTCTGGAAAATTCCTACATGGCATCACCACACTGTAGCTTTTCAGAAATGTTACCTATAAATGGTGCCATGTTGACGAACTGCAATGTATCGAGCAGAACAAGACAAGGCTGCCCATTCTCATCCTAAACATTTGTGCTAGTGATCAAATTGTTAGCCATTAAAATTTGTTCCAACCCATTAATTGTGGGCTGAATAAAATTTACTTATATAATGTAAGATTGCCTTATATGTAGACAGCATCCTTTTGTTCAGAGTTCTAAAACCCCCTACAAAATTAGTAGGGAAAAAACATAAATTCTGTAATGCAGCAGGATGACCTTTAAGCAAATTTTGACTTTAAATGGAAGTGTCAAAAGCTTAAATACTTTAGAGCCTCTATTGCCAAATGTGACCATCAGCTTTTTGAAGCCAACTAACCCCCATTGTCATCCAAAATCAAAACTGACCTCAATGCATATGACAAGCAAATCATCTCCTGGGTCGGCCATATTAATGTGATCAAAATACATATCTTACCTAGATTTTTTTATTTGTTTCAAACTCTCCCCATCCAAGTTTCCTCCATTTTTACTTTTATGCAACACAGCACATCAACTTTTATCTTGGCAAAGTGATTACTCAGGGAGGGGCATGGACAGTCCAGGCTTTACAACATAGTTCTCGCAGCAAAACTCACTAGTGCTTGCAGTGGAATGCTTCTTTCTCCTCTAACATTTGGCCCAGTCTTGAGGCAGTAAGTATTAAGATCCCAGATATCTACTCTCTCATGAGCCTCCACAGACATCGGCAGCCAACAATTACTAAATCCCTCCGTATTATACCTTTACCTTTATTAATATGGAACTATGTCCACAGAGGCTAACCTCTAGCATTGTATCCTACTCCATGAGTCCCACTCTGAATAATCCAGGCTGTCAAGCACCGGACCCTCTGCCACTCGGTCGAGGTCCAGCACTCCCACCTACCTCTTGCAGCTGCTCTCCTCTCTTCATTGGGTCCCTGAGGGCGCCATCTTGCCGGTCTGAACTGAGCATGCATACACCTGGTCTTTTCAAAACTCCCTGCATTCACTTGATTGGCCAGTTGCCCGTAACCATTACCTGGGTGCCAGATCTTCAGGTCTCCTGACCTGTCTAGACATGTTCTATTCTAGCTCCAGATCTCTTGCTACTGCAGAGTGTTACTACCAGTCTCTGCTTCCTGTTCACTGGTGCTACAGTTCACTATCTTTCTGCAGAGAGTTACTATCTGTGTCACACCCACCAGCAGATTGTCGCACCAACTTCTGACTCCAGGGGCTTCCCAGCTCTCCAAGACCTCTGTGCCTTATCTAGCTGAAGATCATTCCACCTACTTGTGATCCTAACTCCAGGGGCTTCCCAGCTCTCCAGGACCTCTGTGCCTTTTTAAGCTGCAAATCATTGCACTGATTACTGATCCTGACTCCAGGGGCTTCCCAGCTCTCCAGCACCTCTGTGCATTATCTATCTGTAGATCATTGCACCTCCTCGAGATCCTGACTCCAGGGGCTTCTCACTCCACAAGACCTCTGTGCCATATGTTCCTGCAGATCATCACTCCACCAGACGCTCTCACATCTCTTCCCAATTTCTCCTATCAGCATCTGTCCTGCTCCAGTTACCAGGTTCTCCTCTCGGTCTCGCTTGTAGCTCTGCTTGAGAACCGTGACCTGTGGTTAGGGAGCCGCAAAGTCCAAACTCCCTTTCGGGGGTCCCTGGCAAATACCTCCCTCTCTGTTGGACTCTTTGCCGCTCGGAGGGTAGTGTCAACTGGAGCAGACCGAATGGGTCCTCCCAGACCCTTGACTTTAACACAGACTTCCCCTTGAGATGAGATATGAAATGCTTTGATCCCTGCCTTCCAGGTTGTATCACATTTCTTAAGAACTTTGGTCTGTCATCAGCTTTTCCTCCCATCTCTGAAATACAGGAAACAAAAATCAACATTCCTTATAGAAAATATTATCAATACCATTTTGATCTTAAGTCAGAGGGCCTGAGTCATTAAGGAGAGCAAAGCATAAAAAGGAGTAACTTTGCACCTCAGCAAAACCATGTTACATTGGAGGGGAGGTAAATTAATAATGTGGGGACAGATTTATAGCTGGGGTATTAAATATTTGTGTGCTAAATGAAAAAACAGAGGGTATTTAACTTATTTGCAAAATAATAAATACATTTGCACCCCTTGCATTGTAACATGGTTTGTCCAGGAGCAAACTTTCTCCTTTTTTTGCTTTGTTCTACTTAATGACTCAGGCCCAGAGACCTTATGAGCTCACTAATACAAATTAATGTTCCATACTCTCTAAAACACTTTCAACTGGCTCTGTTGTCCATGCCCTTTCACTATCAAGATAAATTGAATAGACACATTGTCTCATCTGCCTCTTGCCAGAAAGTGTCCTAATGGAAACATCCTGCATCTCACATTTACCAGATGGTCTCCAATACTCTCTGGCACATATACCAGATGGAATATATAATATGCCTTATTAAAATCTAAATTTTTGGTGCAAAATATCAGAGCCCTGGATGGCTTATTACAATCTGAGACGTCCTTTGAAAAGCTGAGAGATGTAGCTAACATCATGATTATCATTTGTTTATGACTTCTTCTGTAGCACCCCCCTCCTTCTTAACTCATGGCCTTGATTTGGGAGCACCCCTTTTTTCCCTCTTAATATCATCCTATCTTCCCTTCGCCCCTTTTTTTTTTAATAATAAGGATCGGAAAAGTTCTTACTATGGTCAATCAACCTTTCGTGATTACTGCTGTATAATGCATAGTCATTCTGTATGATTGTTCTAGTAACTATCATAACTGATCTCTATGCAATCCTCTTTTGATCCTTCAATACATTACAGTAAAGAACTCTTCCTATATTCATTGTGAAACTGATGACCCTTTCCCTCTGTAAGTTTGCTGCATGTGCTCAAATTTGACACGCCCTTACTGTACATTGACTACATTCTGACCCTGAAATCATTGGCTGTCATAAGGGTCCTTTTTAGTCGAAGTATGTTCCGGTTCTGGGCATGTGCAGAGCGATTTTATGCAAAACACAGCACGTGTCAGCATTTACTTTCCTCAATGAATCAGACCCATAGGGGTAAATGTATCAAGCTGAGAGTTTTCTGATGGGTTTGAAAAACCAATCAGATTCTAGCTATCATTTATTTAGTACATTCTACAAAATGTTAGCTAGAATCTGAATGGTTGCTATAGGCAACATCTCCACTTTTCAAGCACGCAGGAAAACTCTCAGCTTGATACATTTACCCCATAGTGTTCAGACAACTGTATGGTTATCTGGAAAATACTTTATATTTACCAGGTAGGAGCCAGAACTCAATACAGCCAGATATTCAATAATGATTTCTACTATAAACTGCAGAGATGGGCCAAACATATAAGTATACTATAGCAGAGCATCTAATGCTAAAAGTACTATGTTTACAGTGTAGAAGACATTAACATTAATACAATGACATTTTCTATTGCCAGTACATGTTGATTCAAATCTTTTGCAGATAGGTGACAGTATACAGTATTAAAGAATGTGATTGATATTATTTTGATATACTTTTTATATACATATTTTTTCTAGGTTCCTTATGATATGGTTCTGGTTCTTTACACATGCTTAAAGAGAGAAAAGCTTATTTACCTCTAAAGAACAGCAAATGGACATCAACAGGTAAAAATGCATTTACAAATGTACATGAAAACTGTTTCAATCCTTTATGGACATTCAAAGGTGGATAAGAGACCGAAATGTCTGTGTATTTGGGTATATACATTTTTAACAGATGGATGCCTGGATGGTGGTGTTGCCATTTGAGTCAAATGATATTTTGCGAGATTTTAAGAGTATCTCAACAGTTGATTGAATACCTTATTGTACCATCTGGTGATCAGGATCAGACTCTTGTGCCTCAGTCTCAGAAAGATGGTAATATTTAGGAAAGCAGAAGGGTACTAGCACCCTGTATTGTAGGAGTAAGGCAGAAGGGTAGTCAGTAACAAGCTGGTTTTGTATAACAATCAGGCAACAGCATGACAGCAACAACAAGCTGCAATAAAGACTACAAGCACAATAAATTGACATACAGGGGGTCTGATTCATCTTTGGACACATTCTGCACGCAACTGGCATTTTAAAAATGAGTACGGAACTTTATCAGATTTCCGACTGTAGTCAAATTCAAGTGGATCTCCATAAACACTTCCATTTGAATCTGGGTATAAATACACTCTGGCTATATGTTACTTTCCGCATGGAGACAGACCATACAGGGTGCAGGATACGCACATGCATATGTGCAATATAAAGTCCTATCAGAACGCATGCACTAATTTTTTAATAAAACAAATGAACAACTATTAATACTATAATCATTAAATAAAAAACACCTGCATTGGAATGCCCTCAGTACACCCTTACTGTACATTGCCTACGTTCATCTTGCCCTTTCCTCCCCCCATTCCGCCCTTCAAGTCTTAGGCAGTCATAAGTGTCATTTGCATTCAGACACAAATTACATGCAAGTGTATTCATTGGTGCAAGGTCTGGTTATGAGCATGCGCAAAGTTATTTCACACAAGATACAGCACGCAAAGGGACTTCCGTCCCTAGATCAATCAAGCCCAGAAAGTATAGAGGCATAGCTTTCAAATTATTAAGAAGGTGAATCCGGAGAAAGGTAGAGCAAGGAACTTGGCAAAAATACAGACATAGGTACATATTGATACACATTCAGGGATGCTGTAAGGGAAGCTTGCCAGCTTCACAAGTACCAGTGTGAGTAGAACTGCTACCTAGGATAACACCATCTCTGGCATCAAACTGATATATATGTAGTTTAAACAAAGTGTCTAGACTCTTTCTCCCAATGACATATCTATGTAAATTCTTACTGCTACTTATAATTTTATATCCTAATTAAGGTGCTAATGAAATTGGAAGTTTAAATGGAGTATGTTGCAATAGTTATCTCATTGACATGTGAAGTCCCATTTAGTGTGAATATGAGATTTTAATTGTACAACATGCATATTAGCTTGCTGCATTTGCTACAAATTCTGTGGCATTAAACTGTATTTCTGAATGATATAAAATGCTATTTAATGTTTACAGCTACAATTAGAAACTGTTATTTACTCTTCATGTCATAATTATGTATGGAAAGCTACATTTCATTTGGCGTAATGCTTCACACCAATATACCCTGTAATAGATGGCTAATTTGAATAGTTGATAAAGAAAAGAGCATTACAATCAAATGGATTTGGTAATATGAATTAGAGATTGTAGAGCTAAACATTTTGTTTCATATTCCTATCCTGATAAGGCCGATCAGTACAATAAGTGTCTTGTGCCATAAAGTGAAAGCTGTCTTCATGTTATCATATGCTTTATGGTTAGGAAAGTGGGAATCTGGATTCTGTTATACATATTTCTATGAATAGACTGCATATTGTTACCTGTCTGGCAAAGGCTCAAAGGACACACAATCCCTCTCGGAAGAACAGCAAGATGCCAGTAGACATAAAACCAGCAGGTTCAGGTATATAACTTCAGGCTGTGTCAACCAAGTCACCAAGAGTACAGTTAATCTGAGTAGCATGATAAATCTGTACAGAAATGGTGTGTCTGGAATAAAATAATATATATACCGGTACTTCTTCTAAAGTTATCAGAAGAAAATAATCCCCTTTACTTGTTCAGTATAAAAGTATGATAAGTAACACATGGAATAACTTTTTTATACAGAAAGAATGATAGGTCTATGGAATACTCTCCCAACTGCTGTGTTGGGGTCTTATTCATTAAAAGAATTCAAGAAAAGGCAGCACAAGCATATTAGGGTTGTTAAGACCCCCCCCAATAAAAACAAAACACAAAAAAAAAAGTATAGATGGACCGGTGGGTTCTTTTCTGCCATCAATTTCTTTGTTTCTGTGTTGTATTCAAATACTCACATTTCACATTTGTTTTTTTGAGTTAAGAATAGGTTATGTTATCACAATGGTATGTCCAAATGTACTGTATACAACAACATAATTTATTAAGTATTTGATGCTACTAAGTCTCTTTGTGCACTTCTGCAACTGTATGTGCACCTGAAATAAAGTGTATACGGGACTCAACATTGCAGTCACATACAGTAGTAGGCTCCACAATGGGTGAATTGTGCTGCAAACTCATATATAGTAGATATCTATATTATATATATATATATATATAGTGACAGAGTCAATGGAATGAGGCTAAATGGCAGAGGTATCGGTCCCAGGCCTTCTGCTTTGTGTATGTTAAAACACCTGGGAGAATGTGTAGGTATGTGGGAAAAGCTTCCCAGAGGGTGTTTTCCTGCTGTAACAAAACATGGTAAGGGTCCCTGGTGTTATGTATGGAGAAAAGAAGGGTGGGTTCCATACATAAGGCCCAGTCCAGGTCTTCTCGTCTGCCAGTCTCTAAGCAGTCTGGTCGGGATTTGTACCGGTGTGGTGCCTGTTAAAATGTATCTAGAATGTGCAATCAGGCTCTCAGACCTGGGGAGGAGGTTGGATGCCTACTTAGAGAACTTGCAAGTGGTGATCAGATATTACTGTGCTTGGTGTGGGTCTGGGACACAATGTTCCACACTTGAGAGGGTGTTGAAGAATGTCTAGTTAGTGCTGGACAGGCAAGGCTTTTTATTTATGTTTTGTTTATTTGAATGTGCTTAAATAAAACTGGCTGAGGTCAGTTCTACCGAAAATAATGGACTTGTATGACTTTATTGCTTCTGTTCGTTGCCAACTACCCCAGGAGATGGTGCCTAATACACATATATATATATATATATATATATATATATATATATATATATATATATATATATATAAATATCTATATGTATATGCGCTAATGTGATGAAGCTTGGTACTATTTTACCATGCTAGGTCTATGTCTATATGGTCTTTCCACAAATCCAGGCTTGTCTGAGTTGTGGCAATGCATGAACATGTAGATCCAATACAGCAGATGCATACCTCCCAACATTTCTGAACCCGGCAATGGGACAGGGGTGTTGCCTTATCACTATGGGCGTGGCTACTTCCCAAGATAGCTGCCTAGTGTTGTAAACGTTTATAAGGGAATCTACATTACAAATCTAGCTTTCATTTATTTAGTACATTCTACAAAATGACAGCTACAATCTGATTGGTTGCTATAGGCAACATCTCCACTTTTTCAAACCCGCCGTTTAGTAAATCTAGCCCATGGTGTTGTTTTTTCTCTGTTCTCTGATCGTAATGTATGCATGCAAAAATAATTATTTTTATTGTGTATAGCTCAGTTTCAATCAATGGATAGCATACAATGGATTTAACATTTCTTTGGAGGTTCCAGCGAGTTGGCCGGTGTACAGTGACCCACGGAATGACAGCAGTATCAGAGAGGGACACAGATGCATAAATCCATGTGGTAAGTAGTTTTCTGCTTTTCCTCAGTGTCTCTCTACAGTTTTGCCTGGTCTGTGTGTCTCTGTGCCTCGACCATAAAAGCCAATCAGAGGAAAACTGTAAGGTATGTTTTGCATATTATCTGTTGTTTTTTGAAAATTTGATGCTCAAAGTTTAATGTCATTACAATGGAATCCATAAGATACGCAGTTTGATAAGGAATTTGATTCTTTGGGACCCAGGTACGGGCCCAGGTTGTATTAATTGTTGTTTCAAATCATAAGATATTTTGTCTAGGTCATAAGGTATTTTGACCAGTGGAAATAACAATAACACATAATTGTTGTTTCAAGTCATAAGGTATTTTGATTAGGTCATAAGGTATTTTGACTAAGTCAAAAGGTATTTTGACCATGGGTAGTAGTAATAGTACAGAATCTGATGTTCTAGGAACACCTGTGGACATAATGGAATATATCAATGGCAAGGAATTTTGTGTAGGAATGGGTGAACGGTTTGGTTTGACCAAAGATGGTAGTTTTGATCCAATCAAGATACAATTCATGATAAAGAATATGTCAAAATATATTGAAACATAACTTAAGAGAAAAATGTGAAATGTGGCTGGAGACCACAGAGAAATTGATTTATGAACATGAATGTGCAGAGATGGCAGATGTAAGGGAAGGAATTGACATGAATGAATGGAGAAACAAGGGTGCTGCATGTGGTAGTATGATAAGAGCGAATCCACAAAGTCCAGATGGAAATTTTTACCCCTGGTCGGAATGCCCAAGTTGTGGTTGTTGTAAACCTCCTGGAGACACCATTTGTAAATTATGTCACACTCGATGGAATGAAGACTGTAAGTCATGTAATGTGACTAGAACAAAAGGAGTATTGAGACCAAACCCCAAGAGATTGTTTGAGATGGCACAGGAAGTTAAGAAAACTGGAAGGGTTAAGCAATATATGTGGACATGTAAATGTGAGACAGGACTGAATTATTGGAGAGTACAGAAATGTGTAAAATGTGGAATGTTGGAGGGGAAAGTGTCATAGAAAAGGCAGAGAGAGTTGGCACTTATTCATTAAATTGAATATAATTTTTTTGCAATGTATTCTACACTTGTTTTATTACTGTCACTACTTTCATAACAATTTTATTTTGAACAGTAATTAAACATTTAAAATGTGAAAAGGACAAACTTTTACAGAGGACATAACATGTGTAATGTTTATTTTTTGAGTTATAACTATAATATTTAATAGATATGTTGCTTAGAGGTCTACTTGAGTAAAATATTTTGTATACTTTGCATGATTAAAGGCAAGTGTATAACCCTTTTTAAAATGTAGTTTCTAATTATTAAAATAAAGCCTTTGTACAATAGAGGAGCCCTTCAAAAATAAATTTATATTACAATAATTAAGATGTCTTTTATTTCTCCTCATTAGTCGAAGGTTCATCATGTGGTATGTATGTCGTTTCACCATATTGCAAGTAATGTGTGAGACACATTAGAATATGTTGATATTTTCTAAGATAATTGCTGCTTGATAATTTAGGGTTGTATTTTCATTTCGACATACATTTTTGCATCAGAAGTCCAGGTCACTCTGATGTCATGACATTTGCTTAGTCAATATAATCATCTTCATGCTTCATTTTAGTTGTCAAAGATGGGAAGGACAACTGTATGAATCTATTCCCCTAACTCAATTCATCTAGGTGCAAATAGAGATAAACTTGCTGGACCATAAGTATTCCAAGATATACAACTCCACTAGTAATAAACTCAGGGGTGGTGTTATGGGTTACAAACAATTTTGTCCCTATTGCACCTCTGCCAAACATATTTCAGACCATTGTAATATCTAATATATAAATGCTTAGTGGCGTCTGTCTGTCTGTGTGTGTGTGTGTGGAAAAAAAAAACCAAGTTGCAGCGCCACCTGCTGGGCAGAGTTATACACTGACCTACTAAATTCTTAGTGTGTGTGGGAAAAAAAATTCAAAAAGGGCTGAAATTTGGTAGGGCTCAAACTCATTTTCGTGAGGTAATTTTACCTCATGAACACACATTAAAAAGGGCGCTTGCATCGGGAAGTAACGATCTTCCCCTAAGGAGGCCTCGGCTAGGCCCAAATGCATGACAAGAACCTTTTTAAGACCTTAAGTATCTTTATTTGAATAGAATGCATGAGTATCATGCACGGGTTAACTTGTGTATATATATATATATATATATATATATATATATATACATATATATGAGCGGGCATCTGCATTTTTAAGTCTAGGTCCTGGTCTATGCCCTCTCAGAGTTGTACGCTAAGGAATAAGAGAGAAGGCGTCCCTGTTTTGAACCATTAACTCTCCCACCTGTTGCCTTTGAGGTGGTGTTAAGGAGGTCTTCACAGGTATGTCACTGCCTTCTGTCCTAACAGCTACCAACGAAGACAGAGGACACTCCTTATGCCAGAGTTTTAGTAAACCGACATGATAAACTTGTTGTTTTTTCTTTGTGCCCTATAGGCGGTCTCTATAATTCATTGGGTCAACTGCCCTTATGACCTCACAAGGTCCCTGTCTGTGTGCAAAGGTCTTACCTTCCCCTGTGGAAGTACAAACTAAAACTTTGTCACCCGGGTTGAAAACATGAACTACTGCCAGAGCGTCGTAATGCTTTTTCTGGTGCTGCTTAATTGATTAGGCCCAGGTTCTCCACCTGTATTCCTGTGCTGTGCGTGTGTGAAAGTGTACAAAGTTAACTCTGTCTGCATCCTCAGCCTGCAGATTCCCAGGGAAACAAACAGTCTTTCCTATATTAGTATATGGCAAACTGCCGCTATTGCCACTATATATGTATATATATAAAAGAAAAATGTTGTCCGGTGCTCAGAAACAAACAATATATAAAAATCACTATGTGACAGCATATACATAAAGGAGAATTCTGTGCACAATATAGCTATATTGGGGTTAAGCATAGCTGCCAATGTCAAGGTATCTCCTGTAGGCGAGTCCCATGGCAGTTTACTAAAAGAAACAATCAACATTTCTGCTCTTTCTTTCTCTAATTTTCTTTTATTTCAATTCCATATCTCACATTATAAGTAAACATTTCAGTCCTTCATTTAGACCTTTGTCAAGACAACCACATAGAACAAAAGAAAAGACAGATATTAAAAGAAACATGTAGTTACCCGACTTCTTATGCAATCCCAGATTGTTTAGAGTTGCAGCTCATGATTCATCAAAGGTGATAGACTGCATAACATGGCAAAATATAGGAGGCAATAGCTCCCTTGTATTCTCTATGAGGCGCTCCAAACAATATGCATTCCACACTGGAACGCATAAACTGGAAGTGCCAAACCCGGAAGTGCCAAATCTAGAAGTAAACAAATGGATTATTACTATGACAACCAAACATAGCGATTCCTAGGTGAGCCACTGGGACACCTACCTAGCAGGTTTGTATTCCACATGAGTACTTAAG
Organism: Mixophyes fleayi; assembly: GCF_038048845.1. Taxonomy (NCBI): domain Eukaryota; kingdom Metazoa; phylum Chordata; class Amphibia; order Anura; family Limnodynastidae; genus Mixophyes; species Mixophyes fleayi. The sequence continues at coordinate 34,459,009 of NC_134409.1, forward strand.
ACATTTTGCAAGGAGGTGCAATAAAGCATCTCTACTATCAAATGCACACTCCGGCAGTATGCCTTCAAGTTTGGAACACATTAATTGGACAAGCAATGACACACTTCCTGTCGGATTTCTATGGAATATAAGGATCTGAGCAGCTTTGACAAGGGTTGCATTTTGATGACTAGGTCAGAGCATCTCCATAATTGCAGGTCTTATGGGGGTGTTCCTGGTTTACAGTTGTTAGGACCTACCTCAAGTGGTCCAAGGAAAAAGAACTGGTCACCCTTGGCTCATTGATGCACATGAGGAGCGAGGGGCTAGCTCGTCTGGTACAATCTCACAGAAGAGCTACTTTAGCACAAATTGCTGAAAAAAGTTAATGCTAGCTATAATAGAGAGGTGTGCGAACACACAGTACATTGCAGCTTTCTGTAACCAGTCAGAGTGCCTATACTGATTCTTGTCCACCACAGAAAGTTATTACAGTGGGCACATTAGTTGAGGAACTAGACCATGCAGCAATTGAAGAAGACAAAGAGTTCAAGGTGTTGACCTGGCCTCTAAATTCTCCAAAAGCCTCCACCTTGAAATTTACAGGACTTAAAGGATCTACTGCTGTCTTGGTGCCAGATACCACATGACACCTCCAGAGGTCTTGTGCAGTCTATGCCTCGATAGATCAGAACTGTTTTGTCGGCACAAAGGGGACCTATACAATATTAGGCAGGTGGTTTTAATGTTGTGGTGGATCGGTCTATTAACCTATACACTCACTGTATATATAGGCTCTCTCTCTCTCTCTCTCTCTCTCTCTATATATATATATATATATATATGTATCTACATGTATATACTGTGTATACTTTATACACAGAGTATTAGCTATGGAGAAAAGTGATCCCTTTATATGTAACTTGGTAGTGTTATTGAATATTGATTTTGGAGTGCCAGTGGTTAATTTCTAAGGCATCACGCTTTATGTAACATATTCTTTGCAAAGAACTGAAATCTTAAAGACATTTTTGGGTCTGAACATTAAAGCCTGATCATTACTGGTGACATTAGTCAGCTCCTCAGGTCCAGGGCACATAACCGTTCTACAAAGACATGCAGCTAGCCGTTATATGAAAGAGACAGAATCAGTAGATTACATCTAATGCAAACCCATACACACAAAAGCATTACAGTTTCTTGTAGAGAACATGTAAAACGATTCAAATGAGGAGACATAATATTAGTAAAGTGAAGAAAATATTCTTACACTTCCCTCTACCAGCACCTGTAACACAAGCAAGAGAGATGTTAAAACTGCTTTGGGATCCTTACAGTTGCTTTTGTCCACAAAATGTTGCTGTGGTATTAGGGTTAGAATCACACACAAATCTTTTTAAGTGCGCTATATAGAATAGTCTGTGACTCTTATTCACATTTTATAGCAACATCTTAACCAGTTCTGTCTTCTCTGAATCGTAAGTAGATTTATTCACATTAATAATATTTGGCCTCGCTGCAACTATTCTCATTGTGTATGTATGCACACTTTGAAAGTTAGAATAATACATTGTTGCCATTGGCAGCTGGAGACTCACATATGTTTGCAAAAAAGGAGCTGTTTCTGCTGCATTTGATGTTTCATTCTACTCCATGCCTGAAACTTAACTTCTAGCTTTGTCTTCTTTGTGTCTGCCGCCCAGCATTCCTTTCAGTAATCATTTCTCCTGGCTATCACTCCGCCCGCCCAGAGCCTAAGCCTTTCCCGAGGACAAATAGAGTAAACCCAAAGCTATTTAATTTATCGGGGAAAAGAAAACACCCCCTTCCCTCCGGGTGTTGTGCTCGAAGTCTAGGGTCTCGGGGCATGGGACATCATGGACAAGTAGGGAGTCGGAAGCAGTTGGTTTGTGGTGTCTCCATCTTCAACAGAAGGACACATTGCTGTGGGCCCCTCTACTGCTCTGGGACACTGACGGTTGCTCAATCTGCCCCTCATTTTAATCTATTACTGCCCTGGAGTATCCATGATATATAGTTAAACCTATCACCCATCCAGAGAGGCACACAAACATTTTAGTACTGTTTGTTAGTTTGTGTTGGTTATTCACTTACCCAGTCAAAACCTAAAAGGTAAGAGTATATTTTACAATCTGTTATGAATATTTTAACTTCACAAATTACTCGTTTAGAAAATACATTTTAAAACCCTGATCCTGTTCATGCTAATAAGATTTAAAAGAACAAATACAAAAAAGTACTAGACTGAATGAGTAAATATACAAATAGACATTCATCTCAGAGTTTTGAGAATGACACATATATTGGTTTTCACCAAGTTTGCTGCTTCACTGTTTTTAGACCTTTTTGTCAGATGTTGCTGTGGTATACTGAAGTAAAATTACAAGTATTTCATAAGTGTCAAAGGCTTTTATTGACAATTACATTAAGATTATGCAAAGAGTCAATATTTGCAGTGTTGACACAAATATCAACTTTAAATTTAAGTGTACAAATAAGCTATCAAGTATTTGTGTGCTACATGAAAAAACAGTCAGTATTTAACTTATGTGCAAAACAGAAAACTAATTTTCACCCCTTGCACTGTAACATGGTTTTGTCCTGGAGACTTAAATAAGAAACTTCTTAATTTAAGTTCCTTAATGAATCAGGCCCCTTATCTTCTTTCTTCTCTTTATTCAATTGGAAAAAAATATACATGCATACTATATCAAAGCTGTGATATGTTGGGATTCCCCATCACAGCAAGCCAATCCCAAGCATTTTGCCACACTGGGCAATTCTGATTGGCTGTCAGGAGAACAAAATGTTGGATGATGTAATAAGAAGGTACACTAGAAAATGTACAGAAGCACAACAACCACTGTAAAATATGTAACTTTATTCATTACAAATGCAGTAAAGGAATATTTCACATGCCCATGGCTCCCCCCATTTTCCACCACAACAGGTAACACATGAAACATTTTATATATATATATATATATATATATATATATATATATATATATAAAAGAGATGCTCACTGACCCCTGTGTTTTGGTTTTGGTTTTGGTTTTGGATCTAGTTCACCTTTGGGTTATGGTTTTAGTTTTGCCAAAACCGCCCTTGCGTGTTTTGGTCTTGGTTTTGTTTTGGAATTTTTTACAAAATTCCATTTTTTGGGCTAAAATCACATAATTTAGGCATTATTTTATACCTAAATTATTATTAACCTCCCTAACACTAATTTGCATTCATTTCCATTCAATTTTTACCATCTCACAGGTCACAATATGCTATTCATACACTTTCAGCCATATGCTGCAGCGAGCTGGCTGGATGTTAAATGACAGAGCGACAACACAAGCACACTGCAGTTTATATCACATTTGGAGAAGTAGCATGTACAATTTATCAAGCCAAGCAGTTCATCCACAAGGAGTGACACTTTTGTGGCTGAAGTGCAGGTCCAGCATGGCCCTCCCTAAACAAGCTAACAATGGGCTTGTTAGAGTAATGGCAAAAACACACATCAGTGCCAGGAAAGATTAATGGTGCAAAATGGAATTGTCCTTGGAAGCTCCCACCCACCCATATGTTGGATCTTACAAAGAACATGCACACTTTAACACCCTACACTTATTGCTGTAAATTCAGAAAAAAAGCCTGCAAGGACTTGTATATTTGTATTTCAGCAATGACAAAATTACCAACGCAGCTCTTCTCTTTGGGTGTATATTAGACCCTACACTTATTGGTGCAAAATCTGACAAAAAGCCTGCAAGGACTTGTATAATTGTATTTCAGCAATGGAACTCTTCTTTTTGTCACTCTCTTCTACCCCTTCTGTATTCCTGTCTCAAATGTCGCTAGATCGCTGTGGAGAGCGGTATTTATAGATTCCAAAACTCGCAAGATCCGAGATCCGACGACATCACAATGACGTTTTGCCTCATTTTGGAATCCGAAATAGCACGAAAGTACCAAGCTGAGTCGGATACCCGTAGTTCAGGGGGTTTGGTTTCCAGGAAACCGAGCCTGCCCATCTCTAATAAATATATACAGTTGTTGAAGTGGGATGGATATGGTGGAGCGCCATACCATCACATCTCCTTCTGCTTTCATTGTAACACTATTATTTTTCCGTTCACTTAAATTTTCCATACCTCCACTTTTAAATGTCTCCTTGACCACTGTATACTGTGTTTGGTTTCTACATAAAATGATCTTGTATCTTTGTTAAACTTTAGTTGCATGTGCTGACTTTTCTAGAGGGGGGGGTGAGTTAATTGTAATACAACTGGAGGTGAGGTGAGGGGGACATACAGAAACTTGCATTTTTAGTTTTGATGGAGCAGACACTGAAGCGGGAGAGTAAGTGATGCAGCTTCTTGCTTTGTATTAATGGTCATAGAAAGGGGCATATCTGTCTGACATTGCAGGGGCTTGAAGTAACATGCATCTATTATTGTGCATGCCCAAGTTCTGGCACCCTGGTTTGAGAGTGATCTGTTGATGCTTTGCGGCAATGTTTTGGGTCTGTAACTGCAGCACTGATCGTAGATGATGGCATTAAAATCTAAGAGAGACAGTAAAATAATGAGTTACTAATACTACGTACTTGTGATTATAAACATGAATTAGCCAGTAAGGCTGAGCAGGGCCATCTTTTCCATTGGGCACGATGGACAGCTGCCCGGGGGCCCCATGGGCAAGGGGGCCCCATAGGCAGAGCTCTTAATGAGAATAAATAATCCTGCAAAAGAAAAAAAACCTTCAAGGGTCACTGAGCAAGTACATCTATCTATCTCTATCTCTATATATCTATATCTGTAACTGTATACATCTATATATCTATATCTATATCTAGGGGCCCCGGTGCACTGCTTTGCCCAGGGGCCCATAATGTTGTTCAGATGGCCCTGAGGCTGAGGCACTGGTGGGACACTTAATCTGACAGGAAAAATATACTATGAGGCACCAAATACTAGTGTAAATTATGTTAAAGAGTATGTCGTTATGAAGATATGTGAATATGTGAAATAAACAGCCAGTAAAGCTGAGGCACTGTTGGAACCACTATCCAGACAGGAAAATTGTATTTTTAATCTGCAAGCACCATTGTGCTATTGTCCTATCTAATTGAGGCCTTATAAAAACAAAATACTTCATATACATCTATGCAGTAAAGTAGTCAGCAATCTATGGCACTTTTTAGTCTGGCTGTAACCTGAAGGAAGAATATTATACATAAGTGTTTTAAATCCAGAAATTAACTATTTTTAACAAACTGTTCAGTTGCAGTAAAAAGCCTATTTTTAAAAAGCGAGCTGCTATCCAAAGTGTCAAAGTATGTGACTGTTCCAAACCGGCTGCAGCTGCTGAATGCTTGGGATCATTGTCCTGGTGTTCTCTATGGCTAGAGGGGCTAGAATGTTATCTGATGTACAGCACTTGTGTCCTATGTGGACCAGAGGCGGAACTAGCGACCTGTGGGCCCCGGTGCAGGGAACCAGGGAGGAGGAAACCGGGGGCCCACATTTAAATTTTTCCCCGTGCAGGGAGCCCCATTATCTCCATGGGCCCCGGTGCACTGCTCCTGCTGCACCAATGATAGTTCCCCCACTGATGTGGACCCTAGTGTCCTTGATAACCTCAAATACATGGACCATTCTGAGATATTGCACCACACCTAACAACATTTAATGGATGTTTTCATCTTAATTTTATTGACAAGTGTTTTTCCTATTGAAGCACATCTGGAGAGTGTACTCACATTGGAATCACAGCTTTGCTAAAGAACTCATTTTCTTTTACTTCTCTTATTATTAGATGATTCCTGTGAAAATAAACAAGTATAAGTAAACATAGGCTTAATAAGTAGGGGATTTACATTTGTAGATATAGTAATTCTAGTGCACACAATATAGTTTATTTTTTTACGCTCTAACCAACATTCCAAAGCCTCTCTCCCACTACAACATGAGTGCTCAGGTAACAGCTGTTCACACAATAGGAAGAGAACTTGTCTGAATAGCCTCATAACATGTTTATTCATAAATATGCAAAATTTGGTGCAAATTGAGTTTTGCCGAAGAACCGGTGTCTTCACTTCATCAGAATGCGATTTTATACAGTATTTGCAAAGCCACATTTCACAGAATTAATGGTCTACGAACAGAGCGGGAACGATGGTCAATACATTTTACAGTGTTATGTGATTGAGGTAGAACTGGGAACAATTAAGGCCAAATTAAGCTGGGAAAATATGCAAAATGTGTGTCAAAATGCAGAATGAGGCAAATATTTTGCAGATGCTTTTAAAATTGTGCTCCTGCTTTTGTTTAGGTAATGTAACAGCTTTTCACAGAAAAGGTAAACATTTGTGACAACCACCTTCTAAAAAATAAGTGCAGGCACGTGCAGGTAAAATCTGTTCACACAATAGAAGGAATGCATGACTGAAAGGCCTCCTAACACCCCTATTCATGAATAGAGTACTGTATGTTAATTTCAATTGCTGTGACTTATTGCCAGGGTAACGCTTAAAGTATTCACACTGTCTGCAGACTGAGAAATGTGGCATATTGCAGCAAACCACCAATATCCCAACAGCATAGACTTTAGTAAAGCTAAAGTTTTGTGTTTAATAACACAGAGTGATAATAACAAATAATATATTTAGTTTAACATGACTGTACTATAGTATATTGTATAATATACTATAGTATTAGAGAGCAGTGTACTCACACCATAAAGTGACAATACAGAGATTCAAGCATGGGAAGCCAAACTGCCCATGTGTTAAATGACACATTGAGGTAAATTTATCAAGCTGCAGGTTTGAAAAAGTGGAGCTGTTGCCTATAGCAACCAATCAGATTGTTGCTGACATTTTGTAGAATGTACTAAATAAATCATAACTAGAATCTCATTGGTTGCTATAGGCAAGATCTCCACTTTTTCAAACCCGCAGCTTGATAAATTTACCCCCTTGTGTTTTTTTGTTACTGGTGTTATCTGGTGTCAATGATCAATAATTCAAGTTCATGTCATTACATATTGGGTACATTAAGTGCAGCTCAGAACACTATTAAATTTATGTTGACACTCTCAATAAGTCTAAACTAGACATACTCCATGTGTCTATTTGTTCCCACGTACAGAAGTGCATACCACAGTCTATGTTTGTAATTGCATCCATGCAGTTACAGTAAGCACAATTTGCACTATTGTGGTCTGTTATAGGAATAGAAAGCAATATCTGAACATATCAGACTGATTACCTGTAAAAACTGTGTAGTCAAAAAGGCTTGGAACACCTGCTGTATGCATCATTTTAGCCCTTGAAATTCATTACAATATCTCCTCCTGCAACACAAAAACTTTAATATTTTAGGTGCAATATTTGAGCATTGCTGCAGAAAGCTTACATTACAATAAACCCATCTGATCTGTCCAGCACAATCTTGTTCCTAGGAAGTCACTGCCAACTTGACTATGTCACATGCTTGACTATACAACTGTACACAACTGTACAACAATAGAAAATTATGTAAAAAAAGGAGAACAATCGGCATTTATGCTACGTGTATGCAAATTTCCTCGTTCATAAATAACCTCTTGTTTCTGAAATTCAGTTATACTTTTCTATCCTCCAGTAGCAGACCTTAAAAAAGACCATAGAAAATCTCTACTTTAAGCCATTTATGGTTATGCTAAACATTGTTATCACTTGAATTAACATTTTAATCATATGAATGCTGTCCGTATTTTTTTGAAAATGATTGTCTTTAATGGACTCTAGACATCTACCCAGGGCCATCTTTTCCATTGGGCATGATGGGCACCTGCCCAGGGGCCCCACGGGCAAGGGGGCCCCATAGGCACGGCTCTTAATGAGAATAAATAATCCTGCAAAAGAAAAAAACCTGCAAAAAAACCTTCAAGGGTCACTGAGCAAGTACATCTATCTATCTCTATCTGTATATATCTATATCTGTATCTGTATACATCTATATATCTATATCTATATCTAGGGGCCCCGGTGCACTGCTTTGCCCGGAGGCCCATAATGTTGTTAAGATGGCCCTGCATCTACCTGGCCTCTTTTCACGTTCCTGATGTTTTCTTTACGTTTATTGGACTCAACCAAATCAATTACCCTTTTATTGGAATAATTGATAATTATACAGCAATGCGTCAATTATTAATTAACCTCCTTAAAAATTGTCTGTGTTCACTTAAAGATGCAGCAATCCAGGAAAAAAAAAAATCGTTAATTTTGTCTACAGATTGAAACTGTAATACCATGCACTTATAATGGAAGATCTACGCCTGCAAGTTTGCGTAATGTATCCTCATAATATACGATATATATATATATATATATATATATATATATATATATATATATATATATATATATATCATGGCCTTAGTGCTGTAATAAGTTATCTGCATATCTGCATCCAAAGGCAAAGCATATTTTTTAATATTTAAATGCTATTGTTGCCCCCCTCTGGCTCTAGTTGAAATAACGTCCTATCTAACGATCTGCTGCATACAGTATACAAATGACGATACACTTTATATACACACTACAGGTATGCATTCCTGAATATTGTTATATTTCTTAACTATATTTTAACACTGCTTAAAAAAAACCTCAAGTTAATGTTTTAACATTGTAGATTTCATAATTCTATTTTTACACCAATCTCTAATATATGCCTTATGTTTAATCCAAGTGATTTAATATGATTCTGTGCAAACTAGATCTTTATCGCTGGATGCAATAATTAATAATATCCGCCCTGGTGATACGTTTTTATGAATTACTAGATAATATCCTGGCATATTGATTTTCATGAATTTATCATTGTACAAGTGAATCAACTTGACACAGTTTTGCTACCTTGTCCATGGATTAGCATTTTTCAATGCAACAGCACATCAAAAACAATGTACTTGTCATACAATAAAAGTAGAGGGTACAGTTCCAATATAATGTGCTTATGTGCCATAAAAGTTAACGTGAACAGAACACAACACATAGCTATGAGACTGGCACAGGGCTCTCTGTGTTTTAATGGTCTGTGCCAGTGGCTGATCGCTTCACATGATGTTTTTTTGATCAATGTGATTTTAACCTGGTCCCTGTGTAGACAGGTTTTTAATTTGAAGAAATATACTTGCATAAAAATATATACAAAATAGAGATGATATAAAACTATACAATGCTTTGTACAGGGTGACAGCATATCTGAAATAAACGTAAATAAGTATATGAATGATGCAAACAATAAAATATAATACATAACATACAACATACAATATAAAGCCCTACACTATACATCATGCACTGCCTTATTCAAATATTACTGAAAGAAACAACATTATTAACAAAGCTCTAAGAGGCAGAGTCAATTGTCCACAATGTTTTTGAGAACATCGCGGCTGCGCTTTATTACCGTTTATACGGTAAAAAGTAATGCTTGCTTCTGCTCGCATCCCTGTGGGGCACGAGCAAAAGTAAGAGTTACTTTCACTAAAAATATATAACATGGCATTCCACAGAGTGAGTATAGCCCAGAAAAAATACTGTTATTAGAAATGACAGCAGGCAATGAGTGTGGATAAGAAGCCCAAATCGTCTGTAGAGCAGAGGGGTCAAACTGGGAGATATTTTGAGACAAGGGATGAGATGTATGTTGGTGCAGTTTTGTTAATGGCCTTGTATGTTACTAGAACTAACCCTTCCAGTAAACCAGATATTGAGTCATCCCTCGAGTGATTAGAGATCTCAAGAAAGGTTCGACCTCAAATTCTTCCCTGGCAATCATCTGAATAGGAGCAGGACGGGAGGGTTCCTTAAAAAATTTATTTGAGAACCAATGGCGTCAAAAGAATATATGGAAGATGTTGTGAATCTTGAGATATGGAGGGAGTTGGAGTTTGCAAGATATTGCATTAATAACCTGAGAAATCTGGAAAGGACCGATAAAGCGTGGTGCTAACTTTATAGCAGGAACCTGAAGTTTTAAATTATGAGTGGCAAGCCATACCCTGTCGCCCACATGAAGAACAGGAAACAGGAGTTCTTGTATCGTGTAGAGGCTTTGGAAAGGCTGGTCTGTGTCTGGGTCCAGATTCTGAAAAATGACTGCACTGCAGAGTTGGCTGCAGGAACTGGAGATGCTGGAATCTCTGGGAAGGTGGGAATGATAAGGTGTCTTCCAAAAGCAATAAGGAAAAGAGAATCTCTGCCTAGCAATGGGACACTTGCGGCCGGAATGTCCCCAACAGTACCTGAAGTACCTAAAAAAAAAAAAACTATTTGTCAGCTACAATGCAACCAGTGTGGCATGACCCTAATAAAAAGGAATCAAGTTTATACCACTTAATGCATTTTTAAAGCAGACTTTTATAAGGGCGGAGGTAAATAGTCAAAACTCCCCCAACACCCTCAAGGCCTCCCATCTGTTACATTATCTCCCAGACATCAGCCATTTCAGCTGATTAGGTTAATAATAGGATAGGGGATATATTTGCAAAATCTGAAAGGCTGCAAAAGTGAACTTTTGCTATGACTCCCTTTAAATCATGATTACCTCATATTTGTCAACCGTCCTTTACTTAAATATTATATTATCCATTTATATCCATTCAAACAATGCTTGCTTCCATTTTCCTGACTTTCTAAAAAATGACTTCACTGTTTGCTGCATGATTTCTATTAATAAATGATTTAGGGGCAAACATGCAAACTAAATATTGATTTATATAAGTGATGCGATATAGCCTGAAACTGTTTCCATGCAAATATATGACAATCTCCAGGTAAAATGTGAAAAATAATTATGTAGAGTAAAAGCAATCACTAAAAAAGCAGAAATGGTAGAGGAAAAAAATGAAAATTTACCTCAGGCTCTACTTAATGTAAATTAAAACATATGTCTAAGCAGATATCTGCACCTCTGGAATGCATTCCCTTAAGCTTTATACAACAATATTGTGTGAATTGCAGCACAGAGGATGCTACGGATATGTTCACGTTTTCTTCTGACTACTTAGGGTTACTGTAATCATCTGGCAACTCAATTCCAGGCATTTTTCTTTTGGCAGAAAAGGAAGTTACACATTGTAATTCTGAATTATTACAACAAACCATGTACCAAAAGAAATGTGTTCTGAAAAAGAACTATTTATTTGACATCTGATTTACTAAACTGCGGGTTTGCAAAAGTGGAGATGTTGCCTATAGCAGCCAATCAGATTCTAGCTGTCATTTATTTAGTGCATTCTACCAAATGACAGTTAGAATCTGATTGGTTGCCGTAGGCAACATCTTCACTTTTTCAAACCCGCAGTTTAGTAAATATACCCCTGAGAGTCAGCAGGACAGCCATATTCATGGTTTCCTATTTGTGCACAAAGCACAAGAAGGCAACAGTCTGTTGAGACAGCAAAGGGGATGAGCATTTTAAGTATTCTCATCTGTTTGTATTCAGATTAGTACCAAATACAGCATATTTTAAAAATCCGCTTTGTAGACTCTCAACGAACCATACAGAAATCCAAATTAATTTTTTTACCCTCAATATCTACAGAGGTACAGTCATAGACCACTGTTCAGGGAAACTAAAACATTACAGTAAGTTTATATTAAAGTATAAACACAGCCTGTGCTTGCACTTATATTAAACAAACTGTATGCTATCCCAGAATCATGTAAATATTAATATTTATTTACTTAAAAATCACATATACTAATAATTTACACAGTATACCAGCTGGCATTAAAAGCTAAACATAAGTATTAAATACATTCATATATATGTTCTAAGACAAATTAGCTTTGAGCAATCATGTTATATAATGAACCGTGGGAACAATAATAACAGTGGTTATTTTAGCTGACTGGAATGCTCTCATAGTATTAAGAAGTCTTTAGAAAAGCGATTCATTTAAGCTATCAGTGGTTTGCATAGATTATTATCGCAGGTACAGTTTCCAGTACAACAAGTGTCTAAAGAGATCTTATCGCCATATTCACCAGTCTCCTGAGTGTTTGCTCTCTAAGTTATAACTTCAGATTGAAATAGTGGCTTCTTGCGAGTCAGCTTCTGTAATGTAATCCCATCCTTACAGTAGGTGAAGATACTGCAAGGTTTGAGGAACTGTTCCCGTGGTTTAGAGAGTTCAAGCTGGATAAAAGTAAGATGAGTAGCAGCTCTTGACGCATTCCAATGGTTCCAGGCACCTTCATCAGAAGGAATTATTGCTTTATATCTATCCGGCATTTTAAAGGTAGACTAGCCTATCAGATGCAGTGTTCAATTAGTCTGCACCTGAGGCTAGATAAGCATAACATTCAAAAACATATAATGCTCAATTTAAAATAAAATGATTCTGAGATAGCATAACACAAATAGTACCCAATTTCATTTCATTCAGAGACTGGTTAACAATTAAATGTCATTCATATATTAAACTAACAATATGGAACCAGAGCTGTTGATCTCTTTTACAATGCATATCACTTGAGTAAGAGTGTGAAACCAATAAATATATTTAATAGCAAGGGCCTTCTAAAATGGATTTTAAATTAAACATATATGACTAATTGTCTTAGCCCATAGTAGGTAAGACTTGCACTATAAAGCTAATTATTTTAAAGTTGTAGCACAGCCAGTCTTTTTTCCTTTATATAACCTCTATCTGCAATTGGAGACTATACAGTCTTGTTTCTGGTAGCTGCTTCCAATTATTTAAATGATCTGACTAGTTATTTCACCTATACCGCCGTGGATTCTTTTGAATTAGTTATAAAAAAACACATTTTTTCAAAGTTTATTTTAGAATTATATCTGTGTCTTGATTATGATGTAATCAGGGCTAAAATTATAAATAGTGAATTGTGTGTCATGTTTTTATTTCCTGTGTGCAAGTAAAGCAGGAGTTAATTTAACTATTATCACCTTCCATGGCCATATTTCTCAAGTGTCCTGTTATAAAAAAAATATTTATAGTAAGAGACTGCAGGGTGGTTTGATGGAGTCGCCTGTTTTTGGTGTTTTCTCCAGCAAACCGCCAGTTTTACTAAAAGTCAAGCCATAGTAAACCACCTGAAAACCAGTTTAACAAAGCACCACAATGCAAATCACCATTCTGTTTTTTAACATGAAATAAATACAAACAGTCAAAATTCCTGAGCTGCTGCTTGACAAACCACCAGGAAAACTATCAGCAGACAGCCAGAAATAAAGAAGTGTTTGTGAAATGTGAAATTGCACTAACCGCATGCTTTTTGAGCTATCTTGCCATTCAAAACATAAGAGGAGCACTATTTACTTATGAATTATAGGACAATAATTATTTATTGATTATGGGGACACAATTAATTTAGAATTAACTTACGGGGGTAATTTTATTTGTTATTATATTAAGGGGGGATTTTAATGTATTATTGAATGTCACAAACTTACTTGCTTTCATGCTGCTGATTTTCCTGTCTCTGTGTACAGCAGCACTTCCTGGTTTGGGTGGTCACATGATCGTGGCTGGGAGGCGGCTTTTACTATCCACAGACTATATTAACTCACCTGGACACTGCAGCTTTGTCAGAGCAACAAGTTACCACTTACCTGTTCCTGGCTCCTGTGCTTCATGGATTGCTGAATCTTCCAGTCTCCTGTGTCTTCCTGTATTCTGATCTCTGCTTGTTAGACTATCCTGCCTCTCCAACCCCTGTGTACCGACCCGGCTTGCTGACTATCCCTCTACTCTTTTGACCTGTGTACCGACCCCGGCTTGATTAACTCCGAGTTGCCTCCTGATTCTGCCTGCCTCCATTCCTGTGTACCGACCCGGCTTGATTGACTCTGCATTTTCCGCTCCACTCCGCTGCACTACATCTTGGGGCGAACCTGAGGACCGCGACCTGCGACTCCTGGCAGCGAAGCCCACCCCACCTTGCAGCGGTTCTTGGTGAACACCGGGGAGCTTGTTAGACTCCGCACCTCAGGTAAGCCAGCGCTAATCAAGATTAGTAATAGTAATCCAGTATCTGTTACAGTTTGCTCTGACCATGGATTCAGCAACAAAATATCTGTTGGAGCATTTAGTGGGAAGGATGGATAAGCAAGAGGCTAACCAAGAGCAACTTTTAAAATTCCTCAATAGTTTATCTACTCGGTTGGATGTTGCCCAGAACACCTTGGTGGCTAGCGGACCACTTGCGCCGGCGGTTGCAGCCCCAGAACCACCGCCCGTAGCGGCAGCTTCTTCCTCGTAGTTACGTATACCTAACGCACCTAAGTTCGATGGGGACCCCAAATATTGTAGAGGATTTTTAAATCAATGCTCCATACAATTTGAGCTGTTGCCAGGGAACTTCCCTTCCAAAAAAGCTAGAGTGGCCTATGTGATTTAACTATTGTCCAGTCAAGCGTTAGCATGGGCTTCCCCTTTATGGGACAGGAATGATCCCCTTCTGTATAACTTCAACACCTTTTTGTCCACTTTCAAGAAGATATTTGACGAGCCAGGAAGGGTATCTAATGCCACTACCGGCTTATTACGTCTTCGCCAAGGAAACCAGTCTGTGGGACAGTATGCAGTCCACTTCAGAACAATGGCCTCTGAACTTTGCTGGAATGACGAGGCTCTCGTGGCTACGTTCTGGCAGGTCCTTTCAGACCGGATCAAAGACGAGCTGGTATCTCGGGAACTCCCTACGTCTCTGGATGATATCATCTCCCTCTGTGTCAAGGTTGATTTGCGTTTCAAGGAGCATAGTTCAGAGAAAGAACAATCTCGGCGCAGTATGATTGGCTTGGCCCCCAACTTACAAACACTTGTTCTTCCTCCCGAAGAACCTATGCAACTGGGGAGGACCCGCCTGTCGGCCAAGGAGAGGGAGAGGAGATTTCGTGTCTGTATTGTGGAGAAAGTGGCCATCTTCTAAGTTCTTGCCCCAAACGTCCGGGAAACGACAGGGGCCTAACGAGTTCGGGAGCTGTATCGTTGGGCCTCTTCTCTCAGTGTCAGTCAGTTCCTTGTAGTAATGATTGCCTTACTATTCCTATTTCCCTTTAGTTAGGACTTAATACCTTCCCGCAGTCTGCACTTCTTTACTCCGGAGCCGCATGAAATTTCATCTCAGCCACAATAGTCAAACAATTCTCCATTCCCACACAAGCCTTGGAACAACCATTCTCACTGCTGGCCATTGATGGGAGAAGAATGCCTGAGGGGTCCATCCTGGTACGCACTATTCCCCTCCTTCTCCAGGTCGGAGAGCTTCATCGGGAAAAGATTTCCTTTCTGGTAATTCAGAAATCTACCAACCCAGTCATCCTAGGACTTCCATGGCTTTGTCTCCATTCTCCCACCCTAGACTGGAAAACAGGTCACATATTGTCCTGGGGCAGTTCTGCTTCTCTCCTTGTCTCCAGAAGGTGGTCCCTCCAGACGTACCCAAACATTTCCAGTGTCTCTTCTGCCTGAACCATACCAACCCTTCTCTGACGTTTTTTGTCAACAAGAGGCCACAAGACTCCCTCCTCACAGAATCTGGGATTGTGGCATTGATTTTATACCTGGTAAACCTATTCCCAGGGGCCGTGTTTACCCCTTTCTCTTCCGGAGTCTAAGGCTATGGAGGAGAACGTCCAAGAAAATCTAAAAAGGGGCTTCATCCACAAGTCTGCCTCCCCAGCTGGGGCTGGCTTCTTCTTCGTGAAAAAAGAAAGATGGGGTCTCCGCCCTTGCATAGATTACAGAGGCCTGAATGCTATTACCATTAAAAATCGGTATCCTCTGCCATTGATTTCTGAATTGTTCAACCGTATTAAAGGTGCCACCATCTTCTCTAAACTAGATCTTAGAGGAGCGTATAATCTCATACGCATTAAGGAGGGGGATGAATGGAAAACAGCGTTCAACACCCGAGACAGCCACTTTGAATACCTGGTCATGCCCTTCGGGTTATGTAATGCCCCGGCTATCTTTCAGGGCTTTATGAATGAGTTCTTTCAAGATCTCCTGTATCAATCCGTAGTCATCTACTTGGACGACATCCTCATCTTTTCTCAAGATCTAGTATCTCATCGCAGTCATGTATTAGAGGTTCTCTCTCGTATCCGAAAAAATCATCTATTCTGCAAATTAGAGAAATGCACCTTCGAGCAGAAACAAATTACTTTCCTGGGATATATTATTTCTGGCACCGGACTGCAGATGGATCCCACCAAACTGAAAGCCATACTTGACTGGCCTCAACCTTCAGGTCTTAAGGCTACCCAACGCTTCCTAGGATTCTCCAATTACTATCGTCAGTTCATCAAAGGTTATTCTTCTCTGGTGGCTCCCATCACTGCATTGACCTGTAAATCTGCTGATGCTAGCGTATGGTCCCCTAAGGCTTTCCCAGCCTTCATATCATTAAAGTCTCTCTTCTCATCTGCACCCATTCTGCAACAGTCTGATTGTTCACGTCCTTTTATCCTGGAGGTAGATGCGTCTTCCATTGGTACTGGAGCCGTACTTTCACAACGGAGCCCTTCTGGCAAACTTTATCGTTGCGGATTTTTTTCCTGTCGCTTGTTACCTGTGGAAAGGAATTATGGGATTGGCGACAAGGAGCTCCTGGCCATCAAGTTGGCTCTCACCGAATGGAGACATCTACTAGAAGGGGCAGGATTTCCAATCACCATATATACCGATCACAAGAATTTACTATACTTACGTACCGCCCTTTGTCTAAACCCTCGACAAGCAAGGTGGTACTTATTCTTCTCACGTTTTGATGTTAACATCACCTTTCACTCTGGATCCAAGAACATGACAGCGGACTCCTTATCTCGCTCTTTTGATGCAGCCGATATGGAACATTTGGAGGACAATAAATTCATTGTAGACCCGTGTCGAGTTTTGGCAACTACACACCTTAACAAGGGTTGCCCTCCGGGCAAAACATTCATCTTGCCTCATCTACGCACTCAACTTTTCGGTTGGGCTCATCACTCTCTCTTCGCTGGGCACGCCGGCATCCGCAAAACCTGGGACTTGTTGTTCCGAAGTTACTGGTGGCCTTCTTTACTGGAAGATGTGAAGAGATTTGTTTCTGCTTGTTCCAAATGTGCTCAACTCTATTCTACTGCTTAAGTTGCTTGTCATATGAACGCCATAATGACTAATCTACATCAAATCAAAATGTAACACTATATAAACGAGTGGGTGCAAATATACAGATTACCCCTTTCAACTTTCTCTCTAATATTGACTCTGCTCTTAATCTTAATGAAAGGTTGAAACGTCCTTACATTTAGGTTGTTAGTCATCAATGTCTGTACCACTCACCAGTGCTGCTCAATGCTTCACTATGTCTGTAACTGTCTGCATTAAAATGTCTAGTGATCCTGGTTAAAGAAGAACTTGAAGACAAAATTCTGAACATAAACACTGCCCAAATTTTTAATCAAATGAATATCTGAAATTTGCAAATCTGTTTTCCGTTATCGTTAGTCAAGTATCGTATTAAACAATAGAATGGTGTCTTGAAAAATGTCAAAATACTTTCAGAGTTTATCCATGCAGCTGTAATCTTCAAAACATTCAATGATTTAATAAATGTTAAATGTCAGTAAGCAATTTGTAATTATCATATTATATATTTCATTCAAAGTTTATTCATTAGAAATAGTTTTTAGTTAACGTCATACATAAATACAGTGCCTGACTAAGGGTTCAGGCCGCACTAGGCCAATATGCTTGTAGTACCACCTCGCATTCCATGCCAGGCTAAAACTATAAAACGAACCCTTTCTTAATTTAAAATCTGACTTTCTTTAACTATGTAAGAGAACAACTATTCTAAAAAATGTTGTACCCCCTCAAAAAAACAAAATCCTGCTCCCTAGGATGCAGCCTAGTCAGGTCCTTTATATACACCAAATGCCCAGCGCTGTACCTGAAATTACCAACTGCCAGGGAACTGACACTCTACCTATACTTATCAACTGACTGTAGCCAGGAACAGGTACAGTGGCTGCATCCATGAACTTGTATCTCTACCAACAGCTACAACAGTTATGCTTATTCGACTACCTTATGTATCAAGTGTTTCTCTCACCTCTTAGATTGTAAGCTTGTTTGGTCAAGGTCATCAATGTATAGTGCTGAGTACTACGCTTTAGAAATAAAACAAATATTTAATAATAATGATATTTGCCTTTTAGTGGTTTTGGACAATCAACAAAAGCATCTCCATTGTCAAAAAGTTTATCAAATTTGATCTAAAATTAGAAGATTGCAATATGTGCAGCACAGTGGCCTAGTGGTTAGCACTTCTGCCTCACAGCACTGGGGTAATGAGTTTGATTCCCGCCCATGACCTTATCTGTGTGGCGTTTGTATGTTCCCCATGTGTTTGCGTGGGTTTCCTCCGGGTGCTTCGGTTTTCTCCCACACTCCAGAAACATACTGATAGGTTGATTTGGCTGCTATTAAAATTGACCCTAGTCTCTGTTTGTGTGTGTGTGTGTGTGTGTGTGTGTGTGTCTATGTTAGGAAATTTAGACCGTAAGCTCCAATGGGGCAGGGACTGATGTGAATGAGTTCTCTGTACAGCACTGCGGTATTAGTGCCGCTATATAAATAAATGATGATGATGATGATATGTGCTTGACAGCATCGATTCACAAGTTAGTAAACTAGTGGTTATGGTAATCTAGGGGGTTAAATCTCTAGTGTATGGTCCCTGCATACAAGCCCCAGCAATTGTTTTTAGTTTGAAACTGAAAACTCCAAATACATCAACGTAATTACAATCCCTCTAGCTACACATTAGGGTTGACAGCCCAAAAGCATGCTAGCTCCTGTGCCATATCAGGCATAACATAAGAAACTACAAGCTGATATTTCTCCATCTCCATAGAAAAAAAATATAGTGGTTGCCCAGAATTGACTGCAAAACATGCATTTGCAAATGCTACATAAAAAAACGCTGCTTATCTTTGTTGAAAATAATTAATTACCTTTCTGCTGCTGCTGATTGCCAATATGGCAATATATAATACTATAACTTTATATAGTAAAACATGTTCAAACGCTGATGACATCATTTTTACAATCATTTCTTTCTACATTTTCAGAATATTTTTTCTGCTGTGTATATAATGTCCAAATATTGCTTACTTTAATTGTCTAGATGAAAAAACACATACAATTGTCTCAGTCATTCATTGTATCTGAAGTACTATAGATACCAGAGGACCCAGTGGATGCAAATGTAACAACTCTTTCAGAGGTAAAGCCCCAACATGACCAAGTTCTTTCCTATGAGTAAAGGCCAGATACAAGTAAATACTGACAAGCAGACCATTACCAATAGTTGCACTTTGGAAATCATTCCCTACCTATAAAAGGTTCAAAAGTCTTTAAAACATCTCATCAGAGCCTGGTTGTTTAGAAACTTGTAAAGTTATGTTGTTATTTACAGCAAAAGGGTGGTTGTTCACCAAGATGACGAGATTGAGAACTAGTATATGAAAACATTAGAAAATCCCATTAGTGTAGCCATATTAAGACATTTCCTTCTCTGAAGGAAACAACCCTATTCATATGGGAAAGTCACCAACTGATAGAAAATTATAGTTGGAAAACAATCAGCTAGTTTGTACTTGAAGGCACAACAGCCAAAATCATAGCAGGCATTTCTAAGGAACAGAAATTGAAAGAAAGAAAAGAAAAATTAACAATTATGAGCTATATAGTGTCTATGCGCTGTATTTTCCCATTGAAGTGATTGTTAGAAACTATTGTGCTCTTCCACAGTTTATTAAAGTTATGCCATTAGACCTTGTAAACATCTTTCAAGAAGTTTGCGGTAAGGTCTTAAATACAATACTCTCTTGTGATGCAACTTTCCAATTAGAAGACTATTATGTGTCATCTATTATTTGTTGGTGTGTCTTCTTTGATGAGGAGCCCTGAATAACATATTTCATGGCAACAAAAATCTCAAGGTACATGAGTCTTTTTCATACAGGAAATTATTTCCAGTTTTCAGCTGTCTAGTGATTGTTGTTGCTTCATATCAAGAATTTGCAATTATGAAGGATATAGATAAAGCAGGTGCAAGCATAAAACATTCCTATGTGGGAATCATATATTAAAATACTTGAAAATCTGGGTCACTGCTTATGAATGATCTAAAACTGACAGGGAGTTGTATGGAAGCCATATCCTATATTGTCCACTAGATTGTGATTCTGATCAGTAGTTCCAGGAGTGTTTCAACTCTTTTAAACAGAAATGGAGCAATTACCATTCCTACAATTTTGATTCAGAATGTGACATAATGAAAAAAATGTGGCAAATAGGCAGCAACAGATTGGGGAATTTACTAAACCGACAATAAACGATTCAGAGAGCATGGATGCGTTTTTATAATGACTCACTCAATGGTAAGAGGTAAAGCTAGAATGCATGATTGTGCAGCACGGTGGCTTAGTGGTTAGCACTTCTGCCTCACATCACTGGGGTCATGAGTTTGATTCCTGAACATGTGGAGTTTGCATGTTCTCCCTGTGTTTGCGTGCGTTTCCTCCCACACTCCCAAAAACATACTAGTAGGTTAATTAGCTGCTATTAAATTTACATTAGCCTCTCTCTGTATGTGTATGTGTATGTTAGGAAAATTAGACTGTAAGCTCCAATGGGGCAGGGACTGATGTGAGCAAGTTCTCTGTACAGCGTTGTGGAATTAGGGGCGCTATATAAATAGATGTTGATACTTGAATTTTATTTATTACATACTTTTTATCTAAAGGAAGCATTGAAAGGACTCTGTGACTCAAAGAACTATCAATTAAATGAAGAATATGCAAACATGGAATTTGAGAGTTCATTTCTCTGCTTCCCCAATGACTACATAACACCAGATTATATTTTGTTTCTACAGCGCACAATATGGAAAACAGTAAAGGAGGCAAACATCATAAGTACAAATCATTAGAGGGACTGGCAGAAATTACAGTAAAATGAAATTTTGTATTTCCTCAACCTCTGTTCTCTAAATTATAATAAAAGGTTTAAAAGATAGAAATTATGTAATTTCCCTTTTTCCTGATACGAAATGTTCTTCTAACAGTTCATATACTTATACCACATTGTAGCAATAATAATGGAAAGGCCTAAGAAAATGTAGTCTTAAATAACTATAGAGGATTTCGGCAATTTAAATCTGAATGCAAGAAACCACATCAGAAAATAAATATTCATACACTTGCAGCACCACACTTTATAACAATATAACAAAATGCCGGATTCGATTTGTGGCAAGTCAGCATTTACCAAAAAATGTCATGGAACCGATCAGCACTGTTCAAGACATCAACCAGGAAATAGACAAACCCCTTTTTTTGGGAAGTGAGTGATAACAAGCATTCCGAAACATGGTAGAGAATTGTTAGCTCTGTGGGATATTGTGGAAACCTATCTAAAAATAAAGTCTGTTAACGTAAATAATGTTGACAAAAAAAAATGGCTAACTGAAGCCTTATCTATGGATTGTTATTAAATAGAACAGCAAAAATCTAAGAGAAAATAACATGAAGTTATGTGTGTTTATCTTCCAGTTTATGAAATCCCTTGATAATAGTGGTTGGGCAACTGATACGTTCAGATTTAAGATTAAACTAGTAAATAATGTTACTATGGATAATTGCTACATATGTAAAATTATTATAGTATTCATGAAGTGGATCAGTATTTGTACCTGGATGCAAATCATGGTTTTTGTACTATACTTCTTATCAGCATTCAAGAATCCACAAATTATTACATGAAAACATAAAACAAGTAAATTGAATGATGAGATTGGACTGTTCATGCACTACTTGATATTCTGTTACAAGAAGACTCTTAGAATTGTAGTGTTCACATGTGTCTCTAAACACATACAGTATATGGCTCATGCTTAGATGGACACATACGCACTCAAAAAGTTCTAAAAAGCCATATGTAAAAATAGTGTATTTGTGCACATATGTTGAGTCATACAATCCTCAAGATGCATCCAGCACCAATTGCATATGATCCAGATTTACATCAGGCGCACTTACACCCAAAGACACTTACACCCAACCAGGTCATGCGCACAAAATAACATTTATTTTAATTGCAAAAAACACATTTGCCATTAGGGTTGATTTAAATGATGAAAACCCTCTATAATACAACAGGCAAAATCTTCCTTCTCACGTATGACTGAAAGTAGCAAAAAATTAATAATAAAATGCACCCACAGAATCATATAATATAGGTACAATCAATGAAGAAAGAACCGATCAGCTTCAGAGGTGAATCTGCAATCAAAAGCAACAAGCTAGTGCTGGCAACCACCATCATCATTAGCATATATTTGCATCAGCCCTCAGGTATCAAATAGGGCTACTGAGAGGTATATATGGCTCAGTGCAGGTCTGTCTCCAAATAGCAAATGTGCAAACATGCCCTTACTGTACTCAGGGTGTGTACTTAACGCCCACGATCTGCCTCTCCAAGTGTAAGGCAATGTTGCCCTATATGTGGGGTAGGAAATATAGATTATAAGTTCCATTGGGGTAGTGTCTGGATGTGGATGTAATCAGAATTGCTAAGATCATCTAAAATGCCATATTTACAAAAATAAGAAGGCAAAAGACATACAGATAGTGGACTAAACGGCATTCATTCAAGAAGTCCACTAAGGGCTAAATTAGATACATTAACCTTTATCTCCACAGCAATTTTAGAACATTATAGGTCAACTGTTTTGCTGGAGAAGAATGCAAATATACACCGAAATGACACATGATATTGTGGGGAGACAAATACTTATACCATTCTGTATGCGCTGGGAAAAAAATCACTATTAGAAGTATGAAAACTATGCTTATAATCTTTAGAATAGAAGCAGGCAGGGATGCTGTTTAGCAAAGAGCTCATCACAGAGGGATGTAGTGTACACAGCTTTTAAAATCACAGATTTATTCTTCAAGTGAACATTTAAGTAAATGAAAGCTCAGTATACATACTAGAATTTTGAAATAATCTACCATATAATGCTTTCTCTGAAAAAAAGAGAACACATTCTTGGGCCAGAATATAATGTTTATTGTTGAATCTACAGTGCATTGATTCCTAATATCTTGCAGATCCCTCTAGAATACCAACCAAATGCAAGTGTTGCTTGTGCACATTTGGGGGCTCATGTAGAGTAGGATACATTTATTCCACGCAGGAAAAGATGCATACATGAAAAAGCAGCTTTGTTCAGTCTGACACATCTAAAGAAGCATCCTGGTCTGCATCACTAGCATTTGTGCAAGGTGTATGTCAAGAGTAACAAGTGCGTATACTTGCTCCCACCAACTGCGTAGATATAACGTAGAGAAAGTGTAGAAATGTGGCTCAACAGTGTTAATAGTAAATGATAGTCTGATTATCCTACGTGTTGCATTTTCAATATTAAATGTAATTATATACAAATATATAAATTCTATGTTTTTAATACAGATTACATACAATTAAATACAAACATCTGTTGCTTTAAAAAATTCAAATGAGAATCTTATTTTTTCCGGTGTCCAAATAGAAATATGAATTAAGTAATGTGAATAGACAGCCAATATTTCCTATTATCTTAATATAGCAGCCACACTAAGGATTTAAGTGTTATCAGCTAGAGAGGTCAATCTGCAATCAGCTAATCAGAAGCGGCTAGCTAGTGCTGCTAACCATCATCATTGTGTCTTGTTGCACCAGCCCTCCAGCACCCACAGTAAATATGTCTCCTGACAGGCGTACCTGTGTCTGCATCCAGGGGGTAAATGTATCAAGCTGAGAGTTTTCCCAGCGGGTTTGAAAAGTGGAAATGTTGCCTATAGCAACCAATCAGATTCAAGCTATCATTTTGTAGAATGTACTAAATAAATGATAGCTAGAATCTTATTGGTTTTTCATACACGCCGAAAAACTCTCAGCTTGATACATTTACCCCAAGATATTCTACAGTCGTAATAATGTGAACACAATGTACCGACCTAAGCTTGCCTGTCCCTTCCTTCTCCGTTCCGTAAAGTTATTGTATTTGCACAAAGGACACCATGCGATGAAAGCACAACAGCACTTTACAACTAGTTAACATTTAAGAACACCGAACTGCAAATACTTGATGCAATAAAAAATAATATGCACCTCTCTGAAGCAAAAACAACTGAGCCTAACACAGAGGATTGCCTTCTGTTTTGCAGCAAAATTATACACTTGATATTTTTTGGTGTTTAGTGGTATAAATGCAGTATGCCAGACTTGTTTTACCACTTCTGATGGACAATAGATAAAATTCAAAGATATAAAAATGTACTTTTGAAGTGTTATAGATACCTACAGTACCTCAAACTGTATAAAATGCTAAACAAGGTTTACATATCTTGCAATTTTAAGGTACAAGCTATTGTATAATATTTACCATATAAGACACTGAAGAACATACAAAGACTTCTAGGCTTTGCAAATTATTATTGGGAATATTGAAAGTATGCCATTAACATAGCTCCAATTAATGCACTAGTCAAGAAATTGAAGGTGGCACAGAGGAGATGGGAGTTGGAGGACTGGTAGGACATGAGAACCTTGAAGTAGGACTGTTTGGAGAGTGATAGAGCAGAGCTGTAATAGGAGAAAATGAGACGACATGAGCGTGTGACTTCTACCAGAGCTTTCCGCAAAATGGGAGTGTTTTTGAAGACAGTGGGTAAGTTTGGATTGCCAAGGTTGGTGCGGAGACTGAAGATGGTTGATAGTGGTAGCCAGAGTAACAGTCTAGTATGCATAAGTCTTAGTTGTGATCTATTATAAAGAAAAGGCAGTACGCATCTCAATTACAAACATGTGTATAGCTCTGAAAGACAAAACACAAACTCTGCCCAAGTACATATGAAATACCCTCATCCCTGCAGTTTAATCTTATGGATCAGTGTGTTATGTTGAACTCTATCACTTGCTTTCTCAAAATTCAAACAAATGACATCAACTGCATTATCAAGAGGCAGAATAAAATGTACTCCCTCTTAGAAACTGATCAGATTAGTTTGACATGACATGTCTCTTAAAAACTTAGTTGATACTATATTAATAATTTATATTCAAGAGGATAATCTTTAATATTATCTCCTGCAATTTCTTCAAATATTTTACCTACCCCAGAAGGTAACCTCACTTATGTGTAAATTGAGTGAGCTGAGTTTTGTTCCATTTTTATTTATTGGGTCCACATCTGCTTTCAGGCAAACGTGTGGCACTATTCCTATTATGAAGGATTCCATAAGATGCGCAAATAAATCTTTCCTCCCCTGACCTCTCTCCCATCTTCTTAACCTAAATATTTAGCTGTCTCTCAACTCTACCTGGAAGTCACAACACTTCCTCAAACTCAACATCTCCAAGTCCAAGCTCATCATCTTCCCTGCTGCCAATATTGATGTCTCTCCCAATATCTCCCTCTAGGTTGACAACATAATTCTCTCTCTTGTCACCCAAGCCGCTGCATTGGATTCACTCTTGACTCTGCCCTCAGCTTTACCACTCATTTCCAGTCCCTTACCAAATCATGCTACTTCCTCCTCCACAACATCATGAAAATCCGTCCCTTCCTCTCTCAGGAAACAATCAAAATCCTGGTTCAGTCACTCATCATTTCTCACCTCCACTATTGCAATCTCCTTCTCACTGGCTTTCCTGTCTCTCACTTGTATGACCTTCAATCGATACAGAATTCTGCATCTCGGCTTATCTTCCTCTCCTTTCTCTCCTCTTCCACTACTCCTCTGTGTAAATCCCTTTATTGGCTCCCCCTCAGTTTCAAAATTCAATTCAAACTCCTAACTCTCACTTACATAGGCCTTAATGACACTTCTCCCCCTTACATCTCTGACCTTGTATCGAAGTACATACCTAAACGACCTCTCAGCTCCGCCTCAACTCACCTCTCATTACCTCCTCCCATGCTCGCCTCCAAGACTTCTGCTGTGCTGCCCCCATTCTTTGGAATTCCATACCCCACCTCACTCGATTCTCCCACAACCTTCAGTCCATCAAATGCTCACAAAAAACTCACCTTTTCAAGCTCGCCTATCCTACCAACTCCTGACTATCTTATCCATCACCTCCTCTTCCTTTGCCTGTCATTCTATTTTCTCCCAGCTAGTCATACTGTCTCCTACTACCCTTCCCTCTAGAATGTAAGCTCTCATGGTCATGGTCCTACTCTACCTATTGTCCCATGTCTGTCCTCTGTCTGACTCCGTTTGAATCCCCATAGCATTGCTCACATCCATCTGTTCTACTTATGTGTATCATCTCATCTATTTGCTACTTGCTCCTGTATCCGGCACTATGGAACCTGTATTTATATATATATAATATATATATATATATATATATATATATATATATATATATACATGTTCTAATATATATATATATATATATATATATATATATGTATATATATACATATTAGTATTAAATTTAAATTCTTTCGCAATTGTATTTTCAGTTTCTGTCATTACTAAACTAATTTCTCTTTTCCATATTATGTTACATTACTTTAAGTAATGACCTCTCTGTATTCTCTAGTTTTAACATTTTTTTTGGTAACATCTTTACTATTTTCTTATGTAACCACACTAGTCTTTTTTTGTAATCTCTTGAGCTTTTGTTGTCGTAAGGTTTATATTTGCAACAATATTTAGTCAATTTAGTCAGAATATTCATAAAAGTATCCAATTTGGGGGAAATAACAACATCCCAGTCAAACAGCTTTTAAGCCTGAGTGTTCAAAATCAAAGCTGTTTATCGCACACTTAAATAAGGTTTTAATAAAGCACAAAACAAAAGGAAAATTTTTCTAAATTTCTAAATGTCCTTTACCTGTATGTTAGACAAATAGCATTTATGTTCCAAATTTACACAGAAAATACATATGCAAAATAAAATGTAATTAAGTATTAATTAGGTATGTTGAATTGGATGTATCTCAAGATGTGTCCAGCTCAAAAATAGCAGTATATACTCCATAGTAAAATAAACATACAAATTTGTTTAGTTATATGACAGCATAAAGCAATGAATAGTTAATAAAAGTACAAATATAAGTGTGAAATACTTTAAAAGGCTATCGCTACAGATATGAGAAATATGGCCTTGACATAAGAGTAGAAGAAAAAACAAGTGTTTCCCATGGACAATAACAATAACAGGATGCACAACTTAAAACAACGGTCTGTAAGACATTTCGCAGTACAGGACAAAGGATATTGCCTTATCATCATCATCATCAGTTATTTATATAGCGCCACTAATTACACAGCGCTGTACAGAGAACTCATTCTCATCATTCCCTGCCCCATTGGAGCTGACAGTCTAAATTCCCTGACATACACAAACAGACAGAGAGACTAGGGGCAATTTTGATAGCAGCCAATTAACCTACCTGTAGGTTTTGGAGTGTGGAAGGAAACCGGAGCACCCAGAGGAAACCCATGCAAACACATGGAGAACATACAAACTCCTCACACAGATAAGTCCATGATTGGGAATCAAACTCATGACCCCAGTGCTGTGAGGCAGAAGTGCTAACTACTAGGCCACTCTGCTGCCCGTGTACTTAGTGTACTTAAATGTACTTATTGTTGAAAAGATAGATTTGTTGAGCTAAAAGAAATTTCCTAATATGTACTTGTTTTTAAGCAGTTAATGCTCAAACTTAGGTATAAATAAAGGAACATTCTGCAAAGTCCCTCAGAGCTGATTCTGAAACTACAACTACTCGTCTTTGTTTCATTTCATCCTCTCGAGTCGACTCTAAGGAAATCAGATTATCAGAGATCAATAACAGGGGCAAAAAGCCTCGGTAACCCCACATTTACTGGGGGCTTCGTCCAGGGTACCCCATTACCAGCCAAGGACTGACCAGATACCTTCTCAATCTTCGGGAACGGCAGACAAATTTGAGTAGTGGAAGTTTGTGCATTTGCACCTCTCTACCTGCTCTTCCTGAAAGATATAAGCTGGGGTACAGTAGGGGATGGTATAACGGGTATTTGAACAATTACTGAATAACCTGTTTTCCTGATTTATTAATTAATTGTTTTTGTGAAAAATAGATAAGAGGGAATGTATTTGTTTGTGTCGATACAGGATGTATATCAAAGGATACAAAAAAATAACTTATTAATGGACCTCGATAATCAAAGGCATTCCTCTATATAATTACAACTGAGGCTTGATCTTGTCCTGTTTAGATTATTATCCCTGGGTTTGAGAGGTCATTATTAGAAATCCTTCACTCCTGCAAAGACTGAGTGACATTGTTCTGATAAGAGATGTATAAGGAGACAAAATAAGCTTGAAAAGACTGACCTGATCAAACACTGTACTTTGCACCCACAACAGAGGCTTGTCATTGTCCCGTGTAAACTGCAACCACCAGGTCAACTGTCAGTCCACAAGGGTTCTCAGCTCTCTTAGAAGTTGAAAGAAGCAACAACTAAGTAACACAGTAAAATTGTGAAATAAGGTTACTCAGTGATTCTGGAAAGGTTCCTTCGCATTGCCTTGGAGGTGCCCTTGTTGCGTGGTGCCTGAGGTCGGAGGATAGGTCTGTCTATTGTCTAATGTCTTAAGAAAAATGAAATAGCATCTTCAGAAGAAATAGCTGATTATATTTTTGGAATTATTGCAATAATATCTTAATATATTATCTCATAAAAACATGTACGGGAGCGGAAAGAATTAGAGACATGCTGTGGGGAGTATATATGTCAGAAAATAATCTTAGTTGTCCAGGCTTTAAACGTGTTGTTATAATTCAAGAGACATTGACGATACAAATTAGTAAATTGATAGCGGTGATAGGAACTAACACTGATTGTTCAGTAACATATGGTAAACATAAGGAGGGAATTCATAATCCAACAATATATACCGCAATAGTTGGAAGTCACGGTTTTCCAGACTATCTGAATACCCAAGTAGGACTGGGATGGTGGAAAATATATCATTTTTTACCAGAAAACATTAGAAGAATAGGGCCACTTACATGTCCATCAATAAATAAAATACCAAGAAAGTATGTACCCAAGTTGATCAAATAATCCATACAAACAGGATTTAATTGCAAAGGTGTATAAAAATAGAATAACAGTCACTTTTCAGATACACTAGGGGCCGGTATTCCCATGACTGCAGAAATGGGGGCCCAGGGCAGTAAAGGTATGATGGTACAGACATCATACACTCCTGTGGATCTAGTAAAGGAAAGAGAAGGTAATGTGGCTGTTAGAGGAATCCATATCATCTTCAGGAAGGCAGGATTGCCAGATATAGGGTCATTGGATCCTAGAAGATGGGAGAATTTTCAGAAAGAACATAGTATATGGATTGCTAGGAATAAGAAAGAACACCAAGTATCAGCATGGGTAAGGGCATGTAGACAAATAGAACAAGAACAAAGGGTGAAGGAGGAGATGTTAGAAGACATCCAGGGACAAACAAACCATAAACTCGCATCCTACTCAACCACCCCCAAGTGCACCACCATCAGCCTTGCATTATCATGCATTAGAAAGGATGACAGGACAATTGTCCCCTGATAATCCATTTGTAACACCAGTAAGATACCCCGGTCTTAGAAGATGGGGTGTGAGAGGGGATAGAAAGTATCCAGCTTGTGGATTCTGTGTCCCAGGGCCAGGGTCAGGGAGTACCTGCCCAAACTGCAATCAGGTTTCAGATGAAGGAGAACCATGTGACTCCCTACTAGGAGACTCAAATAGAAAACCACCCCTGTGATCACCCTCATCACACTGGACTAGGAGTAAGGTTAATATCTGCAATTGTGGTCAGGTTGACTCCAAGGATACCAAATGTAAATGTGGGAAGACTACAATGTATCCAGTGGAAGTAGAGCCACCCCCATATAAATTGCAGGAGAAGACTTTGACGGTACCTTTACAATTTCTAAACTCAACTACCTGTTCAGTCAATCTCATAGAGGCTGATATACTGTCAGCAATCCAAGCCAAAATAACTTACAAGGAAGGGAGGGTCCAGATTACTTCCCTGACAGAAAATGAGAGTTGTCACCTGCACGTTGCCATATGTTTGGTTCAAAGTTTTCCCCCAGAAAAACCAAACTCAATACCCCTGTTGCTCATTGAAAAAGTGCCACAAGAAGTGTGGTCAAGGGGAAAGACAGAAGTGGGATTACTGGCAGTAAAGCATGTACATTTAAAAATGAAACCAAATGCCATCCCTGTTAAGATCAGGCAATATCCTTTGTCTGCTATAACCAAACAGATAGTGTCATACCAACAGGCTAAAGTTCTCAGGTTAAAGCAGATCTCCATGTAACATACCCCTTTTTCCAGTGAAAAAGAAGTTAGAACCTGAAAAAACACAGGAATATAGAATGGTTCACAATCTTAGAGAAATTAATAAAAGGATGGTGATTGATGTACCGATTGAACCCAACCCACATACCCTCTTCAATCAGATACCTGCAGAAACAGAGTATTTTATTGTTAGAGTTCTGGCAAATGCATTCTTCACTGTCCTTCTTACAGAGGGCAGCCAGCTTTGCTTAGCATTTACACATCAGGGAAAACAATACTGTAGGACTAGATTTCCACAGGTGGGAGCCACCTCACCCTCAGCATTTTCAGAAGCAAAGTAATATTTTTAGTACATTGCATCTCGCTTGTATATAGTATATGGATTGCTAACTTGCCTTTACAAGTCAGCTCTGCTTTAAATTTTAGCCGTCAACTCGCCGAACTCCCGCGAGTTGACAAAACTGGACCATAATACATTTACCCCCATGAAAGAAGCACAAGTTGTCCGCTTATGAAATACTGTTTTCGGGGGACCCCAAGACAGGATGTTATTTTCCTCAGCAATCGCAACATAATCATGCAGATCTGACTAATTATTTAATACAGCTTTCAAAGATAATGGCTAATGTGCACTCAAGTTTTCTCCTCTATTTCAGATCCAAATAACGATACAGGAACCCATGCCTCCCAGTCAGGAGATTGGGTCTACTTAAAAAGGCACATGAGAAAAACTTTTGAACCCAGATTTGATGGTCCATACCAAGTGATCTTGACCACTACAACTTCTGTTAAGTTAGGAAGAAGAGACACCTGGGTCCATGGAAAAACTGACGGTGAAAATTGAAGGAGCATGAATCCTTTTCTTGTGATAATGTGCATAGCACTAGTAACAGTACAAATAATGTATATACAGGTGTATACGCCAGGAAAAAAGTCTAGAAGGCAGACTTAACCAAATGTGCAGGGATGATATGGAATAAAACAAGTAATCAAAAAGAATGTGTGAAAATAAATGTAGGGACAGGAAGAAGCAGAATAAAGATTCCATATCCCTGTTGTAGGATAAACTTTACATTTACTGGTGGCCTTGGGTTTGTAGAAACAGCAGGGAAGAATGAACCCCATTATTTTTGGGCACCAGGGGAAAATGATACTATGATCATGACTAATAGTAATCCCATCATATGCTGCACTGAACTGTTTGTCAAATTAAAAGGGTATAACCAAGCATGGATAGAAGCCCTCAAATGTGTAAATGGCTTCAATAACAATACAGTACCAATAGGAAGGGAATGGAAGGGGATACGGGATTTGATGATGATGATGTGTACCAACAGTACTGAGATACCAGGGGAGTATGTACTCATGGGAAAACTATACATATTAGACCCCAAGCTAAGAGTCATTAATGATACTCTAATCAAGGTGCCCTCTACCTACAGAATTATATGTACTAGGACATATACAACCCAGCGCACTTTAAATATCACATTCCCTCTTGATCCCAATTGCCAAGATAGGAAGAAAAGAGTGGTTTGATACATTATTGGGGGCAACAGGTACTGGAATAAGGATACTTAACAGTATAGACATAGAAACATTGAGTAATAAGATGAGCGAAGCAGGAGAAGATATAAACAAGGTAATCACCATGCACTCACAGTGGATGCCTACCATTTCCACGCCTTTGCAGAAACTAATATAATGGGACTAAGAATATATGCAGATATTAGGAATAGATGTAACTATCTCCCTGATGTTTAACTGGACTGAATGCACAATTAAGACACTGTATCAGAAAATACAAAAGAGTAACAATCAAACTCAATTAATGACTAAAAATGAACTGGTACATAGAAATATGTTTAATGTACCTACGCAGTTATGGATCCAAGCAAATGGAATGGGTGTGAAGTGTACCAAAAAACTGGTGCACAGGAGATTTTCAGACATACAGTATTATTAACTGTCCCACTTTATGCCCAGGTCAGTGGAACACAATTATGGACCCGACAGTTAAAAGGGGAGTATAAAGATGATAAAAACAACAAACACAACTTAGGATTGTGTTCAAATACAGACAATGGAAAAGTGTGCTCTCAATATACTCAAGTTTATGAACCTTGTAAGTTAAAACATCCAACTAGTGTCTGCAATTTGGAGAGCTCCATAACAGGAGAAATTATATGTTTATAGAAGGAGCACCACAAATAGTGTGCTTAGTAACCCATGATAAACAAACTGCAGAAATGTATAACTTGACTAATCCATTCTCTGGATGCATCCAAAATGTTTCTTCTCTAATATGGTGAAATGAGACTTATATATTCTACAAGGATTGGAAAGACAATATATATCAGCAATTTATCCCAATTAAACTACCTCCCATGACTTGACTATTAATCTTCAGGGAATAATCAATGCTATAAGCAACATCCAGCACCTGGCAGAGCATTTGGCACAGGTAAACTTTTCATCTAATCATGCACAAATGCAGACGATAATAGAAGCACAGGAATTAAAATATGTAGCTCATTAATTAAAAGATAACCTACACCACCTTTGGTGTGACGTGTTCACAGGAAACTCCACCACTGCAACAGGTATTTTTAGGGTTTAGGGTTTAGCATCCAATACTGATAATAATAGTAGTTTTGATCCTGTTGATTGTGTGTAATTGTTACTTGTCCTGTAAGTTTAGAAAAATGGTTAATCATGCCATGTCTCCAGTGCCAACATATTTTAATCAAACTCAAAAAGTATGTACCTCATGTAAACGGAATAACCCCTATCAAGCAAAAATGACATATGTATACTGCAGTGAAATACTGCTAGGGAAAGAATAAATGATGCAAGGGTACCTTCTCTAGTGAATGATTGATTCTCTACTCACATGGAGACTTTAGGTCAAAATCTGGGTAAAAGTAGCTGGAGGAATTAAAAGGTAACCCTGTATCATGACATGAAAGGAAGGGTCAGGAAACACATGTATATTTGTTTAGTGGAATAAAAAGAGGGGATTGTGAGAGTATAAAACAATGAATAGTTATTAAAGGTACAAATATAACTGTGAAATACCTTAAAAAGCTATACCTATAGATATGAGAACTATGCCCTTGACATAAGAGTCAAAGAAAAAACAAGTGGTTCCCATGTAACAGAGACAATAACAGGATGCAAGACTAAAAACATCGGCCTGAAAGACATTTTGCAGTACTGGGCAAAGGATATTGCCTTATATGTAATTATTGTTTCAAAGAAAGATTTGTTGAGCAAAAAAGATTTCCTTATATGTACTTGTTTTCAACCAGTTAATGCTCAAGTGTGGGTATAAATAAAGGAACAGACTGAGAAGTCCCTCAGAGCTGATTCTGAAACTACAACTACTCATCCGTGTTTCATTTCATCCTCTCAAGTCGACTGAGGGGGAATCAGGTTATCAGAGATCAATAACAGGGGCACTAAGCCTCGGTACCCCCACACTTACACCTAACTATAGCACAGAGAATTTGACTGTGTTAGTAGTAAATGCAAAAGTAAAATTACCCTATTTGTACATAATATAATAATATAATGAAGTGTCTTGGTAGTCGTGAATAAATATAGAAGTCATTAGTTCAATAGAAAATGTAATTGCATACAAACTCCTCCATATCTGTTGTTTAACCCTTTAAAATCAAATCACATTTTTTCATTTTTACACAATATAATAATGTAATGAAGTGTCATATTCACAAAAGAAAATAATGTCTTCACAGTTATTAATACATTTGAAAGTCACATGTTTCCTTGTAAATGTAATTATATGGAAACACAAATTAAATTAAACTAAATGAATACATCTGTTGTTTTCCCGTCAAGAATCCAATGGAAACCATATTTCCTGCAGTTGTCCAAATGGAAGTGTCAAGTGAGTAGTGCAAATGTTTGGCCGCAACTTGATGTACTATAGCAGCGGTAATTATATGAGTACTGTCAGCTAAGCATTCAATATGCAATAATCAACCAATCAGAACTCAAGACAGTTAACAACATGACTTACTGGCTTCTTTTTCATATAGTTTTATTTGTATGTTTTTCACTGTGGATATTTTTTTATTGATGTGTATATTTTTATCCTTGTGCTGCATATGATTAAGGAGTGTATTTAAAGCTTGTCAGCTCTGCAGTTTGATAGTTCTGCAGGTGCAGGCTAATACTTTGATTTGATGATTAAAGCTTGACCCCTATTGGTTATCTCGATATACAAAAGAACGTTAGGAAGCCTTCAAATATACTCTTCAAAATTGTCTCTCTGTGAGACTAAATGTGCCGGTGAATTCGGACGAGCGCAAAGATTATCTCACCTGTACCTTATTATCTGTGTGAGCATACCAGGATTTTTTAAGGAGCAACCCATATGTGAAAGAAAGACCTATATCGTCTTCATTTGATGCCAAATGGAATATACAATCAGAAGCTGCTATTGAAAGGTGGCCACTGCAAAAAGCTACTGTGACAAACATTTGTATGACTGTTGTGGATCACATGGATGTCTGACAGTGCTGGTGTACTAATACCAGCTAAACACTCCACAACTTGGGTCTCTTATTGGCAAAATAGTACAACAAAGCAGCTTTTTCGTATGAAACTTTATCTCTGAAACAAATTATTAGTCATAAAGTATGTTTATTATCATTGGGAAAATATATCCACACTAATGCAGTTTATATTGCTCATAGCTATCTTCATCAGATAGACATCGTTCTTACATACCAAAGTCCATTAAATCAAGAGGGTATACTAGTGCAATTTAATTATTGTTTTTATATGTTCCAATTTGTATATTTTTTTTTAAATGTTTTGATTATTGATACTACTTCCATGTTGTATTATTGTTGTTTCTTTTTCCATATGTATTGATTTAATACTCAGCCCAGGGTTTGAGTTTTCCATTATTGCGTGTAATATCCCATTTTATACCTTTGTTGTTAAAATCACCCTGCTGCTCAGTTAGACAATATGCTAAGCTAGGTAATGTATTCCAAATTCCAATTAGTATTCAATCACTGTCCTTGTTGCCATATATATCTTTCTACCTACCCATAAGGCCTCTGCATCGACACCCTCTTCCCACAACATTGGGATACATATAGACAAACCAGCTCCTGCTTTTTATGTCTTTCCCAAACATGCTTTAGTGTTCCTTGTTTACTGTCCATTCATGTGTCTTATTCAAATATGTTTCAGTAATACCCACCATATCATAATTGTCCTCCAACATTATTAATTCTAGCTCCCTTATTTTGTTTGGAAGACTCTAAGCAGGTCTTACCATACATTTCATTTTTCGCCACTCTTTTTTATATGCTGTTTTATCTCAAATACTATCTCGTACATATTCTATTCCTCAACAATTTCTCTTCAATAAGCCTTGTTCTCTGACTATACTATTATGCTCACTATTTCCAGCTTTACCCTCTGCTCATTTACCACTTTAAAATCTTCTCCAGCTTTCTTCCCATCTTCTCCCTTAGCACACCATGGGATCCACCCCAATCATAGTGACAAGTCCATTGGCTACTTAGTGCTTGAATACTTGCTTTAAGTAGAGAGGTGTAAGAAAGAGAGTTACCCCTCTACTAAATACAAAGAGCATAAAAACTGAATAGTACATATGCTCTTCCTAAGCCCACGTTACCCACTTTTGAAGGTACCCACACATGTAATGACTGAATGAATTTTACTACCATGTGACAAAAGGTTTTGTTTCTTGTTCCAGGGTGATGGAATGGATTCCTGGTGTGTTGACCTGTTTTGATTGACTACACTTGATTGCTAACTCCAAACCAGAGATGATTCATTTTCTTGTAGAAACTGGAGA
Source organism: Mixophyes fleayi (assembly GCF_038048845.1). NCBI lineage: Eukaryota > Metazoa > Chordata > Amphibia > Anura > Limnodynastidae > Mixophyes > Mixophyes fleayi. Next base: position 34,495,303 of record NC_134409.1, read on the forward strand.
ACTGTTTGAAAGCTGAATATAAACATGAGGCTGATATAACCCAACTCAAAGCATACATTCAAGTAACAATAGTCGCTTGAGGGCTAATATTCTCTCTTAACCTTCTTACAAAATTATATTATTTTCACAGAGATTGATAGGGATTCAATGATGAATGCGCTTTCAGTCTACTGGAAAGTTTAATCAATAAGAGAACCACCCTTTCTGCATAAATAAATAAAAACAGAAAATATAATTAATAATGTCACCAATTTTGAGAATCATCATGAAAACCCATCTTACAATACTAACCTAAAAATTTTAATGAAAAAGTTTGAAAAAAACATTTATTTTTAAAATAAAAATGTTAAGGTGGATACGGTAGACCAAGCCAATAGGGGTGTTTAAGATTGGCACAAACGTAACCCAGATCTCCCTAAATCAAGAAAAATGAATACCATTCACCCCTTCTTACTCAAATAATAGCAGGCACAACTTTTTGGTTTTCCCAACAGCAAAGGAATGCAACCAAACGCAGTCTAGCTCTAATTTAAATATAACCTTGGTGACAAGTCTTATCACCAGTTACATGTAGATCAAAAACAATTAACATTCTTCATCAGGTTTGACTCAAGTTGCCATTTGCATCAAAACGTTAATGACCAGTAAGATGTCTGGTTGCAAGATTGCTGGTGCAAAATTTTCCATTGAAATCAATAGTCATAAAATAAATCCAAGAGCCTTATACAGGCAGTCTACAAATATAACCACCATCACCAACACTATAAAATTTTAAGAAATTCCCTCCAGTTGTGTTTTTCCTATATTGACCAAACAAGACACTTAGGGCCTGAGTTATTAAGGAGAGCAAAGCATAAAAAAGGAGTAACATTTACACCTGGGCAAAACCATGTTACATTGGAGGGGGAGGTAAATTTAAAATGTGGGGACAGATTCATAGTTGGGGTAGGACATGTCCTAGATCAACTTTAAATTTCAGTGTAATAATAAAGCTATCAAGTATTTGTGTGCTAGATGAAAAAACAGCCAGTATTTATCTTATGTGCAAAAGAATAAACTAATTTGCATCCCTTTCATTGTAACATGGTTTGTCCCAGAGAACATTTACTCCTTTTTTGCCTTAATGACTCAGGCCCTTAGACTTCACATACTAATGCTTAAGCCTGTGTTGACTAATACTAAGTGTTCCAGTTCATACATCGATAACAACGCTTTACTTTTTACTCCTCCCCTGTGAGTTCTATCTCTCAGAACATACACTGAAAATATTATTTCCTATTTCCTATCTTATCAGCCCAGGAAAACTTCTATTACCATTTCAGAATAATGCCAAACCACCAGACATATCCAAAACTTACATAAAAAAGTCTATGGATATCAAAGAACACTATATTTATTCATAATTTGATATTGAATTATATACAAGCCTTGAAAATGGGTCTAACTTTCTGCCCCACCAGCACCCAAAATATTGTGCCCTATTTGTAGATGTAAATTGGTATGAGCAAAAGCATACTTTGAAAATACATTCTTTCTAGCTGAGTCAGAAACTGAACTTAAATAAATTGCCTGCTTACCAAATGAAATTCTACAAATGCATGTTCAAATAATTCTGCTTCCCCACCAAAAATAAAGGTGTTTATGTTGAAAACTATATTATACTATATTTAATTATTTTGTAAATGGCTTCCAAAAACTCCCTAGCTAAATTCCGCCTCAATACTGTAAAGCCTGACAAAGGGAGAGAGAAAACAGTAATAAAGTCCACAAAATCAAATAGTGATTTTATAATAAATCCTCTGACAAAGGCAACATCATAATTCAAAATCAGTAAGAATATATCAATAAAAGTTACTGTGTCCTTATTGATAATGTATACTATGCAGCTTGGATAGAGTACCACTTCAGAACAATGAGAATAATTATCTCTTATTTAAGCAGCAGTTGATCAACATATTATCATTAAAAAAGGAAATAAATTCCTTTTCATTAACCCTCCACCTCATAGCTACTACTTACCTAAAATATGCAAGTCCCTAATGCATCCCTCAGAAAAACTGAAAATCCAAGGTATTACTTCTCTTATATTTAGTCTCTCTGCCTTTGTTGATTTCCATTAAAAACACATGGGGTATACAACCCACCATATTAGACATTATTTATAAATCAGAGGGCATCTGAATATACCTGGCCTACCTTAGATGTTTAATCCATATATTGTAACATATTTCACCAATGTGGACTAGAAGATGTCGACCATTACTATTCTAGAGGCTATCAATGTTTTACTGAGCCAAAATATCTTTAAGTTTCGAAATACCTTTTACAGACTAAAGGGACTGCTATAGGGCCAATGTTTGAACCAAGTTATGCTAATTAATTAATGGAATTGTTCGAACAACTGCTCTATAAAAGATATATAGATAATTTGATTATTATCTGGTGGTGTAAAAAAGTCCTAATCTCCAACATTTGAGACTTGACCTTTACTTTTAATTAGAATACCAATGATATTTGGATGTACCCTTATTCCATATTAATGTATCTGTAAGTTTTTTTTTTAAGTCGCCTCCAATAGCTTTCTAGTCTTTTACATCTCCCACTAAAATAAATGGAAAATAAATGTCCCTTTTAGCCAATTATATTGAATTAGATGTAACTGTACATTTACAAAAGATTTTGACATTCAATCTGTGGTACTAAAAAAATGTAATGAAGTTAAACATTTTCCTCCTACTTTCATTTCCAACAAAGTGATTGTTTAAAAAAATGCAAAAGTCCTTGGGTAAAGTTGTATACAATTAGTATAATATAACATTTATTACAACACAAAAAAGATATGTAATATAAAAACAATGCAGCATATCTAGAGACTATGCCAAAATACCCCAATTATCAATATTTGACTCCACTGGAATGTATTTCTTTATTTTGGTTTTTACAATAGAGTCGAGAGAATAAAAATATATTTGTATAATCCAGCTAAGAGCTTTCAGTCTAAAGGATTTCAATGAATGTATAGACACAGGAAAATAATTCTGGAAAATAAACTACGATACACCATGAAACACATTGTAAATGTGTCTTTGATAAAAAAATATTTATATTTTAAACCATCTCATCACTGCCTGCCATTTCTGATAAGCATTGCTGACCAAAAGACCAAGGGCTTCACCACATCTTCTAATTATAAGTTTTACATTGCCTCCCAGACCCAAGTCTGTTTCCACAAAATGTACCAGGTAAACATTATCATTATCGTTTGTTTATAAAGTACCGAAAAACTCTGCAGTGCCGGTCAGTGATCATCATCAGCTATTTATATAGCGCCACTAACTCCGCAGCGCTGTACAGAGGACAAACTTACATCAGTTTCTGCCCCATTGAAGCTTACAGTTGTAATTCCCTAACATACCCACACACACACACACACACACTGAGAGAGAATAAGGTCAATTTAATAGCAGCCAATTAACTTACTCATATGTTTTTGGAGTGTTGGAGGAAACCGGAGCACCTGGAGGAAACCCACAGAAACACAGTAGAACATACAAACTCTAAACAGATAGGGCCATGGTCAGAAATCTAACGCATGACCCCAGTGCTGTGAGGCAGAAGTGCAAACCACTAAGCCACCGTGCTGCCCAGTCAGTGCATTGCACATAAACACCCTTGCAGTTTTGCTCCACTGTACTCTGGTAATCATCCATTTTTTCTCCTTACTTATTCAAATACCATGCTAGGCTGGGGTGCCAGATGTCAGTATAGCACTATATAAGTGTAAAATAATTTTCAAGGCCAAAATGCTATATTGTTAAATGTAGAAGAAGTCAAACAATTTTCTTTTAAGGAGAAATTGACTTCTTTTGTCACCCTTTAACCATTAATGTTTTACATACTTTGTTGTGTATACTCCACATATTCCACTATATACTGCCAGGTAGAATTTGAATTGCCCTTTTCCTGATACCCAAAGACCCAGTAAGCTTTAGTTAAGCTATTGAATCAATCTTAAATGTATTTGTCTTAAAATAAATTTATTTAGCTTAAATACCAGAAAAAAAATGTTGCTATCACACAGACCATTTTGTGATTTATTATTTTCATTTTTATTGAGAATATTTATTTCCCAACTTCGTAAAAACTAAACCCAGAGAAAGTGTTCAAGAAAAAGAATGAATAAATGTGACGCATCTCTGTACTGAGATTTTAATACATGTTATAGTATAGTACATAATTGGGTTAGATCAAAGTTTTTCTTAACGCTTTCAGTGCCAGCACATTCTTGTTGAAATCTATTTCAACTTAGAGAAAGATGAATTGATTTACTTTTGACATCATTTACTGACAGTATTACCATAAAACTGCCATGTAAATCTTAGCATATTTGTATCTTTTCAGGAAACTTTGTTTCGTGCAAGCACTCTAAGTTTTCTAAGTGTATCATTTTTAAACTTAATGTCTTTGTTTGCAAAAAAAATATCAGCACTTACATTACCAATTCACGGGTAGTTGCATAACTTAGGTTTACATAAAAGTTACTTTTTAAAACACAGCAGTTAAAATACCACATATCAACTTTTATCCATTTTTAAAATGTTAGGTACTTGAAATAAATAAATAAAGAAATAGATTTGGCTTTGAATATGTATTGACAACCTATGTTTGGTTACAATTTATGTAATATTACATTTATATGTAGTTCCATCTTGATCTTTTACTTTAGGGCCATTCATAACCCTCCAAAAACATACTAGTAGGTTAATTGGCTGCTATCAAAATTGACCCTAATCTCTCTGTCTGTCTCTGTCTGTGTGTGTGTGTGTGTGTTAGGGATTTTAGACTGTAAGCTCAAATGGGGCAGGGACTGATGTGAATGAGTTCTCTGTACAGCGCTGCGGAATCAGTGGCGCTATTTAAATAAATGGTGATGATGATGATGATGATGATAACCCACCTCCCTTCTCCAAAATATTTAACACTGTATATTAACAAAGACCAACCTGTAATTTGACCTTTACAACAGTACTATTAGTACTTTTTGCCCTTCTCTTCATTCTTATAATAGATTGTACATTGTGCACACCCATATTACATTTGATCAAAGTTGTTCCATTGGAGGTAATACAAGATCCTCAGTAACACAATCCTAAATTTGATTGTTTAGCCCCGGAAATCTTTTAATATTAGGTGCAGATTCAATTAGTTTATGAGGTGCCACTGAACAATTGCCTCGATCTTCAGATGTCGAAATTGCTGGCTATTATGGTTAGAAATCTCCTGTCATTTTTCAGCGCACCTCTATGGGACGTGAGGGAAAATGAGCAGAAATCTCTGTAAAAACTCCAATGTGATGGTCTCTGCTGATTGTTATGGCCACACTTCGTGTCACCTCACACCAAACTGCGATATCTGCCGCTTAGAATTGACACTGCTTCGCTGAATTCAATAGCAAACTTCACAATGACTCCTAATGACAATGGCTGACACAGAATGACAATGCCACGCAGATACTTACAGTTTGGCAGAAGGTCTCTCCAATACATCCTCCTAACTTTCTTGCTGTTCTGCATGGGGACATGTGAAACCACAGCTGCCACAACCTGTCCTCCTGCTTAGGCCATAGCGCTAACTGAGTCTGGGAATGTTACCTATGTGGATGATGTGACTTCCTGTTTCTTACAACACATGTCACATCCTAAGCATCCGGTACTGCTGTGACTATGAACTGAGTATGGGGGAAGGACATCTACGGTGCTATTCATTTGAATAAAAGAGTGTTTATAAGACAGACAATGTTCTGTCATAATTAGAATAATGTATATTTCAAAATTTTAAAGCAACACATTAATTAGTATTTATGCAAATTAAATAGAAGAACTTATAGGACTATTATAGGGCACAATTTTAATGAAGTATAGTAAAATTATTTGAACCACAATACAGTGGTATTGTTTGAGTGATATTGTTGTCACTTTCAGGAGCAGTATATATATATTCCACACACAATATAAACATTGAATAGTTCCTGTGACATTAAATCTTCAAAAGGATGAGATTTCATAATTCATAGGTAGTACATAAGGACCTCTTTACCAATTTTTGGGGTTTTCCGCCAATCATGATCAATCTAATTTGCAGGTTTTTGATCCAGTTCATCAAAGCTATTTATTATTATTATTCTGCTCTTTTCGGAAGTGCTGTCCACGTAAAGTACTTTCCAACCCAGTGATATCTTTAGCCAGAGCAGTGAAATACATTGCTTCATTGTTTGGCTGCATTGTATATACTGCGCATGTGCAGCTTGGTAAATAGCTGTCCCCATAAACATCTATTGGGACAGTGGTACTAAGCACTAAGTAAATGAATCCGGGAGAAATCTGTCGTTATTGCTTTGATAAATGTACCCGATACTTAAAGTTGCCATAATCAGATGTTTCTGCATAATTGCATAATAATGGGTAAAATATGCTTGATAAATTGACCCCATTGTCTTATTTTTACCAGTATCATTTGTAGTAAGAGAGATAAGTCCCTTATTATAGAAATAAAAATAAATTATAAGTGTAGATATCCATCTAACTAAAGTCCCCTTGTCATGGTAGATGGGCATCCACAATTTGATTTAAATGTGCATCAAGACCTTCCAGTTTATTCCAGCAGTTTTATTATAAAACATATATTAAAAAATAATACCGCTGTTTACTATTTATATGGTTTCTATGATGTATAAATGTTGTTTATAGTGTTTAAAGTTTGCACCTGTATATTGCACTTTTATATTCTACATATTGGAGTTTTCCATTGTTGGTTTATTTTTATAAATGTTAGTATTCCAACATTTGATTTAATTTCCTGCTACTCTTGTCCAGCAGCATTGAATGTACACTCTAACAAGGCATACAGTGGTCAAAGTGGAAATGTATAAGTGCTGGTATGGAAATACAGAAATGGTGTTATGAAAAATGTAAGCAAATGGAATTTTACAGTTTATTAATCCAAGCTGTAAAAAAGTGGTGGCATATCATACTACTGTACACTAAACTGCTTTGAACACTGCTTGCACATAAAAAATATTTTTTTATATGTCAGATTCAATGTATTTGCTGTATTTGTATTCCCTCAATACTTTATGTACCACTATTGTTTTTCTCACGTAATACTATTTATTTGCTGTATGAAGGTAATAAGAGTTTAGATGCACATTGTATTGGAAACACCCCACTGTAGTATTTACTTTATGAACACAGAAATTTCTGTGGCATATTCAAATCTGAGAGTTATTTAGTTAAGCGTCACTCTTAGAGATGGGCAAATCAAATTTCAGAATTAGACGAATTTGATAACAGTGAAAAAAAAAACATCAACATTTCCTATTGTGGCTGGTTCCGCAGTGACAATTGGACCAGTCCTTTTTCCTTCACCAAAAAATTCTCAGTAGCAGTCCAGGACTAACACTGTTTAAAGTACAGTAAATAAATAAATAATTAAAAAGTAAATAGGGGTTAATCCCTACTCCTCAATTGCTCCCAGCACTACAAAGCTATAACAGGGGCACCAAAGTGGGGGGTCCCCCTTTCATGTTGAAAATCAGCCTCTAGATGCTGGTTACTGTTATTAGGTAACTGGCTAAGTGAGTGTTTCTAACAGTAAATCTCTACTGCACTCTTGTGTTATTTGATAATATTTTATGCTTTAAACAGCAATAAAAAAAAATGTACTTACACCGGTGTAAGGGGCATATGGATACATAGGATGTAGTGTCTCTAACACAGTTTACAGAGTTACTGACACTCATCTCTCCCCAGACATGCTGTCTGCTCTCTGCCATCCATGGTTTTGGGGAATAAGGACAGAGGGCACTGGCTCTTCTCCATCACAATCAGACTCTGTCACGTGATAAGGATGAAATCATGCACAAGCTCTTTCTTTCTCACTTAACTCTCCTCGACCCCTACCCGCTGCTGCCTAATGTGACTGTACAGTTGCTAATATCATTAAGTGGTGAATATAGTGTGGGGGGGGGTGGGAACTGGTACGCCTCCTCTAACTGTGCACCTGGGGTACAGGTGGGATGAGAGGTCAAAAGGAGACAGACATACACCCAGGGAGAGAAAGACAGGGACCTAAACCTACATAGGCAGAGACAAATATGCACAATGGGTGGGAGGGAGTGAAACACATATGAGAAGACAGAGGGAAGGAGAGACAGACTTACAAAGTGGAAAATAGAAAAGAACAACAGACACAAAGGGGAACAGAGTCAGACATAGGAAGATAGAGGGGGAGAGAGGTACACATATAAAATTGGATGAAGAGAAAGACAAACACAAAGGGGAAACAGAGATAGAAGGTGGTGATAAAGACAGACACACAGGAGGTAGGAAGGACACAGACACAAATAAGACATGCAAATGTGGGGAGGAAGTAGTCAGGGGTGGGCTGGGGATAAGAGGTTAAGTCAAAGTCGATGGCCAGGACCAAGCTGTGCACAGCAGTAGGCCAATAGAGAAAGCAGAGCTGACCCTGTGGCCAGTAAAGAAGGAGTGGAGGTGGGGGTTAGATACCTGCTGTTTGTACTGAATGGCTGCATGCTTCCTTGGCCTGTTGCAAGCATGGCCACTAGAGAAGAAGTAAGGAACTGTAATAATAAGCCCCTACCTTCACAACAGAGTAAAGGAAGGTGGAGGGATTCCGGGGGCCGTCCACCTTTTTTTATTATTAATAAGAAATAACTTCTCCTTGCAGTCCTATGTTGTCATAGGTCTACTAAGGGGAACCCCTGGTAAGGTCAATTACCAATCTGCTCCTGGTGGACAGTGTTAGCATACTCCACATTCACAGTTGATGATATGAGCACAGGGGGAAGGGGGAGGGGGCTTGTGGACAACTGGAATCCCCTAACTGCAAACCTGTTTTTGGTCATTGAGATATACTAAATGTTCTGAATTAAAACATAACTGGTTAATTTATACGCATGTAAATTTGCCTATAAAGCAGACATTTTCAAAGACACTGCATAGACGTGCATTGCTTTCTATACTGCATCAACCTGGGACAATGAAAAGATAGAGTTTGAAGTATAGTATCTTAGATAACAGAAATACTCTGTACAGACTGAATAATGGTAGGTTAATTAGGAGGGTCAATACCAATGAAACTACAGCCAGAATAACTGATATATTATGGTTTATCATTTGATCTTTTTGTCCTTTATCAGAGCCCCATTTGTACTCTGCCTATATCTATGCTGTGGCTATAGCTCTTTGTGTTGGAGGAACAAAATAATTTCACCTACAATATATGTGTGCTTCATATATAAAACGTTACATTATCAGGGTTTATTAATCTCTGAAAGCGGTTGAAAGTAAAAAAGTAATATGAGGCATGTTGTGTAAAAACTGAGAAACAGAAAGTTTCAGTTCATGGGATAAAGAAAGACAAAGAGATGGAACCTTTCATAAGAGGAAGTGGAAAAGCAGGACACATGAACATTAGTGAAGTGCTTGAGGAAAAATAAATAACATTTATAAGCATAAATCTTACAATCCAGCAAACTGCACGTCCATGCTAGCGCCTGGGGCGAGAAAGACAAATGCCGCCCCCTAGCCCTCAATTTTAACCAAATGAACCTAAAATATTCCTAAATTTGCGCCCCCCTTCAGCATTGCGCCCTGGGCGGTCTCCCCTGTCGCACAGCCCTAGTTACGGCCCTGCGTTCACGTAACCACTACTGATAGAGCGATTGACTTTTTTTGTGTTATGTATAGTAGACATGCTCATTGTTGTTCCTGAGTACATGTCTGTTCCTTCGTACCAATGCACTATGTATTTCTAATTGTGTAGCAACAGAAGAAAATATATATTAATATGATTTCATTAGTTTAGTGTACAATTAAGTCCCTCACTAAAAGCGTTCAATAGCATTTAGAGATGTATTTGCTGCATCTATAAAGGCATTCATGTTCCGAGCATTGTCAGTGCAGGCCAAAGGATCAACCTGCTTCCATTTCTAATTTTAGAAAAAGGTGCTGACCTAGGGAAGCATTACATGAATGGCAACATTGCTAGCAAAATTTATTGTTCTCATTTTAAATTTTTACTCATTATTGGAGCTCTTACATGTCCAAATTTTGCTATGACAATGCCCTTTTTCCATCCAAAATCCTTAATTTACAATATTTATTTTCCACTAAATTAACTTGCAATTAGCCCAAATTAATAGAACAAATGAAAAGTAAATTCTTGTAACTGATTTATTGGGTGTAGTACTTAATAATGGTACTGACTACCCCGACAGAGAAAAATACGACATGAGGACTCCGAATGCATACTAGTGCTACCGGCAAAAAAAAAAATACTTACCAGGATGCAGATGCAGGGATTAAGGTTAGGGTTAGGGTTAACCCTAACCCTAATCCTAACCCTAACCCCTAAAATAATACTTACATTACATCAATGACAGCCAGGTCTGTCCATCGCCGCTTTAACACAAATCGCGGTTTGTGATGATGTCATTTTTCAGGGTCGGCAACAGAACGAGTCATCCCATCAACTTATCTGCATCCTGGTTTGCATTCGGAGTCCTCATATCGTCTTCTTCTGTGTTGGGGTAGTCAGTGCCATTAAACTGACTACCGCTGTCTTTATCTTATTTGGGAGCAAAAATAAATAGTAAGGAATTCTTCCTGTGTGTCCCAATTTTAATTTCAAAATGATGGGATACTGGGGTGTGTATAGGCCCTCTGCTGACTGTGGCATAAATTGAAATTACACACTTGTTATTCTTTATACAGATCAACAACAAGGAAAAAATACTTTTGCTTAATGTGCATTGTAAGACACAAATAGCACAATGCACAACATTGTTACATCTACTGTTAAGGTACAAAAAAATTACTTTTCTTATTCTCTATAATTGTCTGACCACCCCCGCAAAAAAAATGTCAACTGCTGCTTCTGATTACCCCACTACATGCAAACCTCTAGATATTTACTCAGCCAAAATTCCTTTCTATACTATGCAACAAATATAATAAAGCTTTGTTAAGTTCAACCTTGGGCAATAAAAACCTTTAAGAACAACGTATAGTGTTTGACCTTGGGTTAAGAAAAAAATCCTAATATGAGTCTACCTGTACCTCAGCACAGCGTTATCCAGTATTTGTGATAAAGAAAATTCTACACCGCTCTTTAGAACAGACAGGCAACACATAGTAACTACTTTCAAACATTACCACATGCTGTTCGCAAAACAATCTTTGTGCTTCTCTAATTCCCTCATACCGATGAAGAATTTTGTTTGTGTTTTGCCAAGGGCAAAAATCATATTTTATTCTTGTCAGGTAAAGCACTAAAATAGAAAGGAAACAGGGACTTGGAAAGGGTGAAGAAGTGGTAGGAAAGAAAAAGAGGTAAGAAGCTCAAGGTATTAAGGTGTTCATTTATTAATCAGTGTTACCACTGATTGGCACCATATCATAGTAAAAACCATCTTAGACTTTCTTACCAAGCAGTTATATGAACTTTTTCTTGCAGAGAACAATGCTCATCACCAAGTCAACACAATTCAAAGTTGCAAGAAAGGAAAGTGAAAGTGATAGTGAGCTATTATTTCCACTGGGATTTGTACTTTTTGCAAATCAGATTTGTGAGAAGCATTATTAAGGAACACGGCCAACACAAAAAAGATGATAAGTCAAAACTTATGGATTTTTTTTATAAAATATGTTACTAAAAGGGGAGAAGTATTTGTGACTGTATTTTTGTATACACATATAATACATACAAGTCTGGTGCCAGATTCACCCCTGCGCCTGTGTACAAATACCCCATTCCTGTACACTTTAGGAAATACGTATAAAGGTGAAATCAATGGGCATCTTAAGAATTAGAATTTGTCTTATTACTGTGTCTGCATGACAAGAGGCACTCGAGGTTTGGCTCTCAGCACCAGGTAGGAGGTAAAATGATAATGTGCCAAACTTACACCTACAAAAGGATGTCATAGGACTAGACTTGGGACCAAGAGGCAATAATTTTTTCAATAGCCCAAACACATCCTCAAGAATGTGATAAAACACTATAGTAAGTAGTATTTAAAAAAACAATAAAAAAAAAAAAAGTGTTAACTTTCAACTCCAAAGGGTAAATGTATGAAGCTCTGGTCTTGTCAAAGCGGCGATTTTTGACAATTTTGCAGTCCATATTTAATATGGCAATTTAATTAAAGACATACTCCAGTGGTTTTGCCTTTAATTAAATTGCTGTTTTAAATATGGATGGCAAAATCTTAAAAAATTCGCAATTTGACAAAAACAGATCTTCATACATTTTACCCCATATCAAACATAACATGGAAAACATATATTTTGTATTTTTATAATATTCTGATATTCTACATGTTTGTGCCGTGCTTAGAAAGGCATAGGATTAAATATTGGAAAAAAAAATGAAAACATTTTCATTTAGCCTACTGCTTTTCTTCAGGTCCAGTTGGGGGTCATCTAAAAGTGGCAACACGTAAATTTCTATATTCTCCTAATGCCTTTGGGTGAATTCACTCACTAATCTTTTACAAATAATACACAGTACTCAATTGATTTTTTTAGTATTCAGTAGATAACAGAGTGCTCTTACAAAGCCATAAATTACTACAGTGCTCTTAAATGCCTGCTATATTTGGTGCTTGATAATGCAGCTCCATACTGCAAATGACTTCAGTGTAATATTTGTAGTAACTACACATGTCTATTTCTTTTACATTTTCTTTTTTAAATTTGTTTTATTTTATTTTTTAATTTAATTTTTCAAAGTCTGAGACACGCTGTACAGTAAAATTATTTTCAAGGGTATCTGCTCCCAGGTGGTTGCTTGTGTTTTTTTCTGAAGTGGTGTAATTGAAAAGCACAATGTGATTCAGATAAGATGAAAAGAACTATATAAATGCAAATCATTATTAATTATTGTGTTCATGATAACTCTCAATTCTTAATCACTTTTGTGCATAAGTTGACAATCTGTGAAGCTAGGCAAAAGCTAAAATTCCTATGTTAAAATATATTTGGTTTAAATATGATTTAATTATTCCTTCTAAAGAGTTATTTGATATGGTTAGCTTTCTTTGTAGTGTGTTACATTTTACATATTGCATTTTATTGATGCTACTAAGTTAATCAAAATGATTAGTTTACAGAAGTGTTCATGTTCTCTTGACCCAAGTACAAAATACATAAAACACAAAGCCTGAATCCAAATAATATCTAGGTGTTTATTTGACAGTTTTGTCTTACAGATTTTTATTAACCATTGATGTAAAGCAGGCATTTACAAGTTACATAATTGAAGTTTTTATTGCTAGATCTGCCAAAGCATATCATCCTTTATCATGCCACTATTGTGTAAGACCTGTACATTTTCAAAGGGAATATGGGGGACCCAGTTCACAGGGTTTTATATAGGCATACTTCATGATATTGTTTATCTTTATTATGCAGTACACCATTTAATGTTTAAAGGAATCTCCAGTCTTAATACAATAGTACCCTTTCACTTGGAAATCTTTTAAGACGTTCTTCATACATAGATGTTCTTCAGCTAACCGTGGTATATACTGCTATTGCACATTGTCACTGTTTGTGTTACATTTACTAAACAGGGATACTGGCAATTAAAAATACAATGATATCCAGGGGTATAACAACAGGGGGTGCTGTGGGTACTGGCTCAACCCGTTTTAGGCCCCTGATACCCCTGAGCCCCAGATCTGTTCTCAAAATTTCTTATAAGCAGCACATGGGCGGTATTTGCTGTACTACTTATGCTAAGAAGAAGCCTCCCTCTCTACTCTAGTCATCGAGGAAAGCATCACCGGGACTCTACCCAAATGTTGCTATAGGAACCGGCACAGTTTCATCCCTGATGGTGATTATGTACAGATAATATGTCCTGCAAAGAACAATAATGAGAGGGGATATTGATATTTGTATTGCTTTATAACAAAAAAAAAATGAAAAATGCAGCTATTGTGTTAAAGAGAATGCTGCAACAGCTGCGCCACGAATAGATTAAAGGGTTTGACAACTTTTGTAATTTCCTTCTTCAATTTAATATGTCGCTCCCTTCCAGGAACCGTTCTTTTACCTGAAACTCATGCTGCTACACAATGTAAATCATCCACCGCTCTTCAATAGTGTTGGGGCTTATTGAAGAGCTAAGGAAGGTTTTGGAATTATTTGGCACTTGTCTTCAAATAATGAAGAGTTTCCAGGAGAACCCCCCATTTGCTAGATGGGAGGGCATATTACATTGAAAAGGGGTTGAACAAAATTTGACAACTTCTTTAAACATTGTTTATTGTGTAATTTAGGTGAAAAGAGTCACCTGACTTTTGGTCAAGGTTCCATGTACACTAGACCTGGGGGTAAATGTATCAATATGCGAGTTCTTCAACACAATTAAATTTCAAGCGGCGCTGCATTGTAAAGGGAAGTTAACCCGCATATTGATACATTTACCCCCTGGTCCTAAAGCACAGCCACCATATATTAATATATGTATGATTTTTCTATGTATGGTGTCTTTCCAGCCATAATCCTGGAATGCTTTTTTTCCCTTGACTCTGGCCTTCCAAAGAAATAGAGTTCAGAGTAGACTCTATATATCATACAACTCTGAGAATATGCGGGTTGGCACAAACAGTGGGTGCATTTACTTACAATTTATTTAATCTCAGTTGATAGTAAGACTATGTTGTCAAGGGCCATCTCTCAGCTGTTTTTTTTTGTCTTCTTTTTTTAGCAGAGACAGCAATCTGGCAATACTACATCATGTATCTTCTTTTATTATCTTTTTTTCAAATCCTGTGGATTACTCAGTCTGGGGATTACTATGAAGATGAAAATGCAGGTGATTTTTCACTAAATTGTGTCACTTCAGGGAAGTTGGTGATTTTTTTTTATGTTTAAAAGAGATACAAAGAACGTTGATTTTATTTCTGAGTTGTTTGACTGCAGTGTCGTGCCTCTGAACAGGTATGTGGATTTTTTTTGGGGGGGGGGTTGCTTTTTTAGAGGGGCTTTGTGACTTTGTGTATTGGTTGTTGAATATAATAATAATACTAATACTAACAATAATAATAATAATAATAATAATAATAATAATAATAATAATTATACTTACTGTTTTGAAGCTCTAGGTTCACCTTCTAAAACAGTGATGGGAAACAGACGGCACTAGGGCCGCATCCTCTGAATCTTTCCCTGCTGCACCCAACTCCTTCTTGCTTTATTGTCAGATTTGTTTGTTATAGCTTGTAACACTTGTTTAAAATCCCTGCTGATATGTTATTACAGATTCTAGTGTTTTTTCTTTGATTAACTGTATTGTTTTAACTTATTACGAAGATTTAAAGCAGGGTTTCCCAAACCCAGTCCTCAGGGCTCCCCAACAGTGCAGGTTTTCCATATCTCCTTGCTGGAGCACAGGTGTATTCATTAGCGCCTGACACATTGTAACAGATCCACAGGTGGTCCTAATTATGTCAGATGTGATCCAGAAAACCTGCACTGTTGTGGAGCTCTGAGGACTGGGTTTGGGAAACCCTGATTTAAAGTAATATGCTGCCCTTTAAAAGGTTAGAGGACCGATCTTGCAGCCCCTGCAGTGTATCAGGCTGCCTTTCACTGTCTTCCTCTTCAGCAATTACCCTATTTCAATGGTGCAATTGTCTCCCACCCCTCCCTTCCAACTTTATGTATTGTGATGGTTTCTGCACACAGGTCTGTGGCTGTTAGCTTAAATGCTTAGATAACTTGTTATAGAGAGTGCATAGGCCAGTTAATTGTTTTGCTGCTTTGTATAAAGCAGAATTTCCTAACAAGAACTGCTAAAAAGTTTATAACTCCTTTGGATGTAGTTGCAGCCAAACAATAGGACTGCAGAACTAGCAGTGTGTTAAAAAGTAAATGAGGTATAAAAGATACAATAGAAATACAATATATATTTTTAGATTTTTTTTTAATGAATATTATAGAGCACTGATGAACTATGAATTCATTAGGATGAAATAAATTATATAAATAAAATAGTTATTATATATGTTGGTAATTGTTTCATAATATAATTAGTTACCAGTAATTGTTCAATACCCATATTATCTTATTAAATCAAAGTAAAATGAAATAATATTCAAAACATGTGCTGTATTTAAATCTACCAACAAAATACATCTCGGGAACCGTGCTAATTTTCTTTCAGCATTTTTTATTTGCATTACATTATATGGTAGATTTAATAAGCAAAACTGTTCACCGTATTTATTTTGTATTATAATGACCAACAATAAACATACTAATTTCACTAATTTCAATTTACTTAGAATAATAGCCTAATATGCAAATTGAAGGTAGCTTGTTAGTTTTTTTTTTTAATTGCTTTAACAATAGAATGATATAGTTGTTGTAAATTTTAAGCGTTTTAAGAAATCCAAATAGCATTTAGAACACCAAATTTAGAAAATTAAAAGCAATTTGGGTAATTGGTTATTATCTTTAATGCAATATTTTATGGCCTCAGTTCATAAAATGTGAATGATGATGTATCCTTGGTTAGGCTCCAGGATTTTCCCTATTGTAACACAGTCTGATAGGCGCATTGGTTAGGCAAAAATATAATCACAATGACACAAGCAGACAAAGCTGACTATAAGCAGCATCCCAATGGAGGTCCAGTGAAGGATATAAAGATACTTCTAATAGTGCAGACAGTGACAGGTCAGCTACCAACCTGTGTAATGTTTGCAGATTTTTATGGATCCTAACCGTTCCCTGACAGTCTTAATCTCATGATTCCTTTTGATGGATAGAGATACTCAATGTGTCACTGCACAGCAAAATAATGTGAATTGACATGACTGCTGCAAATCACTTGTCTACAGAAAGTTTTTTAAAAAAAAATATATTTTTGTAGCGTTTTTTTGATAGAAATAATAATATTTAAATTGTTCTGATTGTTTTGCAAACAGTGGTTAAAAATGATGTATTAATCATAAGCTTTTTAAAAATAAATAAATAATGAAAACAAATAGAAGTTCAGAAGAATAATTATTTTGTTTATTAAAAGCCCAAGGTACGTTACTAAAAACCCACCCAGTGCATGCGAGCACACGGTACATAGGGGGCTGGTATTTTGTGCCTGTTTCAAAATGAACAGGGCCCAATTCTGCATCATACACTGGAACCATAAGGCCGTTTAGAGGGCAAAGGTTTTCAGCCCCCTATTTGCTAAAGCTAAGGTGGCCCCTTGACACCCTTCTGAAACCATAAGGCCTCAAGAAGGCAAGGGTCTCCAGGAACAACTCTGCAGCAAAAACGTGAAAAGTGACAAGATGTGTAAATGCTATGTGCAATAAATAGATAATAAAAAAGTGCCCATTACGGCTGGTGGGTCTAAAAAGTTTTGTTACCCAGCCATAAGGCCTGGGCACAGAAATGAAAAGTGTTGCTGGGATAATGAGTGCATAGTGTTCTTGTGCCTTACTCTGTACCATCAGTGCAGGTTTCCAAACCCTCCAACATGTATTATCCGGTACACCTATGCCCTGTTCTCTAGGGGCACGGACACCTCGGGCTCCATGCAACAGACCTTCTGGCCTCACCTTAGATAGTCTGCCTCATTAGGTAGTGGTGGCTCCCCCAGAAAAGAACAGATACTACACTTGTTCTTAGTCGAAAGACAGCAAAGTGAGAATGAATGATACACTGAAAGAACACCCTTATGTAATAATAAAGTTATGTTCCAACATTTGTCATGTGCTAGCCGACTCACTACCAGCCACAATAAATTTATAGCAAGCTAAAGACTATAGAGTTCTAACTTTACATAAATTAACATTATCTCAGTGATGATATAATACACCAGAATGAGAGAGGATACATAGTTCTTGTGCTATAAACATTATACAGAGCAATTTTTATACAAACTATGGCATGCATTGGCATTTATGTTCCTTAATGAATCAGGCCCTCAGTGGCCACTTTATTAAGAATATCTTTTTAGTACTGGGTAGGACCTCCCCCCTTTGCCCCCAGAACAGCCTGAAAACTTGGTGGCATGATTTTAACAAGGTGCTGGAAACATTCCTTAGAAATTCTGGTTCATGTTGACATGATGGCATCTTAAATTTGCTGCAGATTTGTCGGCTGCACATTCATGCTGCAAATCTCTTGTTCCATCACATCCCAAAGAAGCTCTATTGGATTGAGATCTGGTGACTGTGAAGACCATTGGAGTACACTAAGCTCATTGTCATGTTCATTGAACCAGCTTGAGATGTGTGCTTTGTGACATGGTGCGTTATCATGCTGGAAGTAGCCATAAGACAATGGGTAGACTGTGGCCATAAAGGAATGCACATGGTCAGCATCAATACTCGGGTAGTTTCCGGGATTTAACTGATGATCAGTTGGTATTAAGGGGACAAATGTGTGCCAAAAACACATTCCTCACACCATTACACCACCACCAGCAGCCCGAACAGTTGACAAAACAGGAGGGATCCATGATATCATGTTGCTTATGCCAAATTCTCACCTACCATTTGACTGTCACAACAGAATTCTCCAGACCAGGCAATGTTTTTACAGTCTTGTTGAGCCTGTGCCCACTGTATCCTCAGTTTCCTGTTCTTAGATGACAGGAGTGAAACCCGGTGTGGTATTCTGCTGCTGTTGCCCATCCACTTCAAGGTTCTATGTGCTTTGTGATCAGAGATGCTCTTCTGCATACCACTGTTTTATGATTGTTTGAGTTACTGACACTTACCTACCACTCCTGCTTGAAATAGTCTGGCCATTCTCCTCTGACCTCTCCCATTAACAAGGTGCTTTTGTCCGCAGAACTTCCGCACACACGATGTTTTTAGTTTGCTACACATCATTATCTGTGAACTCTAGAGACTGTTGTCCATGAAAATTATCTGCAGTTTCTGATGTATTCAAAATACCTGTAAAAAAGTCACTTAGATCGCATTTCTATCCATTTCTGGTGTTTTGAAAAACAAATGAACCTCTTGATCATGTCTGCATGCATTTATAAATTAAGTCGCTGCTAAATGATTTGCCGACTAGATATTTGCACTAGCGAGCCAGTATACAGATGTACCCAATAAACCGGCCTCTGAGCATATATTGTAGTACATGTGTGTGTATATACAATATATATATATATATATATATATATATATATATATATACATATATATATATATATATATATATATATATATATATATATATATATGTATATATTATTATTTTTTTATTTTTATTTATACCACTATTTTTGCAACTTTCTCTCTCTAAACTGACCATAACATATAATATTTTTTTATCGGAATGTGCTACATGTGTCCTATCTGTGTTGGGAAAAAAAAAGTGTAATATTAACTTGCATGTACTGAAAAATACAAACGTTATGCACATTTGAATTGAAGCACAGCAAATGTGAAATTTGGTCTTTTCATGAAGGGGGAAACCCTGTAGTCTTGAAGTGGATAACATTTTATTTAATAGAAATCCCTACTTATCTTCTTTAGTTATTAGGCAGCGGTTGCCAGGGGAAACTGTACCAGGCATTGAGTCACACCCTCCCCCACTATATCATACAGCTGAAGTCAGCATGTCTCAAAGAAGCACTGTGAATAGAAGCACTAATTCATATGACTGCATGGTCATTTGGCATAATATATTCAAATAAAGGAAGGTGAAGGGCCTTTCAGATTATTCAAATGTTAAAATTTGTGTGAGATTGCTGCTGAACGTCACAGATATTCACCCATATACACACATTTTTAACCCACATTTTGCAGATCAGGGAAGGATTAGAAGAAAAAGAGAACAACTATAAATTCAAGTAAACGTATCTTCTTCATTGACATAATAAAAGCTACTTTAGCATTATAGTTATCAAAAACTAATCAAAATATTAAAGAGCAGCTATATTATAATAATAATACAGAAAATAAGCACTATGGAAATTGCATTTTGGTACCAGCAGTCACCATTTCACATCACTTTAATATACTGGAAAACGTATTTAAAAGGTTAAAGTGAAAGTTTACTGAAGTCAGTTTCACCAAACTGTTTTATGCAATTTGATGTGCAGGTTGTAAACCGTGCAATATACTAAATGCCAAAACGCACATCAAATCACATTATGTCAAACCAACCAGATCTAAATCCCCAATTCTGGTTTTGAGTCATGGAAAACATACAAATGTATGAAGCCCTGGTTTGCAAAACTTCACATAAACCCACCAGGAAAAAGGCAGATTTATTTAGACATGGCTCTGATAGGTGAGATTGCTCAAACTGCATACTGTTATACTATCTAGTTTGTGTAGTTTGTGAGAAAAGGCACAAAAAAACTGAGTGAAATTGATTTTAAATAAACCCTCCCTTACATTATCTCTAACCATAGGCCAGATGAATTTATGACAGAAAGGGAAATTGTAATGTGCTTTATTTATTTGACTAGATATTATTGATAATATATATATTGTGATATATATAAATTGTGATAAAGACGCTGGAATAGTGTTTTTGGGCAGGTATGTTTGTCCCAGGTTTCTGACCTACATGTTTTAAAAACCCCAGGAAAATGTTTGTCTGTATTTAAACAGCTCTTGGCCTATGGCAGTGGATTCCAAACTTTTTCAGTTCAAGGCACCATTAGGGTTTCCATAATTTTTTTCAAGGCACCACTTAGCCAAAATAATGACCTTGTTTACCACTGTCCCTGGCTGAGGCAACCCTGTAGAGTCGCTGAGGCACCTCAGGGAGCCTAGGCGCACAGTTTGGGAACCGCTGACTTATGGTAAAAGCTGGTAAAGGGTTCTTGGGGTTATGGATAGAGAGTGAGAGCTAGGCCCCATTTCAGGTATTTTGGGCCTCCAGCCTGAGGATAGGCTAATTAGTACTTTCACCTGTGTAAGGGATTTAAAAAAACAGAGAAGCTAGACGTCTGTGCTGCTCTGCCTGGGGGAAGGAATGCAGGATATCGAAAGGAGAAAGTCTGATATCTGTTGTGAGTAAACTATGTGTGTTGGAACATCTAATGTTTTTTTAGTTTCACACTCAGGAACGACTTGGGTTTAGTTAGTACCGGACAGGCAAGGTGTTTGTTGGGAAGACATTTTTATTTTTCTGCGTAGTGAAACTGGCTTAGGCCAGTTGTATCCAAAACCTTGGACATGCGTTATTTCTCAGTTGCTGTACACTACCATCTACCCCAGGAGATGGCTCCTGCTCCCCTAACTCAGCTACGATACATGTGTATATGTATATATATATATATATATATATATATATATATATACATATATATATATATATCGGAACACGACTACTGTATATATCTATCTATCTAAATAAATATATATATATATATATATATATATATATATATGTATAAATAAATATATATATATATATATATATATATATATATATATCTATATATATCTATATCGGAACACAACTACGGTATATATCTATTTCTATATATCTATATCTAGCTATCTATCTATATATATATATATATATATATCTACTATATAAATGCCTAGTGGCGTGTGTGAAAAAAACAAGCTGCAGCACCACCTGCTGGGCAGAGTTATACACTGACATTTCTTGAAGGAGAAGTGACAGTTGGGAGTGGTTGGTGGTTGCCGGGGGTGACAGTGGGGAGTTTTTTACACCTTAAGTAGCTTGATGAAGGATGTGGCAATGAAGATGAAGGATGAGGTGATGGAGAAAAGTGATGAGGTGGTGACATGTGGACAAAACCACGTTAAAAAAGGGCGCTTGCGTCGGGAAGTAACGCTCTTCCCCTGAGGAGGCCTGGTCTAGGCCCAAATGCATGACAAGAACCTTTTTAACACCTTAAGTAGCTTGATTTGACTAGAATGCATGAGTATCATGCACGGGTTAACTTGTATATATATATATATATATATATATATATATATATACATATACAATTCGCCTATACATCTTTATATGTATAGAGACAGAGAGAGAAAGAGAGAGATAATAATAATGCTTCAAGGATATATGTTTCCTTTTCATCTTCTCTCTGAAAGCAATGCAAAAGTTCCTTCAGTGAAATTGACAGTTCTGCTAATTGTCAAACCAGTGCCTAATACCTATAGCTGCAGAATCCCTGACCGCTGTATAAGTCCACAGTTCACCAAACTTTTATAGATGAACCTCCATATAAAGGGTAATGAAGAGTTAAAACGAGAGGTTAAGCTGATTTGGGTTCCAAACTGTGGACCACGCCACACAGGTTTCAAACAAATTCTCCACCAACAATTCTGGTCTAAAACTAAATGACAAGTTTCTCCTCATATCCATTCAATCTAAACCCCAATAATATCTCCCATGGCACAAACCCACATACCTTCTTGCTGCTTAAATTACCTTGTCTATTTCTCAGACACTCCCCAGTACACGTTTCTCCAGCATTAGATTTCTCCCTCTCAACATCACATTGAAAGCTCTCATTCAATGTGTCCCAATGTTTGTTATCACACCCTCCAGCTTATAGGGATTGTTTTTAAATATTTCTTTCTTTAAATGTGCTAAAACAGGTGATCCTGACAGGATGGCACCTACCTGGCATGTCAAGCCAGGCACACTACAACTCTCAAGGCACTCCACATAGGCAAACAGCATCCACTGTTATGTATAAAATGCATGCAATTTAAAGGTTTGCAAATCTTCACAAATCAGATGCAGTTTGAGTTTTCACCCTCCAAACCACAGCACGATTTATGTAGCCTAAGGATCACACATAGATATGGTATTTCAGCACAATATACAGTAATACAACGTTTCAATGTATGAGAAAGCAAACACAGCTGTGATTATTATAGCAAAGGCAGCACAAGGCATTTACATCCTCTGTAGGCCAGGCACACTGTTATCTTTGTAGCTCAGTGATTTCTGTTTGGTGTATTGTATTTGTATAAAACAATAGATGCAAATAAATTACATACCATAGAACAACACAAATAATTGTGTCTTTTTTACAACAGCGCAACTTGCAAGCTGATTAAACTATAAACAAGTTACTACCCAGGATTGTTAGGCAATATATATTAATTGGCAATATATATAGACAATCAAAGCATATGTTTGACAGACTGATAGAAAGGGTCGGAGTGGGAACAGTTATAATATTTGGTGTAAAGATAAATGGCGGTGCCACCCATTACAATCAGTTGGATTCTGTGATTTTTCTAGTGTGGTTTAGAAACAAAATTAAACATGTGATTGGTTGCTAATAGATAACATCACCTTTTGCACCGATGTTTTTTAAAATGTTCACAATCGACTCTAATAAACACAACAATGGTATCATACATATAAATAAAAGGCAAAAGCCATACAATCTATAACCTATGATTTGTCTTTGAAACGCAAATCATTTGTGAAAAATGTGAATGAGAAAAGCATTTGCATCATCAAGATCATCAGTATATTTCATTATAGATGAGGGGATTTGCTGAGAATTGTTTTGTAAATCTACAGTAGTTTTGAAGCAGAACAGGTTGTTTTGTACAGATAGTCTCTTTGACATCTGCTTTTGTTTCACCATATCTGCAAAATTCCATTCCACACTATATTTCTATATTCACATTTCGCTGAATTTAGAATTGGGTACCTAAGGCCAATTTCCGCCAGCAAAACATGTACAATTTTCTTTTCAAATGTGGAACAATGTGGAACAAGATGAATATTACAAAGAACAGTTTTGAACATATTCTTCCTCTCTACTTTTAATGAAACAAATGCACTCTTCTAGATCCAATTTTTGTGCAGTTTACATCTGTTTCTGCACATAAATAGCAAAATTATCAAATGACAAGGAGCCAGAGCTGAAATTCATGCTTCACCTCTTCTCATTAATTACCCCCATAGACTCCCTGTAAGATAATGACATTTGAAATAGCCTCGTCACAACATGAACTCATCAGTGGCTTATCTCATTGCAGCATAATTCAACAAGATGATATTCTTACTAATTCAACAAGATGATATTCCTAGTAAATACTATCACCGCATTGAAACATAGAAACATAGAATTTGACAGCAATATATAAACTACAGGTCCATCTAGTCTGTCCTTTTTTTGTGATGGGTGCGGGTGGTTGTTTTGGAGCTTTCTTATTGGGGGTGTTTAGTTTCTCTGTTTTTTTTTTCTTAATCAAATATTATTTCTAAGTCATTCATTTAAAAACAATAGCAATATTGTTAAATTATTTCATTATATGGGTACCCACCATTGTATAGGAGACTATTACTATTACCCTTCAGTCTTCCTCCTTGCTATTTGAAGGTCAAATATTTTCTATTATATCATCTCTTCCCTTCTCTCCTCTAAGCTGTACAGCTCTCTGAAGTCTTTTTTGATAACTTTTATTATGCAGCTCCTGAACCATTTTAATAGACTTTCGATGATTTTGTTCTATTTTTATTAATATCTTTTTGGAGCTAAGGCCTCCAGAATTGAAGACAGTACTCAGGTAAAGTGTTATCATTGACCTATAAAGTGATAATATAACCTTCCTCAGCTTGCTATCACTACCTCTTTGTATACAACCAAGTATTCTACTGTCACTTATCGCACTTCTTGACTACACTGCTTGTTAACCTTTGTATCAGCTGAAACTATATTTCCAAGCTTCATTTCTTTGGTTGCTTTTAATATCATCATTCATTGTATACTTAGCTTTTGGATTTGTGTGTAATACACAGGTAATTTTACATTTTTATGTACCATACATTATTCCACTGCACTATTCCATCTTATCATAATCAGTACTTAATCTACCCTTTACCATCGAAAATACCTATCTTCCCTTTATAGACCACAAATAATATCACTAATGAATATAATAAACAAATAGGGCGTATGACTTTTCCTTGCGATAGTCAATCTGAGCCTTTAAATTTGACTACAGCACTTTGTTTTCTTTCTTTTAGTCAAACTTTTGTTCATTGTTGAACATTGGAACAAGTGTCCTGGCTCTATTTCTAGAAGGGAGCATGATGATATCTACTCCAAGCTACTCAAAGCACAAGAATTCCTGTGCAGCACAAATGGTGACAGCTTCTCTAAAACCAGAAGAGGAAGGAGGTTCAGAAAGGATAAATGGTGAAGGACAGTTATGGCTGTAGCATTTGTTTTAAGATTTTTAGAAATCTTAGAATTGGAAGCAGCCGACGGATGTTATATATTTGAGAAACCCTTTCACATTGTACTGGCGCTAGCTGCTTCCATTACCCACTTAAGAAGAGCAATAACAGAGTCGCGTGAAAGGCTGATGCCATTTTCGCGCGTCGGGATATTCACTGATCGCATTACTATTACGCCGGAAATGACAGCATCGCCTTCAAGTTGCCAAGGTAACTGTTGTCATGGTTTAGGCTATCGGGGAAATTAATACCACCGATGTCTCCACCTTGTCTCACCCTATTTTAATCATACCATACCACTGTATGACAGAAATGTCACATATGGCTTCTTTATTATTGGTAGCTGATAATGCTGCTGCTTTACAATAGCCACATGCACTTTTTCCCAACAGGCAGCTAAGTTTTGTTCCACTACCTTTATGTATCGAGTAATCGCCACACCTCTTATATTATAAGGACAGGGTCATCATTATTTTCTCTTTCATGTCATTGTATGTAATCTGTCTGTGTTATGATCCCCTCAATGTACAACGCTGCATAATATGTTAGTGCTTTTAAATAAAGTGTAATTATAATAACGTGTGCTCACAAAATTTAATACATATATACAACAATTGTGAGGTTAAGAGCTCCATACAATTATTGTACTTGGTTATAGCTGGTCTAATTTGTAAAATTAGCAAAAATAACAGAAAACAATCAGTTATCACCATAACTTAAGTGCTACCCAGATGTGTATTAGGTCTACATTTTACCATTGGAGGCCTGCATATTATTTAGGTAGATATTTGTTACCCACATTCAGAGCCAGACTGGGACTAAAAATCAGCCCTGGCATTTAAAGTATATTTATGGTAAATCATATTATGCCACAATACTGCCCCCAGTTGATATTATGCCATCATATTATACCATACAGTAATGTGCCCAGTTCCAATTTTGCCACAAAATAGTGTGCCAAGTTCCTATTATTCCACCCTAGTGTTCCCAGCACAGTGGCTAAATGGTTAGCACTTCTGCCTTACAGCACTGGGGTCATGAGTTCAATTACCGCCCATGGCCTTATCTGTGAGGAGTTTGTATGTTCTCCCCGTGTTTGAGTGGGTTTCCTCCGGGTGCTCTGGTTTCCTCCCACAATTCAAAAACATACTAGTAGGTTAATTGGCTGCTAACAAATTGACCCGTGTGTGTGTGTGTGTGTGTGTGTGTATGTATGTGTGTGTGTGTGTGTATGTTAGGGAATTTAGACTGTAAGCCCCAATGGGGCAGGGACTGATGTGAGTGAGTTCTCTGTACAGCACTGCGGAATTAGTGGCGCTATATAAATAAATGGTAATAGTAATTAATTATGTCACCTTAGTGTCCCCAGTTCCTATTATGCCGCACAATGGTGTCCCAGGTCCTATTATGCCACACAATAGTGTCCCAAGTTCCTATTTTGCCACCTTAGTGTCTCCAGTTCCTATTATGCCACCTTAGTGTCCCCAGTTCCTATTATGCCACCTTATTGTCCCCATTTCCTATTATGCCACCTTAGTTTCGAATGATGCCACACAATACTGCCCCAAGTTCATATTATAACCCAGTAAATATGCCCCACATGAAATAAACTCATAAAGACATAAATAGACAGCTCTGTTATGTACTCACCTCAGGCAGTCTTCCGTTCCGTGGCACGGCATGGCTTCATTCCATGGAGGGGAAGCAACTGTTGTCATGGAGAGAAAGGGGCGGGCACAGAAGGGAGAGACGGATCTGTATGATCCGCTGCCAAGCGCTGTATGATGGCGGGTCCTGGAGGAGGGAACAGCCTACCTGTCAATAGTCCCAGTCCAGAGCCAGAACCAGATTTCCGGTCCCTTGCGTGCCCCCTGATGGGGGAAAAAATTGTGCCGGGAGAGTCTGCTGCTGGGACGGGCCGCCAGCCGGATCGGCCCATTTAGTCGTCGGCCCTTCTGGCATTTGCCAGAAGTGTCAGATAGCCAGTCCGGCCCTGCCCACATCCAATACAAATTATTCACCAGTAAAAAAGAAAAATTAATCACCATATAGGCCTACTAGCAGGACAGTTTTTACTACAAGTCAGACCAAAATATATACTTTAAGAGTAAGTAAGTACACACTACAGATTTTTCACCCGATTATTGTGCCAATCACATGATAAACAACCGTTAGGTCCAATATCATATTAGTGTGTACGTTCCCACGATTATGTTTTATCGTACCAAAGCATGACATGACATGACCTGTATCATGTAATTTGACCTTATAATCGGAATAAAAATCTCTATAAACGATGGATCGATGATGGGCAAATTCTGAATGGAGTGTGCAGAGTCACAATCTTTTCAGCAGATGGTTGTGACAGATGAAGAGCACAGATCTGAAGGTAAATCATGCAAAATCATGTAAAATTGTGTAAGTGTGTATGAATAAATCGACATACTGATTGGGACTTTCAGTCATTGGTAAAATCATTAAAGATATCACATCAGGAGAAATTCTCTGTAGTGTGTACCCAGCTTAAGTTGGATCTCGTGGAAAAGCATATCATAGAAGCTTAGCAGATTGAACACGAAAGATCCCTAGGTTTTAGCTAAACAATACTGTGTTTTAACAAGCAAGTTTTCTTGCTTTGAGCGCAATATCTTAATTTAATTTAAACACAAGCAAACAGTTGCAACGGTAAAGAAAACATGGGATACCTAAAGGAGGGATAAATGTTCCTAGTTAGACCACAGTTTGAATATGGGGTGCAGTTCCCGGCACCTCACTGTAAGAAACACATATAACAACTTGGGACAAAAAAAAGTTGAAGGATTAATTTATAAAGAGAGGTTATAAAAATAGGTTTGTTTATTTAGCAAAAAGGCACCTAGAAATTACCTAATTAAGAAGTACAAAGACATTCAAAACCAATAGAAAAATTTGTATAATAACTTAAATAAGAAGGACAATAAAGAGGACTAGAGGTCATCAATTGTAAATGGAACAATGACTGTTTCACTATGAGCTTATAAAGGGGTTCTTTACTGTAAGAGTGGTTAAGCTGTGAAATTCCTTACCACAAGAGATGATTATAGCAAAAACATTAATAGAATTGAAAAATGAATTGCATGCCATTTTTAGAAAAAATGGTATTTATAACTAAAATTAGTAAAATACATTGTGTGGAAGACTGATCCAGATAATTTATCTAATTCCCATTTTTGGGATCAGGAATCATATTTTTTTTATGAGTGTATTAATAGATAGCATAGGGGATATGATGAAATACCATTAGCTTTATGGATCTGACCATTATGCTGTTTTGCATTCAGTATACTTTATCCCAACTTCTTGTCTACAGGCGTGCTATATCTCAATATTGTGTATTGGGCTGTTCTCTAATATCATCACTACTATTGCTAGGAGTAATCCATGATTTAGAATCCCTTTAATTGTTTCAGTGTTTGCTCCATGTAGATAGTATCTTCTTTTAGATACTGCATATGCTGTCTAAATAGATTGTATTCTTATGTTATATTTGTTATTTTGAATATTAAGTTTGTAATCATTTGCAGTGATTCACAGATATAGTTGTTTTTTATTGACACTTAGGGCTAAATTTGCTAAGCTGCGGGTTTGAAAAAGTGGGGATGTTGCCTATGGCAACCAATCAGATTCTAGCTTTCATTTATTTAGTACCTTCTACAAAATGACAGATAGAATCTGATTGGTTGCTATAGGCAACATCCCCACTTTTTCAAACCCGCAGCTTAGTAAATCTAGCCCTTAATTTTTGTTTGAATGCTGTCAATTTTTTATTGACCTATAGCTCTGTTTTTCTTTTTCTTCTACTGTACACTAAAGATGGATCAAATTTAAAGAAATGAAAATAAACTGTGGACACAAGGGATGTATTATTGTATTTTATTTAAGAGCAACATATTATGAAGCTCTGTGCTGCTACTTTAAAATAAGCACTTTTAAAGTTGACCCTTGTCTATTGTTAATGTTATTGTGTATTGGTTTACAGAGTTTTTATTAATAATAATCTTAGAATACAACATACATCTTACTTCTCCTTTGATTGTTTTCATGTATAACTAATTTGGTAGAAAACAGATACATATAACCAGCAAATTTGTTGGTAAAATTGCAATTTGCTGTACATTTATTAGTTATTTTTTACTAAAATGTTCTTCCATACACTACCTTAATGCAGTGGTTTTAATGTTTTACTGCAGTCTTTTTTTGTCAGCACTGTTTGCATGTAATGTCGCTAGTCTTATGGGAAATATAAAAAATATATATTAATAAAAACATTTATGCAATGTTTTAAACAAAACAAACTACTAGTGGCTCAACTTCCCTTGATGACCCAAAGCCATCTGGTAACATGCTAGAACCATCCCAGAGCTACAATTCATAATGTATGCAGTTGGATTTGTCTAGCTGAGATGCCCCAGGAATTAATTATCATAGTAATCAAATCTATTTCCTGCCATGTAGATCATAAATTTGTTGTCAGCTATTTTATTGGAAAATGTAAGCTTGCTTACAAAGCAATACAAAAAGCATATTTCTGTGCTCGTTGTTCATATATGTCTGGTGCTTTCGTTTTTTAGCAAGTTATAGTGAGATGGCCTGGCAAATGTGCAATGTATATTTTCCAATAGTGGACAATATCACCGTATTCCTCCTATTGCTTATTTTTATAGTGCTCTAGTGCTTTTTTGTCTCTTATATAAAACATTTACAGGTGCTCATGCTGAGAAGATAAATCCATTCATGTGGTATTTGGTGTCCTTGAGTCCAATACATGTAAGACACTATGGACCTAATTTAGAGTAGGACGCAAAGTATGTTTAAGAAGTGTAGGAGTGGGAGTGTACCACAGCTTGGTAGGGTAATACGAGTGGCAAGCAATCCCAGTTGCGTCCCACTCTTAATACCCTATCGAGCTGCGAGCAGTTCCTGCAGCTAACTAACCACTTGCGCCACCTAATTGTGTTTTGCGTCTGCGCCTCACTGTGAATAGGATTTATTTACATGGTCATGCCTTCACAATTACACATTCCTCCCATTCTCTTGTAGTGAGTCGCAAGCTTGCACAAGTATTAATTGCGTCCATGATGCAGGTGAATTTGGGACTTTCTGCACATGCGTGATAGTGGTTTTTTTGTTGAATGCACCTAAAACGGACTTTGCGTCTGACTGTAAATGAGGTCATGTATTGACATCACATTTTAAATCTATTATTTAAAAAGAACAAATACAAAATAAGAAAATATAGAGTGATATGAGGTCTAGAATACACAAAAAGGAAATGTTCTGTTGATCAATGTAAAAAATGACAGGCATAAAACAAAACAAAAACGTCAGTAAATAAAACAATGGTTAAACTATATCAACTCAAACTTTATCATTGTATTATTGTATTTATTTCCTTTTATTTAGCTTTATAGGTTTACAAGCTCATAATATAATTATTTTCTAAGTTATATTATGGATGGAGCTTTTTCCTACTATGCCTTTTCTTTTATTAGTTATTTATTTACTTTGCCTAGTTAGACTCCCATCACTGGGTGATTACCACAGTGCACCAAAATAAACGTGCAGAGATGAGTGAAATCTCATGCAACTCAAGTTTTGTAAAGAAATAGGTCCTTATGCATAGGTGATAGAATATCATTCCACATTGTGGGCCTTATGTAGTGTTGGACGTAATTTCCATCTACAATGCAGAGAGAAAAGAATACCAAGAAAAGACACATCTTACACATATATGTTGAGCTGGACACATCTAAGCTGACTGTCATCACTAACAGTTATTATTATTATTATTATTATTATTATTATTAATTTTTATTTATAGGGCGCCACTAGGTGTCCGCGACGCCGTAGAGGGACAAATTAAATTACAATACCAGGTGAGACAGCACAGCACAGTAAACAATAATCACAGTAACTCAGTGAGCTCAAGGCACAGCTAGAGGGGTGGGGGAGGGGAGGGGAGAGGGGATGGTCTGCCAACAACGGCACCTAGGAGGGAGGGCACGGATGAGAGGGAGACCCCCAGGGGGAAGAGGAGGGAGCGAGAGGGGATGGGGGAAGAGGGTCCTCGAGGAGGAAGGCAGGGAAGCTGGCGAGCAGAGTTAAAAGTGGAGAAGACAGGAGGAGAGAAGACCCTGCTCAAAGGAGTGTACAATCTAAGGGGCACAGCGTACAATCTACAGCTGGCAATTTACACAAGTGATCGAACATCCACAAGTTTCCTGACTCCTGGCATCTGAATCCAAGTCTATGTAAGTCACATTTGCTCTACAATGCCGTTACATGCCCTTCCACCGCTTTGTTTCTTTAATCGAAAGGGTTCGCAAGTAGCTGCAAGTCCGAAATATGCAAAATTTGGGGAGCAATGGCGGAATGAGATAAATATTCCATAGAACAATTTGGAAAATTTTGCTTATCTTCTAATAACTGCATATCCAAGTGCCATAGTGAGGACATTAGTGTGTCTACGACAAAAATCATAACAGTTGGCTAACTCGAGCTAATGCTAGACTGAGCTAATGTAGTAGACACGTTCCCTTATGGGACACTTCACATATCTTATTTATGCAGAATTGTATGTGGTGATAATGCACAATAAGTATGATCATATTAGAAAATTATACCAGCTGGGGATTGTCCACTGAGTGCCCCAGACCTAATGAGAATTATTTTCAATATCTCATAATTAACTGTGATAATGATGGCATAGTGAAAATAAAATCGGGTTCTGTATATGTGAGCATAGGTCCCCATCAAAATCATTACTCCGCCCACTCTATCTCCCAGCAACAACAACATTAATATTGGTTAATCAATTTTTAGTGCCCCATCACATTCTTTCATTCTGTTCTACTTACTAATAGTAGAATAGTTTAGTGACATCTGCAAGTATGTCATATTTTACCTGGGTTCTTATTGGCAACTTTAAGATGTGGATTTTATTGCCTAAATGTTATGATTTCTAAATTAGATTGTGGACTCTGAACAACCACAATCCAATACATCTTAGATGGTGGTAAATCTAATTGCTCATCTGTAAATTTGTGATGAGGATGGCACAGTGACATTATATTTGGATTTACTGTCCTTAACGTGGGCTTTCACCAAAATCTTTCCTCTGAATGTGAGTAAAGAAGGGATTTAAGGACTTTCCTTGCATTATGATTTGCTCTTTTAAGATGAACTCTGTACAAGTCTTTAGGGACTTTATAAATTAGCTGATTGACATTAAACCGGTAAAATCTGATGAATCTAAACTGGAGCCAAATCTATTCGCTCATCTGTAATTGTGTATTTTACAAACTGCAATTTCAAAGTGAGTATTTTCAGTATTTTTTTTATCTCTCCATTTCTTTTCCTCTAAAAAAAATGAAAAGCACACATTGTGTTAATCTCATTTCTCATGATGACAGTGCATGAAGTTCAGCTACATCAATATGTTCCATCCTTAAGTGATGTTTAGCAACGCGTATCCCTCATTCAGACATTTCCATTTCATGAAGCTACTGGCACTGGGCGCAACTCATTAGAATGTAACACAATTTTTATACTGATTGATGTATAGTCATATGAAAAGGGGTTGCTAAGATCAGACATAGCTTTGCAGTCATCAGCATAAAAATTCAAGATGAACTGAGACCAACAGTATGCCAATAACTGTTAATGTCCTGCTTACTGACCATCTAGATTCAACATATATTTATATCTAATTACCCAGTGTAGATATAACATATATGGACACTATACAAGGTTTGACAATGTTATAGGAACCTATGAAAAATATAAGAATTTTAGCTTTATTTTTTCTCCTGCTCTGATAAGCGTTCTGTGCACATGGTTACCATCTATTTAAAACACAAATCCTTAAGGGGAAGGTAAGTGGGGAAAGGGCTGTGGGTTGGTAGAGAAATGTTGTGTTCTGGCTCCAGTTGCGGAATTCACATATTTTTACATGAGTCCATGACAAAATAAGTATATCACACACAATAACTAAAGAGGTTGTTTTGAGTTGGGAAGTAGTTATAAGCAGCAAAATAATTATTTTTCCCTTATTTATTTGTACTCAAATGTTCTTTATTGTAAATAGAGTAATATGAACAGTGCACAAATCACAAGTAATGCATTACATAAGATAGGTTCCATAGAATATTTTCATGCGTTATAGCAGTGATGAACTTGGGACACATTGAAGAAATTGAGAAAGAAACAAGGCAGAAAATCAGGGCTGAAAGGGTAGGAAAATCAGTAGGTATTCAGGGGCGCACGCAGGGGGGGTTTTTGGTTCTCCAGAAACCACTCCCCTCCATGAAGATCGGGGGCTTAACAGTGCCCCTACATAGTACAATACAGCACCGCCGTGGACGCTTCTATGACAGCGCTGCGGCTGCTGTACAACACAGTGCCGTTGAAATGGAGCTGCTGAACATGCGCAGCAGATTTCTCTCTTTTTTCCCCCTCCCCTCTTAAAATCCTCTGTGTGCCTCTGGGATTGGGGAGGGGAGAGAACGGTGAAGCTAAGAGTATGAGGTTCATCCTCCAGTGATAAAGAGGTTGGTGTTCCTACTTCTAGTGCACAGTTTTAACACTTCCAGGCACACATCCCTTCTTTCCTTGTCATTGAAAAAATGTGGCTGTTCAAGCTGCTACTCAACAATATGAGAGGTCTGTTTAATTTCCAGCCCATTTCACACACACTAAAAGCATTTCCCAGCAGCTAATTCATCCACATGTTATTTGTCGCACAGCATCTGATAGGGGATTCCTTAAATTCCAGTCACTGTAGTAATGTGGCATAAAAGTGTTCATATTTACCATTAACTGCAACATAATATCCTCCATTTTCATGTAAAAATCAATTTTTTGTGAAACAATCTTTCATTGTTGGAGGGCAGTGGGATCCTCAACGGGTAAATCAATGCCGTAGCTGCTTTGTTTAGGTTCTTTAGTAATTACTTTTTGTAGCTAGCAATGGGGTTCTTGGATAAATTCAATAGCCAGAGTCCCAGATTATCAGGAATCTATTCTCTCAATATGAGTTTCACTATATAAATAATCCGCTTTCAAAAAGAGGATCAGGCATCCCCACCAGTTATGAAGGGGACTGCCAACTTACTCGTTACATCTCCAACATGTATTAAGGAGCCCTGGGTATATTCGGCTCAAGAGGTTTGGGCATCTAAACCACTTCAACAGTGTTTAAATTGGGTCTCTATTACCATCAGAATTTGCGAGTCTGACACTAAAATGTGGGATTTGAATAATCATAGCACAGATGTTTCCTTTGATCAAAGTGTTCAGGTCTCTCTCCTAAGGCTTTGTAAAATTCTCTGTATTGAACTTAAACAGCAGTGAGATAAAATGCGAGGGCCTCTGGTGGACGATACAAAGGCCTTCAAAAGAGGTCAATTCTATTTTGACTTCTTTAGCAAAGCCTGTTGAGATCAACATAAAATGGTGGATTTGCAGGCACCTCCCCATTGTTTAGATTTCTGAAAATTATTGAACCCCTGACAAGTTCACCAGCTGACCAGCCCAAAAGACCCCTGACATTATTCAAACTTTAAATACGAGTAGGTTAAGCCCTGGGGAGAATTCTGAATTTGAATTTGCTAAAATGGACATGAGTGGACAAGCCAATAAGGGTATGTATTTCAATACTGTGTGACTTTTCCAACAAGTCAGAGTATTGCAGATTATTGCATGATATTTTAGTGGTTAGCTTGGTAACCGAGGGACAAATTTTACAGGAATCTGCACATTAGGCCCGATTCATTAGGGCATGCAAAATGAAGGTATTGTGCGTTTTTAAGAAAAACAAACATAATTTAGGTATGTGTATGTCCCTAATCAACTACAAGCGAATCTGAAGAAATGTCTCTTGCTGAATACGGGTCTAGGTATGCTCAATACATTGCAGCATATGTACAAACAAAGTATTTAAAAAACATGAGCTTTTATTTTTTTCCCATTGAAATACATTTATCAGGATATTATTAATGTTTACGATACATAAAAAAATTTTTTTACAGTTGCTCTTGATTACAAGCATATGTTCTTGTGTGAATATGCACATGCATATCACTAGCACTTACACATTACCTGTAGCTGGTGTGCTCGAGTTGGTATGCCGCCCTTAATGTAAATTGACTACGTGCATATGTTCTCCTACCTGTTCTGCCAATAAAATCGTAGGATACCATAAGTGTCCTTTGTGTTCAAAAATGAGTTACATACACTTGTGTTCTTTCGTGTATAGTTTATTTCTGGCCATCCACAGAGCAATTTATCGCAAAATACAGTACATATCTGCATTTACATTCCTTACTGAAGGCCCATAATGTTCTTCTATGGGGTTTATTGCTTGGGCTCTCTTGTTTTTGTGCACTCTAGAATTTTATTTAACATGACTGCATGGTAGTAGCTGGTGAAATGAGGAAGCTGTAGGCCCCCTAGGTGTATAGACATACAGTATGTCTGCTACAAACAGTATGGTGGCATTGTGTTAATTTTTATAATGTTGATGCCTACTACAGGAGAAGCTCTTAGAATTCCAGTGCTTGAAGTTTAAGAAGAGTTTAGTCTTTGGTTATGATAAATCTTTGTTTATAAGGGCCCCCTAAGCATTACAGTTGGGAAGGCTGCCAGGCAAATAAGAACGCCTGTTTTAGGTCCTACAACCTTTTTTTAATTTTAGAAACATTTTTATTATTTCATAGTGAATTTTAATTAAACCATTGTGTTAATTCATACTCTTCACACTGAGGGAAGAGTCTGGTTTATCTACCTTGTACATTAACCCTAATAGCTCTAAAGAGTGTTACGTCATCAGATTATGAAGGGATCCTTTACTCTAATGGTGGTTAAGCTGTGTATTTCTCTCCCATATTACATGATAGTGACAAATTCACTAACACAATTTGCCCCCCATAAACATTTGGACATGTAAGAGAATCCAATGTCTACAAGTTTCCTAGCAACCACATCAGAACTCAATATGGAAATGCTGTATGGCTCCTGCATTAATCATATCATTCTATTGCCCTGGAATTTTGGGCATTCACTCACATTCCAGGTCTTAGCGAAAGATTTTAATCATATCTATGTAGAAAGTCAACAGGAAATCAGCAAGTGGTTAAAATGTGCCCAAGATGTTAACTTTAAACAATGATTTCCTTCATGTGTTCTCTTTGTCTGTTTTTACACAATGCTTATATTTTCCTCATCATCATTACCATTGCTTATTTATAAAGGTACCACAAAAGTGCCTGACATTCCGAGTGATAAATCATACTAAATACAAATCAAACATAAAGTAGATATGACGTTGATGGAGGAGGTGCAGATGTGAGACAGATGGTAGAGAGGGCCTTGCTCTAGTGAGCTTACAGTCTAGAGGGAAACGTCAATGATGAGACAATAGCAGCTATTAGGACTTGTAGAAGAGATTGGGACTGCAGCTAGCTGTACACCCAGAGGGAGTTGTATCAGGCTAGGGTGGGATATACTATGGTAAAGAAGTTGATTTTGTACTTGAGAGATTGAAACTTGGGGGAGAGTCTGGTCTGACAGAATAGGGAGTTCCCGCTTCTGTGATGTATCATATGCTCTATATTATGAAAAAGCATTTTTAAACAATTCAATTTGTAAACGGACAGAGTAAGTTAAACAAAAACAACTTAATACCAAAGCAAAACAGCTAACACAGCCAAATAATGGTACTTTAATTGTGGTGACAAATAGTGTGGGAATACATCTTATGGACTCTAGAAAATTTCCAGTGATCTTTTGGGCTTTTCATGTGGAACAGCAAACCAAATTTATGCACCGTCTGCATTAAATTTGTGCTTTTATTATTGTATCTAACAGTAGACCATCAATCTATTCTCTCTCCATTCTCCCTGGAAATACAGTACACACCAGTGTTCAGTGTGCCAAATGCAGAGCAGTGTGAATCAGGACATATCTCCACACTATTATTGTAGTCTGGTCAAAGTCATGTCTAGACCTCCAAAATCCAAACTGTCCCACCATATTTTAGGCTGCTGACATTAATGAACATATAAAATAGGAAAACATCACACACACAGACAGACAATAAACAAAAACACTAGTTACAACCACCATATTACATACATTAAATACTCCTACCCCATTTAAACACACAAAGAGTACAAACAATCTGTTTCCTCCATGAAATGTCCATATTAGGCATACAAAGAAAATTCTAAAAAAATCTGCTCATCTAGCTGCAAATGTCTTCTATTTATAGCGTGTTACATGCAATTGTAAAAGTATTGTTTGTAATGATATGTAAGTAAGAGTGGACTGTTTTTAAACTAAAGCCAGCAATGTACATTAATTTGTACTACTGCCAACATTTCTCATGTAATTTGCATACAAATATTCAAATATGCCATATATAAACAAATATATGGCTGCATTACCATAAGTCATCCTGAAACAAGTGCTGGTGGTATTAGGTGATATAACATATAGCACCACTCCAAATTAAAAATGACCTGCAATGCCTTTTATTGTGCAGGAGGACTCTTGGCTTGCAGAGACAGTGGTCAGTCATCCTGTGATCACAGGGATGGGCTACTGCCACAACTAGTCAGAAGTGTAAATTTAGACCCTCCAAGATAAATTCTTGACTCTCCCCCAAGTCAATTAACACCCACTATGATCAATGTTTGACCTTCAACACAGAACAATTCAAACAACGTATGCCCCCCAATCACTTCATGCCTTCAGGTGAATTCATGACTCCAAGGTGAATTCATACCTCGTTAATCACTTAATGCATCATGTCAATTCATGCCCCCAGGACAATGAATTTATCACCACCCTTCCATGTAATTAATTTATCCCAACCTCAATCAATTCATTTTTTTCTTCAGCACCCTCAGTTTATTTATCACCAGCACCTTCAGATCATTTCTGCCCAGCACTCCCCAATTCATTTCTTCACAGCACTTTCAATCCATTTCTTTCCCAGAACCATATCTCCACATCATTTCTCCCCCAGCACCCTGTGCCACAATGTATTTCTTTAGGGACCATTAATTCACTTCTCCTAACTGTTTTCTACTTAGAATTAAACACAGCTGGATATATAGCTGTCAAGAGGTGTATCTGATGTGGGAACATCTTTTACTTGAGAAAGATCCATGTGGCTCTTGATCATTAGCCCAAATCTTTGCGGTGTGATCCAAGCACCAACGCTCATAACCTATGCTGGTTGCTGCCATTGCGGAGGACGAACAGCATTAGATTTCTCTGTAAAAGACTGACAGGTTGGCCTGGTCACACATGCTGGTACTTGTGGAACCAAAAACACCAGCATGCTCTAGCATGTTTGCTGGGACCTATAGTTCCACAGAAAAAATACTGTTAAAAAAGACATTGTGCAAATATACTTTATTAAAGTAAACCCTCCCCTCTTTTAACAACTTATTATGCATTCTGTTGGGGTCCTCTTCTGACTTCTGGCTTTTAATCCATAAGGGGAAAAAAAAAAAAAAAGCACATAGACAAAGATTACTGTTTCTTGCCAATCCCCATCTCGAATGATAGGCCAGAAGGTCTGTCGTCAACTAATCAATACAGAGTGGCTTTGCTCTAATTTGTAAGAGAATGAGAAAGCTGATTGGTTAGTAGCAGTTAACTCCACCTGGGTCTAAACGCAATGAACTATATTAATACAATGCAGTTCATTGATTAAATCAATCTCACTTTCCAGACTGTGTGGTTCTCTCTGTGGAATGCAGCTCATCCTATGTCACATGATATCTGCAGACCTGCAGAAGTCCTTATAGCACTGCCCATCTATTTAAACCCCATACCCTCCGTCTCCCTATTGGCTGGACTGGTCATGACAGAATTATGGAACAGAGACATGGAGCACCAGTATCAGCACAAATGAATAAGCAAATATTTTACAGAGCAAGCTGGATAGAAAAATAATTCTGTCATTTGCCATAAGGATCATTGTGTCCAAAGAATGTGGACTGCTCTTTACTTTTAACATTTTATTTAAATTGACTGCTCAACCCCAATAAATCTTCTGACTTATGTTTAATAAAACTGTTACCAATTACAGGCCCATTCTGCACTTGGTCAGTTGTATTGTCACTAAATGCGGTGTCACTGTGCCACCCAGTGAGTAATGAAACCTTTATGACATCATTGTGCTAACATAATTTTTGTAAAAATGCATTTACTTACATAAATGTGTTCTGGGATACTGTGTATACCACTGCTGCTTTATAGTTCTAGCACAGTCCTGCTGAATGGTAATCTATACATATAAATATAACATGCAGAAGGCTTTCCTAGAGCACATTCCTTAGAGGTATGTGAAGCAGTTGTCCAGACTGATGAATTCACTGTCATTAATTATAGTTGTTTGTGAAAATTTAAATATATTACTCAACATTAAACAAAGCAACCAATGTATGTGCATACATATAAACAAATAAGGTAAAAAGGCTTAAACATTACCGCAGGTACTGAGATGAGATCCCTGCCACCAAAACAGGATAGAGTGGAAAGAATTTAGCAGATGATAGATAGCCTTGTAAAGCATAATTGTATTTTTAAATGTCCTTGTTGCCCATAGACTAGCACCACATAACTCATATGGTTGTTATGTGATTAATCTATGGCTAGGGTTTCCCAAGCTAAATACTGTAAAATATATCTGTTGTCTTTTCTCATGTATTAATGATAAAAATATTAGTTTAGAATATTATCTTCACAGTCTGTGCACCTGGTATTGCCTGGTTACAATGTTTGAGTACTGTATGAGTAGAGGTCCCGATCACACTGTCCTGGGAAAACAGGGGCACATGGGAGATGTGTATATAAGACACACTGAGACTCACTTTGCCAATTCAATGGACTTTTATTAAAGCACACATCTGTAAGCTGGGTACACACTACAGTTTTTTCACCCAATTGTGCCAATCACATGATAAATGAATGTTAGGTCCGATATCGCATTAGTGTGTACGTTCCCATGATAATGTTTTATTGTACCAAAGCACATTGTACCATTTGGTTTAATTTTCTAAACTGACTAAAAAACACTATCAACAAAGGAACGATGACGGGCAAATTTTGAAGTGTATATACACTCACGACCAGCAGTTGAGGCAGATCTCCATAGAGTTTACAGGGTCACGATCTTTTCAGCAGATGATTATGCAGATGAAGAGCACAGATCTGAAGGTAAATCGTGTAAGTGTGTACACATAAATCAGCATGCTCAACGGTACTTTCAATCATTGGTAAAATCGTTACAGATATCTGATTGTGAGAAATCTTCTATAGTGTGTACCCAGCTTTACTGGTATATAGGTAGT
Organism: Mixophyes fleayi; assembly: GCF_038048845.1. NCBI lineage: Eukaryota > Metazoa > Chordata > Amphibia > Anura > Limnodynastidae > Mixophyes > Mixophyes fleayi. The sequence goes on from NC_134409.1 coordinate 34,535,969, forward strand.
GTACAAAAAATGGAAACAAAATATTTAAAGCAGTGGCTTCCACACGTGTGTGACCCATGTTTTAAGAAAATAATATTCTAAGCATGTATAAAATTTTAGATTTCTCTTATATAAGTGACTTTGAAAGAGGGGTGAATTAAGGGGAGAGGTTGGCAGGAGACCAACACAGCTTTAACTAATGTGCTAATGTTTAATGTGCAAAGGTAAAATAATTAGTAAGAATTTGCTCCTCAATTTATTGCATTTTGCACCACAAAGGGGTGACTGGTATAGATTGAAGAAATTGCAAGTTGCTTAGGCGTTTCTTTCAAAACTCAGGTAGCCATAACCATGTATTTACATTATATTCTTAATGTATGTTGATGTGGTTAAACATAGCACATTATTGCTATAGTCTTTGTTTTTTTTAAATTGGCTTGTTTTTATTTTATTTATAAAAATAAAATAATTGTTTTAATGATAGGGGCAGTGAACATATGTAAATATTGAAATGAAGCCAGGTAATACTTGATGTACCACTATTGTCCTCTAGAAAATAAATAGAAAATAATAGAAAATAATCCTTTCAATCATAACTGAATCGCCTGAATTGTACGCAACTGTCCAGAGTGGATATTTTTGTTGTGTGTTGCATGAGAAAAATAAGACACTGTCAATCATTCCTAATGTACCAATAAAAAAGAACAACATACACATATGCATTTTATAGTAACCTTGTCAAGGAATATGGATGATCCATTCAGCTGGTGGAAAGCTTCACTATAAACCTCATTACACTCCATTTGTGGCTTCAAATTTAAATATCGGTTATTTCTTGAATGGGCAGTAAAGTATAGTGATGTGCATGGACGCCGTTTAACCTTTATTTTATAAATATGTTCAGATGTGTTAGCCATATATGAAAGCAGCATGAAATAGCAACAGCGTCACCATAGCAGGAAGCAAGCGCTCTATGGGGGTCTATTTATGATGAACCAAATGGCTATGGCAGTTCTTCTCTCTATACCTCAGCAGAGATTTCTCTTGCCTTAACCTATTTTGCACTGGTTCTGCCGGGCACTATAGTACCCATAGACTTACATGTAGACTGCGATCTCACCCAATTTAACAAGATGGCTCCAGCTTACCTCTTTACCAAGGTCCATAACCGCCAGAGAAACTGGTCTGGATCCGTCATCGGGTCCCATCACTATGGGCCTTACCTGTGCATGCGCAGTAGCTACAGAGGGTCATTGCCTCCTTTCGCTAGAACCATTAGCTTGATGAGCCCTGGATTGGTTAATAGCAACGTTACTATATTTTGTATTGCTGCAGGGTGCAGTGTTGATAAATGATAGGTACAGCTGCCCACTAGCCCCCAACAAATAGACCCATAGGACATCCATCCATGGGTTTTAAAAAAAAGGTGTGATTTGGTATGTGTTAATAAACAGTGAGGGCTGGCATTTGGGAAGTGCAAAGTGGACAACAGGCATGGCTATTAGCCATTTAGTGCACCAGTTGAAATGTATCTGGTTGGCAGTGATTACCAGACTAGAGATCTGCATTTTGTAACATACAATTTAAACACATATCTTATAAAATTAAGATTGAAAATGTTCCTGTCCCCATGCTCCCCAAACCACAAACAACTTAAGCCATGCCTTAAATTTACTGTCATCATGCCCAATTAGTGATGGGCTACACTTGCAGGAAATTTAGATTGTTCTGCAAAGGAACGGGTCTGTACACATCATTTTACTGTTACATATCTGCGATATAATAATAATAATAATAAAATTAATAAATCATTCCTTAACACATCTGTTGAAGCAACATCAGCTACTCCAGTATCTACATGGTTAAATAATAATACAAAGAGTTCAGGGGCACCTGCTTCATGCAATGCATTAAGGAGAAACTCCCACTTAGCTAATGGTGTTAATGGAGGATTGTGTAACGGTTTCCCTCAAATGGAGGACCCCTTTCATTTCTATTGATGTGTTACATTCTGCATATTAGCAATGAATTTTCTGTTTTTGTTATATTAGAAATAAATAGCCTAGGTCTCATCCTATCTATTATAAATGAGTTGTACAAAAAAAAATCACCATCACATTATATAAAAGAGACGGAGAGAGGCCAACCTTGAGGATTTTACTGGACTCCCACTTTTCTAATGCGAGTCCTGATTCTGACACTTCTTTTTGTGTATAGAATAATTCACAAGACACCTACAGCAGTAACAAGAGATGCATTGAATAAGCTGTACACACTTTAAATCTTTAAAAATTTGAGATGTTCATGCCATGATGAAAATTTTTCACACAGTCTGCAAAGTATAAATACGTACATTTACTGAAATGATGAACATGACCAAGCTAGTAGCTAAAAGTAATATTTTACTAAATGGAGACAAAGAAAAACCTTTAAATCTTTCTTGCACTTTTAATTTCCAGAAGATATGCGACAGAGAAAGTCACATATTGTTCTTGTTTTGACTCTATTGACTGCTTGAGATCAAATTGCATTTTAATTTGGGGTCTGCATTTAATGGGGCCAATTCAATTGACAGCCTGAAGTTGATTTTAATGCTACTTTTGGTCATTTTGGAGGGCGATTATTTAACCCACAATTTAATTCCTTATGTTACGCTCCCTATTTGCTTCCCAAACTAGCACATCGAGGCAGGTTTGAGCCTCATATTAAAGTATAGGCAAAAGATTTAGGGGGCAATTCAATTCTATTTTAAAGCAGCGAGGTAAATTGAGCAATCGGCAGTATTATCTCGCACCTCTACATGCTGGGATAATTAAAATAAAGCAGAAGAAAAGTATTGAAATCAAAAAGTTATTATTAAAAAAAAGATAATTATATGATTTTATAAAAAAAATGCAAAGAGAAGACAAGACAAGCATTATAAAGCATGTATAAAATTGCTAAAATTTATTAACAATAGTCTATAATTTCAAAATTAATAAAGGTGTGTGTGTGTGTATAGTTAGCAACTAAAATATGCAAAGAAAAATTTGTTTAACTATGTAAAGTACAAAATACTAATTATGTGTGTGTATAGATGGCCGCGTAAACCCTCCCCTTCCCTCACAAATTTGCATTTCTCTAGGAGTAAAGTGCAGGGGTGGCGTTTACTGATTTTAAATTGAATACCACTTAGCAGAAACTAAAAATGGCCCCGGTTTCTCAGTAAAACCGCGCCAATATATTTTTTACTTTAACCACAGCATAACAAAATAGTAAGGAGATGAACTGAATCGGCCCCGATGTCTTCTGAAATATACGGTATGAAATGTTGTGGAAATTACATTATTGAATGCTATTGATTATAAACTAGTTGTTTAATTTGGGCTCAGTGTAATTGCTATCAATATTTTTCCTGGAAATAGAAAACATATTTAAGTGCAGATAACATATACATGGTTGATTAATTTTGGCAGTGATAATTCTTGACAAAGATAGTCTGCATTTATGAAATAGCCTGTATCATTATCATCATCACCATTTATATATAAAGTGCCACTAATTCCGCAGCGCTGTACAGAGAACTCATTCACATCAGACCCTACCCCATTGGAGCTTACAGTCTAAATTCCCTAACACACACACAAACACACAGAAAGTTGGTTAGGTTCAATTAGATAGCAGACAAATTACCTACTAGTATGTTTTTGGAGTGTGGGAGCAAACCGTAGCACCTGAAGAAAACCCACGCAAACACAGGGAGAACATACAAACTCCACACAGATAAGGCCATAGTTGGGAATTTAACTCATGACCTCAGTGCTGTGAAGCAGAAGGGCTAACCACTAGGTCACCATGCTGTATGTATGAAGGTGCAACTTATGAAAAGACCGAAAGAAAATATTTGTATTTCCAGAATTAATTTTTTTGTTTTTAATAGTGATAAATTTACATACATGCCTATTTAAATAAGTTGTAGCATTTGTATAAACGCAGCCATAAGATAAACGCCTCACTTACACTTAGGAATAAATCAAATTATAAGGTGCAATGTTGCAAATTTAAAATGTGCCAACAGATTATTAACTGATTAACAGTTATTAGTGATGATGATTATCATTAGCACAGATGTTTAGTCCAAAGGATGAGCACCCGCAATAGATTCACCTCCTGACAGGCGTATCCACCTCTAATCATATAGCAAATATGTGAACACGCCCTTACTATAATCTCCCTGTTTTCCTTTTCTCAGGATAAGGAGGCACAAGTCAGGGATATGGAAAAATCTTTAACACAGACATACACACAATTTTGGTGTGCATGCACAGTACAGAAATGTGCATGAGGTCCCTTAACTAAAATTTAAGTTAAAGCAGCAGACATGTGTGTGATTAGGGATTGTGCTCTAGCATTATCCTGCTGTTCTCTCTAATACTTCCACCGGTGATGGTTGTCAAGTCAACATAGTTAGATAAAATCCTAGAACCGACTATTCCTAGTATTCAACTATAGATGCTCCCATCCCTATAGATATGTTCAATAAATCTCGGGCTTTGACACGTGGTAGTAGGATCTTAAATCAATCTGTGGCACTAGCATAGGAAGGTATTGAAGACAGCAATGTATAGATCCAAGAAACAGGCACATGGAAAATTACACAAGTAGACAAAAGTGAGCATCACTTAAATAAGTCCAGCCAGTGAGAGATGGTGTCCAATGAAACCAATAAGCAGGATTAACAGAGATCCAAAGAAGGTCAGTATCTGAAGTAAGGGTTAGGGCTGGCAACAGTCCAGAAGATGTCCGCATCCAAGGGTCTGGGTAGACAGGGTCCAGGAGCAGGTTGAAACCAAATAACAATCCAAAGCAGTTACAGGCTGGTGTCAGAGAATAGCATGGCTACATCTGAGGTGTGGCTTTCCTATATGCAAAGAACGGCAGCCTAAAGTCCACGATTTTTGAGAATAAATCATTTTGTCCCAAAAGAGACTATGATGCCTTTCCACATATTGGATTTGAGCAGATGGTCTGTCTTGTATTCTCAAATGACATTGAATGACCCTTTGTGTACATAGTATGCACATACATTTAACAGTTATACACTTTGATAAAATGTTGGGTTGTCTGAGCACATTTTCTAACTATTGGCTGTGCCACACATGGTGGTATGAGTGGCACATCAACCTTATCTGACCAACATAAAGCATGAAACAAGACTAAGGTGTATATTTACTAAACTGCGGGTTTGAAAAAGTGGAGATGTTGCCTATAGCAATCAATCAGATTCTAACTGTCATTTTGTAGAATGTACTAAATAAATGATAACTAGAATCTGATTGGTTGCTATAGGCAACATCTCCACTTTATCAAACCCGCAGTTTAGTAAATATACCCCTAAATGCTTATTCTCATTATCCCACTGCGTAATTATATCATTAAGCAGTATTACTGCCTCATCAGGCAAATTCTCAAAGTGATGCAAATAATCACTGCCACTTAATTATAATTTCTAATGTATTTGTTTTCAATCCACTAGGACCTGACATATTGCTTTTAAAGTCTGGTGTGGCTACATAAATAAAGTGTTGTGTCACAATTGGATGAAAGGGGATTATAGAGACTTCCAAGCTTCACTATTATATACACTTAGTAGCTACTTTATTAGGTACATCTTTCTAGTACTGGTTTGGATCCCCCTTTGCCCCCAGGAACAGTCTGAATTCTTCGCAGCATAAATTTTTCAAGGTGCTGGAAACATTTCTTAGAGATTCTGTCCCCTGTTGACATCATAGTATCATAAAGTTACTGCAGATTTGTTGACTGCACATTTATGTTATGAATCTCTTGTTCCACCGCATCCCAAAATGTGCTCTATTGGATTGAGATCTGGTTACTGTGAAAATCATTGGAGTACATTAAACTCATTTAAATGTTCATAGAGCCAGTTTAAGATGACATGTGCTTTGTGACATGGAGCGTTATCCTGATGGAAGTAGTCATTAGAAGATGGGTAGACTGTGGCCATAAAGGGATGCACATGGCCTGCAACAATACTTAGGTAGCCTGTGGCACTTAAATAATGCTCAATTGGTATTGAGGCCTAATGTGTGCCAAGAAAACATTCACCACACCATTATACTACCACTACCAATATGTAGCTTTTACACAATGCAAAATGGATCCATGTTTATTTTTGCCAAATTCTGACCCTACCATCTTATTGTTCCAGAAGAAATAGAGATTGGTCAGACCAGGTGATATCTTTCCTATCTTTACCTGTTCACTTTTGGTGAGCCTATGCCCACTTTAGCCTCAGTTTCTTTATCTTAGCAAACTGGAGTGAATTCCAGTATGATCTTCTGCCGCTGTAGCCCACCCACTTCAAGGTTTGATGTGCTGTTCTGCATACCACTGTTGTAACACATGATTATTTGAGTTACTGTCGCAGTCCTTACAGCTTGAACATGTCTGGCCATTTTCCTCTGACCTCTCTCAGTAAGAAGGTGTTTTCACCCTCAGAACTGTCGCTCACAAGATGTTTTTTGTTTTGTGCACCATTCTCTGTAAACTCTACAGATTGTAGGAACCCAAATCAGCTTGTCTGGCACCAACAATCACAGTCAATTTGATCATATTTCTTCCCCATTCTGGTGTTTGGTCTGAACAACAACTGCAACTCTTGGCTATGTTTGCATGTTGTTATGGATTGAGTTGCTGTAACATGATTGGCTGATTAGATATTTCTATTAATGAGCAGTTGTATAGGTGTATCTATTAAAGAGGCCACTAAATGTAAACTGCCAGCAAAGGCTAATCAAGCCATAGCTTCATGTGTTTGACTTATGTCTACGATAGCACCACTCTGACTTAAGCAAACTTTGTCACATTTTGGGGGGCTCAATTTTCTTAATGCAAGTCACCATCTTCTATAAAGTAACTAACAATCAGTATAATAAACTTGATATACAACAAATTTTCAATGTAAAGGAATGGACAGACTAAACGGTTAGTCAGTGCTAGCGATTATCATTGGCATCAGTGCGTATTTTCACCAGCTCTCAGGCGCCCGCAATTAATATGACTATTGTCTCTGCACTGGTATACCTCAGTTTGCAATTACATGAATACTCCCTTACTGTACTCTGTCTGCTTTTGTATGTTCCTCCATCCCCTGTTCTGCTTTTACAAGGATAAGGGAACATAATAAATACCAAATCTTCCCATGGACATAAGCTTACCCTTTTTTTGTGGGCATGCACAGTACAAATTTGCATATTTTATACTAAGTGAACAGGCATATGCCCAACTCAATAGGTGCAACTAAGGACATTTTCAAAACCTTGATCCTGTTTAGGTACTTATTTATGTCTATTGTGTTCAGTACAGTGCATTCAATCCATCAGAAATGTGCAACATAAACATTATCATTTTTTATTAATCAGTATAGACTGACAATTATACACTTTTGTTTGCAATATTAAACACTTGACAAATAAGTGCTTGGAGCTTTGGGGTGTAGGAGAGACATACATGCAGGTACGGCCCAAGAAACTTGGGCCTGATTCATTAAGGATCTTAACTTAAGAAACTTCTTATTTCAGTCTCCAGGACAAAACCATGTTACAATGCAAGGGGTGAAATCTAGTATTCTGTTTTGCACATAAGTTAAATACTGACTGCTTTTTCATGTAGCACACAAGTACTTGATAGCTTATTTGTAAACTCAAATTTAAAGTTGATATTTGTGTGCTACATGAAAAAACAGTCAGTATTTAACTTATGTGCAAAACAGAATACTAGTTTGCACCCCTTGCATTGTAACATGGTTTTGTCCTGGAGACTGAAATAAGAAGTTTCTTAAGTTAAGATCCTTAATGAATCAGGCCCCTTATTCTTAACAGCCTATTTTGCACTTCCTGAAGTGGCACATGTCTGTATACAATGATGTTCCATCTAAAATACTTGTTCCATTGCTGATTCAATGTTTATTACTTGTACTTGTTAATGAATAAGTAAAGTGAAATGGGAAACATTTGTTTTCTTTAATATAATCGCAATCCACTATTACATAGGTTTGCAAGAGGACACAATTGCACCATATGTGTGCATCTATTATTCCATTGGTTTATTAATATTGGTCAAAATTAGGTTTCATTACTTTTAATTGTTTTCCCTAAAAATATAGGCTTTGAGGACTTGAGTTTTTCTATATAAATGTTTTGAACATGTTTCCATGTCCAGCAAAATCTATTCTTTAATTTATGTTGTAACTGAATAGTCTATAACAGAAAATGTGCAAGTATTGATTCAAAAAGGATTCCTATGATGAAGATTTGTAACATCAATTAATGGGGAATTTCAGGAAAGATCCAACTGAGAACAGGAAGTAACATGAAATGTATAATGACAATATTTGTCAAAGATTACTAATTGTAAATTGCAATGTCAGCTTTTTTCCATCCATATAGCAAGTGGATCAAACAGTTGTTTTCTACGATACAGAGCTGTTCTGTAATATAATAGTCTGCTTATAAATTTCAAGATATGATACCAAGTCGGTGGAGCTTCTCCACTTTTACCAGCCGAAGCAACACTTATAATGTTGCCATCCACATTCTGCTCATGCTCTGGTCCTCATCATACTCTGTAATAATTGCAAGAGAAAAACACAGGGTGACAGCAATAAACTGTTCTCCTTTCTGCAATGCATTAAGCTTATGGCTGACTGACATGGTGATTGTAGTAGGCGGTGGTAATCGAGTTATCGGTGCTCTAAACACAGACACTGTTTACTCCTACATAATTATTCCGATAATGAACAGAGCGACATAGAAAAAAAAATACTTACCAGTAAAAAGACACAGAGGAAATCTGATGAGAGGACATTGCGACAGTTTCAAATTACGTCAGTTGCGTGCACGACTTGGAAATTTCTACTTTTAAAGCAGCAGCGCATGGACCCAGGTAAGTTTTACCTTTACGTTAGGGGTTAGGGTCAGGAGTTAGGGTTAGGGTTAGGATTAAAATCAATATTACCATAGTCCGTGCTTTGCCGCTTTAAAAAAACAAAACAATGTTGCGCACGCAACTGATGTCATTTGGAAGTGTCGCAATGTCCTCTCATCGAATTTCCTCTATGTCTTTTTACTGGTAAGTAGTTATTTTTTCTATGTCGCTCTGTTCATTATCAAAATAATTATGTAGGAGTAAACAGTGTCGGTGTTTACAGCACTGATAACTCGCACTACACCCGTAGTAGGTACAAGAGAGAGAGGCTGCTTTCTCTCTCTTCTCTTCCTACTCCACTCACTCTGTCTGATGTAAAGTATTTGGTTTTAACCTGCACTTTTCCCTGCAATCTATTATTACAACCATGACTTGTGATCAGGGTCTCAGGGAGAGAAGAAGACAGGAGCAAGGAAGTGTGGTGACAATCCCTTCTCTGCCTCCTCCAGTAATGAGTCTTCTGACATGAGTTATGCACCTAATAGTATATATGAACTGTGTCAGAAATATTAACATCTAAATCAAAATGTCACTTGCACTTTCATGCTTTGATCAACGTTCTCATAACTGCATGCAAATAGTTTGTTTGACTCATTCAGTATGTTAAGCTCTTAGACAAGTGATAACTAGAATTTTGAAGGCCCCAAAGCAGAATTTACCTTAATGAGACAGCTATCAAGCTCTTCCTGTGCATCTGTGCCTGCTCTATAATGCACTTCATATCCTGCTCAGAGAGAAAGGGAACACCAGAGATCCTTTCCCCTCTGAGCAAAACTAATCTACCCAGTATCAGCTCCTTAAGCTCCCTGCTAACTACAGACACCATAGAGAAGAGAGGGTCTCGAAGTATAATGGGTGGAATCTACAAAAGGCCAGGCAGTTTTTGATCCCTGATGGGGCCTTCAACTACTGAGTCCCATAACATCTACTACCCTATCCTAGTAGTTATGCCTCATCTCTTAGTACTTATGTAAACGGTATGGACCTCATTTAGAGTCGGACGCAAAGTCCATTTTTGGCGCATCCAACAAAATAACACTATCACGCATGTGCAGCAAGCACCAAATCTGCCTGCAACTTGGACACAATTAACACTTGCGACAGCTTGCGACTCACTACGAGAGAATGGGAGGAACGCGGAATTGTGAAGGCGTGACCATGTAAATAAATCCTAGGCGCAGTGAGGCGCAAACGCAACAAACGTCAAAACAGAGCTAAAGCTGTGCGGCAGGAATTAGGTGGCGCAAGCGGTTAGCTAGCTGCAGGAACTGCTAGCAGCTCGATAGGGTATTAAGAGTGGGACACAACTGGGGTTGCTTGCCACTTGTAATACCCTACCAAGCTGCGGCACACTCCCACTCCTACACTTCTTAAACAGACTTTGCGTCCGACTCTAAATGAGATCCTATGTGTGTTTTATATGTGGGTTCTTTGTGCAGCACATTAACATTAATTATAATAAAAACAGAGATTAAAAAATATTTGACATTATTAATAAGTCATGGAATAAATCTGTATATGACTGCACCCATCAATTATTTTATATATGAATTTAGCCAAAAATTCTTTCAAATCCACCTAGAAGAAATTCATGTTTGTAAATCCTGAAATACTATACAATAGACATAATACATACAATCACATATTAAAAGAGAAATAGCAATGCCCAAACGGGCATGGAGAAGGCTTGACTTTTGCTTGGCCAAACGTAGATAAAAATTAAATAAACCAAATGGAATAGTTACTTTACTGGATTTTTTACATGGATTTTTTTTATTTTGGATACAATTTTGGTTGAATATTGTGTCTCTTTGAAGCACAATGTGTGTGCAGCAGGCATTTAAATATAAGCTTAGAGGATGGCTATTCTGTCACTTTTGATTATATTCCATAAAATGTTAATCAAACTAGGAGATTAATTCTACCAATTGTACCTCTCCCCCTCAAATAAAAAATAAATAAATGATAAACCACAGGCACGGTTTTTGTAATCTGTACTGTTTTAGAACAGTTAATCACAAGGAGCCATTCTGAAAATCCACTGTGCTGGAAGTGTTAGACTCTGTGTGAATGTTAAATAGAATCCAAGAGGCATAGTGATATCCGCTAAAGTGAGCAGTGAATATCAATTGTATTTATAATTACAAACAGCTAAAACATATTGCTGTAGTGCAAGTCTTCTCAGTGGAAATATACTGTGTGTGCTTCAAGTTTTGCAAGTGCACCTTGGATTTAGGCATTAAATAAAGCAATCTTCCTGAAGTTGAAAGCATTATTAGAAATGTACTTGGATGGATTTTTGTGTTCATTGTTTTGGGACAAAGCTTAAGGGTACAAGATCTAATTTCTTAGCTACAATGTCTTATTGTTTTATAGCAGTAAGGAGCAAGCACTCTGTCTAAATGTTACTGAAGATGCCATCCCAACACTTATAAGTGCCATCATCCCAAATGTGCATTCCTGATAAACATTTATGCCAGCCATACGTGCTACATTTAGATGGTGAGAAGTGATGGAAATGTCAGATTTGCTGATAGATGATTTAAGGACAAAAAAGTTCATTAGTAAATGTGCTCCCCAGCAGCAAGGGTTTTACTTAACAATTTCTCAAATGATAACTTACAACGCTTTATAAAGTATATGCAGCATATATAATGAAAATTTACATAACAATATCTACATTCCTAAAATACACATTGGGGCTGATGCCAGGTTGTGTAATGTTTTTTACATGAAATCGCTCTGTGCATGCCCAGAAAGTGGGCACCCACATATACCTCAATGCAGACTTGGCACTTATGCCATGTGCTCCGGAAGAGGCAGAACCGGGGACAGAAGGGGGGTTCTTTTTTATCATTAACGTTTTCATTATAGCATTTTATGTTAAAATGGAAGGGGTACAGAAAATGACAGGGAAGAGGGGAGAGGGTACATAGTGCAGAGCAGACAAAACAGAGCATACCAGAGAACATAAATTGACATCACAAAAAGAGCCATATGAGCATATAACAAAGCTGAAACAGAGATTATTACAGAATATACAATTAAACACCTTGAGATAAGTCAATAAGGTCAGGAAGAGAAGGGTCAACAGAATTTGATGGACAGAGGAGCAAAGTGCTTTCACCTTCAGTAATAAACTCATGCCAGTCTAACCATTTAAAAATGGGGGAGGATGCTACCATATTATGGTGCACTGTACTTCTCCATTTCAAAACTAAATTATATTTTGGCAATTACTTTTGGATAGTGGGGGGGGTGTTTCCATAATTGTGCGACCGCTGCTCTGGCAGCTATAAGTATATGTCTCTATATATACCTATGGTGTTTTGGCAGCTGGCCCGGACATAAATGGAAGAGGACAACGAGTGGATACAGGGCTAATGATCTCAGAGTGACTGTCCTTGCTAGAAAGGGGGTTCTAAGGTTGGCTGAATACAATAAAACCATGTTCATGCAAATACAGCTCATGCAGATCATTTAGGAGGCGTATATTTTACATATATACTGCACTTATAGCCGTATATGCTGCTGGTACAGAAGGCAAATGAGATGAGTATAGCTCTGCATATGTGCAGAAATACACTATTTGTCATGCTGCTATTTTGAGAGTAATTTACAACCGTTTTTTGGCCAACTCTGCATCAGCCCCCTTATGTTTACACTCTATATTTATCTTATCAATCACCTACTGTTGACTAGCTGCACAGATGGTTTGTTTAGGGGTGTTCAACTATCAGACAATTTTAATTAACTGGTTTGTACATGATAACTGCCACTTTGATTAAATAAGTTGTTGAAGTGCTTTTTGATTTATATCAAGGAAGTTTTTTCCCCATTATTTTTGGCACTGATAATGAAGAAGAGGAATTCTTCCTCCTCACACTCACTCTTCTCTCAGTGAGCTCTCAAACTAACTTGGCAGCTGCTATATTTGGTGGAACTTGGTGCATCTTCCAATATCCCTATGCACAAATGCTTTTCCAACATGGTAAATCTGGCTAGTTATATTCAGAGGGGCCTTTGGTTCGCCTCCTGGCAGGGAGAATATATGGCTATTACAGTACACAAGTTACTATTGTCACATTTACTAACATACACTTCATCTATCTTGTCAGCAACGATACCACTAACAACCACATTATGGTGGACACATATACTGTAATGCTTGTGTTAAAGATGTATGACTGCAATAAACAAAAACATGTAAAGTACTGGCTATATAGTTACATCCCATGTTTAAATGAAGGAAGTATATGGTGACAGAGTAGACAAGGCAACTCTAGGAATAGAAAAGTGGGGGCATTGAATAGTCAACAGTCAATTTCCTAGCCATGTGTCTCTAGCACACATTTCAACCAAAGCCACTCCGTTCTGACACGGATGATCATTTTTTACTTACAAGGTAGACTGACCACCATGTCATTCTACATTTAGTAAAATAAGGAGGAGCACTTGCCAACTGTGTCTGTGTTTGCTGCTTATAGAGACTCTATATAATATTGGGTACTGAATACACAGGAGCTAATTATTCTTTGCTGTGGTCCTGCTGCTAAGTTCACCATACATTCCCAAATGTTTACTTGGCAAACAACAGTGCTCCTTCTTTACAATGCCTCCCTTAATAATATCACCCTCACTTAAAAGCAGGTGTAATCTTTGCACAAAAATAAATTAAAATGTAATATTGCTGCTATATGTCACCCTTTCTATAATCCCACTCTCGCTATGATGCCAGTCTTGATCAGTGTTTTAAGCTGGTAATAAAAAGAGGGAGGCTATCTAATTCGAATAAGATTGGGGGGTATCGATAGATGGTAGGCATCATCTTGGATTTTTCTAGGCATGTGCTGTAGTGTGCATGGCCGTTCTGTTTATGAAATAGGATCCTGCCTGATTGGTCCTTATCTTTCACAACTCCTATTTACGTTCAGTATAAATATATAGCACCTCTGACAGTCAGATCATGACAAAAAAATTAAGTCTTGTATCTGACTGCTTCCCTCCTGTGTGTTCTGTGTTTTATATCCCTATGCCTACTGGTGTGTCCTGTTTACTCCATCCATGCCAGTGTTTGATGAGTTTGTATGTTCTCCCCGTGTTTGTGTGGGTTTCCTCCCACACTCCAAAAACTTACTGGTAGGTTCATTGGCTGCTAACAAATTGACCCTAGTGTGTGTGTTAGGGAATTTAGACTGTAAGCCACAATGGGGCAGGGACTGATGTGAGTGAGTTCTCTGTACAGCGCTGTGGAATTGGTGGCGCTATATAAATAAATGGTGATGATGATGATGATGATCCCCTCCATAAGATCCTGGAGGGGAGGTGAATTGGAGGAGGTTGGGTGATGCAAATTCCATAATTTTGGCCCTATAAATAATTAACCACCAAAATATTATCAAAAAAACTACCGATTCACCAAACTAAATGAGGATGAAATCACTAAAATATAACCATCAACCCAAAAACATGAGTTCTTGGAACCCTCTTTGGAGCACCCATCATATTTATCCACCTGATAATGCAAAGCACAGAGTACTTCTTGCCAAACGTTTTCTCCTGGAAATGTCATATGAATTTGATAATAAGCTCAGTTTGTAACAGGGATCTGCATAGTTTTTCTCAATGTGCATTAAAAGCTGGCCACAGTAAATTATATTTTCAATTAAAAACAGAAATTGCATTCCTGTAGACCGGCATAGTAAATGGAGTGACGCAAACTACTGGCTTCTAAGTCTAGTACTGTAGAAGCTCATTTGCTGCTATCTTGAGAAAAGAAAGAAGACAAAAATGGTTGGCGTTAGTAATTAATAGAATGCTGGATACCACAGCAGAGGCAACACACATTCTCTATAGGCACGGCAATACATACGGCTAATGTACCTAAATAAATATCTATCCTACTGCCAATTACAAGGCCTTGCGGATTTAAAGCCCCTATTAGATCATTACATTAGTTATACTTTGAAGGTGTATTACAGTGGAGGTGTTAAGTAGATATCTCTGGGGATCTGCCCTCTTTCTTCTTGAATAGTCCTGGATCAAGGTTCTCTTCATTTTGTTTTCCTGCAACTGTTAGTTCTACAGATCAAATAATGTTAGAAATTTCCCTAATGGATCACAGCTTTAAGAAGCCTGTTTCAATCCTTATAACTTCAATCTCTTTTATTTGAACACAATACAAAATAGAGCTGCTGATTTTTTCTTATATATGTGTGTCTTTGAGCAATATTCCAGCATTTGCCGATCTAATATACATTCACTCGCTGTTGGGATTTATTTAAGGTTTCACCTGGAAAGGGTCATTGAAATTTTCATCTCGTATTAGAGTATGTACTAGGAATACTTATTAGGCAAGAGGGCTCGATTATAAAAAAAAAAAAAGGCACTGCTGTAATACAGTAATATGACAATCTGTACTGCTCTAGAAAACAAAGCCCTTTCAATTAAAATATATTTTATGTGTTTGAGCTCAAAGCTGTTTTTGTTTCATAAATTCATTGATGCTCATATGATGATTGAGAGATGTCCAATTTAAAAACAGATTATGGTAATTATTTCTACCCAGGAGTCCTTTTATGATAAGAGACCAAAGTTGCACTTACTATCATTTCTTTGATAACATATATTTAATCATGCTGTGTTAATCTAATCTTCAGATTAAAGTATTAAAACAGTAAAGAAGAGCAGAGAAGAATTACATTTCTTTTGTGGTTTCTGTTACTTTCATTTGCATTCGAGTTGTCCACCATTCTGAGCATTATTGTGACTTCTAAGTTTGAGTACTCACTCAAGCTTCACTATTGAAATAAAAATCCTATTATATCATATTTGTTTAAAATTTGATTTATTTGTCTTTGAATCTTAGGGTATATGTTATAGTAAATGTCTTGCTTTTTATATCAATATTGGTTCTTAATCCCTATGCATAGAGCATGGGCTCAATGTTACAGACTTAGGGGCTCGTGTAGAGTTGGTCGCACTTGCGCCCAAACGTTAGCAGGAAAAGACAAATGCGTGAAAGAATGCATTTATATGCATATGTCCAGTTGGACACCTGTCTTTTTAAGAGCAACAAGTGTGATGTAGAGATGTAGTTTGACAGTGTTAATAGTAAATGTGCCAGGCGCATTACTCTATTTGTACACAATATAATAATGAATGTAATGAAGTGTCATATACCCAACAGAGAACAGTGTCATGGTAGTCTTCCTAATAAATATAAAAATGTGTTTGTCATGTAAAAATAATATATAAAAACAAACACAAATATAAAGACAAATAAAATTAAATATAGACATCTGTCATTTTATGACACAGTCCTAATGGAAATATCAATTAGATAATGCAAATAGACGGCAATAATTTCATATAATATAACAGCCAGAATAATTTATTAACTATCAACTGGAGAGGTGAGGCAAACATCCAATCAGAAGCAGCTAGTTAGTGCTTTGCTACTCCAGCACCCACAACTGATATGCCTGCTGGCAGGTGTATATTCCTCTGTATACAAGTATACCTCAGTCAGAATTCGGAGAACAACCAATTACTGCACTAGGCCAATGCCCCTTTCCTTCTGCATCTCTAGCTCTGAGGAGTCACAAGTGTAAGATGTAAACAACTTTTCTTGCGAATAAATGTGTATGCTGTTTGTGGTGTACATGCACAGTACAGAAATGTATGTTTTATGCTACTAAAACATACATACGTCCAACTGAGTACAGTACATGCCATGGAAATAACTACTCATGTATGGAGGTGAGCAAGAAAGTCACTCTACTGAAGACCGTGTGATAGTGGTGAAAAACACTTTCTCAGGCGTTGTTCCAGAAAATAACATGAATGCTCAATTGGTGACTGAAAAAGCCATGACAAATGGATAACTTTAATGTCATACTCATCAAACCATTGGGCAACCATATGTGCTATCTGCATGAGGGCATTGTCATCTTAAAATACTTTCCTTCTATCAGGAAACAAATGCCGCAACATGGGGTGAAGATGATCACAGTACCATTAAGTAATGGTTATCACTCACCTTGCCTTCTAAGGGAATGACTGCATCCACACCATGACAGCGTCAGGATTCTGCAGCATTGCATTTACATTCTGCTTTGGATTGGCAGCTCCTGCCTCTGGGACTCTATTGGACTTGTTACATTAAATGTATTATCTGGCAGTACCTCTTATCCATTAGAGGTGCTGCGATTGTGCCTTGCTTTTTCTTACTACTAGGGGTTAACCTGCTGCAGTAATTTATCAAATGCACCTGGTGGCTCTCTATTTATATCTGCCTCTTCTAGTTACCTGTGCTGGTCATTGTTGTTATGTTGCTGTTCCTTTTTGTTATCCACTCCTGCTTCTCCTATTCTCTGGGACTTCTACATGCTGCTGTTGACATCACTGTACAGGATTTCTCTCCACTCAGTAATTCCACCTGCATCAGCTGTATTCCTTATTGCTACCAGTTTTCAGCTTCACTCAGAAATCCTTTTTTAGTATCTGCAATACTTGGTTCGTACCATTTCCTGTATTCTCTGGTTTATACCTGTTCAATAAACTTCTTATGCTTTCATCATATTCTGAGCTCCATAGCTGTAATTTCCAGTTTTCTGTATTGAAATGTGACAGCCAGGGAAAATTAACCCATTTTTGTTTGAAATAAGCACTGAGGACTGTAGAGTACTTCAGGTTGTCCCTACATGAGCACTTGTCCATTTGCTGAGAAAAAGGTGAAGAAAGATTAACCTGAACATATCACATTTCTCCACTACTTGGTAAGCCATCATCTGTGCTCTTGTACTACTAAACTCTCAAAACTGCATTGCCAAATGTGATGATAAATTTATGCAACCTAACTATGATATCCTGTTCTGTGGAGTTCAATCTAGACATTTCTTGATGAAGCTGGCCGATCATGCTACAGGTTACATTTTGCAGTCAATCGATCTGCAGTTTTGCCTTCCACTATGATTTAATGCATAGCTATCAAATTGTTGAACTATGCGTCTTTGACATTTTTATGAAAATTAAGTTGGCATATCTTTGTCACTGAAGCTCCTGCTAAACATTCCCCAACAATCACCCTTTTTTCAAAGTCACCAAGGTCTCCTTTTGCAGCTTTGCTAGCAATAACTATAAGCAATCACAACATTCCAGTCAAATACTCTCCTGCACAGAACAAAACCACAGGCACTAATTGACCAGATAGATTCAATAAACTTTGTGGCATATTTAGGTCAGATCATTAAAACTATGGGCATGGCCACATTAGAGTTCACGTGTGCACCATTATAGTTTCACATCATTGATCGTGACGTCAGACCACTATGAGAGGTCAACAATTCATAATTCTGTACACCCTGCAGAAGGACTATGCAAAGCAACTACACCAGGGGCACGTGGGCATTGCAGCCACCAAGCGTAGGGCCAGAGAGATATTATATTGGTTGTTTCTTTGTTTCTGCCGTGGCACAACCTGTGGTGGGGATAAAGAGGAGTGGGAGAAGGGAGGGAAAATAACAGTTCAGTTGATGCAGACAATATACTTTGGTGCTATGATGTTTAGCAGTTGATTATAGTTTATTTTGCAGTATTTTTCATCTATAGCTCTTTTGCTTTTTGTTTATAGCTCTAATGCAGTGTATATTGCACCCCTCCCTTGTAGGTAGGGGTGCAGTGTATGGGGTGTAAGGATAAGAAATTAATGTAATTAGATAAATTAAACAACAACAAAATTGTGTAAGGTGCAAGAGATAAAAATGTTGAAACACTACACACACACTAAATTTGGAAATTTAAACAGTATGCATCATGGAGAGTGAAGAGGCAGCTACAATCAGATGCCAGAAGATGAACAGAGGCTTCAGTAAATATTTAGACAAA
This sequence comes from Mixophyes fleayi, assembly GCF_038048845.1. Taxonomy (NCBI): domain Eukaryota; kingdom Metazoa; phylum Chordata; class Amphibia; order Anura; family Limnodynastidae; genus Mixophyes; species Mixophyes fleayi. The sequence goes on from NC_134409.1 coordinate 34,554,821, forward strand.
TAGATACCCAAATGTAAAGAGCTACATAATTTGCTGTTGCTATATAAATAAATTATGATGATAGACGAGGTCTCCTGTACCCATACTAAAAATATTAAAGTCTATGCACACAATAAATTTGAAACATAATAGGGCTTCCATCATAGACACTGATACTACAGAAACAGGAAGAGGTCATTTGATGGACAATGGTATGAATGAATAGAGTTAGACATGTTTAAAAGTAATTAGATGAAGGTGACCAATACACATACTAAAATGTTCAAAGACTATTACTATGCACTTCTTGATGGGCAGAGCATTCATCGGAGGCCAAGAATGGAGATTTCAAATACCTTGTTTTACCTAAGTTATTGTTTATGTTACAAGTAAGATGTGGGCCATAATGCTGCCCTTGTGAATCAATCAAGGTAACTCTGATATATATGGCAGTAACCATGAATATCTACATCCAGTTACCATGTATCTGCATACTAATGTCCAATTTGAGATTAAAATATCAATCTTGATTTGTTCTTTTGGCTAAGGTCAAGTGTAGTATCTGACCTAGTACGGTTGACTTGGGATGTCCTGATTGGGCGGGTCTCCTTTGTCTGATGCCGGAAGGTCGGTGTTGTTTGGAGCCAGAGGTGCCTGTATCACCAGGGAACAGGGCCCATGGGTGACATGAAAATTCAGTGCTGGTGGGACTGGTACTTGCACACCCACAGTGGTAAAAGGGACTGCCTGAGACCTGCAGCAAAGGCGGTTGCGAAGACCCATGTACATAAATATGGAATGTATATAAATATATAATCTGTAAATAACACAGTCCAACAATTTATTTTTATTTTTTGTAGCTAAGGATATTACGGAAGTTAGGGTTGCTGAATTAAAAAATTAAAGTAGTTTTTTCGAATTGGCTCTAGTTCTTGAGGTAATGGGTATCCTCAATTAATAGGGAACTACCAGAACATTCTAGAAGGTCAGACACTCCAATATTCTAAGTGTTCACTTTGCACTCATTCTAGAAGTTCCAGCAGTCAGTTGACAGTTGGCAGTTGAATGGTTTGCGCTGTCTATTGTGTTTTTCTTGTTTCTCACGCATGTAAAAAAAATTGTATACATGTAATTAGTGTAAATAAGTCAAGTTGTATACGAGGTGGTTGCCAAAAACATCTCTATTGACAAGACAATGCAATTGAAAGTCCACATTTTGAGAAATTAAGAAGACAGAATTTGACACTGGCAAAGAATACATGTATAGATGGAGATATAATGACTGATGTTTTACACTATGTGATGGAGTTAGAGAACTGGTTAATTATATGTTGAATTGAATCTGAGAAAGCAAGTGTAATGATGGCAGAGTTCCAAAACCCTTCTTTAAGATGAGAGTGGACACAAGACCTCAACTATGTACAGCGGCATTAGTAGACATTTAATAAATGATTAGAGGGCAAAATGATAAATGATGCAAGTCAAGATAACATTGTCGTTTTCATCAGATCCAATCAGAAATGAATTGAATTGGATCTACAAAAAATCTAAATATTATCCCTCACTTATCAATAATGTTCCTGTGTTTCTAGCTAGAACATGCACATTAAAGTGAAAAACTGTGCAATTACAACACACACAACAAATTACTTGACTCACGCATTCTTAATTCTGTAGAAACTGATTGCCTAAGTTTGAATGCATAGCTCCAACACATTTAAACATTTCTCCAGAGTTCAATCAACTTTCATGGCTAAATTGTAATATATATGGTACCTTAAGTGGCAAACAATTAGGCATGGTTTACATATCAGCAGATAATGGCTGAGTTCTCAAAATAACTTTCAAGACTAATTCCCACCCAAAAAAAATGTCAAAAATGATGACGGGATAAGTGAATTCGCTATGTCAATTTAACCAATACATGCCATTATAATTAACAAAACAAAGGCAAATGATTTAATTTCATAAACCTTTTATAAAGTACTTATTCTGTTTGAACAAGGACGATCTTTGCAAATTGATTTGCTGAACTCTAATTATAATAAGCACATAGGGCCAGATTTAATATTGAATGTAATCGCCGACACATGCCGTATTTTGTGCTAAATTGCTCTGCGCATGCCATGAAACGGACTATAAGCCAGAGAACGTAAGTGTATGCAATTCATCTTCGAGTGCAAAGGACACTATCGACAGGCTACAATTTCATTGGGGGAACGGGAAGGGAAAGGACCGCATGCACATAGTCAATGTACAGTAAGGGCATGCCTAGCTCAAGCAAACAAATCAGCACTCGAGCGCATACAGCAGCATAAAGCAGCATACAGCAGTGCTCAAGTTCAGATTCAAGGTCTGGGCACCTCTAAGATACATATTTTTCAGTCGTGTCACTAGCACCAGCTATAGGTCGGGTGTAAGTGACGAATAATGTGAAGATGGTTGCGTAGGCATGCTAGAACATGTATTTGCAATCAAGAGCAACTGAAAAAATGCATTTTATGTAGACGTACTAACATATTGATAAATGTATTCCATTTTTGTAATTTTTTTTTCATTAATGACTTTATTATTATTATTGACAGGTAAAAATAATAATTTTTTTTCTGTGCGTTCTGCTGGGACAACACATATTCATCCGAATTACTTGTATTTTAAAAAAAAATGCAGTAGATTCGCTTGGCCTGACATAATGAATCTGGTCCATAGTAGCATATATCGTATAATAAATATAATGATGTGACATATACACTGTAGTGAAAATAATGCTATCATCAAATAGCGTTGAGTTCATGAAAAATTAATACTAATATTGATCAATAACTTTGTTTGGAGGTCAACCCCCTTTCATGCTTTGTTGTCATGATCATACATTGCCCATTTTCATGTCATTGCCATCCCATAGCCTTCTCTCATGCTTCATGGCCATATTTATACATTGACCCCCTTATGCTTCCCTGCGTCCCCCACTCCACATACACTAACTCTTGCTGGGCCATTCTGCTGCCACTCCACTGCACACCCTGCTCCTCTGTTGCTTAGAGAGAAAGTGTGAACACACTTCTACACTGAACATGTTTGACTGATGCGCTAGAATGCCAGCCCATGTACACAGCATTCTAGAATGTTAACCCAACTTAAGCATCTAGGTCATGCAGCAGGGAGCTTTATAAATATACTTTTATGATGCATATACATATGTTAACACACTTGTGTACTGAAAGCAAATACATATTTGCAGCAAAAGGTGGGAACAAAACTGAATATTGCATAAAGGGCTTTAATACTAATTTACATTTAAGGTTCAATGTTTCCTTAAATATAACATGTTTTAGTACGTTGCTTCCAGTAATGAGTGATTTCAGTGAACAATACAGAAGTTCATGTCAACACATGCTTAAGCAAGATGTCTCAGTGGCAATTAGGGCTGGATGAATTGGTTATTTAAGGATTAATTAAAAAAATTGTGAAAGACATGCACGTTGGTTGCTCTGAAGAACTGCTAGAAAACAGTTTTAATTTAATGCCTGAGTGATGTTTTATCAATCCCTGATCTTGCTCTCTCAGGTGTATATGTATATATGTATACAGACACACATATATGAGTATAAGCAAATTTCCTTATTTTTTTTCTATACACACAAACATACACACACATACACACAAATACTATATATATATATTACCATCCTTCTGGTAACACTATATACAGAAAAATTAAGGAAATTGGGAATTTTCCGTAGTGCAATGAATCATTCTATTCAGCAATCACCACTTTAGTGTGAACATGTGTACCAGTTAGAAAGAAAATTGTAAATTCTTGTATCAAATGTGAAATTTAAAAAATAGTTAATATTACCCCCAGGACAAGGAACAACACAAGCTACTCCTGCTTCATTTATGTTACTATGGAGAATTGAATAACAAAGGGTGAATGCCAGGGCACATCCCTATGTGTTTCATTAAGCAGGAGGATGCTAAAGGGGTTCTGAGTGACGAAATGTATACATCAAATAAAATAAATTCTGAGCATGCTTATTGGGTCATTTTATGAATATCTACAAAAGCGTCAGTTGTGGTTAGACCTACGTAATTTTTCTTTTTTTTTTTTCAATAACAGCATAGTAACATCAGTATAATTTAAAGGCAATGAGTATAAAAATGTCCATAGGATATATTTGTCGATAGCCCATAGGCTAAAATAAGCAGCAAGCAAAAGAGTGGGCTTTCCAGTCTACACCCGAAGGATAAACTCAATGGCAAAATAAATAACATTGTTTTTCTCCTTCTACTCACAGTATTTTTCCTCCAAGGGTAACACTTAAACAAAAATGTCAACTTCAACCACCATCAGCACCAATACCACTTTCTCTAAGCCATCATCTCTCAAATATGGAACAGTAAAGAAAGCTTGATATGTAAATGATATCACTACATTTAGTAAGTAGTATTCTGTATTATCGTCTTGTGCAGAACATTAGAGGAAGCATCTTCAGCTGCCACTACTTTTTTAGCATTAATAAAGATTAGAACTAGAATCTTCAATTATTTTTATATTATTTTGCTTCCAATATATATGTTCTCTTTTTTTTATCACTTAAAAAGCAATTTACAGAAATTCCTAGAAATGTTCTAATATATATTTTTTAGTTGTACATGATTACTTCCCTGACAGCCCAACACTGTACCCTCCATTATTTCATTTATTTTTATTTTTTCCTACTCCCTTTTTTATTTCTTAAAAAATTGCTACGTGAAGACTTATAAACGATATGCCTTAGAAAAATGAATCTCTTTTTCAATTAATATCTATCAGTTTACATTGAAATTGGTCTCAACTCAAACTTTGGATGCATTCTTGGCTAACTCCTCAAATTTTTGGCTAATGGTCTACATACAGTAGTTCAGCTAACCAAATCTTGTGAGGTCTACATAAAATATACATCTTTCTATTGCAGTGTCCATAGCCTTACCTTGACACCTGATATCAAGATCATGGAGAAAACTTTACAGATCTCAAAGATTAACATGGCTTTATTAATTTTTGAAAAATACATTCAGGATTGCTGGGAATTAGAGCTGAACTACAATTCAATTAATTTCTAAACCTGTATGATCAATTCATGTGAATTCTTATTCCCTTTTTGTCAAAGTTTTTGTCAATTTTCCTTAAAAGCAGTCAGACTTGACCTTATCGGTAACCAAGTGAAATTAAAATAGCTTTATGTTCTTATGAGTCAGGCAAAATATACTGTATGCTATAACTAAACACATATATGCATGAAAAAATAACTATTCTAATGTAAATGGTTTTCAATAGGGTTTACTGTTTCTAATTGCTATAGTAAGCACAAAAAGCCTTCAACTGGGCAATGTTGTTTGGTTAAAAGAGATATGACCAACTTATGGAAGAATACTCACACAACTTCACAAAGTAATATTGCAGACTATAATATACATCTCTGAAATACAACTTGACAGTCAGGTACAAGATTAACAAAGTTCCCTTGAAGACGATCGCTCAATGTAGAACACATATATACTGCATGTTACTGTTTCCCTTCCACACTCGGCTCACATTCATTGTTAAGCTGCAGAGAATACCAACGCTTTTATATTTCACTAGAAGTTCTTTAGTTTGATCAAATTTTACTTTTAAGCACAGAGTCTGGGTGATCGGCCACCTACTTTGTAACATCTGATTATTGGAGCAAGAAGAACTGTTATTTAAAAATAGAACAATTAAGCTGCAGTCAGCTTATTACATTTCTGCTTTACATCAGGTTTTTTTTAATTAACCTGACTAAAAAAAGACTGCATAATATTAATCCAAATGTACAAAATAGGCTCAATTTGATCAGTTGCATTTAAACTCAAATGCGGTCCAAAATGATGAATAGAATTATTACATTTTAATATTTTTACTTTTTAATTAAAGAGTCTAAGGATAAAATTAAATTTCACAGATTATGTTGCCAGGGAATTATGCTGCACATATATATGTATTATTTACAGATGAAGACACAGTTATTCCAAATCCCATCATGTTATTTGTGCTATCTTAATCTGATTAGCGCCTAGGAACTGCAGATTTGCTATTTATAGGTGAGCTTTATGTTAACTATTATTATTATTATTATTATTATTATTATTATTATTATTATTATTATTTATAACCATGCAGTCCTATCTACTGAGGTGATCATGACATAAATAAATGATATACAATGACATGAAACAAAAGATATGCCTTGCCCAAATGAACTTACAATCTAATAGGTTTAGGCAGCATCTGATACATAAGGAAGCAGAATAACAATCCCAGGGAAGACTGTGTTGTTTTTAAAAGACAGCAGTATAAAGCAGTCCTTGGTGGACGGCATACCTGTGCTGCTACCAGTGGTGTGTCATGTGTGAAGTGAGGAAAGACAGCAGAAGATCAAAATACCAAACGAGAACCAGTCACTGTAGAAACATTGACATAGTCTAACTGTTCTTTTCCAGTTATAACAACTGAACATACATCTCCCCATGTCTGGCAGCAGCTGCGGTCACCAAGGAGGCAGTGAGAGATCACCAAAGGAGGAACTGAGTTGGCAAAAGCAATCACAGTAGACAGCAAAGGCAATTCAACTCATTGGGTCCAGCAGCTGAACTGAGGTGCTATAAGATCTTTTAAACAACCCAGTCTTTGATGTAATGATGTTCCTGGGCCCCACTTTATATAATACCACTGCCTTTACAAATTTTAACTGATTTTATAATTGTGCAGAGAGGAAAACGTGGGAGGCAAGGCACAGAGCTGATATAAACTAAGAAAGCCTAAGAAAATGAACTTAGGATAACTGTGGTTCACTTCTATTGCAATAAATATTCCCAAAATACAAGAGCATGTTAGTTCAGATAACATTATTATCTCTCTATTTATATTCTACAATGAACTCACCATATTGCTTAAAACACTGAGATGAAATATTAACAATAGACAGTAGGAAAAGAATTGTGGTCAAATTATCCTGAAACATAATGGAACACTTTGTTAAGCATTACAAGAGATAATTGTTCAATAACATGTCTCTGAGATATCTATTGTTTAACTGAGTAAATTGAGACATTTATAACATATCATCTCTAGACCAAAAAATAAAACAAATTCCTTAATTAAAATGAAACAAAGAGCAGAAATGCACCTAGTTTTATGGGCAAGACCATGGATTTATGGGCCTAGATGATGATGGGTGCAGATCCGAGGTGTTGATTAAGTCTACTTTTGCATCAGAATTTAGTTTTGTGGAACAAGAAATAGGGTGGAGACGGTACTTTAAATGGTTGGAGGAAGTTCCCAACATTTCAGATGGGAGCACAACTTTTTTCTTACTGTCAGAGGACTTAATTTTACTCTACTTCTGAGGGACTAGGCATCTGATCTTATCCTATGCTTTGAATGGAATGCGCTTTCCAACTTACAGTTGCTCTTCTGCGTAAATAAATATTGAAATAATCATCTCCAAAAGAGAAGGGACCTATGGGAAATTCCATTTTTATGGCAACTCTGTGAACCAATGCTTCCCTACTGGGTTATTAGAGCATGACACAATAAATATTTACTTGCCAAACTGCAGTGCTCCTTCCCAGTGCTCCCTCTTTATAACACTTCCATTTAGAAAGCCATCATTAAAATCTATTATTTCTACAATATGCCACCATCTTTGAATTGCCACCCTTGCGATAATGCCTATCACCACTAATTGTTCTAGTAAGGCTCCTCCTATGGCTCATACTGTTGACCAGAACACCCTGCCGTTCACTGAAGCAGGTTGAAATGGATCTGTTTTCAGGTGGATGTTCTGTTTCAGAAGAAGCATGTGTCATGTACTAGACAATCACCGGGTGGGGCATTGGTTTTGTAGACCTTGTTTCAGTATTTGTCCCAGGGAGCTCTACCTGTAAGTCCCCTTATTGCTACTCATTGTTATAGAAAGATTGCAACATTCATCATTTACTGTATATGGTACAATTTAAATATTCCACTCAAACTGTGATCTAGAAACATAATAGAGATTATTATAGTAATTTGACATTGTTTGGTATTCATTAGCATTCTCTCTATTTGGGGTCTCCAATTTGTGAAATAAAACAAAGTGCATTTACTCATAGGCGGCTGTTTGACAAGTTCTGTAGTCTTTCAGAAACATACCTTAAAAATTTTCTAACAATATATTTATATTTAAATAACATTTACTATCCATAACAAAAAGAGATTTTCTCTAAGATAGAGAATATCTTTAATACAGAATGGCCCCCTAAAAATTCTATGTAAGCTTCTGCATGATTGCGAATCCCAATGGAAATTAAACAACATGATCACTTTGCAACCACCTCCTGTTAATTTATCACATATTTCCCCTAAAATACTCCTTATCCCATTCTTATTTATATGTTAAATAATACACTAGAGTGAAGGGACAATAGGACGGTCACATATATCACAATAATACTCCTCCCCTCATCCATTCTTCCTGCAAGAGTACCACAGAGTTCTGTCCTTGGCCTACTGCTTTTATCTCTGTACACCTTTTCCCTATGTGAACTCATCAGTTCCTTTGTCCTCCAGTAAAACCAGTTCTATGCAGTTGACAGTAAACTCTACATCTCATCTTCTGATCTCTCCCCTTCCCTCTTTTGGGTGTCAAATTGTCTCTCTGCCATCTCCTCCTGGATGTCATTGTGCCTTCTCAAACTCAACATGTCCAAAACAGAACTCATTGTCTTCCCTCGATCAAGATTCTCCCCTCTTCTAACTTCTCTCTCACTGTTGACAACACCACTATCTCCTCTGTTCCTCAACTACACTGGATGTCATTCTTGAGACATGCCACTCTATCGCCCTACACATTCAACCTCTGCACTCAACTGTCAGCATCCTCCTGGACCTCGTCGTGTCAGAATGACAGAAGCTGCCTACTCAATTAACCCCAGCCAGGGGGCGGTATAGTATCCTTCACCACTTCCATTGCCCCACACAATTTGGATCAATTGTTCCTTTCTACTAACTCATTACCTACCTTAACTAATACACATTCATTCACATCTCTCAATCATGCACCTACTCAAATTACAGTCTCTCCTATTTATTGTCACCATATTTCTCTCCAAATTCCTTTTCTATCTCTATCATCTTATTCCTCCATCCCCGATTATGATTTCCCCTTCACTACTTCCCTCCTTGTTAGTCTGTACACATGAACTGTTTTGTACCCTGCACACGCCACATTCACCAGCCTACATAAACAGAAATAAACCTCACACCCACAAATCCTCCTTGCATGTCCTCTTTCTCACCATGCTTCTTCTCATGACTGCTGGCGACGATATCTCGCCTAACCCTGGGCCCCACACAATCCCTATTATCTGATTATGCAACTCGCTGCACCCCAAATCTTTCCATCCATCCCGTACTACCAATCCCGCCAACCTTATCCACATATCTCCACCACCCTCTCTTCCCTTCTCCTGTGCACTATGAAACGCCAGATCTGTTTGTAACAAACTTACATTCATCCATGATCTATTCCTTTCTAAATCCCTGAACCTCCTTGCCATTACAGAAACCTGGCGCACCTCTTCTGACACTACATCCCCTGCAGCTCTCTCCTAAGGGGGACTCTCCCTCAGCCACACTCCCTGACCTGGAAACAGACAAGGTGGTGGAGTAGGCATTCTTCTCTCTCAAAGCTGCACCTTCCAAGTCATACCTTCTGAAACTTCCCTCTCATTCTCTTCCTTTGAAGTCCACACTATCCATCTATTTTATCCTCTCCACCTTTGTGTTGCTGTCATTTATCGCCCCCAGGTCCAGTTTCCCAATTCCTTGACAACTTTGCGGCATGGCTCACTTATTTCCTATCTTTTGACCTGCCTACACTCATACTAGGTGATTTCAACATTTCCAATGATAATCCCACTGTCTCTTCTGCCACTAACCGTCTTTCACTTACTTCCTCCTTTGGTCTCTTCCAATGGACCTCATCTCCCACCCACTGTGCACTCACTTGACCTTGTCTTCTCCCAATACTGCTCCATCTCCAGTTTCTCCAATTTAGCCTTCCCACTCTCCGGCCACTACCTCCTTTCCTTCAGCCTCACCTTACCTAAAACCCTTCCTCCCACATCCAAATACACACATACACAGCTAAACCTAAGTACTCTTAACCCAATCCATTTCTCATTTTCACTAAAATAACTATTTTCTCCAGTGACTGCATTGTACTGTCCTAATCAGGCTACCTCTTTCTCTAACAAAACAACCACTTCAGCCCTAGACTATGCAGCTACAGCTAATGCATATAGTCTCTGACAATACAAACCCCAGCCATGGCCTAACAGACCCGCTACCTGCAAAAGCGCTCCCGCACTGCAGAGCGCCACTGGAGGAAATCTTATTATCCCAATTTCCTCCACTATAAATTCATCCTTTCATTTTACAGCACTACCCTTTCAAATTGTCAAACAAACATTCTTCAAAACTCTAATATCCACCCAGTCTTCTAACCCACGTCGCCTTTTTGCCACCTTCAACTCACTTCTCTGCCTAACTGCACCTTTTCCTCCTTCCACGCTCACTTTCTGTCACTCACCGGATGGTTAGTGCCTCTGGTCTGGTACGTGGCTCTCTCTCATTCCTGCCGGCGCCTGTCCTAAACCACGGCCGTCTGCCATCTTGACTGGATTGCGCATGTGCAGGACTCTTGAACTTAAAACCTTGCTTTTAATCCTATTGGTGATTCAATCACCACTCACTATTTAGGGCACCTGTGTCCTTAGTATCGTTGCCTGTTCTTGGTTCCCATTTCCTTGAGACACCTAGGTGTTTCCTATGTTCTGCTCGTGTGATCGGTTTTGCTGTGGACAAGTCCTCTCTGCTCATCCGTGGTAAACTTGCCCGCTACAGACTACCTCTACTCCGCTGCATGCCTACACCTGGACAAGCCTTATCTGCTCTTCTGTGGTAAACGTACCCGCTATAGACTGCTTGCCATTCCGCTGCATACCTGCACCTGAACAAGCCTGCTCTGCTCATCAGTGGTAATGTACCCGCCACAGACTATTCGCTATTCAGCTGCATACCTGCACCTGGACAAACCTGCTCTGCTCATCAGTGGTAACGTACCCGCCACAGATTATTCGCTATTCAGCTTCTTGCCTGCCTTTGGACAAGTCTCCCTTGCTCATCAGTGGTATACTTTCCGCTACAGACTACCCGCTATTCCGCCACCTACCTGCACCTGGACAAGTCTTCCCATCACCGCAGTGGTACAACTTGCTATCCGCAGACCACTGACGCTCCCGCTACCTACCTGCACCTGGACAAGTCTTCCCATCACCGCAGTGGTACAACTTGCTATCCGCAGACCACTGACGCTCCCGCTACCTACCTGCACCTGGACAAGTCTTCCCATCACCGCAGTGGTACAACTTGCTATCCGCAGACCACTGACTCTCCCCGCTACCCTCCTGCACTGACACAAGTCTTCACTGCACATCAGTTGTTATACCTACCTCAGCATTATAGCTGCAAGTCGCTGACTCTCCTGCTGCATAGCAGTCAGATACAAGACTTAGGGGTAAATTTACTAAACTGCGCATTTGAAAAAGTGGAGATGTTGCCTTTAGCAACCAATCAGATTCTAGCTGTCATTTTGTAGCATGCACTAAATAAATGAAAGCTAGAATCTGATTGGTTGCTATAGGCAACATCTCCACTTTTTCAAACCCGCTGTTTAGTAAATATAGCCCTTAATCTTTTGTCATGATCTGACTGTCAGAGGGGCTATACATATATACTGAACGCAAATAGGAGTTGTGAAAGATAAGGACCAATCAGGCAGGATCCTATTTCATAAACAGAATGGCCATGCACACTACAGCAGATGCCTAGAAAAATCCAAGATGATGCCCACCATCTATCGATACCCCCCAATCTTATTCGAATTAGATAGCCTCCCTCTTTTTATTACCAGCTTAAAACACTGATCAAGACTGGCATCATAGCGAGAGTGGCATTATAAAAAGGGTGACATATAGCAGCAATATTGCATTTTAATTTATTTTTGTGCAAAAATTGCACCTGCTTTTAAGTAAGGGTGATATTATTAAGGGAGGCATTGTAAAGAAGGAGCACTGTTGTTTGCCAAGTAAACATTTGGGAATGTATGGTGAACTTAGCAGCAGGACCACAGCAAAGAAGTAAGATATGTGATAATCATATGATGCGCACATCCAATTCTGGCACATCCTCTTGATTGATTTTGATTAATATATTGATATTGATTAATTTTCAATTTTCAGAATACCCTAGTTGGGGAGCTATTATTAATATTATTATTATTATTATTATTATTTATAAAGTGCTGGCATACTACACAGCATTGTACACTGAGGGGACCATGACATAAATTACATACAATGATATGACACAGAATGTAAAGATGGTCCTGCCCATATGAGCTTACAATCTAAGAGGTTTGGAGAACATGATACATAAGGAAGCGGAATAACAATTGTAGCAGCTGAATGGGGAAGTGTGTGTTGTTATCAGCCGGAAAAAATAAAGCAGTGCTCAGTGGATGACATTTCTGTGCAGCTTTCAGTGGTGAATCATGGGTGAAACATGGAGAGCCATTGGAAGTTGGGGACAAGCAACAAGAACCAGTCACTGTAGAAACCTTAATATAATTAGCTGCTCTCAAGAATAATTGTCCTTTTTCATAAATAATAACTGAACCTCCATCCTCTCCTACTTGTGGAGAAGGCTTTTTGATCCGTGCTGCATGGACTCTTGTGATTAACTCCCATCTTGTAGTAGCTGTGGGCAGCCTCAGGGCCATCTTAACAACATTATGGGCCCCCTGGCAAAGCAGTGCACCGAGGCCCCTACATATATATATATATATATATATATATATATATATATATATATATATATATATATATATATATATACATATATATAGATATAGATGTATAGAGATACAGATATAGATATAGATATAGATATTTAGAGATAGAGATAGATTGATGTACTTACTTGAAGGTTTATTTTGCAGGTTTTTTTTTTTCAGGATTATTTATTCTAATTAAGAGCCCTGCCTATGGGGCCCCCTTGTCCGTGGGGCCCCTGGGCACCTGCCCATCATGCCCAATGGAAAAGATGGCCCTGGGCAGCCTGGTGTCTTACGTTAATATCATGCTCGCTGCTGGAAATGGAACCAGGACTTACGTTCCCCATGTGTGGCGGCAGCTGTTGTCAGCTAGGAGGAAGCAGAGATCACCCATGGAGGAACTAAGATGTCAACAGCTATGACGGTTGATCTAACTGGGTACAGCAATTGGTATAGAAATAGATCTTTAATACAATCCGGTCCTTGATGTAATGAGACTCCTATGCACCATTATGTAATTTCCAACTAACTTTGCACACTTTATATTATTTATCTTCTATGACAGATGACAGATCTAAATAGGTAAAAATCTATGCCAATGCAGGCTGAAATTTTGTTTATCTAGATCAGAGGTTCTCAAACTCACTTCTGTGCATTCTCTCAGGTTGTCACCAGATTATATAAATGTTTTGATTATTTTCTTGACATGTTAAGTTTGCAGGTCTGACTCATTGAGGCATGCAAAAAGAACAAAATGTACATTTTAAAAACACACATAAATCTGGCATATGCACATCTGTATTTAACAAGGAGTGGATGTAAAAGATACGTCTGTTTTTGAACACAGGTCTAGATTTTACTCTTCTCTTACCAAAAGAGCGCACAGGGTAAAAAAAAAAACCTGTCAATGTCACCTATTAATAATATTGGGCCTGATTCATTAAGGAAAGTTAAGCAAAAAATTTAGTAAGTTTTCTTACTCAAGTTTACTTGACAAATCCATGTTGCAATGCAAGGGGTGCAAATTAGTTTATTATTTTGCGCAGAAGGAAAAATACTGTCTGTTTTGAAATACAGCACACAAAAACTTGATAGCTTTATTTGTACACTGAAATTAAAAGTTGATCTAGGAAATGTCCTGCCCCAAATATAAATCTGCCATCACACTTTAAATTTACCTCCCCCTCCTATGCAACATAGTTTTGCCTCATTGACTTACTTTTGCATAACTTATCTCAATGAATCAGGCCCATAGTCATTAATGTCAAAACATTTCACTGTTTAACAAAACACCCAAGAAATTTTGCTCATCGCCACCCCGCATAAGTTACATTTATGAGGATCTTATGAATGTCTGCTGTACATAAAATGCATATATATATATATATATATATATATATATATATATATTTATTTTTTTTTTTACTATTATTTTTTACAGAGTATCATTGCCGAATACATACACAGAAATGAGATACTTAGCCACTTTGGCAGAGCTATATTGTGCTGCAGAGGGGGACATTTAAAACATGAGGACAGAATAACTGTTGTGGGTGTGTTCTAGCTCTACGGTAGGTTGCAGTGTTAAAGTAAAGCTGGCCAGTGTTTGTGTGCTATATGCAAAAGCAGGTAGAATTGTAACAGCAAAAAGGAGTGCAAACTGCATTTAGGCCTCATTTAGATTTGGATGCATATGAACTCAGCAAATACACAGGAAAAAGAAGCACATGAAAAAATATTTATAAAATATTTACATGTATATGTTGAGTTGGACGCATCTCAAGATGCATCCAGCTCAAAACAATAGCCTTTGCATGAGGCATACTTTAGGCATGGCTCATGATAGCGTAAAGAAAATGTAAAGAAAGCATAGACCTAACATAGAGATGTGGCTTGACATAGTACATCTTAAAATCTCATTACCCTATTTGTACATTATATATTAATGGAATGGCATGTCATATACACAAGAGAGAATAGTATATTGACAGTGTTGTTAATAAATGCTAAAGTCACATTTTCCATATAAAATGTAATGAAATACAATCATCTCTACATATGTTGTTTATCCATTTCAAAATCTAATGGGAATCTTCTTTCCTGCGGTAGACACCAAATGGAAATGTCAATTGAGTTATGCGAATAGAACGCTGCAACTTCATATATTATAGCTGCCATGCTAATGAATTAAATACTATCAGCTAGATGTGTTAATATGCAATTAACTAATTAGAGGCTGCTAGATAACACTGCAGATCATTAGAATATATGTATCCATGCACCAGATCTCCAGGCACAAGGAGACGCAAGTGAACGATCTGAAAATAAAATTTTGACTTCAGAAATGTGTATCTTATGCAAAACAACATGTTCTTTATTTCAGAATTTGAGTGGAGACATGACTATCATTACATATACAGTATGTATATGGCCAACTGTACATCTTAATCCATAAGTCTGCAAGTACAGATTTTGCATGTCTTTGCCCATATTTCCTTAAGTGAGAATTAAATCCCTTTTGCAGTTTTGTGAGGCAAATTTATTGCAGGTGCATTCATATATCTTCTGTTTGGAAAAGGGTTATACTAGAGATGTGCGCTGATGCCTGTGTTTTGGATGTGGTTGTGGTTCTAAAACATGTTTATGTTTTGGCTTTGTGACAGTTTTAAACAAAAAATCACAAAAGGTTTTGGTTATGGTTTTGGATCTGGATTTAATTAAAAATTGTGAAAAAAAAAAGTAAAATAATGTAATTTCCAGCTGTTTTTGTTCCTATATCACTATTTATAGCATTAACCTTTTTTCCAATCATTTCCAGTCTATTTCCTTAATGATCCCTTCACAACTATCCCAATTGTCACCAATTTTGGCCAAAGTTTGCAGCAGGGGCAGGTTGGGCTGGGGGGTATCTGCCCTTGGGCTGGGTCACTGGGCTATCTGCATGTTTTTTCCTTTAAAATGTTCTTAATAGGCTGCTGAGTTGAATCTTGCCCCCCCGGGCTAAAATTTGCTAGCCGTTTTCTGGTCTGCAGCAAACTGTCTTAATGAAGGATTTTGTAAATCTGCTATTGGTGCATTTACTTTCTCTGATTCAATTAAAATAATAATTAACCAGTCTATGCAGTTCTCTAACTCCATAAAATTGTGTAAATCATCAGCCATCATATTTCCATCTATACATGTTTTCTTTGCCAGTGTATAAATTCTGTCCTCTTAATTTCTCAGAATGTGGGCTTTCAATTGCATTGTCTTGTCAAAAGAGATGTTTTGGGGAACCACATCTGCATCAATGCCAGTTATACACACTTTGTAGAAAGGCCAACTATAGGCCTATCTGAACTGTCTGTTTTACATATTTCTTACACGTCACTAATAGAATATATAAATACTATTTATATACATTCTATATTTATATATATGAGTCTTGGGGAGCACCTCCGCTGCAAGACTCGGCCAGTCCCCTTTACCCCGGGGTTGGATAAAGCTTCCCCTGGGGGAATGATTCTTTAGCTCTTCTTCCTCATAAATACACATGAGTCCCCTGGTTCGATTCAGCAGAGCAGCATTACAGTACAGAGCATATAATTAAAACGTAGGAAAGCTCTACTCTTGGCTACCAATGAA
Organism: Mixophyes fleayi; assembly: GCF_038048845.1. Taxonomy (NCBI): domain Eukaryota; kingdom Metazoa; phylum Chordata; class Amphibia; order Anura; family Limnodynastidae; genus Mixophyes; species Mixophyes fleayi. The sequence goes on from NC_134409.1 coordinate 34,571,365, forward strand.
TGCTCTGGCAATGTATTGTGGGCACAATCTTTGAAGTTTTTTAGTATGGATGCAGGCTACCTTCGTCCCTTAGCATCATCATTTATTTATATAGCAGTTAGGTAACAAAAGCCCTGCTCTTGGCTGCCAATGAATGCTTTGGCAATGTATTGTGTGCATAGTCTTTGAAGTTTTGTAGTATGAGTGCAGGCCACCTTTCGTCTATCAGCTTCATAATTTATTTACATAACAACATAAATTTAAGTAGCTCTTTACAATAGGGTATCTACTTGTCTAAATATCTACTGATGCCTCTTTCCATCTAATAAAATCTGATTGTTACTGCCTCTTCACTCTCCATGCTGTGTAATGTTCCAAATTTAGTGTGTGCATAGTGTTTTTCACTATTTTCATCTCTTGCTCCTTACACTAAATATTTTTGTTGTTTATTTATATAATGGGCTTCTTTCAGCTGGTGGCAGGGCAGATGACATTTTATTTGCAACCGTTGCAATGTTCTATATCCGGTCGCTGATTGTTGAAATTGCCCAAAAAAAACCTCACACGCAAACACCCATTTTTAAATATAGATGTCACTAAATGACCCTTTCAAACTTGACAAGTTTTGAAAAATAGAAAAGATTTGAATATATAGCTTTTTTGGGGGTGTGCAGCTGCTGCTGAACGTCACATGCAAACACACAGTTTCTTTCAAAATTATCTCAAATATTTGGCAGCATGTTTTTTTTATCATGCAGACTAGTCCATTGTTTCAGCCTAGACAAATGGATTATTTTCCACCATTCCTGTATGTACATCACATATCACACTAAGGAGTCTCCAGAGAACAGCAAAGAGGCATTCACTACCCAGGGATAGGCTGGCGATGAGGCCTCAGCCTCTGTCCTGACAGGAAAAGAACAATCGGTCCTTGGGGTACAGTCTTTGCCCTGATCTACTCTCTCTTAGTCTTTGGGAGCTGTGCATCTGCCAAAAGCTGATGAGGTGTTTTAATTATACCCTGTATGTTGTCTGTGCCAGATTGCAGTGTTATTTGTTGCAGGTTATTATTTAAATGTATTTATTGCTGTTTGGTACTTTGATTTTGTTAAATAAACTTATTTATTTTATTTTGGATCTGGGTGATTTTTAAACCCTGGATAGGTACCAGGTAGGTTAGCTGTGCAGCACAGATGGTTACATTAAACCCAGTATCATCACATATGCATTAACAACAACCAGTAGCCACTAGCCCATGTAAATTCTCTAAAGAATTAAAAGCAATTGATCAGCAAACTATTCTATCTGACTAATCTCTTCAGAACTGCTTTACAATAATGACACAATTATATTGCTTTTCTACGTCCCTGAATGCTTGTTCAGAGCAGAGCACTGCATCTAACCTCTCCTACAGGTAGTGTGTTCTAAAATAGCACTTGCGAAAATTAGGGAGAACTAAATATATATATATATATATATATATATATATATATATATATATATATATATATATATATAATCTCGTGTTTTGCAAAAAAAATTCCCAGAAATGATGTATTACCTAGTCTTGAGATCCAAATTTGGTGTTCAAAACTGAGCCATGACTTGTTTTCACTCTGATCCTGAACATTGGATATTGTCAGTCCCTAGGTCACTGTCAGGCGCCGCTCGGCGGCCGCCCGCCCGTCCATACAAGAACGTCTGGTTGCCTAGCAACCAGACGCGTCATTTCCCCTTCCTCCCGGCCGGCCAGCCCAGACCCAGAAGCGTCTCCGTTGCTAGGCAACGGGACGCTGCAGATAGAGAGCGCTACGGCGCTGCCCTATGACTAGCGCTACGGCGCTACAGCTATTACAGCACCACTAGTGCTGAGGGCATTGGTTAGCAGCCCTATTTAAGTGCCTCTGACCTCACCTCCTGTGCCAGAGTTTCAGGTCGTTTCCTGTCCTCCAGCGTTCCAGTGTTCCTGTGTCTATCTGTTTCCTGACCCTTGCCTTCCTCCAGTTTATTGCCGTTTGCCTGTGACCATTGTGACCCAGATTGCCTTGACTATCCCTTTGGATCTCCCTTTGTACCTCGCTGTCAGAACGTTATCGACCCGGCTTGACTCACACCCCGTTTGAATTCTCCTTGTGTACCTGCATTACCCGCATCATTGCTGAACCCGCCTGTCTGATATCCCTCTCGTGCTTCGCTATCTGACTCGTGGAAGGACCGCGACCTGCGTGTTTCCTGCAGCCAAGTCCATACCTCCTTGCGGGGGTCCCTGGTGAACACCAGGGGCACGTTAGACTCCGCGCCTTCCTCCGAGTAGTGCCAACGATAGCAGGTACGCTATACTAGTCGTGACAGTAAACTCTGGCGATGACTACCGAAGGAACGGGGGAACCCTCAGCCCGGGACCTTCTCATTCATTTGGCTCAGCGAGTAGAACAGCAAGAAGCAGCCCAAGCACATCTCCTACAATGTGTTCAAGGTATCGCTACACGCTTCGATGCCTTACAAGGCTCCCTGCCTGCTGCTCCTGCCATTACCACCGCCCCAGGGGCGTCCGCCAGTGTGGTTACGGTATCCACTGCAACTTCTGGCATGCGTATCCCCACACCTGAAAAATACGATGGAGATCCCAAGAAATGCAGGGGTTTCTTGAACCAGTGCTCCATCCAGTTTGAGTGCAATGCAGGAGCATTTCCTTCAGAGAGAACGAAGGTGGCGTTTATGATCTCCCTCCTGAGTGGTCAAGCACTAGCCTGGGCTTCGCCTTTGTGGGAAAATGGAGACCCTCTTCTTAATAACACCGGCTCCTTTATTGAAGCTTTCAGGAGAGTCTTCGATGACCCTGGGAGAGTAGCCTCTGCGGCCACCAGCTTGCTGAACCTGCGTCAAGGCAACTTATCTGTTGGGCAATATGCCATCCAGTTCCGGACCTTAGCGTCAGAGCTGAAATGGAACAACGAGGCGCTGGTCGCAACTTTTTGGCAAGGTCTAATCGACCGTATTAAGGACGAACTAATTTCTCGGGATCTCCCCTCTGATCTTGATACCCTAATTGCGCTATGCATTAAAGTAGACCTACGTTATCAAGAACGCACCCAGGAACGTCCTGTCTCTAAGCGAGTGGTTCCTCGTCTGGCTCCTCAATTCCAAAACCCAGTTTTGCCTATGGATGAACCCATGCAAGTAGGACGGTCCCGTTTATCCCCAGAAGAAAGAGAGAGGCGCTTCAGGCAGCGTCTCTGCCTTTACTGTGGCGATTCCGGACATGTTCTCAAGGTCTGTCCTAAGAAACCGGGAAACCCGTCCTCCTAAACGGTAGCAGGGAGGCCGGTTTAAGAGTATCCACAGTTGCTCCCTACTCAAAAAACACCCCTGAGCTTCTTATGGCAGTCACCCTGAGCACCCCTAGAGGTCCCTTCTCCACCACGGCCTTTGTGGATTCTGGCTCCTCCGGGAACTTCATTTCTGCCACTCTCATTGCTGAGCTTCAAATTCCAACTCTCCTCTTGCCTCAACCATTATCGTTAACAGCAGTAGATGGGAACCGTGTCAGCAGTGGCTCCATCTCCTACATCACGTCACCTATTCGGTTAATGGTTGGAGCCCTCCATAGCGAGATGATTCAGTTGTTGGTGTTGCCAAAATCCATCAATCCCATTATCTTGGGGCTTCCATGGCTACGAAGACACTCTCCGCAGATGGATTGGGACCGAGCTCAGGTTACTCGTTGGGGTACAGAATGTCATCATAGATGTCTACCTAGTGTTCTGCCTCCTGATTCCCAAGTTGTTGCTCAGTCCACGGTTACGGAAGTTAGCCTTCCAGCTGCATACACCGACTTCCAAGATGTATTCAGTAAAACGGAGGCCGAGTTATTACCTCCCCATCGGCCCTGGGATTGCTCCATCACTTTGCTTCCCGATCAACCTATACCCAAGGGGCGAACGTATCCCCTTTCTCGCCCAGAGACCCTGGCAATGTCCCAATATATCAAGGAGAATCTGGAACGTGGTTTTATTCGCAAGTCTACCTCTCCTGCTGGGGCTGGATTCTTCTTTGTCAAAAAAAAAGACGGGTCCCTGCGCCCATGCATTGACTATAGACCCCTGAATCGTATTACCATCAAGAATCGGTACCCGTTACCTCTTATCTCTGACCTATTTGACAGAATCAGCGGGGCTCAAGTGTTTACTAAATTAGACCTACGAGGGGCCTACAACCTCATTCGTATAAAGAAGGGTGACGAGTGGAAGACCGCCTTCAATACGAGGGATGGGCATTTTGAATACCTGGTAATGCCCTTCGGTCTTTGCAATGCCCCCGCCATCTTCCAGAATTTCGTTAACGACATCTTTCAAGATCTATTGTACACCTCCGTAGTCGTTTATCTAGACGACATCCTAGTGTTTTCTAAAGACTTGAGTTCTCATCAAGAACAAGTGAGGGAGGTCTTACGAAGACTGCGCAAATATCATCTTTATTGCAAATTGGAAAAATGTGTTTTTGAAGTTCTCCAAGTGTCCTTCCTTGGGTTCATTGTGTCCGGCTCCGGGTTACAGATGGATCCCACCAAGGTGTCATCCATCTTGAATTGGCCTCAACCGCAGAGTCTTAAAAGTATCCAAAGATTCATTGGATTCGCCAATTATTATCGACAGTTCATCCAAGATTTCTCGTCCATCATTGCTCCAATTACAGCATTAACTAGGAGATCTGCCAATCCTAAGATATGGTCTCCAGAAGCTGTTTTTGCCTTCACTATTCTGAAGAAAGCCTTTTCCTCTGCCTCTGTGCTCTCTCAGCCGGATCAACAGCGACCTTTCTTTGTGGAGGTGGACGCCTCTTCAATAGGCATTGGAGCCGTGTTATTCCAAAAGACACCTTCAGGTACCCACTCTCCATGCGGGTTCTTCTCCAGACGATTTCTTCCCAACGAGATTAATTACGGAATCGGAGACAAGGAGCTTCTCGCTATTAAAGCAGCCTTGGAGGAATGGCGGCACCTATTAGAGGGAGCCCTATATCCAGTTACCATCTTTACAGACCACCGAAATTTGACATTCATTCGGGAAGCTCGCTGTCTGAATCCTCGGCAGGCCCGCTGGGCATCATTCTTTGCTCGCTTCAACATGATTCTTACCTTCTGTCCAGGTGCTAAGAATGGGCGGGCAGACGCTCTATCTCGTTCTTTTGATGATACAGACCGCCTGAACCCATCAATTCCTCATTGCATTATTGACCCTTCGAACATCATTGCTATTACCAATACGGTGAAGGATGTTCCGCCCACAGGACGATCATTTGTGGAACCACAATTACGACTCAAGGTGTTGCGTTGGGCCCATTCGTCCCGTATCGCGGGTCACGCGGGCATAAAGAAGACCACATTCCTTCTCTGCCGTCGGTTCTGGTGGCCTACCATACGCGCTGATATACGGGACTTTATTGCAGCATGTACCATTTGTGCCCAACACAAAACTTCCAGGAAGGTCCCTGCTGGGTTGCTCCAGCCCCTACCTACGCCGGATGCTCCCTGGGAGAGTATAGCCATGGATTTTATTACTGACCTTCCCTGCAGTTCTGGATTCAATACTATCTGGGTTGTCATTGACCGATTTTCTAAAATGGTGCATTTTATTCCTCTTTCAGGTCTACCTTCAGCCAGTCACTTAGCCGACACATTTATCAAGGAGATCTTCAGACTTCATGGCTGCCCTAAGGAAATTATCTCTGACAGGGGAGTGCAATTCATCTCCCGGTTCTGGAGGGCTTTCTGTAAAAAACTGGGTACGGAGTTAAAATTCTCATCGGGATATCACCCCCAGACCAATGGTCAGACCGAGCGGATCAACCAGGATTTAGAGACTTTTCTCCGTTGCTTTACCGCTGATAATCAAAGCAGATGGTCGCAATTCCTTCCCTTGGCAGAATTCTCACACAATCACCATGTCCATGAATCTACCGGGTTTTCTCCATTCTTTATTGTGACCGGGATGCATCCTATTATCCCAGATCCATATCCCAATTCTTCCTCCTCTGTTCCAGCGGTGGACTCACTTTATCGAGAATTCTCTATCATTTGGGCCACAACCAAAGCAGCTCTACAAAAGGCATCACAGCACCATAAGATCTTTGCAGATCGCCACCGTAGGGCTACTCCCCTATTGAAGGTAGGGGATCAAGTATGGCTTTCCACTAAAGACTTAAAACTCAAAGTACCATCTATGAAAATGGCTCCACGTTTTATTGGTCCTTACATCATCTCACAAGTTATTAATCCAGTGTGTGTTAAACTAAAGCTACCGGCTTCTTTACGATGTCATAATACTTTTCACGTGTCCCTACTCCGGCCATTGGTGCTTAACAGGTTCTTTGTACCTCCATCTCGACCTCCTCCGGTTCAAACCTCCTCTGGAACAGAGTTTGAGATCAGCCGGATCCTGGATGTCCGCATTCGCTACGGGCAACAACAGTTCCTTGTGCACTGGAAGGGATTTGGCCCGGAAGAAAGATCTTGGGTGGATAAACCGGACCTTCACGCTCCTCAATTACTTAAGAGATTCCTCCAAACAAGGGGAGAAGGAGGAGGGCATACTGTCAGGCGCCGCTCGGCGGCCGCCCGCCCGTCCATACAAGAACGTCTGGTTGCCTAGCAACCAGACGCGTCATTTCCCCTTCCTCCCGGCCGGCCAGCCCAGACCCAGAAGCGTCTCCGTTGCTAGGCAACGGGACGCTGCAGATAGAGAGCGCTACGGCGCTGCCCTATGACTAGCGCTACGGCGCTACAGCTATTACAGCACCACTAGTGCTGAGGGCATTGGTTAGCAGCCCTATTTAAGTGCCTCTGACCTCACCTCCTGTGCCAGAGTTTCAGGTCCTTTCCTGTCCTCCAGCGTTCCAGTGTTCCTGTGTCTATCTGTTTCCTGACCCTTGCCTTCCTCCAGTTTATTGCCGTTTGCCTGTGACCATTGTGACCCGGATTGCCTTGACTACCCCTTTGGATCTCCCTTTGTACCTCGCTGTCAGAACGTTATCGACCCGGCTTGACTCACACCCCGTTTGAATTCTCCTTGTGTACCTGCATTACCCGCATCATTGCTGAACCCGCCTGTCTGATATCCCTCTCGTGCTTCGCTATCTGACTCGTGGAAGGACCGCGACCTGCGTGTTTCCTGCAGCCAAGTCCATACCTCCTTGCGGGGGTCCCTGGTGAACACCAGGGGCACGCTAGACTCCGCGCCTTCCTCCGAGTAGTGCCAACGATAGCAGGTACGCTATACTAGTCGTGACAGTCACTGGTCAAGGCTAGCACTCTGACACTTGTCTGTGTCAGAGAATGAGTAGTTGGAAGTTGTCATTAACATCTAGCAGACAGCTCCTGGTACTCTGTTTTTGTTATTAGTGTAAAACAGGAAGCTGTTAAAAAGACTTTGATTGGCTGCCAGAGTCCACTGTGCAAGCTGCTTCCTTGTCAACATCCTGTCAGTATTGAAAAATCAGAGCACCTGAAACTGTCTACTAGATGTATTGACTGCCAGCTTGAGATTTTAGTTTTTTGGTTTTGGACCTGTTCTACTGTATAATATTGAGGTCTAATAACAGTGCAGGGTCTGTATAATTTCTCTTGCTTGGGTGTTATATTTGTCGCATGGATATCTACTCAATCTATCATTTGCTAAAATGATCTCACCATTGTTTCTGAAAAAAAATCAGATTTCTTGAGCTTCTCACTAGAACCTAATCCCACTTAAATCCCATTACTAGAATATAAATTCTTAATTTATGGGTGTATAAAAAGTGGCTTTCCCTAGCATGTCCATCATATTCCTTCTTCAATAGGAAAAAGGTAGATTTATAACTTTTGTTCATATAGAGGTAGATTTGGTTACACATTTTTTATCTTGAATCAAATTAACAGGATACTCACATAACTACTCTGTTAAGACACTGTTCCTTCCAATATTTATCTCTTCTTCTGTGACTTCCTACTTGTCTACATTTCTCTCTGCATATCATGACATTGCACCTATCACATGCAGCCCTGTACTCATTGACATAATTACACAAGTGGACAGGTCACTGCCTCCCACAAAGTAAGTACAAAAACTGTGTGATGGGAGTTTGATGGATTGGGTTCAAATGGCCGAGCAGCTGCATGCAAGCATCACATCACCAAGACCAATGCCAAGCGTCAGATGGAGTGGTGTAAAGCACACCGACACTGGACTGTGAAGCAGTGGAAACATGTTCTGTGGAGTGACGAATCACACTTCTCTGTTTGGCAGTCAGATGGGCGAGTATGGGTCTGTTAGATGCCAGGAGAACATTACCTGCCTGACTGCATTATGCCAACTGTGAAGTTTGGTATGGGGCTGTTTTTCAGGGTTTGGGCTAGGCCCCTTATCTCAAGTGAAGCGCAAACTTAATGCTTCAGCATACCAAGTAAGTTTGGACAATGCTACTTTGTGGCAATAGTTTGTGGAAGGTCCTTTACTATTCCAACATCACTGAGCCCCAGTGCACAAAGCAAGGACTACAATGCCATGGTTTGATGAGTTTGGTGTGAAAGAACTTGACTATCCGCACAGAGCCCTGGCCTCAACTCAAATGAACACTTTTGGGATCAACTGGAATGGAAATTACGAGCCAGGCCTTCTCGTCCAACATCAGTGCCTGACCTAATAGATCCTCTACAGAATGCATTGTTAAGGACAGATGCTGGGGTTTTTTTTGCTTTGTATACATATATGCCATTTATATTGCCATTCAGCTAGTGCCATGCATAGAATGGGATTATCAAAGTGCAGTATTATGGTTTTGCATCAAAATATTGCCTTGTGTTGTCTTGGCAGCAGTCTATCAGGCCTATTTAAGACTGTTGTTTTGTTTTGCATACTTACAGGTCATGTATATTGCCACACAGCTGGTATCATGCATAATATGGGATTAACAAAGCACTGGATTATTTCTTCTCTGGTTTTGAGATATTGTCTATTGTCTTTTGCTAACATGTGTATCTGACTTAATTGCATTTATTGACTTTACCTTTGTTGACTTATGTCTATTTTACTGTACTTATGTATCGCCACCTTGTGGCAGAGTGTGTGTGGGTTGGAAAAATATCCAGAAGTGCACTGTGCAAAAGTGTAAACGGCACATCACAGTCCAACTTCAAACCACTTTCTTACAACCACTTTCAGTGTAATGAATGTTTCCATTTTTCACCTAAAATACTCATTTAGTCTCATTTATGGCTTAACAGTCAAGAGAGTGAGGGATCATCAGGATTGTCTTTATTGCATGTGACAATTGAGTGTGTGTTAAACTATCTATAACATTGCTTAGAGTGTGCCCGAACACATACTTCTCAGCCAAAATGTAACATAGAGAGGCTAAATGGGTCCCATTAAAAGCAGTGTTAGTGTTTTAGTAACTTATGAACATGACTTGGAGTACCTGAGTTTTACCATCTTAAGGTTAGATGTCCAAAACCATGTTTACTACTGTGTCAACATATTCTTACTTTACCAAAAAGAAGCGACATCAACAAAAACATATGATCATTATGTCAAAACATGGAAATTGCTAAGGTAAGGAATGCTATCGAAGATTGTAGTTATTTTGAATGCAAGTTATTAGCATAATGACAGAGTGTAAATGTTGAACAGGAATAAAGATAATTCACATTCACATAATACCATAGAGTCTGGTCAAGAGCTATAAATGTCAAAAAATAAAAATTTGAATAATGAATGTAAATAAGTAAATCATACTTAATCATTAATACAAGCTTCTCATGCTGATTGTGACCAATGTAGAAGTGTAAAAGCTGTAATGTTTATGAAGTGTCTTTTCTTTTATATATTTGTAGCTGGGAGTATGTACCTGTAATACACTATACTACTGTATATCAAGTTTTTGTCTGTTATTTTGCGTTTGCTATAAAATTTCAAGTCACAGGATGGATTATTGAGCTTGTTACTGCTGTTTGAGATCCCCTATAATAATGATGACCATCAGCAAAATTATCTAGCTGCTTTTAATAGGCTGCTTGCGTATTGACGTTTCTAGCTGAATTCGGTATTTAGATACAAAAAATGGGAAAAATGAAGTGGCGCTTCTGATTATGCTATCTATGAGTACACATATCTCATATAGCAGGCACATGCAAACGGTCTCATGAAAACAGTCAATAACATAAACAAAAACAATTCAGGAGTTCAAGAGCTGTTCAACAGCCAGTTCATACATTCAAACAGCTGTGCAATAGTTCCACTGGTATCCTGATGTCTGTTTCCAGCAGATCCTTCCGAGATAACCATAAATGGGAGAGAAGACAATCAACAGACTAACATAGTGTAGCTTGCGTTGCTCAGTGTGTTCTTTCTCATAGTTATCCCACTATTGTTGGTGCTTGTAATATTAGCTGTATAAAATATCACCACGTCATGCACTCCTTGTCCCCTTTGGGTGTACACTTATGCGCAATTTATGAATAATAAGCGTTGTATGTCAATCACCAAAGAATTCTTCCCAACTCTGGCCACATACTTCTTCCAATTAGGAAATCATAATTCATACATGAAAAGAAAGGATGTCGCTTATACTATAAAATCCTTATAACATTTATTGATGACATGTACTCCTTGAAGTGCGCAAATAAAAACAAATTAAACAATCTTTCATCAAGAAAACATATAGGAGTCCAATGCGCTCTGTGAATATGGACTCTTACCCTCAATCAGATGTTAACAGGCATGAAGATAAAGTAAATCTCCTGAAAACAATCCCAGGATGGCTGGTTACTTATCCACATGTCCTTAAGAGATAATGAACGTAAAGATCAAATCTCTCTGTGCGCGTCTTCCGTAAACTTCTCCTACCCTACGCATTTCTATTCAAAAATCTTTATCAAGGCACAAGTAGGTTAACAAACGAACACTACTATATAAACTTCTTTTGACCAATCCAAAACTTTCTATGACGTATCCTTCCTAAAGCATGACTTGATAACTTATTCATGGATTGATCTTACAGTCATAACATATATGTTCTTGTACCACCGGAGAATGCTGCAATAAAAAGTAACCTGGCCAAAATATATATAACGGTCATTACATTAACATGTATCTAGATTCTATTTTACACATGTGAATGGGATTGTGTCGGGGTAAATTAAGGGGAAGGATCTTGTTTGATTTGCGCAGGTCCACCCAGTCCATTTGATTTTTGAATTTGGTATTTGGTAATTCATTAGCGACGTGGCCATATTATATCAAACTGCGTCCATCTATTCAGATTACTTATTTTACATTTCTATTTGGTCAACTACAGGATTGAAAATTGCCATTGGCTTTTTAAAGGGATTGAGGCCCCTATTTATTAATTACCACCCTTTCAATCCTTATCGCAAAGATAAGGATTGAGTGATTGTGTGTATTTATTAAAAATCTTCAACAGGAACTGCAGTCATGAAACACTAAAGTTCTTGCGAAGATCACCCTCCTATCTTTCCTAAGGTCACTATCGTAAAGTGACCACCTTTGCGATAGTGACCAGATGGGAAAGCAGTAAGATGCGGTGAGGGATGCTCTCCCCATAGAGCAGACCTGAAAAATTACACATATGGTAATGTACATCAGCCTGAGCTGGCATACATTACCATATGTGTAAACGCATTTTCATTATTTATTAAATTTCGGTACAGAGCAGTCCCTATAGACATCTACTGGGACTGCTCTATATTTTGAAACAAAATGCAAAGCAGCAGATATCTATGATATCTGCTACGATGCACTGTTCATAAATTTAAACAACAGTTAGATTTGCAGTGGATCCCCGAAAATGGCAGTTTTTGGGGAATTTAGATAAAAAAAATTATTAATAAATAAGTCAATGGATGCAAAGGTGTTTGTAGTTAAATACATTTTATATAGAAAATTTAACTTTTGCATTTATTAATAACTCTCTCTGTATATGACACTTCATTAACTTATTATATTGTGTACAAATAGGGTAATACGACATTATCATTTGCACTGTCAAGCCTCATCTCTATGCTATCATTAGGTATATACACATTGATAAGCCTGACATGTACCATTTGTGAATTTTACTGTTTTTTAGTTGGACTCACCTTGAGATACGTTCTACTCAACACATACACATAAGTACGTTTTTTTACATATGTATATTTTTGCATGAATTTGGTGTGCAAATGCGGCCAACATTAAATAGTTTTTAAACCACATTAACGCCTTTAAAGAGCAGAGGTGATTTATACCTCTATGACTAGGGCCATTTTCAAATTTTCTATTGCATCTGTTTCGTCTGGAAATCCTTTTTAACTTCTTATTCTACATAAGCATTTTGTTTTAATTTTCAGGACAGGAGTTTGTTTTGGTATATTATTGAAATAGGTAACGTTATGGTTACTTTAACTCATTAACCCAGGTCTCAGAGAGTTTGAGGAACAGAAAGAGGGATACATTTTATTTATTTAGTTATTTATATTTTTATTTTGCACTTTTAAATCACTTTTTTTTTCCAGGATAAACTTTTAGTAGTCATCAGAGACTCCATCCAATACATCTTCCCTATTTATATTACTAATCGATGCAATGCAAACTAGTATCCTTATTTGATGAGTTAGGTTGTCTACTTTACCAAATGTTATGCCTTCCCCACCTTTTTGTTGTTTTTCTATGTCTCTGTGACCTGTAAAAAGCGCTCATATGATATTTGAAAACCAAAAGTGGTACTTGCATATTTTTATCTCTGGTATTTTCAGGTATGCTAAGTCTGCCTATATAAAAAGGGTATCATTTTTTTCAGAAGACCTGCAAATATTCAAATGTATGACAATCTATGTCATGCAAACAGTTTTCAAATGGTTGTTTGGTAAATTTAGCAAAAAAAATATTATTTTCTGCTACTGTGTCACCTTCTGGATACTACTGTGTACTGTAATTTTAGGTTTTAAATGGCAGTGTATTTCAGCCTTGGGTTAGAAAGGTAAGTGACCCATCATTTGATGCTGTAGGATGTAGTTTGCAAAATGGTGCATGGCTTGTTGGGATATCAATATTATTCATACACAGTTTATGCATTTTATTCAAGACTGTGCAAACTAGCAAAAATCATTCATTTTCAAGTACAGATTTTATTATGAAACCCTTATGTAGAAACATGCTTGTTGCTGTTTTGAAAAGGATTATTGATGGCAAAGCAAGAACCACAGAGTAGTTCTTGTTAGTATTAAAGAATAAATAAACACAGTTGCTCTTAGTTTCAAAATCAATAATAGTAACAAAATAATAAAATAATAAAAAAAACAATTTTTTGACCATTTTGGGTATTTTCTCTGCCATGTGTATAATTTGTGTGGGCACTGCATAAACAAATTACTGATATTGATGTTGGAAGGTGACCAGCCTCAAATAGGCTAAACACATGGGTGAGAAAAGCCTCAGCGGTGAAGAGGTTAAACTGCTTAATCATGCCATGGTGCAAAATCCCAGTGATGCACGTTTCAAGTTCTGTTTTTGTGTGCCCATTCCACACTGTACTATTTGTGGTATGAATAGAAATGGGAAGACAGTTGTCAAATCACTCTACTGTAGTGTGTTTGGAATAAGACTGAGAACATTTAAGGCTAAAATTCCTCATGGCAACATATATGGTATATTTCACAGTAGTGTCATCCTGTTCATGTAAATGAAGAATGATCTAAATGAAGATTACTCTTAGCTGTTTGAGAACTCTCTCTATCTACTGACCAAATCAAACTTCTCTGAGAAGTGAAATTGTTGTCAATTAATACTCACAGTGCTGTGATTTGCTGTAGAGGGACCCATCTTATTGGACTGAGCAGCATTTCTTTTTTCTCAATTTATATTAATATTGATCACAGAGAATTTTTCTGGAGACTCTAAAACTAAAACTGTTATAGTACAAAATACAAGGAATGTTCCTAACAACCATAATTCCTCCAAGACTAAAGTCATTGCAACCTTTGTGCTTTAATAACAAAAATAAACATTTCTTTAGTAGGCACCAGGCATTTTTAATGGTTGAAGTTTACTTTAAAGCGATATAATGAATGCTGCTGGGCTAATGTTTGTATTTTTTTGTATAGTAGAGAATTTAGACTTTAAGCTCTACTAGGATAAATAATAAAACACAGTCTGTGAAGTGCTGTTTAAAATGTTACATTATTAGGTGCACATGTATACCTGTTAATTAATGCAAATGTCTCATCAACCAATCATGTAGCAGCAACTCAATGCATAAAAGCATACAGACATGGACAAGAGATTCACTTGTCGTTCAGACCAAACACCAGAATGGGGAAGAAATTTGATTAAAGTGACATTAACCATGGAATGATTGTTGGTGTCAGATAGGGTGGTTTCAGTATCTAAAAGTGCTGGAGAGCAGTACAATAATGAGTGTCTGCAGGTAACAGTGAAGCATGGTGGAGGTTCCTTGCACGTTTGGGGCTGCATTTCAGCAAATGGAGTTTGGGATTTGGTCAGGATTAATGGTGTCCCCATTGCTGAGAAATAAAGGCAGGTACTTATCCATCATGCAATACCATTATGGAAGTATCTGATTGCCTCTAAATTTATTATGGAGCAGGGCAAGGACTCCAAGCATATAGCCAATGTCTTTAAGAACTATCTTCCCCATAAAGAAGAACAAGGAGTCCTGGAAGTGATGACATGACCTCCACAGAACCCTGATCTCAACATCTTCGAGTCTGTCTAGGATTACATGAAGAGACAGAAAGATTTGACCTAGTCTACATCCACAGAAGATCTGTGGTTAGTTCTCCAAGATGTTTGGAACAACCTCTCTGCCGAGTTCCTTCAAAAATTGTGTGCAAGTGTACCTAGAAGAATTAATGCATTGATGCTGTTTTGAAGGTAAAGGGTGGTTACACCAAATATTGATTTGATTTAGATTTATCTTCTGTTCATTCACTTTGCATTTAAAACTTAGATTTTTGAAAGCATCCTTACTTTGCAGCATTTTTTCCACACCCGCCTAAAACCTTTGCACAGTATTGTATGAATGTTGTAACATTATTATATATATGTATATTTATGTGGTGGCAACATATTTAGCAGAACTTTTCAGATAATGTTCATTTATATATTTACATCATTTGCAATGCTAATAATACATGTGTTGAAGATAAAGACATTTCTCTCCTATCCAAGGTTTCCATGTCCAAGCTGGCTCAACTAGGCCCAGTACTTTTATTACTATTATTTGTTATTACAAAAGCCATGTTGAGTTTTAACATATCAGTTTAATATAAGCAGAAACCAATGTGTAATATAGAACTGCTTGTAAATAACACTACCTTTCAGCTACAGATAGTCCAGTGATGAAACCTGCCTTAATAAATCACAGGTGTGGACTAATGAAAGTTTTCTTGTAATTACAGATTTGGTCTATAGTAGCAACCACAGAGGGTAGTGAAAATGTCGAAGAAACGCGTCAAGGATTTGAAAGAGAAATGCTTTTAAATAAAATAAAGACCTTCCTCATCTCTATGATTTGGTCTTATGTCAGCTGTACAGAACTGACACCTATGAACAGCTTCAAATTACTCAGTGTCCATCAATGGAGGAATTCAGCCAGCCTGATTTAATCATCTTTACAAATTGCATCATACCATGCCTCATCATCTGGAAGGACTTCTCTTGGTTCCTGACACATTCCAACCACCATTATTTGTCCGACTTTCTCCAACAGACACTGTTGAGATACTAGCTGCTTTATTTTGCAAATCTGTGTGTCAACTCCTTTATTCCAACAGTGTAGCAATGCTTTATAGAGAGATACATTAGATATAATAATAAATAATAATTTTAATACAATGTTATTTGGGCCCGTAGCCTCTGCGTTCCTTATTTATGCCCCTGCCAGCTCCTGTGCATGTGGAAAATGGCAAATAGGCACAAAAATAATATTCTCTGTACATAATAATTTATGCCTGTGTTTCATGCTTAACATTTAAATAACTAGTGTAAGTAATGTAAGCAAAATTATAAATATACAATTATATATCTTTGCTCTACTTACATGTTGCTATTTTTTTAACCTACTGTAGCTTAATTTATAAATACATAACAAACATATAGAATAAAACTTATATGTACAAAAATTATATAATCTGATAACTTTGCATGCTGTGCACAGTGACATCCTGCCCATGTTAATGAGGTACATGATATATTCACTTAGGTGCTTGACAAGTCTATCTATCTAGTGACAACATTATACTTCTCTGAGAAGTGAGATTGCTGTCATTAAATACTTACAGTGCAGTGATTTGCTGCAGTGTGACCCATCTTAATGGAACAATCAGCGTGTCTTTTTAATCAATTTATATTAATAGTGATCACATAGACTTGCTCTGGGAACTCTAAAACAGAATATATTACAGTATAAAACACAATGGATGCCACCAACAACCAGAATTCCCTCATGACTAAAGCTTATACAACTGTTGGGCTTTAATGAAAAAAAAAAAGTTAACCTATACTAAGAATTTTTTTGTAACAACATTACATTTAACATTTCTTAGTCATTTATATTAAATGCATAGTTGAAATATATTAAAACAAACATAAATGCAGGGATCAGATTTAATATTTGCATACTTCAGTATTAGTGCATGTTAAAGCTATACATGTGTTGAATACATCGTAAGTCCTGTAAAATTTCCTGTCCAAGGTTTCCTCAATCCATCTACATCGACTAGGCCCAGCACGTAGTTGATAACAATTAGGTGACAACCAACATCCTGCAGCTGTACATTGAGGAGACCTGCTAGGGCTACACCATCACTGGAATAAATGAAATGGTCATGCTGTGATTGAAGTTCCAGGAGAGAAGTTGGTGCTCTGCTATCTGCAAGGAATTAGTAACGGGTATTTGCTCTACTGAGAGCAAATGCCTACTTGTGGTAGACATGGCCCACTTGTAAATGAAACAATTGTATTCATTTTTTAGAAAAGCTTTGATTCATTTTTTGATTATTATTTTGCCATTACCATGATAGCTTACCCTCTTCAAGCACTGTTGAATTGAGTGGGTGACTTCAATTTTCCAGCTTCAGCACATGTTAAGAATAAGGGGCCTGATTCATTAAGGATCTTAACTTGAGAAACTTCTTATTTCAGTCTCCTGGACAAAACCATGTTACAATGTAAGGGGTGCAAATGAGTATTCTGTTTTGCACGTAAGTTAAATACTGACTGTTTTTTCATGTAGCACACAAATACTTGATAGCTTATTTGTACACTGAAATTTAAAGTTGATATTTGTGTGCCTCATGAAAAAACAGTCAGTATTTAACTTATGGGCAAAACAGAATACTAATTTGCACCCCTTGCATTGTAACATGGTTTTGTCCAGGAGACAGAAATAAGAAGTTTCTTAAGTTAAGATCCTTAATGAATCAGTCCCAAGGTTATCAGTACAGACTAATGTATGCCCAAACTTCATGCTTAATGTTTATAAAAATAAATAAAATAAAAAAACTTACTTAAAATTAGAGTACATTGTACCTATAAAGTAAAGGTGCAATCTTCCTTAATAATATGCAATTTTCACTCACTAAGATATTTGCACAGCCATATTAAAATTTTAAATACAAATGACAAGACTCTAAGTCATTCAAACCTGAGATCAAGTTAAATATAGACATAAAAAGAGCATCCGCAGAGTCCTGCAGTTATTTGAAAGAATGTGAAATTCTTGCAGAAATGTACATTATAGAAATAATAGTAAAAATGACAATTTAGCACACTGCACACTGACTCTCTCTGTCACATTCTAACTGATATTTCACTTCTGCACCCAAGGTTATGAGAGTCGGTATAACATTAATCTTTGACAGTTCAACAAAGCAATGAGTTCCGATAGCCACAGAGCTGCATTAAAAAGTCATTGAATTTGAAGGAACTGAATATGGCTTGCGTTACTGAGGGTGGAGTATAATGATCCACATAAAATTTCTATTTCGTTTCTTTGTATTTTAATGTAGTTAGCTAGAGCACGTTACTTTTTAATTCTTTTGTTGAGAACTATAGTTATATTCCACTGGGGATGTCAGATGAAAATCATTTTTGACTCCCGCCAACACAACAGTCAAACGCAACTTGTCAACAATATGCTAAAAGCTTTATCACATCAAAACTTCATTTTGTGCACCATTTGCTTTTCACTTTGCAACATTTATATATTTCTTTTATGCATTCATTAGAGTAAATGGACAAAGTTGATCACGCAAAACAAAATCTATTCAGAGCTGGATTTTGCTTTTTAATATGCATTCAGAAACGTTCCATTTTAAAATCCAGCAGTTGGCTTCAGTTTGTCTGAATTGTTTGCCAACTTTTAGTGCAAAAAATGTTTAAAAAATGCCTTTATGCTTTGTTGGGGGAGGCCTGATATACTACCAATTGCTTCTTTTATCTTCAAATTATAACTTATAATTATCATCATCATCATCATCATTTATTTATATAGCGTCAGCAAATTCTGTAGCCTCACATTAAAGAGGCTGGATGGTTAAGAGTAATAATGTATGTAACATTTCGGTAGTGGCTTAAATTGGAACCAGGTAATCATGATATCTAGCATGTTGACAACAGCTGAATGTATGGGGCTGTAATTAACCAATCATGTGCTCCCAACACCTGAGACATCACACAACTTATTAACTTCAGTAAAACTATTCAAGTATTCAAGGGTTGTACTATCTGTTGGGAATGAATCATAATAGCCAGATGTGTTTAAATCAGTTGTGCATCTGAACACTGGTTTACTGCTATGGTCACAAGTGACACCAATAGGTCAGCCGCAAAAAACTGGCTATTTGTTGTCTTTGACTCATTTTTAAATAAAACTTAATGTGTTCACTGGTACTCAGTTGTCCCCAGGTCTTGTATATGGATTTACTATATATATATATGACTACAACTGGTGACCAACGAAAGAATAGGAGAAGTCTGATAGGCTGGAGTAACACACAGGCTAAAATGGTACAAAATCAGCAGGCGGTAATCAAAGTCAAAACTAAGGTCAGAAAAGGCAGCAAGAAACAATGGTCAGCAACAAAATGAAGGTCAATAACAGTATATCCAATCAAGATAATAGTACCAAGCCTAGGACACAATGAAACAGTTGCCTAAGGGAAGTCACACATGCACTTTTATAGGCACAGTGCACCAATTAAGACTTTGTGTTACTTACATTTTCACAGACTAAACTCAAAGAATTATACTTTAACAGGCTAGCAAATGGAAAGAACAGACTAGTTATTTGATGAGCTTCCTGCACTGTGCAGATGCTAAAGAGGTACAAGACTATTGTCATCTCTAAGCTATAGATATTGTAATGTGTATGACCTCAAAATGTATGTGATATCTGATAATAACCTGATTGAACACAATCAGATTATTATTGGCATCTTGGTAATGGTTAGAAGATGGCCATAGATGGCCGTTACCATTAAATTGACCTAAAATTACAGTCAATACATTGACAATGTCATAGTTTATTATTTTTTTTCTGTTGACTGTTCTATTCTTCAAACTTTGCATTCATCAAATAATTCTCCATTTGTAGCAATTGCAACAGAAATTTGGCATTCTAGCTGTCAGTTTGTAAAGATATTTAGGGGAAATTTGTACCCATGACTTCTGTAGCTCATCCCACAACAGCTCAATAGGGTTGAGATCTGATGACAGTACTCCGCCTCCTTGTATTTTCACTAAATAATTTTTGCATTGCTTAGCAGTATGCTTAGGATCATTGTCCTGCTGCATGCTGAAATTTGCAAAAATCAAGCGCTGAAAACAGACCCATACCATTACATTACTTCTGCTATCCATGACAACAGGCAGCAAGTACTCCTCCAGCATCCTTAGATTTGCTCTCTGTCTCACATATGTTCTTCTCTGAGAGCCAAACACCTCAACTTAGAACCCATCATCCATGATACTCTTTTCCAGTCATTCACCTTCCAATGTCTGTTTTCTTTTGCCCATATTAAACTTTTCTTTTCCTATTATCCAGTTTCAATTGTGTCTTTTACTTAGCAACTTTGCCTGTAAGACCAACATTCTGCAGATGCTTTTACTGTTGCAGATGGCACTGGTATTTGAAGTGTACTAATTAAGGAATCCGCCAACCCAGGACTGGAAGGCATCAATTTTTCAAACTATAGACTCATCTGGGCCTTCCAATTTTTTCTGTCCTGGCTAGATTCAGTTTGCCCTTTTCTTTCAAGACAGGAGTTGACACCTTTGTAGGAAATCTTCAGTTTCTTAGTAATCAGATGCATGGAAAAGCATTATTTTTCAAAATAACAATAAGCTGTTGTGTTTCTTGTTTATTTTGCCCATGTTGAACCCACAATTAGGTCACTGGTGTAATGGCTACTGAAAATGGGGCTTTGCAGTCATATGTGAATAATCAAATATAAATCAGTCAACTCAAGCAGTAATAGTTATTTGCAGCATTAGTTATGCCTTTCTTTAAAAAAAAAATTTTTCATTTTTACAAGGCACAAAGGTGAAAAAAAACAAATAAACAGGTGCATTTCACAGTCATAAAAAGTCAAAAGGACAAGGTCAAAAGACAAAAATAGGATCTAAACAGATGAAATGAACCTATATGTACTGAGAGGTATCTTTATGTCATGGATTTTAGGGGAAGACATGCAATGAGGTGGAGGGTAGGAGGGGGGCAGGGAAGAGGGGGGGTTATTTAAGCAAAATGTGCGAGTGGAAAAATGATGTCAGCCAGCGATGAACCACTAATCTTGTAAAGGCAGATGAGAAGAGTTTAGTAAGTGGGAGTATGTTGTGGCTAAAGGAGGGGAAGTCCCGTAGCGATTGCCTGGAAAGTAGTGGGGTATTGTGTAATGTGGTTATTATGCTCTCCATGCGATATGTGGCCCATATTAGTCATGTCTTAACTATATTTTTAATTCAATTTAATGGTACCTTGATAAAAAGTATCAATTCTTTCAAAAACCAAGAAATTGCTTAGTGTTTCCAAACGTTTGCATGCTAATGTATGTGTCAGGTCATCTTCCAGTTGCATTAACAAGCCTCAGTTATGCCGAAATGTTTACAATGTGTATTATAGAGTACATTACAATAATGCAGAATATTTTATCCATTTGAGCAATAAAGTTAGAAATTTTAGGTTAAAGCATATTGTAATAAACCAATTAAGGTCTCCAATGTGGAAAGAGGGTGTTTATTACACAGAAACAAGATTTACCCTGTTTGGATCACATGCAGAAAACTAATGCTTTTTGGATAGATGTTTATGTTTGTTACCTATGTTCTATATGTTGCACAGAAAGTGCTATATAAACTATTTCCTACTTTATGTATATTACAGTAGAAATCGACTGAGGTCAATTATTGGCAGGCAGGAAAATGTCTTATTGTGCAGGTACAGACTGTTCTCTACTTTTATCAGGGTTTCTATTTTTAGGGGGTTGTACATAAATCTTACTTTCCTCTAACAAGTATACCAGTGGGGTTCCCCCAAAAGTTGCTTATATTGAGATGACTGCAGGAACACTTTTCTCCCAGTCCAAAACAGAGAGGAAATGAGAGGCGGCACCTGATCAAATGCATCAGCGCTCATTCAAGTCGTTAATTAAACATTGTGTATCGATAAAAAAGGTATTTTCAAAAAGCTGCATAAGTGAAAGCAGACGAATTTGGCCAATTATTTAATGTGAGGTTGGAAGGTTTGCTCAGATTCAAAGATTGCACCTATTACACAAGATTGGGACATAGGTGTGATTATTGTGCTTTGACAGCAATTAAAAATTCTGCGATGTAGAAAACTTAGGCACAATAAACCTCCTATTTTGCTCATTACAATATTGGAGGTGATCACCCATCAATTAAATTAAAGTATTTGATTAGATTAGTGCAAGACAAGTTCTAATCTATCTATACCGGTGGTTTGTCCTGATCAGTCCATTATCTAGCCATAGTGTATTGTATGCATGTCCACAAGTTTGCTATCAAGTGAAAAGTCACCTTATTTCGAGGACTTTTTTTTAAAAAAAAAACAGAAAATGAGAAGACTGAACTTAAATAAAAAATATGGGATTAAGAGTCTGCAGAATATTTGAAGTGAATTAAGCCTAACTTATTCTTGTGTATGTTTCTCAGCAATGTGGATTAATTAAATGAAATGTAAATGAACCACATTATCCATTATTAGCACACTTTAGAGTAATAGTGCACACATATTTATCTACTTAAATATAATACAATACAAAATTGTTTAATTTACTTCACCTTTTATACTGAGAAAATTGTAATCATGGTTTTGTCTTCTTCACATACAACTTAGAGATAGAAAAGGCATAAGAAAAAAAACCTTTTCTTAGGATTTGCATCTCATTGTCTGTTATAATTGGTTAATTCTCCCACCCAGCAGGAGAATCATCTAATTATTTTGACACTCAGCAAAAAATGTTAATAGAAGTTTAAAAATGTATTACAGTCACATTTTCACTCTACTAGTAACTACAAATGCTTTTTTTTTTTTACAATATTGCAAACATATACCTTGTAGAGGTCAATATTTGACATGTCCAAAGAAGGATATTTAAAATTGCACATGTGAACACACATATCGGCGGACTCAAACCAAGCAATAACCATTCAGTAAAAGACAGGTTACAATTTAGAGCCAAAAAAATATATAATACAATTAAGAGACAGACATTCACTCTAATTAATCATTGAATGGTTTATCTGTAGAGATCAGTATAAGGGTATATGTTTTTTTGGGGGATTATAAAGCTGTTCATGGTACATGGGCTGCATTCTGCAGAAAGCAAACGTAATGTTAGCAGTCCTCAAAACTTTTACTCATGGTACTGAGATTAAATGCAAGATGGACCAAAAATGCTGGCTTACAGTCTGGGCTGCCAATAACAATAAAAGCTTGTTCCCATGCTATGGTTTACATATGGTGCAGTTATATGTTTGTAACTGTATAATATGTACTATGAATATGCAAGTGGCCACAGGGATGATTGAGCCTGTTTGACACATTTTGTGCCCTGATCGTTCACATAAATATGTTGTCGAAAAAATTGTGGTCTTATGTGTGTGTTTTTCTTGTCGCATGAATCTTAAAATATTTCCAACTCAGAACACAACAGTATTTCTAAGTCTGTTGTATATACAGATGCATATAAATATGCCCAATGATAGCATAGACATAGGGTTGACTGTGGTAGTTATAATTGTGATATCCACAAGAGAGATTAGTGTCTTGACAGTGTTTTTAATGAATGTAAAAGGTCATGTTTTCCATATAAAATGTAATAAAATACAAACACCCCAAAATCTGTCATCTATTGCTTTAAAAATCCTTTGGGGTTCCTCTTTCCTGCAGTAGTCTTAATGGAGATGTCAAAAAAGAAATCCAGATAGATTGTGGCAACTTAAAGTGATATAACCAGGACTTTAATGAATGAAGTGTTATCAATGCAGCTGCAGGGGTCAGTAGGCAAAAAGCCAATCAGAACAGCTCGATAGTGCCACTGGTGCCATCATCATCATCACCATGTATCTTTACACCTGACATCAAGTACATGAAAAAGATATGCTTCCTAAAAGGCACATTTGGGGACATTCCATTGGGTTGCATGTTACATTAGGTTACGTGTACATACCCTTACTATACTCAAATTACGCTTCCCAGACCCCATTCTATCTGCTCAGTCTAAGTCTTAGGTATGTACAAATCTAGGTCCATTCTTTGATAAAGTCATAACAATGATGAAACACATTAGTCAAGATTATATTTTCTACATCATGATGGGGTCTACTCAACAGGATGTGATTTATATGATTTTTGCTTCATGACATCATTGCTGTACAATTAAAGTGACTCCACATGATCGTTTGGGAACTTTGCTCAATAGACTGTAGATTTTCCATGGAGAAAACCTGACTAGGAACTTACTTTCTGAGCTGTGTGGATATCAATATTTCTCCTAAACAGCTACCTCCACTGTATTGGTGAGATTGTTCCCTAATTGAGAAGAGTGCACAGTTAACTATTGCTGACTGAGCTATACATTAACAGCATCTAATAACATCGTAATATGAAGCATAATTATTTCACCTCCACACACTGCTTTTACCAAGTGAACTGGCCACTCACCTTGGGAAACAAATGTCATTTGCTTATCTACATGATGTGGTAGATTTGATATTTTATTATATTAACTCTTCCTGTTTTATTGGAGACTCGTGGATTATTTACTATGATGATATTAACCTCTATGTATACACTGAATATGTTTTTATTGTGGCTTTTAGCCTATTTGTTATTTGGTTCTGTATAACCTACTTGTTTTTATTTTTTAATTAGCTGTTTATATACTACATCACATACTCCGCTTCTCTTTTGCTGGGTTTAATATATCAGTAAACATTAATTTACATTGAGTCAACCCTCTGGTGCCTCTTTTTTTCTCACAAATCTAGGTACAGCTGCATTTTGATGGTGTGCATGAGCAGTACGAAAATGCATATATTTACTCCCCACAAATAGACTTATGTCCACCTCTAAATAATGGCCAGTGTGTGAATATGCTCTAATATTTTATATGAAATGGGACACAGAACAAAAATTCAAAAAGTATATATTAAATAAAAGCAGAGAAAGCGTTTGTATATATTTGTATCACAACACAATATTGATTTTAGTGAAAAACTGTATATATTTTCCTTTACTAAAACATATATATGTTCTTGAAATTCACTCGCTCATTTCCTTTGAAAAAGAAACAGAAAATGGTACCCTACTGTACTTAAAAATGTATGAATCCAATTTGTAATTTCACATTTAGAAATAAATAATAAATCGCCTGCCTGTTGTTAAGCTTGTTCCAGGCTCATGATAATTGTAATAGTTGATAAATCAGGAGATTTTTGGAGAACCAAGCAGCAAGACGTGTTTGTTATTGCTTCCCTGGTTTCTTTGACAAATCATGCCCTTGGAGTATATTTTTCACACAAGTTTCCATGGAGATTTCAATTTCTTTACATAAGAAGGATTTCCTGGGCTACCAACTGATGTTGCTAGAAGCCTTAGTCAATATAAATGAAGACTTGCCTTTGATTTTTACTTCCAATGCAGTGCTGAATAATTTGGTGGTAACCTGGGTTGGTAACATTGTATACTTTAAAAATTGAAAACCCAAAGACGACTTGTCTTATCACCCTTAAATATTGCATGTTTTTCATAAAAGGAAATTATCTTGATAATATAGAATAAAAAAAAAAATTAGGTATTTAATATATTTTGTATTTGATTGTAAGGGCATTCTCCTGAACTTTTCCAATGTCCAAAGTGCAGCATTTAAATTCCTTTACATTAAGAAAATACACCTTTGATGTATTCATATACATGTGTGCATATCACAGGAGACTTTATAATACAAAATTATTAAAAAAACACAGCTTACTATACGCAGTTTCAACACCACAAAAAACTAAAACAACACAAAAAAACAGAATATATGCTAACACAGATTATCATATGGAACTGTGCTCACACCACACTTGATACTATGAAAGGATTCCTTTGAGAAAGTCCCAACTAGGGATTAAACGCCTTAGGTGACACCCGCTATCGGGATATCGACACAGAATACAGGAAGTTGCAAATGGCAGGTGCCTTACACAGTGAAACACACGACAACCTTCATTGTTACAAGCACATTGCTACTATGAAACTGTTTATTGTTAAAGATGTTACAAGGAGATGTTGACAGCTATATTGGATGATCATCTCGATACTGAATAATGTTTGAACAATTTGAATTAGGGTAAAATACTATTGGTATATCCAAATTATCATAGTATCAAGATACAAATGTTTGACTTTTTGGCGCTATTTACTTCTGCCAGTTGGGATTGCTAGTTGAGGAGCTATCTTTGTGATTCAAGCTATTTTAAGTATGTATTCTCTATTGCCAGAGTGATATTGATTGATGTTCAATTTTTGTTTTAGACGATATAATATCATACCGATACTGTGTTTATTTATTGGGGTTGTGCAATATTTGGTATTTACTGTGCACTTTATAGTTTTAATAGTTTTAGTACAATAAAATTGTGTTTTATCTTTATGTTTGAGTCATTTACATAATATTAGAAATCGTTACAATCACTAACACATACCAAACTAGTAGTTCATTCATAGTATCAAGTGTGGTGTGAGCGCAGTTCTATATGATAATCTGTGTATGTAGACTATCTAAAAGAGTGATACCTTGAAATCTACATGCTGCTGCACCACACTAGCAGTTTTTGAGGTTAGAACTCGGCTCACCACAATAATCTATAAAAGAATATATATTAAGAAACTGTATATTTTAGGAGTGAAATAGAGCTAATGAAAGAATGTATCCAAACAGATCTATATATCGGAACTAAAACTGGGACTATTTGGAAGGCAAGAGGGACAAAGGACAGCTGTTTTGTGTGATTGTAGAAAACATGATAATAAAATATATATTCAGGGCACTAATTATAAGAGATAAGTGAGTAATGTTTTCATTTAGGAGGAATCAAAACTTTGTGCTAACAATTATATTCTTTGCAAATTAATTCAACATTTTAAAAAAGAATCTTCAAAAGCAACAATCGAAGAGACAGTTGTGTTAGGAAATTGTGAAAGTTTTTCAAGCTGACCTTTGTAAACTGTTTTGTAGCTGTGAAACAACGGTTTTAGTGGAAACCTGAAAACTGTTGAAGCAATTTGCTCCTCTTTAGTAAGAACCATATAGTCCTAGGAGTCACCAGTATAGGACAACATAGTTTAGAGAAAGGAAGATAAAATAGGTAAAGTTAGTTAGCTTTATCTTTTTTTCTTTCTCACTTATGTTGTTTACAGATGGGTGAAGCTCCTGAGGTTCTGTTCACGAAACAAATTCTCATTATTTGGCCAATAGCTTTGCTTTTGGCAAATAAATTCATAAATATTTTTATAACCGGTTCAAGTAAAAAAGTTTTTTTGAAATATCTTATTTTACTTAGTATCCCCTGTTGTTGCCAATCCACTTGCTATCCAAGGGTAGTTTAAAAAACAGTTATGCCTAAAACATATTGTATATTTGTCTTTTAATGGGCAGTTAATTTGAATTCTGCGGTATACTGTGATGATCTTTGATGAGCAGTAAAAAGTGCTCCTAAGAAGCAAAAAGCCCGGGGGTGATGAGTATTGAGATACTGGTCCAAAGACTAGCTCAACTTAAAAAATAGATTAAGCTAAATTAGATTCCTGGCCCTAAATAAGGGGTGAGGTAACCCAGTGCTGTTCTTGTCTCATTAACAAGATCGGTGGGTGTTTTAAGAATATGCATCATTATTAGGCCTCATATCTTAGCAAACAGGGCATTTAATGGCATAGAACTGGTCTTTCACAATGCAATGAAATGCTATGTAATCTAGTGGATATGCTTTTTATGTTAAAGCCTGACAGCTTCTCTAGTTAACAAAAAAATACCACTTCAGCCTTGACTCTGATACAGAGGAGAGGCAGAGTACCCCGACTTAATAAGAGGACACATAAAACAGTGAAATGTCATTTTGAATTTGTAAAACTTTGCTAATTAGAACATTTAGAACTTACCAAAATCCCACATGTCAACTCAGCATTTAAATATGTTTAGTATGTTGCTTTTTAGACATTGTCTTTCAAAAAATATATATTTTAAAACCATTAAAATGGATCAAGAAGCAAAATAATTGCACTTAATGAAGTAATTTTATTGATAGGTATAATTTTGCAAATATTGAAGTACTCTGCTTTCCTCGTGTTCCCCTGCTCATGCACTTCACTTGGAATACACTAGCGTAAAAAACAACTCAAACAGGTGCATAACATCCATGCAGACAGATGTGGCATGTGCATTAGAATCCATACTGCACTCACTTTGTATTTATCATGTAATTCATCTATAGAAAAATATTTTATTGGAACCCATAGCGCTAAAATCTCCAAGCATGTTTCGTGTTTGTATCATAATTTAAATGACCAAAGGCAGTATTTTGTTTTTATGCATGTTTTTTTTTCTTGTCTCCAAGATGCACTGAAGTTCAATTCTACTTTAAAGAATATAACTTTTTCCCTATATTTGGCCCTATGTTTATCTTCACATGCTCATTAAAATGCATTAAACTCATTGCACTGACTACATAACATTAAAAATCTAGATGTGCAGTGCATAATGTTTTTGTGCAAGTGAGCTTACTTATCCACCATGTACATACATAGGTCTATCCCCCAGGGTGGGATAAATTAAAAAAACAATCACTCAAGTGCCATATCAACTAGTTATGTCTTACATCATCTAGTTATGTCTTACATCATCTAGTTATGTCTTGGCAGACACAGACACCACATTTTAGCACAGCAAAATAGACCAAAAAATATAGTTATGGGAGCTGACTTTGCAAGCATTTTTTTCTCAAGATAAATATTTCAATTATTTATATGGGGAACATGTTTTGTAACTGCTTTTATTTTCAATTTCGTATGAGTCAACATTTAAAGATCACATAAAATTGGAAACATGCAGTAACACTCAGAATTGTGGATACATTACCAAATCATCGTAAATCTAGAAAGAAATCTAAAGTAAACTGATAAGCAAATCCCCAGTGTAACGAAAATATAGACAACAGATGATACTTTTCTTCTCTGTGTTTTCTTCTCATTTCGGTGAAAACCAATTGTTTTGGTTTAGATGTGAAATATAATGCATCTAAAAGATGCAACATATGTTTCCATTTATTAAATATCTGTTCCAGATTCCCGTAATCTATTCATACTGCTGCTCTAAAATAAAAGTAGACATATTCAGTAATAAGGTGATAATGACATACATTTCCTACAACTAATCACTATTTGTGCAATGTTCTATCTGGAAGGCTTGTATATCACACAGTAGCTCTTCTATTAAATGGGCCTGCTAAGTGCACAGAAAGGTATTTTCTTGTATGAACTACAAAACATGGAGATATTTCTCATTACATTTCCATACAATTAAAACTTGAAATAATTAATCATCTGGAAATAATACTACTGACACCCACTATTCGTATAGATAAACACTTCTATTCCGGGTATTCCTTAATGTAGCTGCCAAGGAACAGTTGGGCCTTTTACTTTAGTCACCGGTTATTATTATATTATTTATTAATGTGTGATATATAGTGAATATTTAAATGTAAGCTAAGTAGTGGCCTTAAATATTTTATTAACAACACTTTAAAGGGTTATCTACATTTATGTATGTGAGGTTGGTAGAGATCCTTGCCTGGGACTATGCCATTTGCAGTACACTGGAGTCAGAGGAGTCTGGACCAGGGGAAGGGTGGGCTGGATGGCAGGGTGCCATCTCCCCCCCGGGCCGGTTCCAGAGTGGGCTACCTTGTGTTAGGTTACTGGGCCACCTGCATTTTTTCCTTTAAAATGTTCCTAATAGGCTGCTGAGTCGAGTCTTGCCCTACGGGATAAAATTTGCCAGCCCTCCCCTGGTCTGGACTATCTGCGCTTGTCGGTGGTAAATTGTCTTGTGCCAACTAGATAATTCAGGAGTTCCCGTCCACTGGGTAAGAGTCTATTTGGGGTGTCCGTGGTGCAGTAGGTTGTGGAGGTGCTGGAGCTGGTGCCTAGAGATACCTGTGTGGAGAGTTAAAATTGGAAATAGTGGTGGAGACAATACCTAGGAGAACTGTATGCTCTGAATGTCCAACTCCAGCACCTCCACCACCTACTGTGCCGGAGAAAACCAAAACAGATTCTGATTTGCAGTATACAGCTCGCCATGACAAGGCAGTCATGCAGTGATGCTTTGAGCTTAGCAGTAGAGTCCTGTCATTGTTATTGGAACAGTGTATTATGAGTGTATGATCACACTGAATTTACCAGGTACAGCCTTTCATAGTGACAAGAAAGGTAACAATTATAGAGAAACTAGCTTGTATATTAGCATTAGAATGGAAGAGCCATTGCTGGTAGAGTGAGGTGAAGCTGCTGAGTGCTGGTATTCTGGAGAAGAGTTATCTGGGCATATAATGTTGTGCCATTGTTGAATGTGTGATCTTCTTTGAGTAGTTTAGTTCTGGGCTCCACTGAGCACATGAAACCCGAAAGAGAAAGCAAAAGAGGAATTTCAGTAGATGAGGAGGAAAGGGAAAGGTCAGATACGTGAGCAAACCTTTTACTAATATCAATACATTTGATGTTTGCACTTTGGACATTGTGAAAAGCTGTTTGTAAAATATCAGAACACTTTCAGCATCTGACTCCTTATTATCTAGTGAGCAGGTCACCTACTTTTATAGTTATTGCAGTATTATTGCAGTATTCATCTCATCTAAATTACACTGTGCTGAGATAGCCCCCAAACCATGAAAAAATAGTTTCATTTGCCTGTACTTACATTTTTAATTGCCCTTTACACAGCCTTATTACATTTTCCTGCATAACTCTGTAGGACTGGGTGCAGACAGACAGACCTTCAAGCACTTCTGGCTGTTCCATCTCCTTGCTCTTGCAGCCTATTAAGCACAATAAAAGATTTTTTTAACCCAGACTGTATGTGTTCAATGCTGTCTCAACATACTGTGGGGCCTGGGGCAAACTTAAGATCTGGGGCACCCACAGTGCACTGACATGATAAAATATAGATTCATGAGCAAGCAGCAAGAGTTTCTTGTTTATACTTTCTGTCTCTGTTTATATGATTGAGATATATATATATATATATATATATATATATATATATATATAGATAGATATATATAGATAGATAGATACACATTTATGTACAATTTATGTCTCTATAGATTCATATATATATATATATATATATATATATATATATATATATATATGTTATGTCTCCAATACATATTCATATATTCATAATTGCTGTGTTCCCCATACTGAATGCTATATACATGACATTAATCCTCTGTACTCACAAAGAAAATGTTTCCATTTAATTTCTTTTCTTTTCATTTCATTAAATACTTATGATAGAACACAGCACTTTATAGTCTTTGTTTGTTAGGAATTGGGTTTGTAGCCAAATCCTAATTGCAGCTCTTGTGTCAGATGATTATAGCTGCCCAGTAAAGTGGCTATTGCTTGGTATGAACTTGTGCAGGTAAGGCTCAAACCGGTTAAAAAGCATAGCAAGATCATGATTGAATTTATGTTTATATTTAGTGTAGGACTGTCCAGAAGGGAAAGATGTTGACATGTACTGGTAAACTTAATATATATTTAAATATGTGGAACAAATATTCCCTGTTTTTAAGAATACATCTTGAATTGATTAAATACAGAGTAGAACTTGAAGCAGAAATAATAACATTAATAATATTTGCTGAGTATCGAAGATCAAAGTCTTTTTGTTTATAGTGTATATAGTCACAACCCTCTTGTATCCCAGTTTTCACTTTATTTCTTTCCATTTCTCTAAATACTTATGGTAACGCACAATACTATTTAGTACTCTTACTGTCTTATAGTCATATGTACTTCTAG
Source organism: Mixophyes fleayi (assembly GCF_038048845.1). Taxonomy (NCBI): domain Eukaryota; kingdom Metazoa; phylum Chordata; class Amphibia; order Anura; family Limnodynastidae; genus Mixophyes; species Mixophyes fleayi. The sequence continues at coordinate 34,602,994 of NC_134409.1, forward strand.
CCAATATACTCTTTCAAAACATTTGTAAACCATATATGTTGAGGACATAAATTATATGGCATATAATGGTTAGAATATTGACTTTTGTACTATTTTTGTCTAATTTTGTCTATACAGTGAAAGAGTAAGGACAATATTTATTTGAAGACATTACCAAAATACAATACCATAAAAACTAAAATTCACTTAGATGCTATAAAACACAATATAGAAAGTTCTTTTACTTTAACCAACAAATGACAAAATTATTAAATTGATTCAGAAAAGTTTTAAGTATTGATATCAATAGTCAACAACTCAATCCAATAATATGTTTAATGACAACCATTGGTAATAAAATATAATCAGATGCTAGAGGGTTGTAATACTTTTATCACATGTGTCTGCCAAATCTTGTGTGTTTCTTATTTCTGATGCTACCCAGTTAAACAACAGGGTGGATGACAAAGAAAGGTAAAGAACCTTCATTGCCCTCTATGTTTTAGAGTCTGTACGTACTGCACCAGCATTACCGTTCAGTTGTCCATATGTGAGTAAGGAGGAGTGATTGAAATAGATGGTAAAATACTGAATATCTCTACTATAATATTATTATTGACCTATATTTGTATAGCACAACCATATTATCACTTTACAGTGAACATTGAATCATTAACATCAGTTCTTGACCCAGTCAAAATGCTCTAACATACAATTAACCCACCAGTGTGTTATTGGGCTTGGACTGTTCATTCAGGTGCTCCAGCATTCAGGACTGGAACACCTGAATGAACCAATGTAATATCAGCAAGGATATACACAGTTAACACAGCAAGCGTCCTGCTTGGGAGGGTGTCCATGGCCCCAGTGATATGAGGCAGCAATGTTAGCCATTGTGCTGCCATGCTGCCTTCATTAGTTCCTGTTTTTGCCATTTTTTTTTTATATTGGCTTAACGTTTATAAAATTATTCAAAAGTTATAAATAGCTGAAATCATTAGACTGAGAAAACTTATTGCACTAAATCTGAAGTTTAGCACAATGTAATTTTTTCTACACAGACCCCTGCAATTGTACATTCTCATTTACCGTATATAAGCTTCAAGACACATGCATCTCTCTCAAAGATAAAACCAGGTTTGTCTTAAATGGCAAGGAAAGTTATTTAAGAATCCACTACGTTTTTATATTATTTTTATTTTTTTCTAAAAGTCATGATAGTCTGCTTTTTTAACATTTTATTTTATATGAGCAAAGTCTGCAGGCTAAAATTGTACTCTCTGCTGACCCACTAGCCAAGAGTGTCTCCCTTTATAGCTGAAATATTTATTGGATACTGTAGTATGCTGTGTTCTAAAAAGTATATGGCTATCAAAGGTAACTAAGGCATTATGTTACCTTAAAAAAGTAGAATGCTTGTGTAAATGTTAAATATATCCTTTTTAAATCACAGTATACAGTATGAGTATTGTGTTTGTTAAAATATTTAAATCTATAAGTGTCATTGGCAAAATTCTATTTGGAGCAATTTATGAAAACTGATGCACAAGATAAAGGGGCAATAACCCACAGCAGCTAATCAGATTTTTATTTTTATTTTTCATTTGACACAAGTAAAATTATGCAATCTGGTTACTAATAGTTACAGAACCTTATTTGTGTATACCAGTTTTTATAGATGTTTCCCATTTATTTAACGTCACTTGTAATCAACTGAATATAATGTCACAGAGGTATTTTTCAGCATAACTTTTTAATTTGAAGGCAAGAGCTATATATGAATTGACATTAATATTGAGGAAAATAACTGTAGTGTCTTTTATATGCATTTCAAATAGTATAATAATAATATAATAATATATTGCTGAAATTATATTCATGTGTTTAATTTGACTTAATCCATATTTTTGCCAAACATAGTTCTCACTAATAATAATAATAATATTAATATTGCAATTCGTAGCAACATAACATAACTGAACATAAAACAAGATAATAGTGAGGGCATTAACTTATAGCAATTGCTGCCCAAGAGTTATTATTTAATTCAAAAATTATAATCATAATGATATCAGAACATGCCTACTACACAAACATAGCTATTATTTTTAATTACTGTTAATGCATTCAAAATAAGGATTTTGACAGCACTTATCATTATGCAGCCTTTCTGATGAACTGGTAAGTTCGGAATAAATATGACTAAATAAGTCAGTACACTTCAACTTTTTTATTTAACCAAAAATATTATATACATACTAACTAACACATCTAAACTGAGTCATCAAAACAGTTTTCTGAGTGCATGCCAAGAGGAGAGTCCCTTCTTTTCAATAATCAGCCATCATGATGTACAGTGTTACAGGATGTCATGATAGAGATTGAGTTAATGAGCTGTCTGTGGGATTAAGCCATACTGATTATGTCAGTCTGAACCAGGCGCAGAATCATGCACTGGGTATTATTTTGCCTAACTAGTATTAATTTAAGATCCATATCTTCAATTATTAGCAGTAATCAGAAAGTGTACATGTCGTAATAATTCTCATCAGAGATTTTTGTTCATGGCCTGATAAATCCACACTATTATCCTGCCTGCACTTGATCAGAAATACAATAATAAAATCTGCTACCATCTGTGTAATTTCACTTGTACCAAAAAATGTATTTAAAACTAAAGGCTTAACATGCATTTGATGTATATGAAGTCATTAGGGAAAATATTTTTGAACTGAACATTATTAATTTAGTTGTCCTTAAAATAATATATGTGTAGGGACCTATATTCTCTCTATAGACACACACACACAAGCACACATCCTACATATCTGAAAATTAGCAGTTTACAATCCTACTACTGTTTCATGTTAGTGACGTAATGGATTAATTGTTTAGTCATTTAGTATCTTGTCTGCCTTGTATGTCCTTATTTTATGTATGTCCTGTTTTCCCTACTGTATGGCACAGCAGAGCACTGTGGCGCTGTACAAATCTACGATGATAATAATAATAATAATAATAATAATACCATATTTTTCCTGACCACTACATTTTATTGGATTTTTTACTGACTGTCAGTGACCATGGTGGAGCTATTTAATTAGTCCTGCTTAACTGTGCATTAAAAAATGTTAAAAGTTTAAACCCTTAAAATGTATATGCTTTCCCAACTATATCACCCCAAAAATGTACTAAAAATTCATTATCCAAGTATGTTTTAGACAGATAATGCTAAGGGCTATTTAATAACATTGCATTTAGGTTCAACTGCACAAAACCATAGCATCCAATCATACATCTGATTTCATCACTTAATTTGTTCTAGACAGAAAAGAGCTGACTGGTTATTGGTTGCCATGATTTATGCTCTTATGAATTTATCTTCAATTCTTAACAAACGGTATATATGTAAACCTTGTTTTCTTCCTTGTAATAAACTTTGTCCTTTCACATAAACTGTATTTTGAAGTTACACTTAGCCTATTTATTTTCACCTGATGTTATGCCATAAAGTAAGGAACCATTACATTAAAAATCCATTTCTCTTAAATCAGTTCACCAGTTTTCGGAAGTGCATCTCATCCACGGTCAAGATAAAGCTGCTGGTATTTTTTCCTGCTGCGTGGATGGCCTGTTTGAGAGCATTCTAGTGGTATTTGGATTGCATAAGGATAGTCCTAATAATGAGTTCATTTTTGGTCACTCTGATGTGATCAGGTTTCTTTATTTCAAGCTAGGTCTAGTGGGCTCTGGGTGCCAAAGTATGCTGGCACTTGTGATTACCCAATTGTCAGCATGCTCTGGCAATCATGGGTATGCTGCCGCTTGCAGTATTACAAACACCAGCATACCCAAACACTTAATGGCAACCTGGGCATGCTTGAACCTGTTGTGCACCATGGACAAAATGTTTTTTTATATTTATTTAATTATTATTACCTCACACCTACCATCCCAAGGGTGTGCGAAGAGACCTAGGGGTATATTTACTAAACTGCGGGTTTGAAAAAGTGGAGATGTTGTCTATAGCAACCAATCATATTCTAGCTGTCATTTTGTAGAATGTACTAAATAAATGATAGCTAGAATATGATTGGTTGCTATAGGCAACATCTCCACTTTTTCAAATCAGCAGTTTAGTAAATAGACCCCCTAGTGTTTTTCAGCATGAGGCTGGTTAATCCTGAGTGGGAATCCGCATTTTTTTGTGCCTCCTGTCTCCCTAGAGAATTCAGCCCCATACTGACCAGCCTAGGGTTGGCTTGGCATTATGGCAGGGAAACACCACACTGTGGGTTTCCCTACTATAGTGCTACCAGCCCTTGGGGGTGACCACACTGTTTTTTTCTTTTTTAACATGGTAAGATCTGCGCTGATGGTTATCATCAGTATGCATCTTGCACTAGGGGAGAAGCACCTGCAACAGATACGGCACCTTGGATCGTATCTGTGGCTACTTCCCCCTCAGAATTGAAAGAGTGAACACACCAATACTTTGCTAGGTTTGTTCACTGCATCCCCCCGTTCCAACTCTCTAAATGTGGAAAGGAGGAAGGTGTAGATACATCTCAGTCTGATAGCAGCCTGAGACATATCCTAGGCTACTTACATCCAGCTCTACATATGTCTGAGCCTATGGGTGGCAGAAGCTGAAAGTGGCTTTATTGTAAGCAAATCATATGTCAATGTGTTTTATACACAAGCAAAGACAAAATAACTAAGGATGCGTGGAAAAAGTAAATTGTGTGGGGAAATGGGAATTAGTAGCATGTTACAGGGAGAATCACCTGAGGAACATTACTTATGAATTTTGACAGGACAGCATCAATACATTCTACTTTGTGACTGTCAGTTATTGAATGTTATATGTAAAAGGTGTGTGCCTAGTTGATGGATTGAAATCACAGGGGAGTCAAAGGTTTTGTGTCTACAGGTTTCGATGAGCTAAATCCACCACTGATGTAATGTTTCTGTAAAACACCAAGGAGCATACAGTTTCAATTATCTGTCCCAGTGGAGCTAGCAGTCTAAATTCTCAAACACACAAACTAGGGCTAATTTCTTCCACAGCCAGTTTACCTACCAGTATATTTTTTGGGTCAAGGGTGGAAACTAGAGCACCCCAAGGAAACCCACATAAATACAGGGAGACCATACAAACGCTATACCGGTAATGCCCCAGTTGGAATTGATTCAATGCCTCAATGCTAATCACTACTATCACCATTGTACTATCAGTATAGGGCAGAGCCCTAAAAAATTCAATAGTCTACTTGGGACTCAGTGGCAACCAGGACCAGTCTTGGTCATAATTCCGGCACTGGAAATGTCAGCAGGTTTAGTGCCCACATTTCCAGTGCCGGAATTACATACCTCACTCACCAGGATAACCCATAAAACTGCTGGCTCCCAACTTCTTAAGTCTTTTTACACTTACACAAATCTATTAATCGTCTAAATGTTACTGTTTGTTTTTTTTTAAATCCTGGGACCAGCAACTGCCAAGACCATCTACACACATCAAAGGTGCCTGGTGTCATGAGGCCTCCCTTTGATCCTGATATTAGGACTTCATAACAAGTAGAATAATTATTCGTATTTGAAATGCAACATTAAGCAGAAACGCACATATAAAGAGATGATAAAAAATTATTTATTGTTTCCGATCTTGTTTGGCACTGGTGATTCCTAAAACCATAGTACTGGACTTTAGTCTCCAACCAACAATGAATTCTTACACTGTTGTCAACATATTGAGGAATAAACTCCACAGTATACACAAATATATTGCAGATATTTTCTGGTTCTATTTTAATGAAGATAACAGCTTGGGCCATCAGAAAATGTGGGGAAGTGCTATCCATTTTCATTTACATAAGATCAGTTTGTTTTTATTCTAAAACGAATACCAATTTTAGGTCTATAAATGCAACTAATGATTTAATAAAGTAAACAAAAAATACCAGATGGGATGATAATTAGTTCTGTAGGTGTTAAGATTATGTAACATTGTCTCTTTATAATAGTTAAAATATTTCTCCAGAATAAAGCTTAATAAATCCTTCCAATTACAAATAGCTTATGATCAGAATTAGATGAGCACAAAGTAATTTTCTCTATGAATACAATGGCTAGTATTAATTACAGTATAACCAGTGAACCCTGGAACAACGACTTCCAGTTTTAAAGGAAAGAAAATTGTTCAGAGAACCCTAGGAAGGGATATTGACACTGAGGCGTATTGACTGAATCTACAGGCAGAACAAGGAACTTGCTGTTTTTGACTATATGGTGTCAACTTGGACCGTGATCCTGTTACTTGGCATTCAGTTCAAGTGCCATCTCTAGGACAGGGTTATGGTGAGCATAGTGCTTATTACACCAATGTGCTATCATCAGTGAACTGCCTGTATTGTGCAGAGTGTTAATTCCTCTCTCTCTCCCTCTCTCTCTCTCTAGCATTGCTCACCCTCTTTTTACACATTATGTGTGCCCATGTATAACAGAGTTGACAAACATTGATTGATTAATTGACTGATTGATTGATTGATTGATTGAGCAATTATGTCTGTAGTTACTGTGCTTAGATAGCTATCATTCTACTTATACGCATTATCCGTGGGGTCCAATGGAAAAGAAAATGCAAAATTCTCCTTAGTATAACACTTGGTGGCACATTCAGTTGAGATGGCTGATTGCGGCTACGCGTGGCTGCCCACATAAAGTGGCAATATGGTATCGCAACATTGTGGATTTCCCTTCTCAACCCTATGGGGCAAACAGGGAAATCCACAATGTTGCGGTAGCGGGAAGTGTGCAGCCCTGCGTAACCGCGATCTGCCGTTTTAAATTAATATGCCCCTTTATTTTCCTCTATGAGCTTTGTTCTAGCATTAAAGGCCACCACATATGCAAAATATAAGCTCTTTGGTAACACCCCTGAGGACATCCATTAGTATAGTTAGAATTTCATTGCTCTAGTGTCCAATACATTTAATGGATCACTCTTATAATCTACTGGTTTAGAATTATATTAGATGTTCCCCGTGTACTTTTTGTAAGAATATTTTCCCAATCATTATTACACAATGATTGGGAAAGGGTTTCACACAATCTTGCTCTATAGCTCTTTGATCAATTTGGTTTTAATCAAACATCTGAGGTTTGTGACTGTTATTATGTTGTCTGAAATAAATAAATTATGAATTGATCTTAAGGAAGTGTGTTACATTACCCCCAGGTCACATTGTAGAACCCCATTAAAAAACAAATATATCCACATGTGAATCTGAAAGTTAGCATTGTCCATTAAAGGAATTTCATTCCTTCAGACCCTCAAGACACATACATTGATATACATAAATCAGTCCTTAATTTGCAATTCTATAAGAACTGACCTTTTAAGTAGCTGACACATTTCAATTATGGTAGTTATCAACATTGATTTTGTACTCGTGGTTAGGAGCTCTTCTGAGAACTTGCCCAGGTGCCAAATTTTAATAATGTCAGTATCCACCAAATTCCAGCTACAGATGACAGGTGGCAGTGCACCGTTAACACTGACTTATTGCACGTTCTTTTTCACTTACTGCAGTTAGCACTTTGCTAAACGTCTAGTCAATTAGGACCAAGAGACCTCATCTGTATGTAGCCTATATAAAGCCCACACTGTATGTTTGGATGTTAGGAGATATATAAGGGTTAAGGGAAGGGGTGGAATATGTAGTATGTGCTTGAGTTTCATCAGCTTTAGCTAGAGTTTTACAAATCCAGAAACCTTAAATAGATGGCAAGTGGTGATGGTGTTTTCACAAAGGTCTAGGCTACAACCTAATTTTTGACAAGATTATGGTCTGATAAACAAAGATTGCATCAAGTCTGGTGGGTGCCATAAAACACTAGGTATTAGTTAATATTTTGATCAAAACATTTAAACCTGCATCTCAGCATCAAGGGAACCTTATTGTATGCAGGCTTGAAAAAGTAGTGATCGTGCTTATAGGAACCAATCAGATTCTAGTTAGCATATTTAGTACATTCAGCAAAATGACTGCTAGAATCTGACTGGTTGCTATCGGGGCCATTTTCCGCATGGGCACACTGGGCAATTGCCCGTGGGCCCCACAGGCAGGGTCCGGAAGAAAGAAGAATGATTTTATTTTTTTACCTTCCGTTTGGTGGTTGGGACAACTGAATTTGGAAGCCTATATGGAGACATGACCGCGATGTAACGTGCTTCGCGTGTGAAATATACCTTGATGGGATTTGTTACCCTTACCAAATGTAAGTGTATTTGATTATTATCCACACATATAAACTTTTATTGGAATACTACACCATAAGAGATTCCCCTTTTTTCCCTGTCTTCCGCATATTTATGAACTGTATGGTGGATCCGGAGAGGAACGGATGAGAGTTTATTGAGTGACTATTTGGAACTATATTCAGATGACCTGAACAGACTGTATATTGGGATTTTATTCACTTTATACTGTGGACGTTGAAGTGCATTTTGTATATATTTTTATATATTTTATACACTATATATTGTATTTTTTATTTTTATATTTATATTTATTTATTTTACATGCCATCATATAATCCATTTATGTTGTGATATTCAGAAAACCTGTTCATTTCATTACCCTCACAGCTGCGCCTAATTCCAAATTTCTGTTTTAAACAATAAATATAAGCTTAATTTTATCGATAATTTACACTTTTATTCCTGTGTAGGTATAAGGGCCCAGTGCACTGCTTTGCCCGGGGGCCCATTTTTCTGTTAAGATGGCCTTGGTTGCTATAGGCAACATTTCCACTTTTTCAAACCTGCAGTTTAGCAAATAGACCCCCTAGTGTCATTTCAATGGTAGCTCATCATAACTGTGATTACACAAAGCGTTTCAATATTTTATTTTTCTGTATGTGGTATGTGTATATTTGTCAGAACACCGCTAGTAATCCCTTGGGTATTATGAATTAGCTATATTGAAAAGCAATTTTGAAAAATAAATGCATTGTCACATTACAATTTGTATTTTGATCAACTACGCTTTGGTGTTATTACTGTTATTGTTATTATTATTATTATTATTATTATTATTATTATAATTATTATTTTTATTATTATTATAATTATTATTATTATTATTATTAATATAAGTAGTAGTAGTAATTACTATCTACATGAAATGAGATGTAGGCATGCTATTACATTCTTTTTAAAAATGGCATTATTTCTACATAGAAAACAAAATCCTCAATAGAATCTAAAACATCTGACATTTGAATGCAAAAGTAAATGTATCCTTTTATGGTGTTGGAGTTAAAAAAAGAAAATACATATTCTAAAAATAATTGGAAACTGAAAAATTAATTTTGTGAATTAGAATATAGGATCATAAATTCTCTTGTGAAGATTTTAGTAATCTGAAGCCCAAGCAGGTCTTATAGAGATTTAGTTATATGGCTCAAAAGAACAAAGCAGATCTACAATTGTCAACTTTCCACATACATCTCCAAATGCTGATAAAATATGAATTTTCCTTTTTACACTGAAAATACCATACAAGGGAGGAACTGGTAATGAGAAATTAATGGGTTTTTTTTCCTTTTTATATCTGAAGATTTATGTTAGGAAAATCAAAAATTATATATCAAGTAAACTGTCAGTATGTTATAGAATAAAGTAGATTTTTATTTAAGTGTGTAATATTGTTACCAATAACTCCAGTTTTTAGTGTATCTAGATGGAGGTTGGGTGATCACAACCCCAAGGTCAGATGTGAAATTTTGTGTTATGAAAGGATTACTCTTTCAAGCCTTTTATTGCAAAGCAAAGGGTTTTCATTTTTTCTAAAAGTCATTGTAAACTGCAGCATGAAAACTGTATAACCTTCCAGTAGGTTGATGCTCTTACGATATCTGGGGGTATATTTACTAAGGGGCATTTTATTGTGCGGTTTTCAAATCGCCACACAATGAATGCGTTCTTCAGTTTTACTATCCTGCGGTTGGAGGCTGAAAACTCAAACTGTATCCAATGTTTGGCAGATTATGAGCCCCTAAAGCATATGCAGTTGATGTCAAACTGCATATGCTTTATGCCAGACCGCATGGTAAAACCGGACCCAGACTTCTGGTGTGAGATTGAGTGGAAAACTTATCAGGTCCCTGCACCTAGAGATTACCAGCCAGTGCTGAGTAGCTCTGGGCCCCTTCTGGCTATTGGATCCCATGATAAGACTCTCTAGGTGTGAGGGCCCCAAAAATATGATCACACACCAAAGCGCTTGAGAACCTGTGGTTTGACCAAACCGCAGATTAGTAAATCTCCACTTTGGAGCCAATAAGTACACAATTCTCCATGTGACATCATAGCGAGTTTATGCTTGTTCTCAAAGTTAGTCTAAATACAATAAATCTATTAATTCATTGGTGGGTGAAGTACTTGCTTTGTTCATTTAAGAAAAAAGTTAAGCACATTTAACATTTGAATTTAAGGCTATGAGCATTGAAGAAAATCTTGGATAACCTAACCTATATGTAGCCCTTTTAGAAATTCATGTACAGCCTGTTTGCTTTAAATACTGTTTCCTCATGAAGAGGGGAACACAATGTCCATCTAAAACACAGGCATAAACTGCTGTCAAAAAAGACACATTCTACATAGTACGCCGAGTAGGGCACATCTCAGAATGGGTCCAGGTCTGAATTATAGTTATATATGTGCTTGGTCTATGCCTGGAGTAGGCAGGAGCATATACATCTGGTTTACAGCCGACCAGTGTTATTATAAATTGCATTAGCATATTTGTATGCAGTATCAAAATCAATATAATACTCAAATGAAGTGTGATATAGATAACTGAATAGTGTATGAACAGTGTTACTCATAAAAGCAATTCCCAGTTAGCATATAAAATACCATTAAATTTAAACATCTGCTTTCTAATAAAGTCAAATGCTAATCCTCCTTGTCAGAATGCAAATTAGAAGTAATGTGAATAAAACGCAGACACACTATATGGACAAAAATATTTGGCCACATCTGTTAATTATTAAATTGATCTGTTACAATAAGACCCATTGTCAGAGGTGTATAAAATTAAGCAACTAGCAATATAGTCTGTGTTTGTAAACATTTTTGATACAAAATGGGTCGTTCTGAAGAGCTCAGTGACTTCAAGCGTGGTACCAATGCCATCTTTGCAATAAGACGATTCATGAAATTTCATCCCTACAGTTATACGGTCAACTGTAAAGGATATTAGTAGAAAGTGGAAGTGTTTAGGAACAACAGCAACTCAGCCATGAAATGGAAGACCACGTAAAATCACAGACTGCTAAGGCGCATGGTGCATAAAAGTCGCCAACGCTCTGCTGATTCCATAGCTGAAGAGTTCCAAACATCCACTGGCATTAATGTTAGCACAAAAACTGTGTGGCGGGAGCTTAATGGAATGGGTTTCAATGGCCAAGCAGTTGCATGCAAGCCTCACATCACCAAGACAATGCCAAGCGTGGGATAGAGTGGTGTAAAGCACATTAACAATGGAATGTGGAGAAGTGGAAATGTGTTTGTGGAGTGACGAATCTTGCTTCTCTGTTTGGTAGTCAGAGGGGCAACTCTGGGTTTGACAGATGCCGGGAGAGCGTTATCTGCCTGACTGCATTATGCCAACTGTGAAGTTTGGTGGAGGAGGAATAAGGTATAGGGCTGTTTTCAGGGTTTGGGTAGGCCCATTATCTCCAGTGAAGAGCAATCTTAATGCTTCAACATACCAAGTTATTTCGGGTAATACTATGCTTCCAACTTTGTGGCAACAGTTTGTAGAAGGCCATTTTTTATTCCAACATGACTGTGCCCCAGACTACAAAGACATGGTTTGATGAGTTTGGTGTGAAAGAACTTGACTGGCCCGCACAGAGTCCTGACCTCAACCCCATCAAACACCTTTGTGATGAACTAAAACAGAGATTGTGAGCCAGACCTCCTCGTCCAACATCAGTAGCTGACCTCATAAATGCTCTACAGAATAAATACGCACAAATTCCCACAAAAACACTCCAACATCTTGTGGAAAGCCTTCCAAGAAGAGAGGGAGCTGTTATTGCTGCAAAAGGGGAACCAACTCCATATTAAAGTATACGTATTTGAATACAATGTCATTACAGTCCCTGTTGTTGTAAGGGTCAAGCGTTCAAATACTTTTGTCCATATAGTGTAGCTAATAATCTAGCAGCATCAGTAATGTTTTGGATTAAGTCAGTGGGAGGGGCAACTATGCATACAGCCAATAAGATGCAGCATTATCAGTCTGTATCTTACAGCAGAAGTAGAGCACTTGCAACAGTTACGCTTCTTGACTGGTGTATGTCCAGGTCTACATTAGGAACATTTAGTAGAATACGATCATACTATACTTGGTATACGCTTACACACCTCATTATTCCCTATGTCCCCCCATTTGAATGTAAGGAGATACAAGCAGACATAAGATCAAGATATTGTCTACACTGCATATGGTCTAAAACGTACTCAGTACTAAAATGTGCATTATATGAAGAAAATACACTTTGCACCTAACTCTACATGAACTGCTGTATGTGCACCTTTGTGGAGAAGCAACATACATAGACACATTTGCTTTTAAGAGTCTTGTTGCGGAAGAACCATTATTCTTTGCAATATTAAAGTTTGAGATTATGAAAGAGGTAAATATATAAATATAAATATAATATATATATATATATATATATATATATATATTTATATTTATATCATATTTATGCATAAGAAGGAATAGTGATGTCAATCTACCATTTGGAAAAGTGCCCTGTTGCGCAGCCAAATTATTTTCAATAGTTATTCGTGCATGGCAAAGACTGGCACTCATACGCCTTGAGAAAAACTATTAAAAATTATTTTACAATTACATTAATGTTTTGATTCTCCTTGGAACCTTTTCCAAGACCTTGAAAGAAACCTTAGTGTTGTTCCAATAAACCTTTTAGATATTGATGCACCAATAATCATAACATGTAAATGTACCTGTCATATACATACATTATAGGCAACCATGTTAGGTCCAACTGCCCTCTAATTCCTAACAAAATAATAGTCTGCATTCTCATGATCATTGGTTCAGCGCCCAAATTGGGCATTTGAAGCTTTCCCTACCTCTCCCTGCTTCAGCGGTATCCGTTCATTCCTCAGTCTCCGTTTTGGGAGAGACTGAATATTTTGGCATTAAGTGCCTTTGAGGTATTTGTTATTCATTAACCTTTGCATGCAGTGCTTTTTCCCTAGTCTCACCCTTTACAATTGCATGCATAAATGATTATGTTAAATACAGATTGCTGCTTTGGACAACAATCATTGGCAGGAGTTTGAACGGGTGAGGGGTGATTCAGTGCAATAGAGAGCAGGATATGAATAATTGCTAGCAGTCCTCTTGGGCAATGCATATACACAAGGGTTACTCAGGCGCTAAGAATCATAAAAAATGGCATATAATGATGGATCGCAGCTCCCTAAAACAGATATCCAAACTGTCAATATAACATATAAAAAAAGAAAAAAAAGGGGCGCAGTTTCCAACAATATTATTTATTATTCCATTGGAATGAAATATATAAAACAAATAAAATATGAGTTAATACTCTATAGATCCAACTGCACTTCAGGCGCAGTGGAAAAACTCTTAATAACAAATGTTACACACTAATTGGCATTCTCATTCTCAGAAGTTAGATTAACTAGCAATTGAATGCATCCGGAGATGGAATTAGTAGATGTAGATATCCGCTGCAGTAAGTAAGACACTGGGAATCTTATACCATAGAAAAATAACAGTCAGTCTTTTGTGTAGGCATAAAGAAATTCCCTTAAACTTTTTCAGATATTCAGCAGCCCAATCGGCATGTAAGTATACGCTGAAACAATATTAGAACAAGTGGATATCTTCTATAATGAAGCGGAAGTATGCAGTCTAATAATCAAAGGAAAAGACGCTGTCCTGGTCTTACTATGTAGTTGACGGCCAAGTGTAAATGAAATAAATGTACAGTCCAACTGCATCAGCAGTAATAGATGATTTTTGTTGAACAATCATACACTCTTCATGGCCCGTATAGACATCTGCACGGAGGCAATAGAAATATAGATCCGCTTTATCCACTTAGTCCACTTACTTGAATTGCAGCTTGATACCCCGGGGTATAGATAGAGAATGCCAGACTTAATGTGTTCGTAGAGTCAGATAGAGATATCCTGACGCGTTTCTCCGTATCAGTCACGGTTTCATCAGAGGAGTATTGCTAATGGTTTTCCAGATGCCATTTAAAGCCGGCCCGAGTGTCACATGACACCATCCGGCCAATCAAGAAATAATGATTCCAATCGTTAATAAGCTTCCAAGCTGTGTGTAGCTGAAGCTAAATAGATGCATACAAAACAGCTGCTCAAATTAAGCTACAAAGCAGCAATCACAGATGGCCCAAATGTAATAAACATCCCATGTGGGCCTACAAAATGATAATAATCAATGTATGCATACTGCATTAACAGCTATATACACTTAAACATAATAATTAATAATAAATAAATAAATAAAAGTCTTGAGCCACAAAATCACATCTTAGTCCCAACAATGTATTGTTGTGGGACAATCTAAAAAATTATATAATTCCAAATGGGGCGCCCTCAGTCTAGAAGTTGCAGACGGTCTCCCATCCAGGTGGCGACCCTACTTGGATTTGCTTAGCTTTTAAACCATCTAAGTAGCACTAACGATGGACCAAGCGGGCCACTGATAAAATATTTGCAAAGAAACACAGTATTGAATATATGCATGAAAAAGTCAAAAATAAAATCATGCATATATAAGGAATATAAAATATAAAATACTCTAAGTCTACCTCGAGATGTATGTGAGTAAACAATTGACAACATGTAATAACAATATAGGCTGGGAAATAATGAAACAACATAAAGAGGATATAATAATGATAAGTATAATCATATGTTATTGAGTTCTATACTATCATTTAAACCAAGAGGAACCATAGAATTTAGTCTAAAAATCCAATAAGCCTCTCTACGGCACAAACGATTAAATCTATCACCTCCCCTAGGGGTGGTGTCTATTTGTTCAATTGCCCTAATACGAAGTCCCTCTAAAGAGCCACTCTTACAAACATTAACATGCTGGGACAAACTGTGTGTTTTCACGTTTTTAAGGATGTTCCTACGGTGCTCTGTGAAGCGTACTCCCACAGAACGAATTGTACGGCCCACATATTGTAGGCCACAGGAACAGTTTATCAGATATACCACAAATGTAGATTGACAATTCAATATTTTATCAATAGAAAACCTCTCTCCAGAAAAGTTTGAAACAAAGGAATCACATCCATGATCCGCAGACATACATGTTAAACATTTCTTCCTACCACAACGGTAGAAGCCATTAGATCTAGTTGTTAACCAATTCTTCATTAAGGAATCATTGGGTGGCTTACCCAATCTTTTTGAATCATAATAGCTTGGTGACAAAAATTCTTTAAGGTTGCGCGACTTTCTAAATACAACATTGTTATTCTTAGAGATAGACAAACTCAGTAAATCATCAGCTACCAGTACTGTAGAGTTCTTATTAATAATGCTTCTAATCTGGTGAGCATAGCTATTATACTGAGTAGTGAACATTAAAGGTCTCACATCATCCTTTTGTTTATTCATAGACGACTGATTGATTAGAGGATTTCTATCAATATCCTCTACAGCATTTAAGGCACGTTGTAACACTTTAATTGGATAGCCCTGTTCCACAAAAGATTGATAGACAGTTGTAACATGTTTCTTAAAATCACTTTCAGATGAACAATTTCTTTTCATCCTCAGAAATTGGCCCTTCGGGATATTATCTTTCCAGGGCCTAAAATGGTTACTCTTATAATGCAAGAAACTGTGTGCATCGATTGGTTTGGAATATGTCTCAGTACAAATAGTACTATTACTTACCTTTAATGTGATGTCCAGAAAATTGATGGTACTATTACTGAAATTACTCGTAAAACGTAAGCCAAAGTCATTGGAATTAAGGTGAGACAGAAAGGAAAGAATAGAAATGTCATCCCCATCCCAAATAAAAAACAAATCATCGATATATCTACCATAGAGGACCAGGTTCACCCCAAATTCAGAACCCCAAATGTATTGCTCCTCAAAGAGCCCCATATAGAGGTTCGCAAAACTCGGGGCGAACCTGGTCCCCATGGCCGTGCCAAGTGTCTGTAAATAAAATTGTGTGTCAAACAAAAAGTAGTTGTGCTGAAGAATAAACCGAATAGAAGACAGAATAAAGTCGCACAAAAAGCTATTCATATCTGACGATTTCAAAAATTTAGAAACTGCCTCAATACCTTTATCATGTGGAATATTTGAGTATAGCGCTTCTACATCGCATGTCAGGAATTGATATGAGGCTTTCCATTGGATTCCCTCCACAAGTTTCAGAAAAGCTAATGTATCTTTAATATGCGACTTTAAAGAAAAAACATAAGGTTGAAGATGTGTATCAACAAAATAAGACAGATTACTTGTTAGAGAACCTACACCAGAAATAATGGGTCTACCAGGAGGTGCGTGAAGGGACTTGTGGATTTTAGGCAAATGATAATAAGTAGGGATCACCGGATGTGTTGTAAAAAGGAACCAAAAAGTATCTCTGGAGATCACATTATCGGCAAGAGCTGCATCTAAATGATCCCGCAACTCTAGTAAATACACCGATGTTGGGTTTGAATCAAGTCTAGTGTAAAACTTAGTATTACTAAGTTGTCTCGTTGCTTCAAGGATATAGTCATCCCTATCTTGAAGGACCAGTCCCCCTCCCTTATCCGCTGGCTTAATTATAATATCGCCATCTAGCAGAAGGTCCTTGATGGCCTTTCTCTCCATTGGAGTTAAATTATCCTTTAAGGGTTCATTAGTTGCTTTTTCGCATAATTTTCTAAAGTCATTCATAGTGGTTTTATAAAAACTCTCCACGAACGGACCCTTGAATTGTAAAGGGTAAAAGTTTGAGGGGTTCTTAAACCTTTTTAGGGGTTGTGCAGCATTTACATCATTTACATCAAAAAGATTTACAGTCTGAGGATCGTCCACTACGTTGTCAATTGTATTTTCTGCCCTTAGAGACTCTAGATGATCAAGAGCTATCATGTCATCTGAATCTAGAATAATGGGCATACCTTCCATTTTTGATTTTTTCAAAGCTTTATAGGCAAAATATCTTTTTCTGCTAAGACCCCTCATGTATCTATTGAGGTCTACGAATAAATTAAAGAGGTTAGGCTTAGAAGCAGGGGCAAATTTTAGACCCTTGTTCAATAATCTTAATTCTGATACAGATAATTGTTTCTTTGATAGATTGAAAATGCCTCTGTTACTTAGAATCGGCGTATACTTTTTACGAGATTTGAAGGATCCTCCTCTGTGTCCCCTAATTCCAACTCTCTGTTTCTTTTTAATATTTGGGGGCCTCGCCCTTGAAATATTTGGGCATAGGTTTGTGTGTTGGGGCAACCCCCTAAAAAAGAGGATGTAGAGGATGCGGTACCAGATTTGGGAGAGTTGGAGCCTCCTGAATTGTCTATAGTACTAATAGGTTCACTGTTTGTTCCTTTTGGTCTCGCTCCTTCTCTTGTCCTCTCTAAATGGCTTTTGTCGAAATCCACATTTGAACCTCTCATTTGTCTATTAGTAAAAGAGGTGCCATTAGGATTTTCCCATTTATCATCAGAATTTGGACGATATGGTGATGTAGAAATTGATTTTTTATTATTATATTTTGAAAAGGAGGCTGGACCGTGATCATTCTTAGAATAATTTCTGGAATTTTTATTGTTATTAGTATTGTAAGGCCGGGGTCTAGATATAGATGATCTTGATCTAGACCTAGCTGTCCTAGACCAATTCCTTGGTTGTCTATTGTAAGACCTTACCCTATCATTAACATAATCATCTTTATCTCTTACCATCTTATTATCCTTCCTCAGGATTAGTGACCTTTCAAATTCCTCCAATCTTTTATTAATTTTATAATCACGCTCTTTAAAGCCTTCCTCTTGTTCAAAATCTTTTAAAGAGACCTGAATTTTGTCAATTTCAGCCTCTATAGAATGAACCTTATTGTTCCTATATTGAACCAGGAGTTTCATCAAATTAAAGGAACAAGCATCAAGAGCAGAATTCCACTCTCTAACAAAAACTGAATCATCCTGAAAGGATGCTGATTTAAAAATCCGTAGACCTCTTGGAATGATTTTTTCATCCAGATATTTCTGCAGGGTTAAATGGTCATACCAATGTCTGGTTTCTGCCAGACAAAGAGTTTCTAATCTATTAAACAATTTGTACATAGCTATACTGGGATCTTTATGAGTGGTGTCAGAAGAAGGCAGTGGCAATCCCAAATAACCCTGTCTCCTTTCAGCTCGCTCCGACACACATCTCAAGGTAGACATAATAAATGAAATGATGTAGCTCAAGACTCACACGATTGGTTAAGCAGCCCAAAATACAAATAGATAAACACACATATACACAAGGGTTACTCAGGCGCTAAGAATCATAAAAAATGGCATATAATGATGGATCGCAGCTCCCTAAAACAGATATCCAAACTGTCAATATAACATATAAAAAAAGAAAAAAAAGGGGCGCAGTTTCCAACAATATTATTTATTATTCCATTGGAATGAAATATATAAAACAAATAAAATATGAGTTAATACTCTATAGATCCAACTGCACTTCAGGCGCAGTGGAAAAACTCTTAATAACAAATGTTACACACTAATTGGCATTCTCATTCTCAGAAGTTAGATTAACTAGCAATTGAATGCATCCGGAGATGGAATTAGTAGATGTAGATATCCGCTGCAGTAAGTAAGACACTGGGAATCTTATACCATAGAAAAATAACAGTCAGTCTTTTGTGTAGGCATAAAGAAATTCCCTTAAACTTTTTCAGATATTCAGCAGCCCAATCGGCATGTAAGTATACGCTGAAACAATATTAGAACAAGTGGATATCTTCTATAATGAAGCGGAAGTATGCAGTCTAATAATCAAAGGAAAAGACGCTGTCCTGGTCTTACTATGTAGTTGACGGCCAAGTGTAAATGAAATAAATGTACAGTCCAACTGCATCAGCAGTAATAGATGATTTTTGTTGAACAATCATACACTCTTCATGGCCCGTATAGACATCTGCACGGAGGCAATAGAAATATAGATCCGCTTTATCCACTTAGTCCACTTACTTGAATTGCAGCTTGATACCCCGGGGTATAGATAGAGAATGCCAGACTTAATGTGTTCGTAGAGTCAGATAGAGATATCCTGACGCGTTTCTCCGTATCAGTCACGGTTTCATCAGAGGAGTATTGCTAATGGTTTTCCAGATGCCATTTAAAGCCGGCCCGAGTGTCACATGACACCATCCGGCCAATCAAGAAATAATGATTCCAATCGTTAATAAGCTTCCAAGCTGTGTGTAGCTGAAGCTAAATAGATGCATACAAAACAGCTGCTCAAATTAAGCTACAAAGCAGCAATCACAGATGGCCCAAATGTAATAAACATCCCATGTGGGCCTACAAAATGATAATAATCAATGTATGCATACTGCATTAACAGCTATATACACTTAAACATAATAATTAATAATAAATAAATAAATAAAAGTCTTGAGCCACAAAATCACATCTTAGTCCCAACAATGTATTGTTGTGGGACAATCTAAAAAATTATATAATTCCAAATGGGGCGCCCTCAGTCTAGAAGTTGCAGACGGTCTCCCATCCAGGTGGCGACCCTACTTGGATTTGCTTAGCTTTTAAACCATCTAAGTAGCACTAACGATGGACCAAGCGGGCCACTGATAAAATATTTGCAAAGAAACACAGTATTGAATATATGCATGAAAAAGTCAAAAATAAAATCATGCATATATAAGGAATATAAAATATAAAATACTCTAAGTCTACCTCGAGATGTATGTGAGTAAACAATTGACAACATGTAATAACAATATAGGCTGGGAAATAATGAAACAACATAAAGAGGATATAATAATGATAAGTATAATCATATGTTATTGAGTTCTATACTATCATTTAAACCAAGAGGAACCATAGAATTTAGTCTAAAAATCCAATAAGCCTCTCTACGGCACAAACGATTAAATCTATCACCTCCCCTAGGGGTGGTGTCTATTTGTTCAATTGCCCTAATACGAAGTCCCTCTAAAGAGCCACTCTTACAAACATTAACATGCTGGGACAAACTGTGTGTTTTCACGTTTTTAAGGATGTTCCTACGGTGCTCTGTGAAGCGTACTCCCACAGAACGAATTGTACGGCCCACATATTGTAGGCCACAGGAACAGTTTATCAGATATACCACAAATGTAGATTGACAATTCAATATTTTATCAATAGAAAACCTCTCTCCAGAAAAGTTTGAAACAAAGGAATCACATCCATGATCCGCAGACATACATGTTAAACATTTCTTCCTACCACAACGGTAGAAGCCATTAGATCTAGTTGTTAACCAATTCTTCATTAAGGAATCATTGGGTGGCTTACCCAATCTTTTTGAATCATAATAGCTTGGTGACAAAAATTCTTTAAGGTTGCGCGACTTTCTAAATACAACATTGTTATTCTTAGAGATAGACAAACTCAGTAAATCATCAGCTACCAGTACTGTAGAGTTCTTATTAATAATGCTTCTAATCTGGTGAGCATAGCTATTATACTGAGTAGTGAACATTAAAGGTCTCACATCATCCTTTTGTTTATTCATAGACGACTGATTGATTAGAGGATTTCTATCAATATCCTCTACAGCATTTAAGGCACGTTGTAACACTTTAATTGGATAGCCCTGTTCCACAAAAGATTGATAGACAGTTGTAACATGTTTCTTAAAATCACTTTCAGATGAACAATTTCTTTTCATCCTCAGAAATTGGCCCTTCGGGATATTATCTTTCCAGGGCCTAAAATGGTTACTCTTATAATGCAAGAAACTGTGTGCATCGATTGGTTTGGAATATGTCTCAGTACAAATAGTACTATTACTTACCTTTAATGTGATGTCCAGAAAATTGCCCCACCTAATCAAAGTTCTTCCGCCCATCACTGTCATTTACAGAGTATAGTAATCAAATAAGTGTCCTTTATTGTGTAAATTCATATACTATACTGTAAACATGTTTACATGCAATAATTTATTTAAAATGTATTGAACTGTATACTGTTAAAAACCATGCAAGTTGGCAATCATTTATAGAAGTTAGTTGTATTATTATTTATGAGTTTACTTGCAGAGTGTTTTATATTATACAGTGAAAAGATGAATTCGGAAAAATTACTTGTGTTGAAAAGAAAACGGCATTTGTCTTTATTCTAAAATGTCATTTAGAGAAAAGTGAGTATGGAACAAAATGTATAGCATGACAGTATAACAATTATGATGTGGCAATTATGGGACATAATACTGCACCGTCAGAAAATTGGGAAGGCACAATGGATTAAATTGTCTGAGGTAAATCTAATTTTGGATGATCCTCAGTTAGAGGCTGCTGCGGGGCATATATGCCTCAATAAGGATGTGAGCTATTGTTTCCCTTCAATAAAACCGAAGGGCTTTAAGGCACTGTCTGATGTAAAGTGTACAATGAGATTCTCTCCCAAATTAGATACCTAAGTGTGATTGTCTTTCATCACTTCAGGTATATTTATTGTAGTGGACACGGTCACCAATTTATAATGAGGTTTTATATAATAAAATATAATAATTGGAATCACATAATATACATAATATATCTGTTTTAAAACTTAAATGTATAGTTATCGTCTGTATTTATCATTTGTGTCTTTATATTTTATGGTACAAATGTTATGTATGTTTAATTGGAATGCTAGGACTTGTGTCTTATTGGATCACCAAACTCAGAGATAACTTAGAGATAACTTATAATGCACTTGTAAGTCAAACAGCTCAGGGCAAATTATCCCTAACAATACTAAAATTGTATATTAAAAATACTATGAACAATAATTCCATTTAATATATTGCTTATATCATTAAGGAATGAAGTTGCTTTACAAAAATATAACTGAAAAATAAGAGGAAATAACATGAGATGGGGCAGCACGGTGGCCTAGTGGTTAGCACTTCTGCCTCGCAGCGCTGGAGTCATGAGTTCAATTCCCGACCATGGCCTTATCTGTGTGGAGTTTGTATGTTCTCCCCGTGTTTGCGTGGGTTTCCTCCAGGTGCTCCGGTTTCCTCCCACAATCCAAAAACATACTGGTAGGTTAATTGGCTGCTATCAAAAAATGACCCTAGTCTGTGTGTGAGTGTGTGTCTATATTAGGAAATTTAGACTGTAAGTTCCAATGGGGCAGGAACTGATGTGAATGGGTTCTCTGTACAGCGCTGCGGAATTAGTGGCGCTATATAAATAAATGATGATGATGATAATATACAGGTGCATATTTCCAGAATCACTTTGACAGGACCCTCACATCACAGCTCTGCACTGTAGAGGACTCTGCTCCTTTTGCAACTCACATCATGGCCCTGCCTCTGTCACCTACAACGCTGTCCTCAGTTATTTAATCACAGGAGTGGGTAGGTCACTGCCTTCCACAAGATCACCGCAATCAGTACCCAAAATAATCTATGTTAAAGGTAACATTCCAATGATAATACTACAGTCAAAATTCAATAAAAATGTATACAAAGACTATGCATAAATGGTGTAAGTGTTGCATGTAAAGCAGAACATTTTTGCCATTTGTGTAACCCTGCAAGATGCATTTGGTGTAGATGTCAATGAAAAAATCAATTGATCTGGTAACCTTATATTGTGCAATATATGCATATTAAACTTAAAATAAACCAGCTGCCATGAATTTACATTTTCTAATTCATTAGTATACCTATAAATAATGTTTGGTCTTTTTTGGTCTATTTTAGCTATTTAGTGTACATGTGGGAGTGTCCAGTGCATTCACAGCATGAACAATTTTTGTGATCGCAATAGAAGTCCATCTCAGAGCCTTTAAAACACTCACACCTTGGTCCAATTAACAGCTGCTACCCCAGTTGAGGTCAATAGACCCAGTTAATACAATGATAACCAGGAGCTGAAACACATACATTTTTCCCACTTTCTCAGACATGGCGTTTCACTGGATCTACCCTAGAGGAGTAGCAGTGCACCTGCTAAAGGATTATTATACAGGGACCCGTTTTGTTCTTGTTAATGGGGCAGCAATACATATGCATTTGATGTGGTAATCCATCTAGTAACTTATAGGGCCCCAGCCATTAAGGAGATCAAAGCATAAAAAAGGAGTAACTTTGCATTCGGGCAAAACCATGTTGCATTGGAGGGGGAGGCAAATCTAAAATGTGGGGACACATTTATAGTTTGAGTAGAGCATTTCATTGATCAACTTTAAATGTCAGTGTAAAAATAATAAAAAATAAAGTTATCAGCTATGTGTGTTACATGAAAAAACAACCAGTATTTAACTTATGTGCAAAATAATAAACTAATTTGCACCACTTGCATTGTACCATGGTTTGTCCCGGAGAACATTTACTCCTATTTTTTGCCTTTCTTTCCTTAATTACTCAGGCCAATAGTGCATAAATGTACTATAATTGGCAACATGTATATCTCTGCATTTGATCTATTCAGGGTATTCTGTCTTTTTAGTAACACACTCCATTACAACATACCCCGTTACAAAACACTTTGTATTTTTTTTTAGTTATTTACCATTTCTTAACATCTCTTTCTCTTTTGCTGTTGGCATATCCTACCCAATGCCAATGATTCCAGTGGCTCATCAGGCATTCTCACACATCTACATAGATTCTACCACCGCACTAAGATAAATTATTAATCCCTTATTATTATAAATGAACTGGTACTTATATACCTAGTTCTTTTTCATACAGGGAGGTGCACCAACACATATATTAAATTCCAAAACATAGCAAGAGAAATGAAAATGTGTATACATTGGGCACTCAATGATTAATATACCAATATTGTATTAGATGAAAATGTGCATTACGCTTTATTGATATACATTAAAAATGGGAAATGATCATATCTCATCCACATATTACCTGAAACAGCGAAATATTTAAAAGAGAGAAAAGGAAATTTATTCTATAAGATAAATAGATAATATTCTGTTAAAATGGTACATATACTACCTATCCACCCCGCTGCTCATTAAATTTGATTTCCTACTTGAGAAAAATATAAACATAATGTATGAATTTTTTTTATTATAAGATGGAATAATGGTAAATATGAATATTCAAATCTAATGAGCAGCGGGGTGGATAGGTAGTATATCTACCATTTTACCAGAATATTATCTATTTATCTTATAGAATGCATTTCCTTTTCTCTCTTTTAAATATTTCGCTGTTTCAGATAATATGGGGATGAGATATGATCATTTCCCATTCTTAATGTATATCAATAAAGTGTAATGCACATGTTTATCTAATACAATATTAGTATCATGTGTGTGTGTGTGTGTGTGTATGTATATATATATATATATATATATATATATATGTATGTGTGTATATATATATATATATATATATATATATATGTGTGTGTGTGTGTATGTATATATATATATATATATATATATATATATATATATATATATATATATATCGTATTATGGGTTGAGGGGAAAAGTAAGCTGCGCTCAGACCTGATTCGTTATGCACCTACAGTGCATAGGGACTCAAACCCTAGTCATGCTACTAGGCCCAGTACATTTATGCACATTATAACCATATATATGTACTGAGATAGTGCATGAATCAGCCTACAAGTGCAACCAGAACAACTTTAAATTTGCAAATACTATGACACTAAAAGTGAAATAAAACTGAAACTGTCCATAAACCAGTGGTTCCTAAACTATGCGCCTAGGCTTCCTGGGGTGCCTTGGAGATATCACAGGGGTGTCTCGGCCAAGGTCAGTAGTAAGCAAGACGGGGGACTACTTGGTAATTATTTTGGCTTAGGGGTGCCTTGAAAAATTTTGGAGACTCTAAGGGCGCCTTGAACTGAAAAAGTTTGGAATCAACTGCCATAAACTATTCCTTCTTGTATATAGTGCTATATTGCTTATTTCCCCATGTTTTTTCCTGCAGTAAAACTTTTATACATGTTTTTTCTTAGCTGGGAGATTTGGAATTTAAAGAGTTAAAAGTTTAATCTAATTAGATCTCCACTATGAAGACCTATACTGAAAATCAGCTGCTCACTGCAACCCTGTTCCCTAACAAGATAAGTCAACCTGACTGCTTTTCACAGTTTAATAAGAGACTACTTCAGATTTTCAGATGTAGTTTTCAATTGCTATCGCTTGGGCTGAGTTAGTTATTTGGAGTCTAAGGCCTTATTCATATGGACACCAATGAAGCATTCACTGTGTGTTGTGCTGAGTGTGCTTTCAACGTGCTGTCAACACTCAGAAAAATAGGGTTTGCTGAACCCTTCAGCAAATACTCACAATGTACGCACAGGTATTCACTGTGAACGCGGGGTGGTCTATGTGTGCAAAACAATGCGACTTGCACAATGGAAAATATATTTTTTTAACATTAGTTAACAAATTCAGCCCATAGTATTGCAACTGAAAAATGAAAGTGAAAAGAAAAGCAGAAAATACACAGTTTTAACCCTGTAATTAGGAGTTAGTTTGGCAGATATGTAACTGTATAACTATCAGATTGTTTGGTTTACAGGGAACAGCAATCCAAAGTTTAGCAAAAAATATAGACTATGGAGAAAACTAGAAATATACCGGTGCTATTATACTGTATAAAGAGTACCCCTTTAAAAACATTGTAGAGGCAGATATTTATTGGACGGAACAAATATTGCTGAGAATGCAGCCTATCAATTCACTGGAAACATCACTGAGACACTTCATGACAAATTCTCATGACATATCGGATCTCAGTGAATTGAATGGCTGCCTGTGCTGTGTTAGCAACAGGTGTACTTTAATTCATGCTGTAGAGTTCTATTGAATTTTGGGCAGATGGGTCAATTAAACCATAGGAGTTCTGGCTACATCATCTGACTCCAGCTTAAATGCTCAATCAAATGAGCATTTTATCAGAATTTGACTACACTGCATTTCAGATAGAAAGGGATACAAGCAAATGCTGCAGCAGTATAAAGCATGGGTCAGTGCTGATCATACACTGCACTGTCAGCTATGTGCCTAAACTATGAATCACATTAAATCACATTTTACACTGTAACATAAAATATACCTATGTGGTATGCATTTTCTTCTCTCTATTTAGAGGCCTTGGACTAGGGTCAGAACACATTCATAAGACTAAACCGGTTACACGTTTACATGTTGGAAATAAGGTGGGAGGAGTCAGGACAACAATACAATGGTAATACCAGCAAATAGCAGCTCAGCTCAGTCAGCTCCACATGTAGACAAGAGAAAGACTAAGCTAATATGCAGCAATAGTCATCCCAAGCATCCATGCATGAGCACAGTAGTGATATGATACTCCTATCAAACTGACGCAGCAACATTGGTGGTGTAAAACACACCTTTGTGTAAAACAAATTTCATATATATATTGTGGCAGCACGGTGGCTAAGTGATTAGCACTTCTGCCTCACATCATTGGGGTCATGAGTTCAATTCCCGACCATGGCCTTATCTGTGTGGAGTTTGTATGTTCTCCCCGTGTTTGCGTGGGTTTCCTCCGGGTGCTCCGGCTTCCTCCCACACTCAAAGAACATACTACTAGGTTAACTAGATGCGATCAATATTGACCATAGTCTCTCTCTCTCTCTCTCTCTCTCTCTCTCTGTCTGTGTGTGTATGTTAGGGAATTTAGACTGTAAGCTCCAATGGGGCAGGGAATGATGTGAATGAGTTCTCTGTACAGCGCTGCGGAATCAGTGGCGCTATATAAATAAATGATGATGATGATGATGATATATCAAACTTATTTTCTGTGGAATCGATGATTGATGGAAAAATCTCCCTTAACTGTTCACCACTGCCCACTAATCTGTGGCTGGCACTTCTTAAAATTGCAAAAAACAATATTGCAATTAATCACATGTGATATATACAGAGAAACTAACTGAGATATGACTATACAACTTTGAAGACATTCCCTGTGTGCATATTCGCTGAATGTGCATTGTAAGTTATTACTAAACGTGCCCCCAGAAAAACAATTGAATCATTGTTCAGATACTTGACACTTGCATAAAACATGTTTCCTTTAACCTTTATTTTTACAAGGTCATATTAAACTAAGGTTATAAGGAACAGTTACACTTCCATACTACATACTACCATACTTGTTAGAATAATGGGAGGTGAAAAATTGTGACCCAAGTAGGCAGTTAATAGACATGGCATTACGTAAACACATCTGTGTCTATACAAAAGACAAAGGGACATCCAATACTTCCCTATGCCTGCAGTTTCTGTTGAGAAAAAAATAATTACTTTGTAGGCTGTCACAGACAAAACAGTCCAAAGGCAGCATACAGGTTATTTAGCCTCAGAGATGACCATTGCTGTGTGTCGGGAGATACGCACTAAAAGTATTTTTCAGCTTTAAAGGGCCAATAAACCTACAACACAGAATGGTCCATTATGAAAATGTATTGTGTTATATAGACCAGTTGCATCTGTGACCAGGCTCTGATTCAAAGATTGACCCCAATGGGACAGGACAGTTACCCTTTTATGCATGATGTTACAAGGCCCTGGACTGCTGACATCACACTATCCAGCTTTGTCTTGTTGTGGGCCACAATGCCACATTCCAAGCACTGTTGTACACCTAATGCTTCAGGATTTGCTTGGGAGCCTTCACATATGGAGGTTCGGGTTACAACTGCTGTTGGGGAATGTGTTTTAAGAGCAGCAGTCTCTAGCGGAACCTCCACAGCATGTGATTAACCCTGAAGCCTTATAGGTGTAAAGCTGTTTACCATGATTGTGCTATGTCCAGCGCAGAAAAGAGAGAACACTAGGGCAGCTGCGAGGTGACTAGAAGACTGCTTATTGCAATGAAGTATAAGAAAAGTGTACATTGGAGAAAACAGCAGGGACAGGGATTAAGCACATGTTAGTTAAAGCTAAGGATATGTTGGTAGTGGTCCAGGTTAAAAAAAATACTAATACTAAAATGAAAAGTACTCTATTAAAACAAAAACAACTTGAGGCCTCTTTCACATGTTTTATTTAGTGCACTTCACATGTGTAGTGGTCAGTATGCGCTGACCGCAGGTAAACTGCATAGTGATCTAGGAATCATTCCGTCCTGCCTCCACCTGCTGCGTGGCTAAGTGGTTAGCACTGGGGTCAAGAGTTCAATTCATGACCATGGCCTTATCTGTTAGGAGTTTGTATGTTCTCCCCGTGTTTGCGTGGGTTTCCTCCGGGTGCTCCGGTTTCCTCCCACACTCTAAAAACATACTGGCAGGTTAATTGGTTGCTAACAAATTGACCCTAGTCTGTGTCTCTGTCTATCTCCGTCCGTCTGGGCCTGTCTCTGTCTCTGTGTGTGTCTGTCTGTGTGTTAGGGAATTTTGACTGTAAGCCCCAATAGGGCAGGGACTGATGTGAGTGAGTTCTCTGTACAGCGCTGAGAAATTAGTGGCGCTATATAAATAAATGGTAATAATAATAATAAAACAAGATAAAATGTGAATGAGCCCAAAAACTTATTTTTGGTGGGAAAAACAACCTCTAAGCATATTTACACAAACACCACCAAATGGAAGTGTCTCACACTAGGGTCTAGATTTACTAAACTGCAGGTTTGAAAAAGTGTAGATGTTGCCTATGGCATCCAATCATATTCTAGTTATCATTTATTTAGTACATTCTACAAAATGACAGCTAGAATCTGATTGGTTGCTATAGGCAACATCTCCACTTTTTCAAACCCACCGTTTAGTAAATATACCCCTAGGAGGGGATAAAATAAAAGGTGTCTGGGGTACATCAGCTCACGTTTTGCACCGGGTCGAAGGGTCTTTTTTATACTGTTTATGGTGCTTGCCATTACTATGCAGCTGCATGCTAATGTTCACTGTTATTTCAGAATTAGAAAATATGTCTGTCATCTTCTTTAATAGGTTTAAATACAAGAAAGATAATGTGATAAGGCAAACACCAGTGCCTCGCAGCTTTATCTCAAATATTTGTGTGTTGAAAATTGCTTTTTGATGTGACGTTTTTGTTTGGCTGTCCTTTAAAAAAGAAATATTCCATTGCTGCGTTGGGATGTGTTTTTTGGCCCGTGTCTGTAATAGGCATGGTAGCTACAGTATTCCAAATTACTTTGTAGATTGCAAATCATTTTAATGGACCATCATGAGAAATATCATGCTTAAAAATGGAGGCAGGAAGCCTTGGAATCTCGGTAAAGCATCTGAAAGGGACTCTCATGCCAGTATATTAAAATGTACCTCCAGCTGCAAAATAATCAATTATTCAAGCTGCAAGCAATGTAAAACCTCTTTCACACTGTGCTACAATTCTGGTACAATATAATGTTATATGTTTTCATAAGATGCTGTTTCCTCTTCATCTGGCGCTCTGCAATCCATTATTTACATATGTATAAAATAATTGTTAGTTATGTCTGTATGTGTGTATATATTTTATAGTGTGAGACATTTAGCAATAAAGAACCAATTTTATTTAACTTGTTGCTTATGAAGCTTGTGAAAAAGGATGAAATTGGTTGCTAAATGCATATTAACATTGGATTCCAGTCTATTCCTACTGTACATCGCAATTTGCAATGCTCTTAAGGTTACTTGTAAAATTAAACTGGGATGACCTTCTGTTTTCATGCAGAAAATGGGAGAATATATACACTGCCTACAAACCTTGAGGAAAGCATTTGCTCTGTGATGTAAAAATTCCTTACAGCAGCTAAAGAAACACAGCAATCAGTAGCTGGCATTTAGTAGATGCCAATTCATTACTATTGTACAAATGAAGCCAAAATTATCCCAATGATATTCATGTTATCTTGAGCCATCTTCATCTAATCACACCTAATAATACAGCTTCGCAAATTGTTACAGGGATGACTATCGTGTGTAGAGTGAGATATCACGTTTGGATCACTGTGGGTACAGCATTACATCCTGCTTAGATGTGCATGTAACCTGTCAAGCTTGTACTTTCCGTGTACAGTCAGTCAAGACCGTAACTACAGCGTCCTCACAGTGAATACAACCTGGTAACAGCCTGTTCCTTTTCATGAAACTGGCTAATGGCAGAGAACTAATGAAGACAAAGCAAATACCTTCTTTTAGAATATCCCCAACACCACTGACGCCCATACACCTATGTCTGTGTTTGCATTGTCTGTCTCTGTGTATCTATTTCTATATTATGTGGCTATATGTGCCTGTCTTTCCTAATGACTGGTGTTTTGCATAGGTACTTAGTGTTATCTACCTTTTCCTGCCATTCACACACTTATGAAATATTGTAGGCATATGCATATTTTTCAATGCATGAATTAACTAGGCACACGTAAGGCCTGATGTAGAGCTGGATCCAATATACACTGAAATCATAAGTGTAAATTGCATCCCGTAATTTGCGCAGGTTTCCAAGTCACTTAGAACACTGTACAAATTACACAGACAAACCTCTTTATCTGCCTTATGGGCCGGTGTGCATAATACACTGAAGTGTATCAGTCACAGTGGCCCTGTAAAGCAGATAAATTAATTAATTAATTAATGTAAAAAACAAAACCGAATTGTGCTTCTCCCCCAAACAGCAAAATGGTTGGTTAAGCTATTTGGGAAGGGGTGCACACCTTTTTTTTAAAATTGATTTATCTTTTAGTACAGCAAGGTCTGTTGCACCAGGAGCAAGTACCCGCAAAAGGAATGTCATCTAGAGACCTATCTGCGGCTTCTTTCAACTCAGCATAGCATGTAAAGTACATGAACATGTCTTTACATTGCTAGGCTCGCCCACTATCATCATCATCAACTACCTCCCCCGTTCCACCTTTCTAAGCGTAGACAGGTGCAAAGGGGAGATCCGTCTCAGTGGGAGTGTAAACTAAGACAGATCCTTGGCTAAAAATGCTTTTTGCACTGATCAGTTGGCGTCCAACTCCACATCAGGCCCTTAGTAAATAATTTATGCAAATGTAGCAACCTGTGGACAGTTTGTTTTCCTACCCTGTAAAGGCCATTTTTATCTCTTTAAAGTGTTCACTTTGTAGGCTTCATGTGTCTATTATGATAACTTTGATTTTTAATGCTGATGTTATTGTCAGACAAATTTTATTATTTATTAAATGCATATCTATTTGTGATTACATAGTAGATTTTTTTTTTGCGTTTTATGCAAACTTTATGTCCACTCATGCCAGAGCACAGAGGTTGAGATGACACAGATGATTTGGTTCATTACATATACAGATAGGAATACAGAAAGCTTCTTGAAAAGATTGTATTTATAGCGTGTGTCATTGGGTAGATATATTGAAATTGAAAACAAGAAAAGCATATGGTTAAAAAATAGCGCTAGAAAAGCATACGTAGTATGTAAAATGTAAGAACCTATTTAAATTGTAACAAATGCGTTTTGAAAAAATAGTAATTTCATTATATCCCTTAAGAATCCTAAACATTTATTTTGCTTTGATGTTTCCTGGCTGCACATGCCATCAATTTGTTCTTGTCGTCTGATGCTGATATGTATCCCAGTTTTATAGATGACTGCATTAAGCATATGCATACTACCTGCATTCGTTTTTGAGGATTTTCTCTAAGATAATTATCTTGATGTACAAACACTCTAGACAAATGTCAGAAAAGTGTTGGGAGAGAGAGAACCATTTTATGTTGCAAATTAAATAAATAAAGCATTTTTATACTGCTCTTACACCGGTTAGCTGATAAAACTGGTCACAAATTCTGTTCAGCCAATTGTTGTACATATGCCTAATTTTTACATTTGTCATATTATTAAAAGGGTTTACTTCCCTTTACATGGTCTGGTGACATGACTAAAAATGTATCTGTTAGCACTGAATTTTGTGTAGGAATCAGAAGAAGTATTCATCTCTACAGTTAGTGGAGTTTTGATGTGAAGATACTGATTATAGTGATATATAATGGAATAGAAAAACATATAATCACTTTTACCCATTGTATATAACTGAACCCTCTTGCATATACATATTTTATTAGTTTTTAATTAGCCTTGCACCCACTCTACTGAAGGCAGTTGTAAGGGTTGTGCAGTTTATCTTTTCCATATAAAGATAGATAGATAGATAGATAGATAGATAGATAGATAGATACAAATTTCAGAAACTATTCAGGGTGTGTTTTAGGCATTCCTGTTGATTGCTATAGAGAGTATGTAGTACTTACCTGTGCTGCTGTAGCTCTTACCATGTTCAAGGGCTTCGACCCTAAATAACTGCATGTGACCAGTACGCTGAAGATGGGGGGACCTTTAGTACAGGTAAGTACTGGATATACACTCTATTGGAAGGTTTATCTAGCAAATTGTTATATATAGGATAGGGACTATATTAATAAAATACAATTTGGATATGCTTACCCACAAAAGTGAACAAAAACTCACTATCCTCTGCAGTAAACATATTTTAAAGCTATTAAAAAGGCTATTTGGAGGATCTAAGTCTGCCCACACACAGTGCAATCCTGAATGTTGCATCATTGGATTTGTGTGACCGGGCTTGTGAACATTTTGGCCACATATTTCAGAACCTATTGACATAGACCACTGGAAGAATATTGTGATTGCATTATAAGGGCTGTACCTACCCTTTTCCATACAGTGCACTATTGTGATTTTTTTTTATTACATATTACAGTTTAAATTAATGCAGAGCATGAGAGAGACTGGGAACGCAGGACCTGGCATCTTCATCATAGGGAAAAGACTTGCAGTGGCTCGATGGTCATGTTTAAGATGTTGTGGTCAGCACAGGAATTTCTAAAATTTCTAAAAATGGTATGTCTTTTAGACACACTACTGTATTAATTGTTATCCACACAGGGGTCAAGTGGCGAAAAATTATATACCCAGTATCTACTGCATAAGAGACACTTCTTAAGAACTGGGAATTTTGGGCACTAGTACAAAAATCAGCATTGATGTGCTAGCAAAATTAACAAAATGGTTAAAACAGCAATCCCATGTAAAAATCAGTAATGTTTTTTTTAACATAAATCAATGTGACAGACTTTAAGAAGAATGTTGGTATATATATATATATATATATTTCCTTTGCTTTTTTTCTTCAGGCTGTTATTAATTATTAATTATTCTGGACTACCATGGCAACCACAGTCACATGGCTCATGATGTAGCGAGCAGAGAGGCTTTGGAACTCGCCTCTGAGCTCTGCCTGCCCTGCAACATTCCTCATTACCCACCAATGCCATCACATGACATGCTGAGAGTCTGTGAGCAAGTGTCTGCCTGTTTCTGTGTCTGGCAGCTAGAGATATTTTCAAGTGGAGATAATGATTCATAGGGGGATAACTAAGAAAAAACAGATGAATGCTGAAAAGATACTTTACTTGCTATTTAAAACTCTGTGTGGAATTGCTGCTTTAAAGTGACTCTTTAACTGCCACATAATACTACATTAAGGTCTTTAAAATTTCAAAATGATTTATCCAAATCACTGGAAACAGTCCAAAAACATACTAATAGGTTACCACTGCTGATGAAACTGTACCATAGCTCGTGTCTAAAGGACTGATGTAAATTATTAAAAGGCCTCATGTAGAGTTGGATGCAATTTGTTGCCTAAAACACAGACTGGAATTGCATTCTGAAAAAAGGAATTGCATCCCCAAAAAATCTTATACATGTATCTTGAGCCGGATAGATCTAAGCTGATGGTCATCACTATCAGTTCATATCTTACATTAGTGATCGAGTACCCACAAGTTTCCCGTCTCCTGACAGGGGCATGTGCATGTGAATCTCAGTCTATATAAGTCTCCAACACGCCCTTACACGTCCCTTCCTTTCCCTGTTCCGCCTCTTCAATCGCAAGTGGCCAGAGTGCAAGATGCAACTCATCTACATATGGCTGCTACCTGAACTAGTACTTTCTGGGAATGTGCAGAATTAAAATAAACATATTGTACACAGACAACACTATTTGTATCCAACTCTACATGAGCTTCTCATTGTACAGCGCTGTATAATTCTGCCAAATTAAGGAAAAATCATGTAATCTAGAATTGATTCTAGTTTGTAAATGCATATGGGCAACAGCTAAATGTTGGCAATTTCAAGTTTAGTATATACTTCAGGTTAGTAAATAAAATTACCATTTACCTGTTAACATACTGACTATGTAATATGTAATGTTATATATCATGTATTCTGTACTGAAGATTATGAGACTATATAAGCGTATTAAATATAATTGAGGGGTTATATGATCCTATAAAAGGCACAGGGTCATGGACAACGTGCCATTATACACGTCACCAAACTCAGAGATAACTTATAATGCACTTGTAAGTCAAACAGCTCAGGGCAAATTATCCCTAACAATACTAAAATTGTATATTAAAAAGACTATGAACAATAATTCCATTTAATATATTGCTTATATCATTAAGGAATGAAGTTGCTTTACAAAAATGTGACTGAAAAATAAGAGGAAATAACATGAGATGGGGCAGTACGTGGCTAAGTGGTTAGCACTTCTGCCTCCCAGCGCTGGGTTCATGAGTTCAATTTCCGACCGTGACCTTATCTGTGTGGAGTTTGTATGTTCTCCCTGTGTTTGCGTGGGTTTCCTCCAGGTGCTCCGGTTTTCTCCCATACTCCAAAAACATACTAGTAGGTTAATTGGCTGCTATCAAAATTAACCCTAGTCTGTCTCTGTCTGTCTGTGTGTGCATGTTAGGGAATTTAGACTGTAAGCTCCAATGGGGCAGGGACTGATATGAATGAGTTCTCTGTACAGCGCTGCAGAATCAGTCAGTGGCGCTATATAAATAAATGGTGATGATGATGATGAGATAAAGGAAGCGGAAGATCTGTGTGTGTGAGGGGGGGATTTAAACAGTGTGTAACATTATTTTTTAATATACAATGTTACTTTAAGAACAGTGAAAGCTGCGGGAAGAACGTGGAACTCTTGAAATATTGAAAGATGACTGTTGTTGATAAGTTGCTGTTATTTAATGTCCTTTGTAAAGTAAATCTTCATTATAAGTTCTGCTGAGACCTTGCTTCAATTCACCAGAATGTACAACTGTTAGTGAAAACAATACACACCTAGATGCAAGGACATCTTAGCAACGGGGTAGTGAAGGGGTTAATGCACGGAATATATTTCTATATAGATAGATTATAAAATATAAATTTAAAGAACGGTAGAAGTAATATGGTACCCTAATAAGGTACATGCTGTGTAGTTTAAACATGACTGTGGAGGTGAGATTATTTGCTAAAAAGTGCAAAGGTTTTTACGTGCAGTAACTTATAAGAAGACACCATCAATTATAACCAATTAAATTTTGAGTAACGGAAGTAAATTATCTGATTGGATACTATAGGGTTTACATTTTGTTAGTAAATAACCACAACTGTGTAAGGCCTCAAAATGGCTGTAGCTATAGCCAAGTGATCTTTGCATATATTTAATGAAGTGGTCTAGACTTGACTGCACTGTAATCCTACAGAACACAATGATAATCATTGTAAATACAGTAGACAATGTGTAACATATTGCAGATATATGCTACACTAATCATTAATCTGATG